>NC_046303.1:53381695-53985862 GCF_004115265.2 Rhinolophus ferrumequinum | reverse complement strand
CTATTTCCTTCGCCAGGTTAAGGATGTTTTCTATCATTATTTCTTCAAACAGATTTTCAATTCCTTGCTCTCTTTCTTCTCCTTCTGGTACCCCCACGATGCAAATGTTGATACGACTGATGTTGTTCCAAAAGCCCTTAAACTCTCCTCATTTTTTGGATTTTTTTTTTCTTTTTGCTGTTCTGATTGGGTGTTTTAGGCTACCTTAAGTTATAAATCAATGCTTTGATCCTCTGCTTCATCTAATCTACTGTTGATTCCCTCTAGTGTATTGTTTATTTCAGTTATTATATTCTTCATTTCTGACTAGTTCTTTTTTATGTTTTCTAACTCCATTTTTGTGTTTTCTATCTCTTTGTTGAAGTTCTCCCTGAGATCATTAAACATCCTTACAACCAGTGTTTTGAACTCTGCGTTTGGTCAATTGTTTGCCTAGATTTTCTGGAGCTTTGTTCTATTCTTTTATTTGGGACATGTTTCTTTGTCTCCCCATCTTGGCTGCCTCCCTGTGTTTGTTTCTCTGTATTAGGTAGGGCTGCTATGTCTCCCAGACTTATTGGAATGGCCTTATGTAGTAGGTATGCTGTGGGGAACAGTGGTGCTGTCTTCCTTGTCACCTGAGCTGGGTGTTCCAGGTGTGTCCCTTATATGGACTGTGTGACCTTCTGTTATATTTGAGCCTTGGTCACTGTTTGCATACCAATGGGAGGAAATGACACACAGGCTGACTGGTTGTGAGGACTGGTCAAAACCACAACAGAGGAGCAGTTGTGCAGGGACTGACCCAATGAGGCAGGATTTGCTTTAGCAGGGCTCTGGCACCTACCCAGTCTACCCTTTCGGTATGTCACCCATGAAAGCAGCTGGGTGGTGCTCTGGCTTAGTCCAAACCTGTTCTGGAGCATGCTGGGCCCTGGGCCTCTAGTGAAGGACCCCACTGCAGAACAAGTTCAGTTTCCACCTGTGCCCAGCTCAGGACCACCTGGCATAAGCCACAAAGCAATCCACAGATGGCCACCACCCATGCTGTGCTTGGAGGTGCCTTGAGAGGCCAAGCCACTAGCCGACGCTGCCTGCGACTAGTGCTGGGCTGACTGCTCAGCCAGATGTATGGGACACACTGAAACCAGTTGCTGTTGTTTGGCTTTTGTGAACCTTTGAGAGATTTTAGGAAAGTCTGTAGCATGAACCAAGATAGGTCATTTGTATGGAAAAGCCACTGGAAGCATCTTGGGTGGGCCTGCAAGTTACATAGGGTGGGATCTCAGGGAATCACCAGGGTGCAGCCAACAGTGTGAGTGAGGTTAATGGAGACACAAGGTATGGCAGCTACCTCCATCCTAATGCTGGGAGCAGAGAGGTCTCAACAAAGAAATAATGGATTCTGCCAGCACTACTGTCTGGGAAAAGTCTGCCCTTCCAGCCCTCACCCTGCAGCCAGACAACTCAGTTCCTCCCTGTATGTCCCTGGGGCCTTTCGAGCTGGTGCCCCAATGCTGGAGCTCAGAGAAAGTGAGTCCGTCAGTGAGTAAGGCCCTTTAAGATGAACGCTTGGGACTCCAGCAGCCCTCTGTTTCTCTCAGTCCCAATTGCCACTGTTTTGCACAGCCAGAGGTTGTGGGGACTTCTCTCCCGGGCACTGGAAACCTGATCTGGGGAGGCTGGTGTGGGGCTGGGACCCCTTCCTCCTCAGAGAGAACTTCCACAGTGGAGATATCCCTCCTGACTTTTAACAATCACACATAGGTGTGGGACCAGGCTGTTCCACCTCTCTGCCCCTCCTATCAGTTTTGAGGTGGTTTGTTCTGTATGTCCTTAGTTGTAAGATTTCTGTTCAGCTAGACTTTGGGCAATTCTTAATAATGTTTTTTCTGTAGTTTACTTGTAATTTTGATGTGGTCACAAGAAGAGGCAAGCACAGTGTTTATCTACTCCCCCATTTTGACTAGAAAAGGCAATTTTCTATTTCCTCCATTCCTATACATATATATTTATTAAGTGCAATACTTCGGTAAAGAAGACTTTTCCCTTATCCCCCAATTATTTATTTATGTAACCATTTATTACGTCAGTAAGAACAAATCATTATTTATTATATTATTTGATTAGTAATTCAAACGACTTGTGGGTTTGTTTCTTGTTGTTTGGATCTTTTGTTGTACAATTTGTTCTATATTTGGGATTGGGAGTTCTTTCAGGTTAGTTTCTTTATCCTTTTAATATGCCCCTATACTTTCTTTTTTTACCACTTCCTTATTTCTGACATCAACAAATGGCCAGGCCTATGTTGGATTTTTCCTTCACAAGCCATGAAATCAACTATTACCCCAAGAAGCTCTGATAGTTTTTAACAGGACAATGATATTTAGAAAGCAAGATCTGTGGTTTAATATGGTCATGACTACTGGGGAATCACTACTTCTAGGACATCATATGTATGAATACTAAGTAATGCATGCATATATACCTATATTACTTCCATATCTATGTACCTGTATGTATTTTTAAAAGAACACATGGATTGATATTGATATCTTTAGTTCAAACCCAGCAACACAGAATTCATTTTATTATTCCTACTATGCTTATTTATAGCTTCTTTTACAATATAAACAATCTGATTTTCATTACTATATATATATACTTATTTATTCAAACCTAGTATACATGTAAAGTACTTTCAGAAGTCATAACCCATGCCCATTTGAAAAACAAATTTACCAAATAGAACACATTATATGTATGTGGTAATTTTGTCTTTAGCTTTTACAGTATCCCATCAAAAAACCATTTTCAAAAAAAAAACCATTAACTAAAGTTACTTAGGTCAGCTCCTTTTATCCCTACCCCTTTCAGTGTAGTTATGCCATTCATTTGTCATAGTCTGGATTGCATCTTGGGTTTTCTTGACATCCTGGTTGATTTTTTTTAGTCATTTACATACTCTTTATAGCATAGAGTTGTATGGATTTTGACAAATACATAAAGTTCAGTATTGTCCAACACAGTACCATATAGAGCAGTTCAATCACCCCCCCCAAAGTTTGCCATGCTGCCCCTTTGTAATCAATCTGTACTCCCAGTATTAACCAGTGTCAACCACAAATTGGTTTTTCTATATTTCTACCTTTCCTGGAATGTCTTATATAAATGAAATTATATAATATGCAGCCTTTTGTTCCTGGCTTCTTTCACATATCAAAATGCACTTAAAATTTACCAGATGTATGTATGGGAGGGAAGGCGGCTCTGGGGGGCATTTAGAGACTTACAGAATTATGACATGAGAAGCTCCATGGACCCACTCCTCAGTGAAAGACCCATCACTGGTGAAAATTAAGATTAAAAACAACCATTTAAAGTTTCTTTAAATTATCCTAAGGGTATACAGCAAAGAAACAAATTTTTACTAAATCTCAATAGGAACAGCAAAAATCTATGGTACTTGAGCCACAACCCACTCCCTCTACCTCTCTTAGTGGCCCCTGAGAATGGCAGGATAGAAGCTATACTCCAAGTTGGTACATCCAAGAACACAGGACTCCCTATCCACCCAGCTCCCAGCCTAAGGCTACAGTATCTCTCCAGAAGGTGCATGCCAACAGCATTTCTCATCTCCGCCCCCAATCCCCAGCTCAGTATTACATAGTCTTTATGTCAGGCAAGAACTATTACACGTTTAGTGCTGTCTTCTTACACCGAACTCCAACTAATAGAACCAAGGCTCTACCCCAGGTAAGATAGGCCAAAAATATTGAGATCCTAGTTACTCTTGTCCCAGATTGCTCACAGAACAGAGGTTCCATACTGGGAAAGGCAAAACTAAAATACCAGAAGCTGCCACTCCTATCTACTGCCCTGCTCATAAAGAAGGGGTGTTACTCTGAGAGAAGCCACCATTGTCCTTGCCTATAGCTCCAGACCAATGCCTCAGAGATTTTCCCCAGGGAGAGAAGGGGAAGTTCATGAATAAAGATCTTCTCAAAAATAAATAAATAAATAACTGGAGATTTACTGGAAGGCAATTAATAAGAAGCTAGTAGCTACATAAAAGCCAAAAAAGAAAAGCGATAAAAAGGAAACTGGAGGCCAGCTTATTTACCAGAGAAAGCCAGGGAACAGGAAAGCTAAACAGACCCCTCCTGAGGTCAGAAGAAACCACAAAGACTGGCCTCCAAATCTATCCTTGCAAATGAGAGCTAATTTAGGATCAGAATGTGGAACTATTGATGCTCAAGGGCATTGCTAAAAACAATACAGAAATAGCCTGGCGATTAATGGAGCCTAACAGCTGGATGTGATATCAACAGAGGCAGACAACTTAACAAAGAGATTTGGATAAGTCAAAGAGAGTTCTGCTAAAACCACTGTAACCCCATGGTGACTCTACACAGGACTGAGGCTGCACCCTCTGAAGGAAAACATTAGAGGTGTCAAATATTGGGGGGGAGAAATATTTCACTAAATCTGTCCAGAAAAGCCATTAAACAAATAAACAAGAAAATAAAAACAAACATTGCCGAGGAGTGGTGGGGGAATCCTTATGCAAGGTTGCTACAGTACATTATCTAAATTGTCCAGTTTTCAACAAAAATGATGAGACATGCAAAGAAACATTAAAAATATGAATCATACACAAGAAAAAGAATAGACAACAGAAATTGCTTGTGAGAGTATCCAGATGTCAGGCCTAATGGATAAAGACTTCAAAATAACCTTATAAGTATGTTCAGAAAACAAAAACAAAGGAGAAGGAGAAGGAAAAGAAGAAGGAAAAAAAAGAAGAAGAAGGAGAAGGAGAAGGAGATAAAGAAGAAGAAAAGTATACTTAGTGAATTACAAGAAGGAATGATGAAAATGTCTTGCCAAATAGAGAATATCAATAAAGGGAGATAAATTATTTTTAAAAGAACAAATAAAAATTTTGGAATTGAAAAGTACAATAAGTAAAATGAAATATTCACTAGAGAAGCTAAAAAGTAAATTTGAATTGGGAGAAGAAAGAATCAGTAAACTTGAAGATAGATTAATAGCAATTATGCAATCTGAAAAGCAGAGAGAAAAGAAAATGAAGAAAAACAAGAGACTCAGAGAAAAAATGTGATACCATTAAGTACACCAACCGAGGCATAATAAGAGTACCAGGGAAGAGGAGAGAAAGAAAGAAGAAGAAAAATAAATAAGTAAATAAATAAATAATGGCTAAAGAATTCCCTAATTTGATGAAAACATTAATCTACATATCCAAGAAGCTCAATGACTCCAAGTAGGTTACATGTAGAGAGATCTACACCGAGACATATCACAACCAAAATGTTAAAAGCAAAAAAGAAAAAAAAAGAAAGAAAAATAAAATCTTGAAATCAAGAGAAAAATTAGTTAAAACAAAAAGGAAACACCAACAAGATTGGCAGCTGACTTCTCATCAGAAACCATATGAACCAGTAGGCAGTGGATGGTGTATTGAAAGTTTTGAAAAATTTTGAAAGTTAAAAATGTCAATCAAAAGTCTTATATACAGCAAAATTATCTTTCAAAATATCTAGATGAACATCCCCAAGTAAACAAAACTGACAGAATTTGTTGCTAACAGACCTGGCTTATAAGACATATTAAAGGAAGTTCTTCAAGTCCATATTTTTTAAAAAAAATTAAAAATAACACCAGTAAAAACAAATATGAAAATATAGGGGATATAATAAAACATATTTCTTCTTCTTTCTCCTATTAACTAATTTTTTTTTAAAAAAATTATACATATACATATATGAGGCAAACTCATTATTATGAATTTTCAACTCACTATATGAAACCAGTACTACCTTGAAAGCAAAACCAGACAAGATGTAACAAGAATACTATAGGCCAATATCTCTTATGTGCGAAAACAAAACAAAACAAAAATCATCAATAAAATACTAGCAAATGAAAGACAGGAATATACACCATGACTAAATGGAATTTATCCCAGGAATGGAAGTTTGATTTGACATCTTAAAATCAAGTAATGTAATAAACCATATCAATAAAAAAAATAAAAGAACACATGATCATTTCAACAGATAAGAAATACAACACCCTTTTATGATAAAAGCATTCAATAAACAACAAATTCAAAGTAACTTCCTCATCCTACTAAAAGACACCTATGAAAAAACCACAGTAAACGTCAATGGTAAGGGATTGAATGTTTTCCGCCACAGATCATGAACAAGACAAGGATGTCTGCTCTTGCTACTTCTATTCAACATTATACCGGAGGCTCTACCCAGGGAATTCAGGCAAAAATTGAAATGAAAGTCTTCCAGACTGGACAGATAGAAAAATCCCAAGGAATCCACATCCTTCTCCCAAAAATACTATTGGGACTAATAAATGAGTTCAGTAAGAGTGAAGGATACAAGATTAATATACAAAAATCTGTTTTATTTCCATGCAATCGTAATTTAAAATGTAAAATTAAGAAATCAATTTCATTTATAATATTATCACAAAGAATAAAATAGTCAGGTATAAAATTGACCAAAAAGAATACAAGACTTGTATTCTTGTATTTCATAAAATATTTTTGAAATAAATTAAAGAGGACTAAAAACCTTGAAAGACATACCATCTTTGCTGATCAAAAGATTTAAGAGTGCTAAAATGGCAACATGACCAAATTGACCTGCAGATTCAAACAATTCCTATCAAAATCCCAACCAACTTCTTAGCAGAAATTAACAAGCTATTCTAAAATTCATATGGAAATGCAAGGGATCTGAAAAAAAATTTTGAAAAAGAAAAACAATCTCAGAGTACTCACATTTCTTCATTTCAAAACTGACAAACCTATAGTTCAAGACAGTGTGGTACTGACAAAAGGATTGACATGCAGGTCAATGGAACAGAAATCAGCCCTCACGTTTACTGTGAATTGATTCTCAACAGGGTGTCCAATAATGCAATGGGGGAAAGAATAGTCCCTTCAGTAAGGAAGAAAGAAAGGAATGGAGGAAGGAAGAGAGGGAGGGAGGGAGGGAAAGACGACGGGAGGGAAGGTAGATAATAAGTGTTGGCAAGGATGTGGAGAAATTGGAACTCTCACACATTGCTCATGGGATTATAAAATGGAGCAGCCACTTTGGAAAACAATTTGGCAGTTCCTCAAAAAGTTAAATATAAGAGTTACCATATGACCCAGCTATTCCACTCCTGGGTATACACCTAAGAGATACAAAAACATACGTCTACACAAAGCTGTACATGAACTTACATAAAAGCACTATTCGTAATAGCCAAAACGTGGCTATAACCCCACCAACTGATGAACAGCTAAGTAAAATGTAGTATATCTACACAATGAAATAGTATTCTGCCAAAAAAAGGAATGAAATACTGATACATACTACAGCATAGAAAAACCTTGAAAACATTCTAAGTGAAAGAAGCCACTCACAAAAGGACACATATTTATATGAAATGTGCAGAATAGGCAAATACATACAAACAGGGCCCAAGGGGAGAGAAAATAGGAGTGAGTGCTGCTAGGGTTTCTTGTAGTGGTTATGAAAACGTCCTGAAATTAGATAGTAGTGATGGTTGTATAATTCTGTGAATGCGCCAAAAACAATTGATTGTATACTTTAAAGAATAACTTCATGGAATGTAAATAATATCTCAGTAAAGCTGTTATTTTTTTAAGTCACACACCATTCTTGACATGCCAATTACAGAGATGGAAGACAAATGAATGGTTGCTACAGATTAGGAGTGAGGCAGTGATGGGTGTGACCACAAAGGTGTAGCAGAAGGGAGAGCTTTGTGGTTATGAAACAGATCTGCATCTTCATTAGGGTCGTTATGACAGAAATCTGCACGCTGGTGTAATACAACGACCTAGAACTACATACACATTGTACCACTACCAGATTCCTTGTTTTGTTACTCCACTATTACTAAGTAAGATGCAGCCACTGAGGGGACTGAGGGAGGGACCCAGAGGACCTCTCTGTACCATCTCTGCAGTGCACTGTGAATCTGTTTCAAAGCAAAAAGTTTTAGAACATTAAAACAAGAAAGCTCGAATAGTCTTCAAATCTCATCTTTACCACCAATGTCCTAATGACTAACTTGGCTCTCTGAGTTCTTCAATTCCTGGCAGATAGATACCGTGTTTCCCCGAAAATAAGAGTTAACCAGACAATCAACTCTAATGTGTCTTTTGGAGCAAAAATTAATATAAGACCCGGTCTTATAGTAAAATAAGACCGGGTGTTATATAATATATATATATTATAATAATATATATCATATTATATATAATATAATATGATAAATATAATATAATATATTAATATAATATAATAATATATAATATAATAATATAATGACTGGGTCTTATATTAATTTTTGCTCCAAAAGATGCATTAGAGCTGATTGTATGGCTAGAACTTGTTTTTGGGGAAACGATATAATGTATTGCAGGCTTTGGGGCAATGTTTCTCATTGCCAACAAAGAATTTGGGATTTGTTTATTCGTTAATCTCATATTTGCTTAGAGTCAACCAAGGACTGGGATTCTTCCTCCCCAGGGCTGAGCACTCACTCTGCACACAGCTGGCACTGAGCTGGGGGGGCGGCACCTCAGTGCTGTGAAGCCCAGTCTAAAGGGAGCCTCAGCCTCTATTTAGAGCATTTCCTTTGTTGTAATTGAAAGACTTTAGTTTCTTAGAGCAGTTTTAGGTTCACAGCTAACTGGAGAGGAAGGTACCTTGAGTTCCCACATCCCCCCAGGCTACACATGCACAGCCTCTTCTATTGTCCACATTCCACACCAGTTACACTGTTACAAGTGAAGAACAGACAATGACACATCAGGGCATCCAAGGCTGCATCTTTTCCACGTTTCTCAGTCTCTGAAAAAATCCAGTCCTTATTTAACTGTATTTCTACTACAGTTTGCATAAAATCACTTCTCTGAGCCCAAATACCATGAAACCACCACTATCTGTATGAGAACCACCTAATTTAAATAAGCCCCAGTTGCATTCCTAAAAACTTTCTGGATGAAGGTGACATTCTCAATGGCCTGATGTCACCACGTGCCTTGTGACGGGACCCCAGAGCACAGATCATGCTGTTTAGCCTGGGTCTGCCCCTGCATGTGCATGTCCCAACACACTTAGGTTCTGCCTTCTCTCTAGTGACAACCTGAGGATAAGTACAATAGAGCTCCTTGGGACTAGAAAGTAAATCTTACCCTGGGAAGAGCTCTTTCAAACAGATTTTACACCCCAAGATGGTTAGGAATGGGGCTCAGAAAGGGAAACGTTAATCCACTTGCATCTCAGTAAACACTGTTCCCCAAGATGCCCACACAAGTCTATATATTAAAGTAGCTGATTTCTTGTAACCTGGAACATACGTTTTCACAGTGCTTGTTTGTTGGTCATCTATAGTTTGATTACTCCCAGAATTTGAGGTTAATAGAGGCTCAGGCCCATAGTTCTGGCTAACAGGGTCGAGAACGAAGAATGAATAGCCACACTGAGTTCCCAGTAACTCACAACGCAAGTTTCTGGGAGGCTGCGTTAACTGTAGCTTGGACCTGAGGGCTTATCTATCCTCTGTCCTGAATCTCTTACCATGTCTCACCCAAACTCTGTGCTCTGGCCATAGCACACCACCTGAGGGTCTCACATCTCCCATCTCTTTGCTTGGTTACTGCTTCTGCCTGAAGTACCTTCCCTTCCCCCATCACATTTTCCAGAAAACACCTTGTCAGCTTAAAAAGCTAATCAATAAAAATGTCTTCATTTTAAGTGCACTACATGCATTATCTCATTGAAATTTTTCAAAAAAAAATTCCAATGAGGTACAAATCATTAAAGCCTCCATATTACAGAGGAGGAAACGGAGGCACATGGAAGTTGAGTAGTTACCCAGTCACCCAGTGAGTTAACAGCAAAGCCCGAATAAAAGCCAGGTCTGCTCCACTATAAAGACCACATTCATAATCACCACACTCTCCTCTCTCCTAAACATTCTACGGTTCTACAATAGAATCCTTGCGGAATCTTCTAAATATCCCCAAATCCATACTAGACCTGTGCTAGCGGAATCCCTGAGGCTGGAGCTCTGTGGTCCGCGTTTAAGAAAGTTCCCTAGGTGACTTGAATGCATATCCTGCTTGAGAACCATTGCTGATGATATAGAAGGGCTTACAACAACTATTGACACTTCAGTGTGCCACCAAGAAATTAGACAGCATCTGAACCAATTTTGAAAATTTAACCATTTTTCATAAAAGTTAAATGAGACATATCTATTTTGCAAAAATGAGATTCTGTAGAGAAGTATTTCCAAGAGTAACTGCATTCTGGTAACATTTTAATTACATTTTATAAATTAGCAAAAATCTGTTTGGTAAGGAAAAATGAATTTAAATTATCTTTCATTTAAATTCTTGACAAGGGATCAACTACAATTATGTGGAGAAGATCTGAACATTTGATTGAGTATGTGGCTGTCTTAGTGGTCTTCAGTCATCAGAAATAAAATCTCAACTATGATGCAGAAATACTAATAATAGTTCAGGCTTCATACTACTCAGTATTTCATGTCCCTGAAACAGCAAAGGGAGAATAATTGTAATCAGTAAATTTGAAATGTGAGAAAACAAAAACAATGACATACGAGAATCCTCTGATTTTTGATAAGCATTGTTTTTAAATGACACAAACATAAGAAAAAGACAATGAAATATGGAATTTTCTTTTGCATGTTCTGTAGAGGACTTCCTACCACTTTACACTTTAACTTTATTTTTAAGTGCAAGCCTCTTTGTCTTTGCATGTATATAATGTGAGGTATTTGAAATGATTTTTTTGTGTTTTATCTTTTACTTTTCATTTTGAAAAAATTTTAGACTTACAGCAAAGTTGCAAAGCACAGTTTATAACAGAATGAAATGCTTGGCCTCCTGACTCCATCTTGCTCAAGCCTGCTTTGTTCCTATGGCCTTCGGGATAATAGCTTCTTGCATGTAGACATGCTAATCATTAGAGGAATTCTGCTTGCGACTTGAGTTTTACAAAACAGTCTGTTACCAGAAGGTGCCTCTCCCAGGAGATAAGGGAAATATATACAAAAATAAAGACTTTATCAAAGATTTGCAGGAACCTCGTGACTGGACTCACTTCAACTAGAGTCAACAGACTAAGAACAAAGAAGTTTCATAATAGTCCTCGGACCCCTGCTGGTACCCGGGAATCTGTGTCAATCACCTCTCGTCCCTCCCATCCCCCCTTCCCTTGACATAAAAGAAGGCTAAACTCTGTACTTTCTTACCATGGATTTGAGGTACCAAGGGGGATCCCATCTTCTCAGTTGGTGCCTTCTCAGTCAATAAACCTCTCCTTACTCCAAACTCTGATGTGAGTTTTGGCTTTTCAAGGCACATGGACCTTGGGCCGGTAATAAGTTCTCACACACTCCTCACGCAGCTTTTACTATGAACATCTTACCGAACCATGGTAAAATTATCAGAACCAAACAGTAAAGTTGATATAATATTAGTAACTAATTTAAAGACTTGGTTTGAATTTTGACAGGTATCACATGAATGTCCTTCTCATTGGACTAGGATACAATCTAGGGTCCCACACTGTGTGTAACTGTCATGTCTTTTCTGCATCCTACAGTTGGGGCAGTTCCTAAATCTCTATCTTGCATGGCCTTGATACTTTTGAAGAGTACTGGTCAGCTATTTTATAGAATGTCTCTCAATTTGAGTTGGTGAGCTATTTTCCCTTAATTAAAGTTATATATTTTGGGCACAAAAGTGATGTTATGTGTCATATCAAAGGGTTCATGATGTTGATAGATCTTATTACTGGTGAGACTAATTTTGATCACTTAAATAAACTGGTGACAGTAAGATTCCCCCGCTGTAAAGTTATTAATTTTCACTTTGTAACTAAGAAGGGGAGATACTTTGAGATTATACAAATATCCTCTATTTCATCATAATTTTAGCATCTATCAATGGCTCTTCCCTGCAACAATCATTACTATGATGTTTACCTAAAGGTTATTTTCTATTTCCCTCATTCCTTCTATGTTTATTAGTTGAAATTCTATAATATGAAGAGTTCTTTCCATTCTTCCATGTTTATTTATTTATTTATTCATTCAATTATTTTTTTATAGTATGTATGTAGTACATACTATATGTACTACATGTATGTAGTAGTATAGACTCATGTATATTTATTG
Source organism: Rhinolophus ferrumequinum (assembly GCF_004115265.2). NCBI lineage: Eukaryota > Metazoa > Chordata > Mammalia > Chiroptera > Rhinolophidae > Rhinolophus > Rhinolophus ferrumequinum. The sequence continues at coordinate 53,973,604 of NC_046303.1, read as the reverse complement.
TATTCCATGGATTATATTCATAATTATATTTATTTTGTTACTCAAATTGTCCCATTATGGTCATTGAGAATTCTTTGACGTTGGCTCCTTTGTACTTTCACCATGTTCCCATCGTTTTGTGGGCACTTCCTCACTTACTGGCACAAGATGTTCCAGGCTTATGTCATATTTGCTGTGAAAAATTGGATGAATGATATAGTACTGCTCATAAATAAGGAAACAGATTTTTGTTCTCAGTCTCCTTGACCACTGCAGGCTCTGATGTCTTACTCATCTTTCTGCAAACTCCTGTTTTCCCTCATACTCCAGAATGTTGCATCTATCAGAGAATGCCGAATAGTGCTAGATAACTGTCAAATGCCTGACACAGAAAACTGATATTTAAGGAAAGTAGTTTAAGAACAAGCTAATTATTTATTCCTATGTCAGAAGATTTTCTTTCTTTTCATCAGGAATCCTTTATTTTAATTAAAAAAGTAAACAAAACCCCAATATATAAAGCATTCAAAACCAATAGTGTACGGTATTAGTACAAATATATTAATATAGATGCTCAAAATTGTAACAATTGCTTACCCTATAAGCAATATAAAAACTGGGGCTTTAATTTATAGTTCCAGTTATTTATTAACTTCTTCATTCAATTTATTTCTACATTTTGTTTTTATTCCATATTTCATAAAATTTCTAATTTGCATGAATAAGTAGTTGTAAAGTACATGAGCTTTTTGATCACTTCAACTTAACAACTATGTTTGAATTCTCTTCAAGGAAAATGATCTAGAAATTTTTTTTAAAAATCGTAAGAAATTTTTGCCTAAAAGTTGAAACATTTGGGTTCCAGGTACTATAGAGCAACAAGTATACTCTACATTATCTCCCACTGAATGTGGCTATAAAACCTGGACAGAATACATGGAACAGCTATTTGAGGATTCAAAACTAAACAGCAACAGATGGACTGGGAAAGAACAGAATTCAAATACTACCATATACACAAGCGGTAAGTTTATCAATTTTTTTTTTAACTGCTGTATCCCCTAGTCTGAACTCATCACAGAGAAAACAACTATGCATGTTTCTCCCCTCCACCCCCAAATTCATTTGTTGAAACCCAGTGTGATTGCATTTGGAGGTGGAGTCTTTGGGAAGTGAGTAGGTCATGAGTGTGAAGCCTTCATGAATGGGATGGACACCCTTATAAAAGAAGCTGTTGAGAACACCCTTACCCCTGCCACCAAAAAATCGGCCATCTATAAACCAGAAAGGGGCCCTCACCACACACTGAATCTGCTAGCACCTTGGTCTTCGATTTCTCATTCTCCAGCACAAGTGCCACCAATAAGTGTCTGTTGTTTATTAGCCACCCAGTCAGTGATGGTAGTTTTGTTCAAGTAGCCCAAACGGAGTAAGACAGATGTAGATAGAGAAAGCTCGAGGAGAAGCCGTTTAGTTCTAAATCAAAGAGAGTATGGACTTACTTCATTTTTTTTTTCTTTTATCCATTCCCCTACCCTAGCTTTCAGGTTATGCTGTAGTGACAGTGATAGCAGCAGCCTTGACAAGCAGAGGCAATGGGAGCCAGCAAAAGCCAAAATCCTCAGAAAAAAGGAACTCTAAGTTCTATGCAACGGCAGATTCAAAAAGTTGGCATCAAATCCAGTTGCTCTTTTTCTCTCTCTGTCCTGCTGCCACCTGGCCCCAAAGACAGGTACAGTTGTGGAAGTGCACGGGAGGATAACATGCAGGCCAGAGGGCCAAAAGAGGCTCCCCAGGAAACGGGAAATTACCGAGGAGATCTTGAGAGAAACTTGGGAATGTGACCGCATAAAGTTGCTCATGAACTCCTGGGTGCGCACATATAGAATTCGACAAGCCACACTTTGAGAACTGAACTAACAGATACAATACCACCCAGGTCCCAGACTGGTTATTAGGTGGAGTATACACCACACAGATTCAGACTGCTGTACAAAAAGCTGGAAAATTGAAGTGATATTCACCATGCTCACAGGAGGCTAACCAGAACTTGTGACTTGAACCCAATCACCTTGAAATGACAGAGTCCAATATTGTGATTCAGAAGAAATGCATATATATATATATATATATATGTTTTTTCCCTAGAATTTCCTGAGCAATAAAAGTAATGGGAGTATCTTTTGTTACAATATTTGGTCTCTGTCCTGAGTTCTTGAAAATGCTTCAGAGCCATAAAGGTGAAACAGGTTTCTTGTTATTCATAACAAGTCCCCTTCCACCCCAACTGAGTTTATGAAATGAGGTTGGAAGGCACTTAAGGATGAGCTGGTTGTATGAATAACAGGGCTAGAGCTTTCAATCCCACACCCTGATTTCCTGGAAAGGGGAGAGGGGCCTAGGTTGACTCAATCACCAATGGCCAATGATTTAATCAATCATGCCTATGTAATGAAGCCTCCATTAAAACCCAAAGGGAAGGGGTTCAGAGAGCGTCCAGGCTGGGAAGCCAGAACTTCCATGTACCAGCATGCCAGGCCCCAAATTGCACAAGCACAGAAGCTCCTTTGTTTAAAACCTTGCCCTATGAATTTCATCTGGCTGTTGATTCATATCCTGTAATATCCCTTGTAACAAATCAGTAATCTAGTGAGTAAATGGGTTTCCTGAGTTCTATGAGCCGCTCTAGCAAATTAATGAAACCCAAAGAAGGGGTCATCGGAACCTCTAGCTTATAGCCAGTCGGTCAGATGTACCAACCACAACCTGGACTTGCAATTGTCATCCTGAGTTGGAGGGCATCCTTGGAACATCCAGTGTTTAGCCTGTCAGTCAGAAAAATAGATAACACCTTGGGCTTGTGATTGGCCTTTGCAGTCTTCTGGGACTGAACCCTGAACCTGTGGAATCTGATGCTATCTCTGGGTAGACAACATAAGAATAGAATTGAATTTTTGGACACCCTGCTGATGTATGAGAATTACTTGTTTGTATAGGGAAGTCCTCACACACATGTTGGAATTTGGTCCAGGAACCCAAAGACCAAGTGACCTGGAAGATAAATCAAGAGAAACAAGCTCATGTGAATAACAGAGAAGGAAAAAAGATTGAATAAAAATGAACAGGTCTCATGAATTTGTGGGACAATAACGAAAGGTCTAACATTCATACTGGAGTTTCAGGAGTAGAGGAGAAAGAGTGTAATGCAGTAAAAATATTTGAAGAATTAATAGCCAAAAAGGTCTTAAACTTGGCAGAAACAAAAACCTAAAGATTCAAGAAGCTCAGGAAATCTCAACTAGGATAAAGCCAAAGAAATCTGTGCCCAGACATCTCAGAATTGCTAAAACTTAAAGATTAAAAAAATATATATATTCAGATCAAGCAGTAAAACAATGGCATGCTACCTAATAATGGAACAACAACTTGAATGATTATGGATTTTTCATCGGAGGCAATGGCACAATACTTTTAAGGTGTGAAAAAGAACTGTCAACCAACAGTTCTACTGAGTAGAAATGTCCTTCAGGAAGGGAAGTGAAATAAAGATGTTTTCAGATGAAGGAAAACTAAGGTAATTTGTAGCCAGCTGATCAATCCTAAAAGAACTGTTAAAGAAATTCTTCATACAGAAGAGAAATAATGCTATAAGGAAACTGGAAACATCAGGAATAAAAGAAGAACAAGAAAAATAGTAAACATATTTGTAAATATAAGACTATTTTTCTACTGAAGTCTTTAAAATATATTTCATGGTTAAAAACAAACATTATAATATTGTCTGATAGACTTTTCAATGTATGTACATGTAATTTATAAGACAAATACAACACAAAAGTCGAGGGTAGAGACCTATACCATGGTAAAGTTTCTATATTCCACTTGAAGTGAACTTAGAATATCGATTCTATGTAGATTGTGAAAAGTTAAGTAGGTACATTATAATCCTTGGAGTAATTACTAAAATAGTATACAAAAAGATACAGTCCAAATCAAAATACAACACCACATTTTCAAGAATGTATGGGTGTTCTATTAATCCTGTTTCCAATTATACTGTAGGTCTATAATGTGCCTGGAATTGAGGATACAAAGTCCAACAAACACACAGAAACCAGCTTTAAGGGAGTATATGAGATATCCTACTCTTTTCTAAAACTCAAGACCTAATTCAGTCTATTTTCCATGTTCCTCCACATACATCATATTAAACCCTCCCAACACTAATTTCTGTTTTTGACTTTCTAACCCCTTATGGTATCCTTTTTGTTTTTCTTTTGAGCTATAATTTATATACCATAAAATTCATTCTTCTAAAGTGTACAATTGAGTGACTTTAAATATTCTCAAATTTGCACAGTACAAGTATCTAGAACATTTTCCCACCCCCAAAGGAAACCCCATACTCATTAGCAACGACTCCCATCCCCCCTCGCTTCCGAAGCCCCTGCAAACCACTAATTTACTTTCTGTCTCTGTGATTTTGTCTATTCTGGACATTTCATGTAAATGGAATCCTACAATAGGTGGCCTTTTATGTCTAGCTCCCTTCACTTAGCATAATGCTTTCAAGAGTGACAGCATGTATCTGTACTTCATACCTTTTTATAGATGAAGAAAAGTCCACTGTATGAATAAACCACATTTGATTATCTGTTCATCACCTGATCAAAATTTCATTGTTACTCACATTTTAATTATTACAAATAAAGCTTCTATGCACACATGTGGACACATTTTTATGTTTTAAATTCTCATACCTAGGAGTGGAAATGCTGGGTCTGATAATAACTCCATGTTTAAAAATTTATGAAACTGCCAAACTGTTTTCCAAAGCAGCTCCACCATTTCATGTCACCACCAGCAATATGTGAGGGTTCCATTTCATCTACATACTTAACAATACTTGTATCGTCTATATTTTTTATGATAGTCATCCTGGTGGTATCATAGTGAGGTTTTGATCTATATTTCTAAAATAACTTCTGATGCTGAGTGTATTTTAATGTGCTTATCGGCCATCTGTATATCTTCTTTGGACAAATGTCTATTTAAATTCTTTCTCCACTTTTACTTGGATTGTCTTTTGATTGTTGAGTTGAAGGAGTTGCTTATATTTTCTGGATACTAGACACTTACGGTATTTTTATTCTAACTTGTAGTTCCCAATATTCAAATAGTCACAGACTCCAATCAGTTCTTTTTAATGAGAATATATCTCTTATTTCCAAAATGCAAAATTATCAACTTGGCTCAAGTCTTTAGCACCTAAGGCCTAGATTAATCATTAAGCAAAATAATCTTCTAATTAATCTATGAAAACAGCTTTTTAGGATGTCTTCTTTACTAAGGTTTTAAAAGCACCCCTCAAATCACCTTTCATTTAGCATCAAAATTAATATTCTCTACATATCAATGTCTTCATATATGTGGCCTTGTTAGAAGAGTCTTCCCTTTTTTTTTAAATCAATGCCTATATTAGGCTGACACCTTTCAGAATTTTAGGGGTTAATGAAATTTCAAATTGAGGTATAAAATTATTGTCCCTTTTTTTCTAGCATGTGGAGAGAGTATTGCAGACAACAAGTCTTTAGTGAATGGGAGAAGAGCACACAAGTTGCCTAGAACATAAACAGAAGTAGATCAAGGAAGGTGAGAAGACATGGAAAGATACTTAGTGCTTTTTTTTTTTTTTTTTTTTTTTAATTTTTTTTTATTTTTTTAATTTATTGGGGTGACAATTGTTAGTAGAATTACATAGATTTCAGTTGTGCAATTCTGAATCACATCATCCATAAATCACACTGTGTGTTCACCATCCAGAGACAGCTCCCCTTCCATCACCGTACATTTGATCCCCCTCACCCTCATCCCCCACCCCCCAACCCCCTGCTTTTTTTTTTTTTTTTTTTTTTTTTTTTTTGGTCTAAAATCACTCTTGGTCTCACTGACAAAATCCAAATCCTTTAGAGTAACATTTTAAGTGCCTCACATTTGAGGCCCAAACTACACTTTCAATTTAATCTTCTACAAATCCCAGTAATGGTTCTTAAAATGCAGTTTGTACCAGAAAAATTTGGGGAAATCTTCATGCCAATTGAGTCTCATCCAAAGACATTAGAAAGCACTGGGCTTTGTTAAGCCCAGAAATATGAATTTGAACAAGGCTCCTGGCCGGTCAAGAAGTTGGAATAGGTAAACGTTGTGCTCACCTTCTCTCATGACCACATCAGAAAACAGCTAAACTGCAGAACAACCATCATTGAGAATCGCCTGAAGTCTAGCCGAACAGAAGTCCTATAACTAATATTATACAGAAGAAGCCGCCTAGAGACTGGTAGGAGGAATGGAGACATGGAAAGGGCAGGTCCAACACTCACATATGGCAGTTAAAAATAGGGAGGATATCCCAGCTGTGGAGGTTTCCCCCTTAAAAGCAAGGGGACCCAGCCCCACATTAGGCTCACCAGCCCAGGGTTCCAGTGGCAGGAAGAGAAGTCCCCACGTCTTCTAACTGGAAAACCAGCAGAGATTGTGGCTGAGTGAGAAAAGGGCAGCTGCAGTCCCAGGTGCTCCTTTTAAAGGGACCATGCTTGAGCTCTGCGGCAGCAGCTTGGGGGTTGCTAGGGGCTACAGGGAGTAACTGAATTGTCTGGCTTCAGAGTGAGGGCAGGAGGGGCAGCTTTCTCCAGGACAGAGGAGTTAATAGAAGCTACTGTTTCTTTGTTGAGCCTTCCCCCTCCCAATATGCAGAGGAAGGCAGCTGCCATATCTTAGTCTCCATCAATTTCAATATGACTCTACATCCCTCCCTGATAATTTTGAGACACTGCCCCAACGGAAATTGTGGGCCCACCCACTTCCAGTGGCTTTTCCATACAAATGAGCTGTCCTTGGCTCATGTTGCAGACATTCCTAAAACCTCTCAAAAGTTCACAAACACGAAACAAGAAGCCTCTGGCCTCAGTGTACTCCATACCTCATGGTGAGAAGCCCCAAACCCGGCACTAATAGCAGCCAGCCTCAGATCATGTCTTAGCCTCTCCCAGGCACCTGCAAGCCCAGCACAGGTGGCGGCCATCAGCGGATAGCTTTGTGGCTCAGGCCAGATGGCCCTGGGCAAGGCACAGGATGCAGCTAAAATTGGCCTGTGGTCAAAACCATCCCAAGAGTCCTGAGGTCCAGCATGCCAAGTGGCCAACTTGGGAACAAGTCAGAGCACCACCCAGCTGCCTCCATGGATATAACACCCAAAGGGGAGACTGGGCAGGCACCAGAGCCCTGTTAAAGTGAATCATGTCCCACAGGGTCAGCCCATGAACAACTGCTCCTCCACCGTAGTCACAGCCAGTCATCACAACCAATCAGCCTGAGGGTCATTCCCTCCCACTTATGTGCAAACAGCAACCAAGGCTCAACTACAACCAGAGGGTGCACGCAGCCTACACAAGGGACACAACTGGAGCAACTGGCTCAGGTGACCAGGGAGATGGTGCCACTGGGCCCCACAGCACACCTAATACATAAGGCCACTCTGTGAACATGGGATGGTATAACAGCCCTACCTAATACATAGAAACAACAGCTGGAGGCAGGCAAAATAGGGAGACAAAGAAACATGTCCCAGAAAAAGAACTAAACAAAATGGAGACAAGCAATCTACCAGTTGCACAGTTCAAAAACACTGGTTACAAGGATGCTGACTGACCTCAGGGAGAACTGCAACAAAAAAATAGAAAACATAAAAGCAGAAATTAAAAAACATAAAATGAACCAGTCAGAAATGCAGAATACAGTTCTCCTTCCATCACCATATATTTGATCCCTCATTTACTGACTTGAGTGGTGAACACACAATGTGATATATAGATTATGTATTACAGAATTGTACACCTGAAACCTATGTAACTTTACTAACAATTGTCACCCCAATAAAGTTTAATTAAAAAAAAGAAATGAAGAATACAACAATTAAAATGAAGAATACATTAGAAGGAATCAACAATAGATTAAGTGAAGCAGAGGATCGAATCAGCATTTTATAAGTTAAGGTAGCCAAAAACACCCAAACAGAAAAGAAAAAAAAAGAATCCAAAAAATGATGAGAGTTTGATGGGCCTCTGGGAAACATCAAGCATACCAACATTCACATCACAGGGGTACCAGAAGGAGGAGACAGAGCAAGGGATTAAAACCCTATTTGAAGAAATGACTGAAAAATTCCCTAACCTCATGAAGAAAATGGATATTCAAGTCAGGAAGCACAGAGAGTCCCAAACAAGATGAACCCAAAGATGCCTACACCAAGACACATCATAATTAAAATGGCAATAGTTAAAGACTAAGAGAGAATCCTAAAAGCAGCAAGAGAAAAGCAGCCAGTTACCTACAAGGGAGCTCCCGTAAGACTGTGAGCTGATTTCTCAACAGAAACTTTGCATGCCAGAAGGGGGTTGCGTGAAATATTCAAAGTGATGAAAAGCAAGGACCTACAACCAAGATTATTCTACCCAGCAAAGCTATCATTTAGAATGAAAGGACAGATAGAGAGCTTCCCAGACAAGAAAAAGCTAAAGGAGTTCATCACCTCCAAACCAGTATTACAAGAAATGTTAGAAGGACTTCTTTAAGAAGAAAAAGACAAAAAAGTAAAATAAAATAAAAATAAAAATCAGAAGTGTGAATAATAAAATAGCAATAACTTCATCTCTATCAACAATTACTCTCAATGTAAATGGATTAAATGCTCCAATTAAAAGACATAGTGTGGCTGAATGGATAGGAAAACAAAACTTTTACATATGCAGCCTAACAGAGACTCACTTCAGATTGAAAGACACACACACACACACACACACACACACACACACACACACACACTGAAAGTAAAGGGATGGAAAAAGATAGTTTATGAAAATGGAAACAGAAAAATACACACACACAAATCTGGGGTAGCAAGACTTATACCAGCCAAACAGACTTTAAAACAAAGGCTATAAGAGACAAAGAAGAACCGAGTAATCCCACTTCTGGGTATTTATCTGAAGAAACCCAAAACACTACTTTGAAGGAACATGTACATCCCTATGTTCATTGCAGCATTATTTACAATAGCCAAGACATAGAGGCAACCTAGGTGTCCATCAATAGATGAATGGATAAAGAAGAGGTGGTACATATATACAATGGAATATTACTCAGCCATAAAAAAGAATGATGTAATTTATAAATTATATCAACAAAAGAACAAAACAAAGAAATGAGAAACAAAAACTCATGGATGCAGACAACAGTTTAGTGGTTACCAGAGGGTAAGGGGGGCAGGGAGGTGGTAGATGAGGGTAAAGGGGATCAAATATATGGTAATGGGAGGAGAAGTGACTCTGGGTGGTGAACACACAATGTGATTTATAGATAATGTAATACAGAATTGTACCTGAAATATATGTAACTTTACTTACAATTGTCATCCCAATAAACTTTAAAAAATATAAGTACATACATACATAAATAAATAAATAAAAAGAATATGTATATAAGTGCACCGTTGGGCCTATCACAATATATTTGTCAATACGATGAATGTTTAAATTAAAAAAAAATTGTTACAATAAAAGATACGTTGCCATTACTCCCCTTCAAAATACTCCTCCTCGCTTCGAACAAACTTATCCCATAGTTCTTGCCACTTTCTGAGGCAGTTCTGGAAGTCCTCTTTCGTGAGTGTCTTTAGTCGTGCTGTCGTGACTGCCTCGATGTCCTGAATAGATTCAAAATGTTTACCTTTCGTGGTCATTTTGACTTTGGGGAAGAGCCAGAAGTCACATGGTGCCAGATTCAGTGAATAAGGTGGATGAGGACAGACCATAATTTTTTGTTGTTGTTGTTTTTTTTTTTAATTGTTTTTTTTTAATTTATTGGGGTGACAATTGTTAGTAAAATTACATAGATTTCAGGTGTGCAATTCTGTATCACATCATCTATAAATTACATTGTGTGTTCACCACCCAGAGTCAGTTCTCCTTCCATCACCATATATTTGATCCCCCTTACCCTCATCTCCCACCCCCCAACCCCCTTACCCTCTGGTAACCACTAAATTACGTTCCCCAGATTAATTTTCAAACCCCGTGGCCATCTTGTGGTTACTGATTGTTTTCTAATCCCCTCACCTTCCCCCTTACCCCCAACACCCCCGCCCATCTAGCAACCCTCAGTTTTTCCTCTTTTATTTGACAGAAATTGCCACATACCAGAAGCAATGTGTGACACGGAGCCTTTCTGTTGTGATCACAAAAGATGGTAAAGATGAATGCTGCTGTCAAGTGCCATCCAACAGAAAGGCAGGGACCTTTAACACGGGAAGCAGTGCATCGAACCTTAGTAACAGAGTGTGACAAGTTTCAACTTGTTCTTGTTTGGTGCAGTCAGTCGGGTGTGAACTACGGTTGAGAGAAGGTGTGTTTTAAAGTGTGCCATAAATAATCCTCCATCATGATAATGCCCAGTGTCACACATCATTTCTGGTATATAACAATTTTTGTCAAATAAAAACATTACAGTGTGTCCTTGTCCACCTTACGCACTGGATCTGGCACCGTGCGACTTCTGGCTCTTCCCCAAAATCAAAATGATTCAGGACATCAAGGCAGCCAATACATCACAACTAAAGACACTTACGATAGAGGACTTCCAGAACCGCTTCAGAAAGTGGCAAGAATGATGGGATAAGTGTGTTTGAAGCGAGGGGGAGTATTTGGAGGGGGATTAATAACCATGTGTCTTTTATTGTAATAATTTTTAATTTAAACATTCATTGTATTTTCTGACCACACCTCACGTAAGTATAGGCTTGCACTCGTTTCTTCTTTCAGCTTCCTTGAAAGACTTAATATTATATAACAAGTTACATAGAGTAATAATTATAACAGTGTATTGCTGAGTTTGTAATACATAGATGTTTTATATCTTTATACACAAAAAATGAACTATGAACTATATAGGAGTAGTTTCCATATTTCACTGTAACTAAGTCAGAAAAGATAGTAAGAAAAATAACTAAAAATATTTTTAAATAATTAAAGGAATTAAAATATTACAGTAGAAAATATACACTTAATGCAAAAGAAGACAATGAAGGAAGAACAGAGTAATGAAAATGACATGAGACACATAGAAAACAAAAAGCAAAGGTCAAATGTAAATCCAGTTATATCAATAATAACATTGAGTGAGAATGGCTTAAACAATTCAATCACAAGGCAGATATTTTCAGATTGGCTTAAGAAAAAAACAGGATCCAACTATATACTGTCTCTGTAAGAGATACTTGAGATTCAATCATGCAAATTGGCTGAAAATGAAAGAATGGAAAAGATGTACAATACAAACAGCAACCAGAAATGAGAATGGGGTAGCTATACTAATAACAGAAAATAGATATTAAAACAAAAGAAATGTTATTAGAAAAAAGACATTTCATGGTGATAAAAGGGACAATCTATCGGGAAGATAAAACAATGATAAGCATATAGGCACATAGCAGAGATCAAAATACATGAAGCAAAAACTGATTGTCAGGAGAGATAGACAATTCAACAATAATAGTTGGGGACTTCAACACCCACCTTTCAATAATGGGCATAATGGTTAGGCAGAGGATCAACAAGGAAATACAAGAGTTAACAATGGAATACACAAAGAAGACCTCACAGACACCTATGAAATACTCCAAAGAATATACATTCCTCTGAAGAACACACGGAACATTCAGCAGAATAGATCCTATGTTAGGACATAACATAAGCCTCAATAAATCTGAAGAAGCTGAAATCATTCGAAGTTTGTTTTTCAAATACAACAAATGAAATTAGAAATCAACATTAACAAGTTTGAGAAATACATACAAACATGGAAATAAAATAAGATACTCCTAAATAATCACAGTTCTGAAATTAACCCTTACATTAATTGTGAAATGATTTTTAACAAAGTACAAAGAAAATTCACTGGGAAAAGAACAGTCTTTTCAACAAATGATGTCGGGACAATTGGATGTAGTCATATTCACATGCAAAATAATAACCTGGGACTCTCTACTTCACACCATGCAGAAATGCGTGTGCACACAGACTCAAAATGGATCATAGACCTGAATGTAAGACTTAAAAACTACAAAACTCTTAGAAAAAATGTATAAGTGAAAATATTCACATTCTTACATTTGAAAGTGGTTTCTTAGTATGACACCTAAAGCACAAGTGCAAAAATAAAAGAGATAAATTGCAAATCCAGAATCCATTTCTAACTGTGAGTTCTCAAAAAACATAGACCTCCATTCCATGGTCCCCTTAGACTATGAGTATCCCATTTTGTATCTATTCCTCCTTCATCGTTAATCAGTTTAGAAAAGTTATTAAAATATCAATGGCACTCAGTCCCTGTCAATCATTATTTATGATCGGTACTACCAATCATGCAACTAGAATGTTTTATGCATGCAAATAAGTATAATTAAATGATAATAAAAAGTATTTTCACTAGAATAAATCTCTTACATCATAACATTCAGTATTCGCATCTGTTTTAACTATTCAAAAATAGTCAGCATTTATTTAAAATTTCCCCTTAAGGAACTATTTAAGCTATGGGAATATTTTAACCATTTTTTTCTGATTAAAAAGGTAATATATAATTTTTTAAAGAACATGTATTTTCGCAAAGTTGAGATCACATTATATATTATTTTGTACACGCTTTTTTCCCCATCTTTATAAATGAACTCTTTCCATATCACTCCACAAAAACCTGATAGAAGCAATACATTGTTCCACTGTATTGATAAATTTCAAATTACTTAATCTATATTTTTGTTTTAAAATGGGTAAAGGACTTGAAAAGACATTTTTCAAAAAAAGACATATAAATGGTCAATAAGTACATACAAAGGTGCTTGACGTCACTAATCATTGGGGAAATGCAAATCAAAACCACAAGATATCACCTCACACCTCTTAGAATGTCTATCATCATAAAGATAAGAGATAAAAAGTGCTGGTGAGGATGTGGAGAAAAGGGAACTCTTGAGCGCTGTTGGAGAGAATGAAATTGGTACAGCCACTGTGGGAAACAGTATGAAGCATCCTCATTGTGGTTCCGATTTTTACTTCCCTGAGGTTACCCTTTCTTGGTTTTCATTTTTTACCTAATTTGAGAGTTCAAGCCTTGTAAAAGTCAGTGATTATAGTATGTATCTCTACTCTGAAATATTTGGAAATAATAGGAAAATATGAGATACATACATGGAATTTGATGAATAAGATGTGTGTGTGTGTGAGAGAGAGAAAGAGAAACAGACAGAAAAAAACCTTTATAAAAACCAAAAACCCTAAGGATGTTCTCAGGTCACAAATAATTTCAAAAGAGCTGAATAGCAAAAGTTGAAACCTTCCATTAGATCCCTCTTAATCATTGAGAAGGAATTTCTTAGTAATATGATAAAATAATTACAAAAAGTATTTAAAGGAATAAAGAGCTCTGTGGTAAGTTTCAGGATTAAGTTATTTTATAAGTTTTTATCAGATTTTAAGCTTTTGTTAATTCATTCAATGGGAAAATCTAATGCTGTTTTATGCTTTTTATTTCTCACCACTAAAAATACTCAGAGCATATCTGTGTAATTCTCTGTGACACTGGACATTTTCTACTTTGAAATGGACCATGCATTCTCCTTGAATGTTTAATAGCTTCATCTTTGTACTATTGATTCACTGTTTTCCATCATCCTTCCCCCTTGGCAGAATACCCAATACAAGGCCATATACATATAGCACATGAATGAATGAATGAATGAATGAATAACTGATTACAGTTTCCTTTGACCTAAACCACGTCTTCCATATTTTTATGAAAAGATAAAAACTAAAGAAAGCTTTTATTCTTTAACATAAATTTAACAATCTTATTTCCGACAAGGTCAATCAGGTAATTCCAATTGGATTCCAAGGCATTCCATTTGGATAACTAACTATGTAAAAGTGTAATAGTTTGGAAAAATTGGTGCATCCAAATTTCTTAGGTTATATTAAAAAAAGGAGAGACGTCATCAAAATGGCTGCGTCAGGTGAGCCTTTGTAAAGCTCCCGTGGAATTTACAACTAATTGAACAACAATAACTCCACAAAGGACTCCCTGCACAGCAGATAGGCAGACGATGAAGAGGCCTACTCCTGAATTCAACTAAAGGTGGGCTAATTGCGCGAGTGGGAGAGGAGGGAAGGGAGAAGTGCGGAGACGGAGCCGCACGGGCGCAGGACGCAGACCTAGCTCGGTACTCCGAGCTCACTGCATCCCGGAACTACCGCAGCTGCAGGAGAGGGAAGAACTCGGACTGCTAGGGCTCCGCTTATGGCCCACAGGGCTGAGGGGGCAGCATATAACACGGGGGAACCCAACACTCATGGCAGAGACCTCGGAGCAAAGACTGAGGGAAGAAGGCTGAAAACGGTGCTTTAAGCCCTCACTGCCGAGCAGAGAACGGAAGCCTTAGGCACTGAGACTAGCCGCCCCCTCCCAACCCTCCCAGAGCTCACCCCGCCCCCACCTGCCCGGCGCTAGAAGCGGAGCAGTAGCAGTGTCAGATCAAAAGAACAGAATATTTGCTGTTCTGAGAACTGTGGATCGCAGACACAGATTCGCAGCCCAACTAGTTCCGGCAAAGGGGAGGGAGCTGTGGAACCAGGACGGGCTGTGGTGGTGGTCGCCCCACCATTGCTCTGGGCCACCTCTCACAACTCACCGCGCCCCTAGCCCCACCTATCTGGGCACATCCCTGAAGGAGTAAACAGAACTGCTGAAACATACAGGCTTTGAATCTGGTGCGGAAGAGCTTTGGAATTTCAAAGCTCGCCGCATACCCACACAGACACTGCGCCCTGTGACCCAGGTGAACTATTAACAGAGGAGAAACCCATCTCCCAGGGAATCCCCCCATTGTGTGAGAAGCTGGAATAGTGCAGAGAAAACATAGCACTACCATGTGAGAGGGGAAAAAAAGGCTGCAGTCGGAGAAAAATAAAAACAACATGTACTGGAAAACAAAAGAAAGGCCACTTCCTATCAACCTGTTGCAGAAGCCACTCCTGTAGATGTCTAGGAAGAGAAATAATAAATCAGTAATTGCCATGAATGACCAAGGCAACAAAACAGCTCAGAAAGAAAGTGAAAAGTCTCCAGAAAAGGAACTTAAAGATATGGAAATATGTGACTTAAATGACAGAGAATTCAAGATTGCAGTTCTGAAAAAACTCAACAAGATGCAAGAAAACACAGACAGGCAGTTTAATGAACTCAGAAACACAATCAAAGAACAACGTGAGCATTTTATGAAAGAGATTGAAATTAAAAAAAAAAAAAAGAATTTCTGGAGATTAAGGACTCAATTGAAGAAATTAAGAAATTAAGAATGAAATAACCAGAGTTGACCAGATGGAGGAAAGAATCAGTGACATCGAAGATAGAAAACTGGAAATTACACAGAAGGAACAAGAAAGAGATTTGAGACTTAAAAGAAATGAAAGAACTCCACAAGAACTTTCTGACTCCATCAGAAAGAGCACTATAAGAATAATGAACATACCAGAAAGAGAAGAAAGACAGAAGGGAACAGAGAATATAGTCAAACAAATTGTTGATGAGAACTTCTCAAATTTGTGGACAGAACTGGATCCTCGACACCAAGAAGCAAATAGAACACCTAATTACCTAAACCCCCACAGGCCTTCTCCAAGGCACATTGTATTGAAGCTGTCTAAAATCAACGACAAAGAAAGAATCCTCAAGGCAGCCAAGGAAAAGAAGACCATAACCTACAAAGGAAAGCCCATTAGATTATCATCAGATTTCTCAGCAGAAACTATACAAGCCAGGAGGGAGTGGAACCAAATATCCAAACTATTGAAAGAGAGAAATTATGAGCCAAGAATAATATATCCAGCAAAGATATCCTTTAGATATGAAGGAGGAATAAAGACTTTCCAGACATACAGAAGCTGAGCGAATTTTCTAATACACGACCTGCACTACAAGAAATACTAAAGGAGGCTATTTGCCCACCATCAACAGGGACAATATGTGGCAACCAAAACATAAAAAGGGGGAGAGTAAAGGACTGAACCGGAATATGGGAATGGAGAAAGTAAGCGTGCTGAAGAAAGTGGAATGCTCTAACTATCAAACTTTCTTTTACATAAACTTAAGGGTAACCACTCAAAAAAAAAACTCAAGAACTGAACTGTATACTGTAATAAAAGAAAAAACAGAAGGAAACATCATAGAATACCACCACACAGAAATAACAGACAACAACAAAAAGGCAAAGAAACAATGGAGAGACAGCCTTACCAGAAAATTAAAGATAGAATGACAGGAAATCCTAACATATCAATAATCACACTAAATGTAAATGGACTGAACTCACCAATAAAAAGGCACAGAGTAGCAGACTGCATCAAAAAACTAAACCATATGCTGTCTCCAAGAGACACATCTCAGCTACAAGGACTAGAATAGACTCAAAGAAAAGGATGGAAATTGACACTCCAAGCAAATGGTACCCAGAGAAAATCAGGTGTAGCTATAATGGTATCAGATGAAACAGACTTCAGGGTGAAAAAGATAACAAGAGACAAAGATGGACATTTCATAATGGTAAAGGGGACTATACAACAAGAAGACATAACAGTCATCAATATTTATGCCCCCACTCAGGGAGCACCGAAATATACCAAGCAACTGCTAACAGAACTAAAAGGAGAAATTGACCAAAACACAATTATACTAGGGGACTTAAATACATCATTGACAGCTATGGATAGATCATCAAAACAGAAAATAAACAACAAAATAGCAGCCCTAAATGATACATTAGATGAAATGGACATAATTGACATGTATAGAGCACTTCATCCTAAAACATCAGACTATACATTCTTTTCTAGTGTACATGGAACATTTTTAAGGATAGATAGATATTGGGATATAAAATCAGCCTCAGCAAATTTAAGAAGATTCAAATCATACCAAGCTTATTCTCTGAGCACAAGGCTTTGAAATTGGATCAACTGCAAAAAGAAAGCAGGAAAAAACACAAATACATGGAGATTAAACAACATACTTTTAAAGAACGACTGGGTCAAAGAAGAAATTAGAGGAGAGATCAAAAGATACATAGAAACAAATCACAATGAAAATACATCCTACCAAAATTTTTCGGATGCAGCAAAAGCAGTTTAAAGAGGGAAATTTATATCATTACAGACCTATCTCAAGAAACAAGAAAAATCCCAAATAAATAACTTCATGTGACACTTTAAAGAACTAGAAAAAGAAGAACAAATGAAACCCAAGGTCAGCAGAAGAAAGGAAATAACAAAAATCAGAGCAGAACTAAATGAAATAGAGAATAAAAAGACAATGGAAAAAATTAATGTGACAAAGAGCTGGTTCTTTGAAAAGATTAACAAAATTGACAAACCCTTGGCTAGATTCACTAAGACAAAAAGAGAGAAGACACTAATTAACAAAATCAGAAATGAAAAAGGGGAAGTTATCACAGATGCCACAGAAATACAAAGGATCATCCAAGAATACTATGAAGGACTATATGCCACCAAATTCAATAACCTATAAGAAATGGACAAGTTCTTAGAAACATATAGCCTTCCAAGGCTGAACCATGATGAACTGGAAAATCTAAACAGACCGATCACCAGTAACGAAATTGAATCAGGCATCCAAAAAATTCCCAAAAGCAAAAGTCCGTGACCAGATGGTTTCACTAGTGAATTCTACCAAACCTTCAAAGAGGATCTAATACCAATCCTACTCAAACTCTTCCAAAAAAATCGAAGAAGAGACAGTACTCCCTAACTCATTTTATGAGGCCAACATTACCCTGATACCAAAAACTGGTAAAGACAACACAAAAAAAGAAAACTACAGATCAATATCTCTGATGAATACAGATGCAAAAATCCTAAACAAAATTCTAGAAAATCGAACACAACAATGCATTAAAAAGATTATTCATCACGACCAAGTGGGGTTCATTCCCAGGGCACAAGGATGGTTCAACATCCGCAAATCCATCAATGTGATACATCACATAAACAAAATAAAGGACAAAAATCATATGATTATATCAATTGATGCATAAAAAGCATTTGACAAGATGCAAGATCCATTTATGATTAAAACACTTAATAGGTACAGAAGGAAAATACCTTACCATAATAAAGGCCATATATGACAAGCCCTCAGCTAATCTCATAATTAATCGTGAAAAACTGAAGCCCTTTGCTCTACGTTCAGGAACACGACAGGGCTGTCCCCTATCACCTCTGCTTTTCAACATAGTGTTGGAAGTCCTCACCAGAGCAATCAGGCAAGAGAAAAAAATAAAAGGCATCCACATTGGGAATGAAGAAGTTAAACTATCACTCTTTGCAGATGACATGATGCTATATATAGAAAACCCTAAAGACTCCACCAAAAAGCTATTAGAAACAATCAACGAATACAGTAAAGTTGCTGGCTACAAATTCAACGTACAAAAGTCCATTGCATTTTTATATACTAACAATGAAATCTCAGAAAAAGAAATACAAAAAACAATTCCTTTTGCAATTGCAGCAAAAAGAATAAAATACCTAGGAATAAACTTAACCAAGGATGTGAAGGACCTATATGCTGAAAACTATAAGACATTTTTGAAAGAAATTGAAGAAGACGCAAAGAAATGGAAAGACATTCCATCCTCATGGACTGGAAGAATCAACATAGTTAAAATGGCCATATTACCCAAAGCAATATACAGACTTAATGCAATCCCCATCATTTAAAAAAATCCCAATGGCATTTTTTAAAGAAATAAAACAAAAAATCATCAGATTTGTGTGGACCCACAAAAGACCCCGAATAGCCAAAGCAATCTTAAGAAAAAAGAATAATGCTGGAGGTATCACACTCCCTGACTTTAGCTTGTACTACAGGACAACAATAATCAAAACAGCATGGTATTGGCAGAAAAACAGACACATAGACCAATGGAATAGAATTGAGAACTCAGAAATAAAACCACATAAATACGGACAGATAATTTTTGACAAAGAAACTAAAAACATGCAATGGAGGAAAGACAGCCTCTTCAATAAATTGTTCTGGGAGAATAGGATAGCCACGTGCAAAAGAATGAAACTGGACTGCTATCTGTCACCATGTACCAAAATTCATTCAAAATGGATCAAAGACTTAAGCATAAGACCTGACACAATAAACTGCTCAGAAGAAAACATAGATACTAAACTTATGGACCTTGGGTTCAAAGAGCATTTTATGAATTTGACTCCAACGGCAAGGGAAGGAAAAGCTAAAATAAACGAATGGGACTATATGAAACTTAAAAGCTTCTGCACAGCAAAAGAAACCATTGACAAAATAAAGAGGCAACCAACTGAATCGGAGCAGGTTTTTGCAAACAGTGCCTCCAATAAAGGGCTAATATCCAAAATATGCAAGGAACTCATGAAACTCAACAACAAAAAAACAAACAACCCCATTGAAAAATGGGCAGAGGACCTGAAGAGACGTTTCTCCAAAGAGAACATACAAATGGCAAATAGACATATGAAAAAATGCTCAACATCACTAATCATCAGAGAAATGCAAATAAAAACCACAATGAGATATCACCTCACCCCAGTCAGAATGGCTATCATCAATAAGACAAATAGTAACAAGTGTTGGAGAGACTGTGGAGAAAAAGGAACCCTCATACACTGTTGGTGGGAATGCAGACTGGTGCAGCTGCTATGGAAGGTAGTGTGGAGGTTTCTCAAAAAATTACGAATAGAATTACCATATGACGCAGCAATCCCTCTCCTGGGTATCTACCCAAAAAATCTGAAAACATCTACACATAAAGACACATGTGCTCCAATGTTCATTGCAGCTTTGTTTATGGTGGCCAAGACGTGGAAACAACCAAAATGTCCTTTGATAGATGAATGGATAAAGAAGTTGTGGTATATATACACAACGGAATACTATTCGGCGGTAAGAAAAGATGATATAGGAACATTTGTGACAACATGGATGGATCTTGAGAGTATAATGCTAAGCGAAATAAGTCAGACAGAAAAAGCGGAGAACCATATGATTTCCCTGATATGTGGTATATAAACCAAAAACAACAAAAGAACAAGACAAACAAATGAGAAACAAAAACTCATAGACACAGATAATAGTTTAGTGGTTACTTGAGGGTAAGGGTGTGGGGGTTGGGAGATGAAGGTAAGGGGGATCAAATATATGGTGATGGAAGGAGAATTGACTGTGGGTGGTGAACACACAATGTGATTTATAGATGATATAATACAGAATTATACACCTGAAATCTATGTAATTTTACTAACAATTGTCACCCCAATAAATTTAAAAAAAAATGATTATAGCAACAATGATTTGTAGCATGTAAGATATAAATTCCATAAATTTATGAGGAAATTACAATTAAAAATTGACTGAGCTTAATCTTTTGTCTAAGAAAAGCAAAAAAAAAAAAAAAAAATGAACATAAAATACCAGTAATTTTTATTTGACATTTCAATGAGTTTCCTCTTACATAATAATACACAAGGTGCTGTTACATTGATTCCTTTCAACTCAACAAAATAAAATTGGAAATTATTTTCTTATACTTTATATTGTAATATGAAATTAAAGCCTTAAAGCCTCAATTTGTATTTCGTTTAATTACTGAAGTCTAAAATACATTATTTTTTCAAAAACTGAAAATATTATATACCCAGGTATCATAAAACAGACATACATAATATATCTGAATTTGTTCATCATCTAAAATGTGCCACGTATATTCAGAGGTACACTTAAAATTTATTTTTTACCTCCTTTGTCTACTACAAATTATTTTTCAGACATACTGTTATACTTCAGATGTTCATCAACTGTTTTCCAGTTACTGAGAGCTAGTATGTATATATTTCCCAGCAGTATTAGAGACAAGGATATAATTTTGCTTGACTTGTATAACCCTGCCAGGACTATGCAACTGCATTTCAATAAATATTAACTAATGCCATTTAAATGGTAATCTTTGAAAGTAATCAATAGTGTGTGTGTGTGTGTGTGTGTGTGTGTGTGTGTGTGTGTGTGTGTTAGAAGGGCTTGAAAAGCTGGTCTATGTTTTGGGGTGTTTCTGGTGCTTACTATATGAATATTGAAGGCTTCTTTTTTTCCCAGATACTCAGATATTTTGCCAAAATATGCTAAAACAAAATCACTTAGGGAATATGAACTAGCCTAGAGATTAATAAAACCTCAAACTTCACAGGCTTCCACAAATTATGATATGAAAACAACAGATAATTTTAAGCTATCAAATATTTCAATACTTCACTCGGTTTGTTTCTACGACATATTTATCCCATATGAAAGATTTGCTGAAGGAGATGTAATGGCCTTCTGGGACAGGAAGAATAAGTTTTCCGTAGAAAATGTTAAATTAATTTTGATGGTGATGCAAAGTTAAGGAAGGGCTGTACGGGCTGGCCGGCTGCACAGGGCGGGGTTTTGTTTTGGTATCCTCCTAGAGTCTGCAGGTGTTTGGCGCCAGTTACAGTCAGGGCCAGCTGCGATATTTCAGTTCTGATATTTCCCTCCCAATAGTTCTCAGAAGTGATGCTCCAGGGTGATGTCTCACACCTGATGTATTCAACTTGTGTGGTACAAATGTGAAGACTTAAATAACACCAGTTCTGTGACACCCTTTGCCCTCTCCTCCCCACCCAGAGGTCACAGCGTGAAGGAGAAAGAAAAACATTAATCAGAGGTTTAATCATACACACACACACACACACACACACACACACACATATATGTTTGATATATTTTTTAACTGAGCAGTTCATTCAAAGACAGTGATACACTAGAATCGCCAAACATACAAAATACAAAAGGCAGGATAACACACTCTCTTTTGATTCTCATCATAGATAATGATCCTTTTAAATCGTCTCAGTGGTGAGATCCATACCTATTTTTGCAGGAAATTGAATAGTTTCTATTAAAAGCTGCATTTTCTTTTAAGCTGTTTGGGTTGGAAAACCTCAAACCACAATGTATTTCATGCACACATTCCCAAGGGTCTGTTAAATAGACCATACTGAGGTCATCTAATATGTTTTTTAAGCTTTTTAAGAATTCACTTATTGTGCTACACAATCTTGGCCTAATTAAAAGAAAATATTTTAAGAAACCATTTGGAAAAATGACCACGAAAATCTATATGCAGACAATCTATATTACCCTTCTACAATGCAAAGAGTTTTCAACAGATAATTTATCACTGAGAGACAAAAACAACACTACCACTGGAAGAATTTGGGATCAAAACTTCTCAGACTTATCAGTAAATACAGACCAAACCCCCACAGTATTCTTGACTGACTTAAAAGTGGATGACTGCAGGATCATTTTAACTGTGCAAAGGTCTACCGCATGAAATCGAAGGATGGAAAGTAGAGAACCTTGCATCTATCTAAGAAAGAGAAATCATCTGGCATTTCAACTGAGTCAAAAAATCCAGTTTTCTCCAAACATTGATGAAATTATTTAGTTTAGAAATAGTTACTACCCTCAGTAAATTTCTGTTGTCTACCAAGATGAAATGTAGACCACAAATGACATGTCAATGGTCCACTTGGTAAGTAGGCCCACAGGAAACACTCTCGTATTTTTCGATGCTTCTAATCCTTTTTTAATTTTTTTTTAATTAGACATACCCCCTTGCACTTCATCAAAGTTTCACTTCCTGTGCCATGTTCCAGGCCTTGTACTTCACCCAAATCAATTTTCAGCTGAAATAGCAGCTGTGCTGGCGCGGCACGCACACATGGAGAGCCGGCCGTGGGCGCCAGCAACGCGGCCCCACATCTGAACACAAGTGGCCGGCTCCACGCTCCCAGCGCCAAGAAACTGCACAGCTCATCAGGGGAAAAACAAGGGAGGCCACCTTAAACGGAAATTATACTTTTATGGAAAATGAAAAAAAAAAGGATTTTCAGTAATCAGAAATAACGAAGGGTTGAGAACTTGGCACAGTCTGTAGATGTATTTTCTTAAAAGGATATGTGTTAGAGCTCCCCATCCCCACACTACACTGGATTTGCCTTGATCTACTAAACAGTGGTAA
This sequence comes from Rhinolophus ferrumequinum, assembly GCF_004115265.2. Taxonomy (NCBI): domain Eukaryota; kingdom Metazoa; phylum Chordata; class Mammalia; order Chiroptera; family Rhinolophidae; genus Rhinolophus; species Rhinolophus ferrumequinum. The sequence continues at coordinate 53,950,356 of NC_046303.1, read as the reverse complement.
GTAAAAGCAAATGTTTTTTTTTTTTTTTTTTAACAAAAAACTAACCATAAAAGGCACCATCAAAACCAGAGCTACTACCATTCATTGAGCATTTACCACTTGGCAATCCCTACTATGTGTCCTTAATAAACATTACCTCCTTTAACACTTACAAAAATATAGAGAAAAGATCCCATCTCACCACTTTATACCTGAAGAAATTGAAGCCTAGAAAGTTTATAAAACAGCCCAGTAATTTCTACATTCCTTTCAAAATTCAAAATTATATGGACTTCTTCCTAAAGGGGCCAAACATTTTCAAACACAGGGGAGACGGTATCCTTGCCTCTTGTGTAGGAAAAGTCCTACTTACAATTGTCATAGTCATCTTTGCTAATTTAAAAATATACTACTACTACATTGCTCTCTAGTCTTACTAAAAATCAGATAAATTTCTAAATATATTTTAGGGTTTAAATTCCAAAGAAGAATGAAATTATATATATATATATATATATATATATATATATATATATATATATATATATACACACACATACATACATATACATACATATATATATATACATATATATATATATCCAACTCTTCTCTTGTAAATAGAGTGAAATTGTCAACTACTATCACTGCATGATTAAGAATTTTTGAGGTTAGAATTGTAACAATTAGAATCTATTATTTTGAAGTCTAAGAAGGCAATTTTCAGAGATGTGGTAAAAAGAAAACTTGGTATCCCGACTTAGGTAATATCAATCTTCTCCATTTGGAAGATGGGCTAAGCACTGGGAACATGGCATAGACCAGTAATAGAAATTCCTTGAAGATTGAAAAGAGATGAGATATGCAGGTTAAAGTAATTAAACTGAACTACGGGAGAAAATTGGGAATGGAAATTCTAATTATCCTATCTTCATTCTGAACCAGCCCATAAAGTGAACAATTTTAAGGTGCTCAGTGGGAACTTGGATCCTGGTTCATCAAAGCCTAAACAATAGGTATTGTTAGAAAATATCTAATAATTTGTGCAATAACATCCTTTACTTTGATGACTTTAAATCCCTGACAAAACACAGGTGGAGCAACAGAAATGCTAATGGAAAAACTCTTAGGAAATATCTCTAGAGAAATGTGCTCTCAAACTGAGTTAAATGTGAAGCCCTACATACCTCAGTAACCCTTTTAAGCAGAAAAGTAATAATAAAACTCCCCCGCTCCCCCACAACAGCTTAACGCCAAAGCACTGGCTCAAAGCTAGGAAATGAGAAAACTGGCCTTCTGGTCTACTACTTTCGAGTGTGTACACTGCTACATCATCACAACGAATCACCAGGCATTAAATCCACTGATGTGGTGGGGACCCTTTCACACAAACTCAGTACACATCAAGTGGGCTCCTTCATCTCAAATACTCATTGACCACTGTTTTATTATGAACAAATCTTTGCCACAGTCACAATCTTAACAGAAAAAACAGCACAAAGCAGAATTCCTGAATTCATTCACTTTTTTCTCCAGCAAATATTGTAAATATTAAGTTAAATATACTCCAATTCTCTTTCAAATAGATATTCATGTAAGACAAAGGTACCAAAGTTAAAGGGTTAAATCAGTTTTCAGTAAAGTTCTCCTCCCTTAAAAAATGTATTCCATTTTCAGTAATTCATTTCAAAGAAAAATCTGCCACTTTATAAAAGAAAAGTATCTGTCGAAAACCCTATAATTTGTATATGTTGGAGACTAACAAGCTATGTGAATAATCATAGTGAAAGCTTCGCAGAAAAATGGAATTCTTCTACCTTTTGGGGTTATGTGAATCTCAGAAATGGTAAAATGTTTGCAGTGGTATTAAAGTAATAAAATCAAAACTTGTTATTTTGACATCATCTAAAAATAATCATTTCAACAATGCTTTACAAGAAACATTTTTTTCAGTTGATCCTTATTTCTGGACCTCACAAAGGAGCCTGTTATCAATGTACAGCATGAATCTCTATTCAAGTACAATTTATTCTTCATGAATAATGCACATTAATCAGAGCATATAAAAGCCTCTCGTTTGCAGAATGAACTATGACTTGCATTGTACCTATGAGGTGGGCTATAATTGTGAAAGTTCTCATATTTCTTTCTACAGAGAATGATCTCTGAGTGTCTGACCCCAACCTCTCAGTGTCTGTATTTCTGTTTTTTAGGAAAAATAAATGTCCTGACCTTGGAAATTTTATGTACGCTGCTGAAGAAATACGTTAGATCTGATCAACATAAAAGTATGATCACAGACAGTCAGTTCTAAATTCTCATTCTTTGTATTTCAGACCTACAGTTTAATGTAATAGTAAAAAATCATGTTATATGACTAAAGTGCTAGGCCAATGGCTAATGTACATTTGTATGAATCAATCTGGATAGAAAACAGAGGCAAATATTTGTGTTTTAACTGCAGTGTACTAAAAATTTCAAAAACCAAACCTGTGGTTCTGCAAATACATTTTTCATATTGTTGATTGGGCCATATGGGACGCCGCTGCCTTCAAAGCGGTGTAACCACTCGCTGGTCATTGCTTCTTCAAACCTAGAAACAGAAACGAAAAGCATGCATTTTTATACTCTAAAGAATGTAACACCATTTTGCTCATGTGGCCCTTTTTGGAAGCAACCAATACCGACACTGTTTCCTAGGCTTCCTTTGCTCCTAGTTTTGAGAGAATGTTGCTGATACGAACTGTCTTGAGCTGCACCATAGTGGTAAGAATAGCCACCCAGATCCCATGGTTGAAAATCCACCCTCACAGATGTAATTCCTTCTATTTCTGTCCTTATGGACTTTTTGACAGAGAGACCCTTGGCAAAGAGAGATTCTATGGAAAATGGTATTAATTGAATTTCAAAGTGTCATTGAGCTCTTTAGGAAAATAATAATAACAATACTCCAATTTTGAGCATGATGTCATTGTGTAAAGTATTATTTAGCTCTCGGGCATAGTATATCAGGTGAAAGACCCTGATATACTAAATGATTCCTCAAAATAAAAACTAAACTAATATGTTTTAAAAGAAAGCTATGTATCACCATTACATTTAAAGAACATCAGAACTAACAGCCATAACCAGTAGCCTAAAAACAATCTTAGCTACTTATTTATTTGGACTGTGACTTACTAAGCAGAACAAATCTAGACATGTAAAGACTGATATCTCAGTTTAGGCAACAACACTCAAATTCATTAAAGTCCTTTACTTCTGTTTTGTTTTGACTGCAATTTAAAATTGGATTTCACAAACATAAAAGCTTATTTGATTTCCTTTATTTTCTCTATTAGGAAGGAAAGGGGACATAATTCATTTATGAGATTTACTGTTTTATATTTCTTCTCTGTTAAGACAGTGAACAAAATCTTGGATCCTCAAAGACAACTCAACACTTACAGTTTGTAACATATGAAGAATTTTAGAACTGCTAATTGTTAAAACAGCAAACTATTTTTAAAGTAACAATCTAGGTGAAAAGAGATTTTTTAAAGTATTAGCTAAAGTAGATTACTGGCAGCAAGTAAACTGTTTTATTAATATGGAAGGACTAGGGCACATATAGTAGAAATATTTAGTATTCATGAACTTCTAATTCAAATCTCTTATGCATAGCTAGAATTAATCTCAGATCTGCAGATTCCACTGGAGATTATATTAGAGAAATGTACTTCTACTATTGAATAAAAAGTGTAAAAACAGCATCAATACTTTGACGACACTTCTCTGTTTGCCATCTAATAATGTTCATATATATTTTATATAAAATATTTAGATAATTATTTATATAATTTTATATAAAAATGTCCATATAAATAAGGATCTGATCTTTTTTTTTAAAAAAAAAGATTTTATTGGGGAAGGGGAACAGGACTTTATTGGGGAACAGTGTGTACTTCCAGGACTTTTTTTCCAAGTCAAGTTGTTGTCCTTTCAATCTCAGTTGTGGAGGGCGCAGCTCAGCTCCAGGTCCAGTTGCCGTTGCTAGATGCAGGGGGCACAGCCCACCATCCCTTGCGGGAATCGAACCAGCAATCTTGTGGTTGAGAGGGCGTGCTCCAACCAACTGAGCCATCTGGGAGCTCAGCAGCAGCTCACCTCAACGTGCCGTGTTCAACCTTAGTTGCAGGGGGAACTGGCAACCTTGTGGTTGAAAGCCCACTGGCCCATGTGGGAATCAAACCGGCAGCCTTAGGAGTTAGGAGCATGGAGCTCTAACCACCTGAGCCACCGGGCCGGCCCTCTGATCAATTTTTAATGAAGGTAGTATTAACTTTCACTAGGAATGTAATTAATCCTATCATGCATCCACTTATTCTACTAACATCTAGAGATGCCTACTACACACCAGGCATTATTGTCTTTAAATATACTGCCTTCCCTTTTCTCTCCATTATGACGAATAAAGTTTTTTCATCATGCATTTTAATTGTAGCCCAGGAATGTTAATTATCTCCACTTAGTACACAATACTTTATTTCTAAATTTTGAAAAATATTCCCTTTATGGGAACACTACAATGCAAGATTAAATGTCTTGCATTAATCGATTCTTCACATCCATATTCTATTTTCAATGACTGTTAAGTCATCTCCGGGCCAAGACTTCCTAAGATACATACAGATATATATCACCAGATGATATATGCTGAAAAAATAAGAGATACTTCAAAACCGAAGCCTTTTTAATAACAGTGTCAATTATTTAAGGTTTTATAAACAGAGTGTTAGAAGGCTTAGTCTGATAAATTTTCCAGACAAGTGAATTTATCACCACTGGACTCACCCAAGTGGCCTGAAAAATATACACAGAAAATGCATGTCAATATCCAAACAGACCCATAGCTGCAGGCTTGCCAACAGAAAACTCGGAGGAATAGTTGAAGTTTTAGTATTTATATAAGCTTTTCACCACTGGGCAAAAGAGAGGGATTTATTTCATGTTATGGAAAACAACAGATGCACTTTAGAAATGAGACTGGGGAGGGAGGCAGCGTCTGGAGCTGCAGTTGTGACCACTGTTTGTGTATTTGCGTGGGTGTGGGCGTGGAAGTTTTCTTAAATGCTGTAGACTCCATCAGTCAGAGACAGAACATCTCTGCATTCCTCTGCTCCCAGAGGACACATCCATCATTTTCTTCTGAAAGTCTATCTCTTGATCTAAATCCGATGTGGAATCTTTTCCTTTATCTATGCAGAAAAGCTGTAAGCTCATGTTTTCATTAGCCACAAAAATTCTGCTAAAAACATGTAAAGAGCTGATCTGAATCACTCAGAGCAATATTACCCTGAAGATAAGACAAGAAGGGTGTCCTCAGATCCAGCTCAGTGAGCCTCAAAGCCAGAGCCTCCTCCTGGAGACTCATAAAACAATTCATGATCGTGGACTTACTAAATCGATCCCTATATTTAATTTTAGATTTTTATTGAATTCACTTGATGCCCAATTAGGTGTTGTTAATCAGACTGTATCACTTAGGTAGATGAAATAAATACTGCTACATAAAGATGGACTTGAGTTTAAATTTCTTAACATCAAAATTTAACTTAAACAACAAACAACTCTTTAGAGAATGGATTCAAGTTGCAACCAAATCAGACCTGAGAGAAACTCCTAAGAGATCAGGCCATGAAGGTGAGAGTGGGAAATAATTTAGACTGCATGGTATTATCCTCGGTTGACCAATAGGAATCTCAGGTTCCGAGAATTAACTTGCTCAAATTAATATAGCTCCCCCCCTCAATTTTTTAAGTATGATTAACAAATAAAAATTATATATATTTACTTTGCACAATATGATTTTTAAGGAGAGCAATATGATTTAATCTGTATAATACTGTGAAATGATTACTACAATCAAGTTAAATAACACATCCATTTTTGTGTGTGTCATGTGGTGAGAACACTTAAGATCTACTCTCTTAGCAAATTTTAAGTGTAAAATACAGTATTTTCTATAATCACGATGCTGCACAACAGATTCTCCGAATTTATTCATTTTATAACTGAAAGTTTGTACCCTTTGACGAATATCTTTTCCTCTACATTCTAACCTCTGGCAACCCCCATTCTACATTCTAGCTCTATGAGTTCACCTTTTTTTTTAAGATTCTTTACATAAATGAGATCATGCAGTATTTGTAGTTCTGTGTCTGGCTTATGTCACTTCGTACTATGATGCTTCTACACTTCCATCCCATCTATATACCTTAGTAAGAGTTTGTTTTGTGCCAGTCATGGGGATTACAACAACTAAAAAGTTTCTGCATTCAGAGATCATACAGTCTAATGGAGAACACAGCTATGGAAACTGATGAATTACAATGCAGAATGCTAAGACAAAAATATAAATGGACAACATACAGTTGATGCACCAAAAAAGGAGATCTGAACTGGACTTGGGAGTCAGGAAAGGGTTCAAAAACAAGGTGATATTTCAGCCAGCTGTTAAAAGGATGAGTTAGAGTCTTCCATGTGAAAGACGGGAGGGAGGATCTTTGAGACAGAGAGAGAATAATGTGTTCAAAGGCCCCACCTAGAAATAATCTGAAATCTGTGCCCTAAATGGCAAAAAGAAGGCTAGAACCAGAGCATAGGCACTCTGTCGGTTATGCTAAAGATACTGGATTTGCACTGGCACTGAGGAATCCAGAGGGGTCTTTCAGCAGGGGATTGACATAATCATCAGATTGACATAATCATCATCGATATAGACAATGGAAGGATACAGGTGAAGCTGGAGATAAAGAAACTTCACAGGAGGCAACATACTCTCTCCCTCTGAAGCATCTTCAATCTATCATTATCTTCCATATTATTGTCAACCATAAACAACTTTCCATTTGAAAAAGTTTTCTTGACATTCTTACCCCTTTTGTTACTATCTCATTTATCAGTTTCCAATTCATCATCACTGCTTGAGCTTCTGAAATCTGACTTGGTCACCAACACCTTTTCTTACCCAGTCCCCAAGGGTCTCCAGCGAGCACTTCTGAAATCCAATATTCATTCACAGTCCTCATCCTACTTGCTCTCTGTGCAGTATTTGGTGCTCTGATCTTTAGATCCTATGACACTGTAACTTCTTGGATTTTTAATACTTCTGTGACCATTTCTGTTTCTTTTATTAATTTGTTTACCTTTTTCATCCACTCCCAATATTCTTTGCTCTCTTTTACTCACCTAAGTAATCCTGTCATCTCTATGCAGAGGACACCCAAATCAGTATTTCTAGGCCTGGCTTTTCCCCAGTTCCCTTTTCCTAATTATCATGGGCTATTTCCACTCACACGCACTAGCCCCATAAATACATGTCCGTGGATGGCTACAATTTTCGATTCCCTTATAAACTTAGTATCCCACACTTGCTGGAACTCACACCCTTGGCTAAATCTGGAATTCTTCATCACTTCATATAATTTATACATAATTGCCCTGTAGAAACAACTTTTCAAAAGTTAAGTTTTATTTCTCTATTCCCACCGTTACAATCACAATCCAGGCCCTTGATCCTTTACACTTGGGCTGTGGCAATAGTTCATTAAAAACGTATTGCCTCCAATCTTTCTCCTTTAACAAAATACAAATTTTAGTTATGTCTCAAATCAGTCCAGCTGTCTCCCTCCCTAGGATCACTATCTTCTCTTAACCTAGAAAAAAGGACTATTTCTTGACTGTTATATTCCCAGAACTTAGAACATAGCTGGCACTCAGTATTTGCTGAATGAATAATTATATGACTATTTGGGAAGAATGAGAGGTTCTCAGTCACATAAGCTTGAATTAGTGGGGCGGATTATTTTCTCCTAAAATGTTGCTGAGAGAAAGCAACGCATACAAAGGTTTATTTAGATACAGAGATTGGAAGAAGGAAGACAATTGGAGCCTCTTAGTTTATATGTACAAAGTGTGAGAGAAAAATATGGTGAATGTTTAAATTAAAAAAATTATTACAGTAAAATACACATACTCATTAATCCACCTCAAAATAGCTTCCCTTGCTTCAAGTACACTTATCCCACTGTTCTTTCCACCTTCTGGAGCAGTTTTGGAAGTCCTCTTTCATGTGTGTCTTTAGTTGTGGCTACCTCAATGTCCTGAATCATTTTGACTTTAGGGAAGAACCAGAAGTCACACAATGCCAGACCCAGTAAATAAGATGGATGGTGACACACCATAATGTTTTTATTTGACAGAAATTGCCATACACCAGAAGTGATGTGTGCCATGGAGCTTTGTCATGATTGAAGATGAAGTAAAGACAAGTAAAGGCACTCACAAAAAAGGACTTCCAGAACTGCTTCACAAAGTGGCAAGAGTGATGGGATAAGTGTGTTTGAAGTGAGGAGGAATGTTTTGAGGGGGATTAAAGGCAATGTGTCTTTTACTGTAATAATTTTTTTTTATTTAAACATTCACCATGTTTTTCAATCACACCTTGTAATTATGACAGCATCTCCTCTTCTTTCTTGTTCTTCTACACTGATCTCTAAGTTCTGTACAGAAGTATGTCTTACAAAAAATAAATTTCAAGTTTGCATCATCTTACAAATAAATGCTTAAAATATAATGTTTCGATTTAGTGTATGCCTACATTACCCAGAGAATCATATGATCTCCAGAGTTCAAAGGACCTTAAAAATCATCTGTTGTTTTCTATGATCCTACAAAATCATCATATTATGTATACTGAAATATTTCTAGTAATAGGGAGCAATGCTATTCTAAGTATTCAAATACACACAGGAAGTGAGGTACACTAGAAAATGTATGAGATGTGGATAGATTTGGTTTTGATCACAGTCCCAGCACCTATCTATATGACCTTAATCGAAATATCAATTCATGACATTCACAATTTTTCAACTCAAAGAAACTATTTAAATATTTACCAAGTGCAAGGTTTTGTGCTAAGAAGTTTATATAAATTATTTCATTTAATTCTAACAAAAATTTTGTGAGGTAGTCACCATCATCATGCTCATTTTAAAGATGAGCAAACCAAGCTTTAGAAAGTTTAAGTAACCTTTTAAACTCATATCAGCATTAAGTAGAAAAGCTGGAAGTCTACCTGGGTCCAAAGCTCATGAGTTAATCACCACTTTCTACCCCAACTCTGTGGGCAGCAAAGTCTAGGAGAGCAGACCAGACAAAGCTCTGTGAGTGATGTGCGGCTGAAGGCCAGTCCCACAGAGGGCTAAAAAAGGAAGCACAGCATCTTGAAGCTACTCTTAACTGAGAGCCTTTTATGTACCAGGCACCATCAGAAATACTTTGTATATATTATTTCTAGTCCTCATGAGCCCATGAGGTGAGTTTGATGATCCTCACGATTTAGGAAACTAAGGCATAGAGAAGTCAAGTAGAAGTGTATGGATCAGAAGGCTCAATCTTCTCAGCTGGTGGGGTCTTGAAATAGTCTTTCTCTGTGCTGCTTCAGCAGAGTAGATGGGCTAGATGCCAGCACCAGCCCAATCAAATTTAGCACACAGTGCCAGACTTAGGCCTTTGGCAGTTCAGCTACTGTTTGCAGAAAGATGGACGTTACCTCTGTACCAAGTGACTTGTCTCAACTCCAGCTATTCCTGACTTGTTTACCAGTGACCACAGATCAACCCTACAGTCCCATAACGTCTCATAAAATTGGTCACCATTTCTAATCTGACCCTTTCAAGAATTCTATGAGAAAGGGAAAATCATTCTGATTTTGAAGATGAGAAAAATGAAGCATTATTGGGACTCACTCCCAAGTCTTTACATTTCAGGCTCAGAATTCATCTCACTATACACTGCTGCCATTTATAAAAGATAATAAGAAATTATTTAATAAAATTTATTGAGAAGACAAGCCCAAATTTTAATCCTAACCTGACCTAGCTCTGAGACCATGGGTAAATTGTTTAACTTCTCTGAGCTACAATTTTCTCACCTAAGAAAATGTAATTAGCTATAAATTGCTTAGCACAGCACTTAACATATACTAAGCACCCAATAAATGGTGCATACTTAGTAGTAATGTCACGTCAAATATAAATGTCTATAATTGTAAATCCAACGACAGGATTTTAATAATTTTATAGCAAGTCCTGTTTATTGAGCATTAGCTCTCAGATATTTAGTAGTTATGAAAGGATATACATAAAATCATTATGTTGTACACCTAAAACTAATGTTATATGTCAATTATATTTCAATTTGGAAAACTAATTAAAAAAATTTTAAAGACAAAAAGTCTAAGCTTCTAGGAATTCTAAAATATATATATTACTTCATTGTTATTTATTTCTTTTTCTGAAAAACATCAGTGTTTGTACTGAAGCCTCTGGGGATTGGTGATGACACCAGTGTCAAGAATCCCAAGCTGCCTTTATTACATTTGGAGATCCCGTAGTAGGGTATGACAATGCAGAAAGTTCAAGCCAGGCAGGGAGTAATAGCAATGAGGATAGTTGAAACAATTTAAAAAGGTACCAACATCAGAGTTCCAATCAAGATGGCGGGGTAGGTAAATGCTGCACTTGCCTCCTCTCACAACCCCATCAAAATTACAACTACACAACAACCATCATTGAGAATTGCCTGAAGTCTAACTGAACAGGAGTCCTACAACTAAAGAAGAAGACACCTCAACACGGGTAGCAGGAGCAGAGATGCAGAACGGGCTGGTCCCATATCCACCTGGGAGAGATATCTCAGCTGTGGAGGTCCACTTGAGGATTAAGGGATCCCTGCCCAGACTAGGCTCCCCCGCCCAGGGTTCCAGTACTAGGAAAAAAGTTCCCACAACTTCAGGCTGTGAAAACCAGTGGAGTTTGTGACTGAGTTAGCTAGAGGGTGGCTGCAGTCCCAGGTGCTCCTCTTAAAGGGACTGTGAATGGACTTCCTTGCTGATGGACTCACTCACTCTGAGCTCCAGTATTGGGGCAGCACCTCGAAAAGCTACAGGGACATACAGAGAGAAACTGAATTCTCTGGCTTCAAGGCGAAGGCAGTAAAGGCAGCTTTCTCCCAGACAGAAGTGCTGGCAGGAGCCGTTCTTCCTTTGTTCTACTCTCCCCACAACTAGTCTGCACTCACAGGAAACCACTATATCTGAGTCCCCATCAACCTAGCTAACATAACACCATTCGCCCAGCCCTGGTGATTACCTGAAACCCCACCCCACCCAACTTGTGGGCCCACCCAAGCTGCTTCCATTGTCTTATCCGTACAAACAACCTGTCTTGGTTCATGCTATGGACTTTTCTAAAATTTCTCAAAAGTTCACAAACCGCAAATAGGCAGCATCTAGCCTTGGCATGCCCTATACCTCTTGCTAAGTACCCCCAACCCCAGCACTAGAGGGAGCCAGACTCGGTTTCAGCTGAGCTTCTACAGGAAACTCCAAACTCAATACGAGTGGCAACCATCTGCAGTTCACTTTGCAGCTCATACCAAGTGGGCCCAGACAAGGCATAGGCTACAGCTAAACTTGGCCTGCACCAGAGCCCCTCCTAAGAGGACCCAGATTCAAAAGAACTAGTGGCCAGCTTCAGACCACACCAGAGACTGCCTAATCACCTCCACAAATGACACACCCAAAAGGCAAGACTGGGCAGGCACCACAGCCCTGCTAAAGCAAATTCTGCTCCATAGTATCAGCCCCTGCACAACAGCTCCTCCATCATAGTCACAGCCAGTCCTCACAACCAATCAGGCTGAGGGTTAATCCCTCCCCTTAACATGCAAATAGCAACCAAGGCTCAACTACAACAGGAGGGCACACACAATCCACACAAGGGACACACCTGGAGTGCGTGGCTCAGGTGACTAGAAATACTGTGCCACTGAGCCCCACAGCATACCTACGACATAAGGACACTTTAGTAAGATGGAGGGTGGGGCACAGCAGCCCTACCTAATACATAGAAACAAACACAGGGTGGCAGCCAAAATGGGGAGACAAAGAAATATGTCCCAAATAAAAGAACAGAACAAAGCTCAAGAAAAACAACTAAACAAAATGGAGACAGGCAATCTACCAGATGCAGAGTTGCAAACACTGGTTGTAAGGATGCTCAGTGATCTCAGGGAGTACTTCAACAGAGAAACAGGAAATGGAAAAATGGAGACAGAACACATAAAAAAGAATCAGTCAGAAATAAAGAATACAATAACTAAAATGACGACTACGTTAGAGGGAATCTAGTAGTAGATTGCATGAAACCGAGGATCAAATAGTAGATTACATGAAGCAGAGGATCCAGTCAGCGATGTAAAAGATAAGGTAGCAGAAAACACCCAAATAGAACAGCAAAAGGAAAAAGCAATTCAAAAAAATTAGGACAGTTTAAGGGCCTCTGGGACATCAAAAGTACAAACATTCACATTATCGGGGTAGCAGAAGAAGAGAGAGAGCAAGGAATTGAAAACGTATTTGAAGAAATGACGGAAAACTTTCCTAACCCAGTGAAGGAAATGGATATTCAAACCCAGGAAGCGCAGAAAGTCCCAAACAAGATGAACCCAAAGAGGCCCACACCAAGACACATTATAAGTAAAATGCCAAAGGTCAAAGGCAAAGAAAGAATCTTAAAGCAACAAAAGAAAAGCAATTAGTTACCTACAAGGTAGTTCCCATAAGAGTGTGAGCTGATTTCTCAACAGAAACTTCACAACCAGAAGGGAGTAGCAGGAAATATTCTGAAAAGCAAGGACCTACAACCAAGATTACCCAGCAAAGCTTTCATTTAGAATCAAACGTCAGATAAAAAGCTTCCCAGACAAGAACAAGCTAAAGGAGCTCATCACCACCAAACCAATATTACAAGGAATTGTAGAGGGACTTCTTTAAGATGAGAGAGAGAGAAAGAGAGAGAGAGACAGAGAGAGAGAGAGAGAGAGAGAGAGAGAGAGAGAGAGATATCAATAATAAAATGGCAATAACTAACTACATATCTATCAACAATTACCTTTTATTGTTGTAAAGGGATTAAAGGCTTTCATCAAAAGACATAGCATGGCTGAACGAATAAGAAAACAAAACCCTCGCATATGCTGCCTAGGAGAGACTAACTTCAGATCAAAAGATACACACAGATTGAAAGTAAAGAAATGGAAAAAAATATTTCATGAAAATGGAAACAAAAACTGGGGTAGCAAAAATCTGGGGTAGCAATACTTATACTGACAAAATACATTTTAAAACAAAGGCTATAACAAGAGACAAAGAATACAGTAATCCCACTTCTAGGAATTTTTCTGAAGAAACACAAAACACTACTTCGAGGGGTCGTGTGCATGCATATGTTCACTGCAGCATTGCTTACAATTGCCAAGATGTGGAGGCAGCCTGGGTGTCTGTAGATGGATGGTAAAGAAGTGGTACATATATACAATGGAATACTGCTCAACCATAAAAAAATAATAATAATAAAATAATTAAAAAAAAAATAACCTGGATGGCCCTAGAGAGTATTGTGCTAAAAAAAAAGTAAGTCAGACAGAGAAAGACAAATGTCACATGATTTGACTTACATACAGAATCTAGAGAACGCAATAAATGAACAATCAAAACAGAAACAAGTTCATAGATATAGAGAGCATTTTGATGGTTGCCATATTGGGGATGGATGAGTGAAAGGGAGGAGAGAATTAAGAAGTACAAATCGGTTATTACAACGTAGTCATGGGGATGTAGGATACAGCATGGGGAATATAGTCAGTAGTATTGCAATAACTATGTATGGTGTTAGATAGGTACTAGATTGGTCAGGGTGATCACTTCGTAAGTTATTTAAACGTGTAATCACTGTTGTACATCTGAAACTAATGTAATATTGTATGTCAACTGTCATTGAAAAATAAATATTTTAGAAAAGGTACAAAAATCAATATAGTTTGTGGAGAGGCCTCAGAGGTTTAAAGATCTTGTCTTTTTGTCTCATCCTAATGGTTAAGACAAGTCCAAAGCCTTAATTCCTGTCAGTAATGAAAAAATGCCTACTGGGACTGATGCCGTGTCCATATCCAGAGGAGGCGTCATTTCCCTAACAGGCCTGGAGTGCCCCTGGCCAAAACCTGGTGCTTAAAAGTCAGTGACATTTGTGACAACGTGGATGGTTCTTGAGGGTATTATGCTAAGTGAAATAAACAAATGGAAAAAAAAAAACATGATTTCACTCATATATAGAATATAAAAAATAGTAACAAACAAACAAAAGAAAGACAAATTCATAATACAGACAACAGAATAATGGTTACGAAGGGGAAGGAGGATGGGGAAGAGCAAATTGGGTAAAGGGGAGCAAATTTATGGTAACAGAAAGAAACTAGACTTTTGGTGGCGGGCACGCAATAGAGCACAGAGATATGCAATTATAATATTGTACAGCTGAAATTTACGTAATGTTACTACTAATTAATGTTACCTCAATTAAAAGAAAAAGTCAAATGACAGCAACTTGGAGCAAATGAAAGGTTTCCTTTAATCTTATCTCCTGCTACACTTTATGAGGTGCTCAAAGATACTTCTTTCCATGATTTTCAGTCCTTTGATCAGAAAATAGAGCGAAGTTTATGGCAATAGTGAAATCATATTCCTCTTGGTTTCATGAATTTTTCACCACTTTTGGTCACAACAGAAAAGTATTTCAAGGACAAATTTACATGGAGACTCTGTAGTAAGACTACATTTTGAATCCTGTCAATTATTTTCCCACATAAAAATTCAGGCTCTAAAAATGTAAGTTATTTGGAGAGGTCTAGTTAGTTGTCTTTTCAGAGGTTTTATATGAAAATCCAAATATTAACATATGACTTTATGTTACAAAAGCACTCTATAACGCATACAATGATTTGTTCATATAAATGGAAATATGAATTTACAAAAAAAAATGTCATATATTTATGTGTAAGCAGAAAGGTTTACCTGTCTTTTTGTTCTACCATCTCTAGAGTTGTAGATTTGCCAACCTAAGTTTTCTGAAAGTACGTTTTGATAGTTGTATAACCCAAACCCATAATCTTTTAAAATTTGCAGTTTCATCACCTTACACAAATAAATGTAATTACAATTGTGGATTTCCTTTTTAGACTCTAAGGGTGGCTCTCCAAGATAGTAGACAGAACGATCTCTTAACACACCATCTTCGTGATATGCAAAAGACTACATTCAGAAAGCTGTGCCTTTAAACTCCAAATAATTTTGTGAAAAACCCATAAAACTAAGTAAACATCTTACAGAGACTTAATATAAACGATGGAGAATTGCAAAACACCTTACACTATAAACCAGTAAGAACTGAATATAAAACTTGGGGAAACATCCTGTCCATATAATTTTAAAGTTTTTGGAAGTTTATCTGAGTATCACAGCAATGCTTCCCAAAGATTTTTAAAAGAAAATTCAGGAATATTATCCAGTAGAGCTACTTTTTAAGTTATTAAATATCTTTTTTTATTTAACTATTTCACACAAGCCAAAAAGTGTAGGAACAGAAAACCACAGAAAATAAAGTAACACAAATACCGATGTCCTCTCACCTACCCACACTATTAAAATGTTAACATCTTAGGATATTTGTTTCATATCTTTAAGAAATAAAATGTTACACACAGGTAAAGCCCCTTTCGTACCTTTCCTCAACCTTATTCTTTTCCTTCTCAGAAGTAACGGCCGTCCTAAGGTTCATGTGCATCTCTCTGTTCATGTTATTTTATTTGTATTACTTATTCATGTATCTGTTTGGATGAATCCATAAGCAATGCAAATATCATGTGTGTCTTTAAAGTTTACACTTGCATTTCTTATTGAGCATTTTAATTTCAGGATCTATCCATATTCATACATGTAGATTTGGCTCATTCATTTTATCCACTGGGCACATTCCTGTACAAATATTCTAAAATTTATCTTTTCTCCTACCAATGGTCCATTAGTTCCAGTTTGTTAATATCACACACCGTGTTTCACTAGAACCTTATACTTTCTCTGTTCATATGGGACTGATTCTCTAAGGTACACATAGATACAGAGGTGGAATTCCTGAGTCATACAGCAGGCACATCTTTAGCTGTCTCAGATTTTGCAAATTGCTCTTCAAAGTGGCTGATGCCACTTTCTGATTCTACCATACTCTGTATTCTCACCAACTTGTTATTGTTAGATGAAAGTTTGTCCAATCTGATAGAAACCAACATCTCATGGTTACTCTAAACTAAGTTGCATTTCTCACAACTAGAGAAATTAAGCTTCTTTTCATAATCTTAAGGGCTATTAGATGGGTTATTTTCCTATTGTTTCTTTCCTCTTCATATCTTTGGCCCATTTTTCAGCTGGACTGTGTTTCTTTTCTTATTGACTTATAGAAATATTTGCAAAATTGTCAACCAATGGTTGTTGGTACCTGTTCAACCACAAAAGGAGTCCCTATTTGGGGTGCACTGAAGGGGGAGACTTTATGCAGTGCAAACTGCTCAACTGTGGCTGTGCAACAGCTCAATTATGATTCAGCTCAATTATAATACAGCATGGCTGTGAACAGCACAGCTGTGAGGTGACCCTGGAGTGAGGTGGCCCTGGAGCAGGTGGCCTTGGTGTTGCAACTTGGCCCCCCTGGTGTTGCACCTCAACTCTGCTCTGCTCCACTCAGGCAAGACAGCTCCCATTTTACAGCTCCAGCCAGGGAAACAGTCTTTGATGGAAACTGACCAAGACCTATAAGTCAGGTCTCTTCTTAGGCAGAAGAGACCTAACTTATAGAGAGAAGTCCCCAGCCCTGATCTCTGATAGGTCCATTCTCATGCAAACAAGGACTCCAAATCCTCACACTTTGATTGGTCCAAAAAGCACTGTCCTAATTGGTTCGAATGGGGCCTATCTGATTGGTTGGTGAAGATGCAAATGAGGTTACAGCTGTGCAGCTCTGATTGAAGGGGGCAGGTCTTCAGCCCATTGGTTGATGTAGGATCCTAAGAGATCCTTTATAAGGGTTGGCTCACAAGGCAGGAACACAACGCAGGCAGGCAGGCAGTTCAGTGCAGGAGGCAGGCAGCTTAGTGCATGAGGCAGGCAGTTCAGTGCAACTGCTTCCTGAAGTGTGGCATGTGTGAGAGGTCTCTGTTCAGCAATGGCTGCTAGGTTCTGTTTTTAAATTTGTGCCTAATTAGCCACCAGGAGCCCTTCTCAACAGGTACATTCATTCTCTGGGTGGACATAGTCTAGATGCAAATACTTTATTAGTCATATGCATCTCAAATTTCTTCTCCTAGACTATAGCTTGTCTTTAGGTTTATTTTCTTTTTCATACAGAAACTATGAATTTTAATGTAGACATATTATTATTCTTTGTCCTTTAGGGTTATTGCTTTTCATGTTGGTTTAAGAAATAGTATCTAGCTCATAAGCTTGTCATGAGGAATTAAATGAATTAATACACTGAAGGTGTTTAGAACAGTGCATAGTCCAATTAAGTGTTACATTAGTGGTAAATAAATAAAACCACACTAACATTTCTAGGCAGGCAAACTGTTGGCAAGGAGGTAGAAGAAACTTAAACAGAAGTTTTGGAAACAAAAATTAGGCACAGGGCTACATTCCACAAATGTATTGCCCATAGGAAATGTCTCTTGGACAAATCTGAATAAACCCAAAGCAAACCAATGAGATTCCATAAGATCCAGGCTGGAGTCCACAATGCAGTAACCCTAAACAGGCCTGTGACATTTCCATAACCTACAGAGAAACAGTTGGAATTTGTTGGTGTTTCTATCATAAACAGAATCACAGATTTAATATTTCCTGTAATTTCCATAGACCTTATTTCATCTTGGGAATTTATCTCTACATACTCCTATTACTGATAAATTATGGTTAAAGTATCTTTTTCCTCCTAGCATTCACTAGCTCTCTCCGTTGTCTGAATGTCAACTCACAGGCCACACAAAATATGAAGTAAGAGTCCATCCAGGGAATCCAGTCACTGCCTTCTAGTTCAAGGTCACTCAGGACTTTTCATACAACTAGCTCTTAAACACGTTGAGATACTTACAAAGCTAAATAGCCATTATGTCTCAACTCACACTAATTATTATCATATTAATAATTTACGTCCATACAAAAGATCATTCAAACTTCAGAAACAGTAATCAAAATAGTGTGGTACTAGCATAAAAACAGACCAATGAGACAGAATAGAGAGCCCAGAAATAAACCCTCACAAGTGATTTCTGACAAGGGTGCCAAGACCTTTCAATGGGGGAAAGGATAGTTTTTTCAACAAATGGTGCTGGTAAAACTGGATATGTAAATGCAAAAGAATGAAGTTGACACTTACCTTACACCATATACAAAAATTAACTCAAATGAATCAAGGACTTAAATGTAAGACGTCCTAAAACAATGAAACTCTTATAAGAAAACATAAGACAAAAGCTTCACAACATTGGTTTTGGCAATAATTTATTGGATGTGACACCAAAAGCAAAAGTAACAAAAGAAAAAATAGATAAATTAGACTTCATAAAATGTTTTTAAATTGTAGATGAAAAGACACTATCCGTAGAGTAAAAAGGCAACCTACATAATGGGAGAATATATTTATAAATAATACATCTGATGAGGAATTAATACCAGAGTATATAAGGAACTCGGAAAACTCAACAACAACAAAAACTCAATTCAAAAATGGGCATAGGACTTAAATAAACATTTCTCCAAAGCACATGAAAAGATGTTCAACATTTCTAATCATTAGGAAAATGCAAATCAAAACTACAATGATACTGAACAAAACTGTAGCAAAGGAAATTTTTCCTACATTCTTGTGATTGTTTAATATTAAATTTGAGAATACAGTATCTAATAAGTTGATACATGTATTGGATACAGTACTGATTTACAAAGGTTTTTATACATTTTATACATTCATGTGTCCCCATATTTTGGAAAATATTTTTTCACCTATGATTCATTTTGTCACTGATGATTTTTCTTAGAAGTGTAGTATTAAGGGAGATTTATCTGCCTAGATAAATCTTCTCTTACAGCACAGTTTAGAAAAAAGTGTATATGTTTAAGAATTGCTTAATGAGCACATTCTTTCAACACTACACATGAGTTAAACTAATTTTATATCCCTGAAGTGCTGTACCAGTGCTGGTTAGAGGTATAAAGTCTGAGTTTATTAACTAGATATTTAGACTTCAAAGTAATTTGTGAATTTGTTTTGTATTTATCAAATTTGTACCTGGAAAATGTTCTATTTTTAACATTTGACTGTGCTTTTATTTCTCTTAACTTCCTTAATGATCACTCAATGAAAGGTAATATCCTCCCTTTTCTCTGACAATTCTTCCAGTTTTACAGAACTGTATTATAAGTTTCTATGTACAACTTTTTAAGTGTACAAATAAAATGATACATTAAAAAAAACACGACAATGAGATACCACCTCATACCCATTAGAAGGCTGCTTATGGGGAAAACAACAACAACAAGCAGAAAACAAGTGTTAACAAGGATGTGGAGAGATTGGAAGCTTTGTGCATTGCTGGTGGGAATGTAAGGTGATACAGCCACTGTGAAAAACAACATGGTGATTCTTCAAAAAACTAAAAATAGAATTATCATATGATCCAGCAACTCCATTTGTAGGTATACACCCAGAAAAACTGAAAGCAGGGCTTCACGTAATCTACTAAAGAATGAACTTCAGATAACAAAGTAACTGAGAAATAATGACTTAAATACTGGTGCTGAGCCATATACATATAGATGACTAAATGGAGTTAAAGGGAAATAATAGAAGATATACAATGGCTATATATTCTGACTATAAAATACATAGCACAGTATTTGCACACCCATGTTCACAGCAGCATTATTCACAATAGCTAAAATGTTGAAACAACCCAAGTGTCCATTGACAGATGAACAGATCATACATAATGTTTTGTAACCATTCAAATTTGGCAATCATATGTCCATCTCAAGAAACAGTTACCTACCTACAATATGAATTTTTATGTTTTATTTTCCTAAAGTATGTGAATACTGTTTTAATAAACCTCCTTGTAGCTAAATCTCTATACATGATTTTATTCTTAGAAATCGAAATCCTTTAAAATACAATTTTAATACATTTTTATATTCATTCACTGAACAAGTATTTACTGAGGCCTATGAAGTGCTAATGCTGTCTAGGGCTGCAACAGTGAACAAAACAGACAAAAATCCTCACCTTGGAGCTTGCCTATGGGAGAGGATAAATGAGGAATATGTATATATTTGTGGAAATGCTATCAAGAAAAATAAAGCAGAAAAATAAAGCCCTTCCATGATGGGGTTGCACCTTTTAATAGGGTGACTTGAGAAGGTCTCAGTGAGAAGAATAAATGTTGACAAATGAATTGTATAAGCAGTTTCTCTCACAGAAACTCTGCATTATCATTTTTATCATGGATTTGATTTTTCCCAATTTGGTAGGAGAAGAAAAGGTGTCAATAATTCCTGATGCTTTTGGTTATTTGTGTGTCTTGTTTTACAAAACTCCATAACTATAATCTTTCAACAATTTTCTATTGAGTTTTCCTTTCTCTTATTAATGTGTGAAAAGTCTTTTTACATTATGAATGTTAGTCCAGCCTTGCATTTACCTTAAACTTTTATCTATGGTGGTTTTTAATGTACAGAATTTTTAGAATAATTCTGGTTCTCAAGGACATATGTGATGATAGAATTAGAACAGCATATAACTACTCATTTGCTTTATCCTACATCATATACACATATTCTCAGCATAGCTATCTTAATGCTACCACAACCTGTTAAAATGTTTTTTAAAAATTTAATTATGCTTCCCCAATTCTACCGCCCATGTTTAATGTACTATATCTCTGCATCTACAGTCAGACGATGTAGTCATCACATATTATATATTATATTCTTTCCCTTTGACTCCATTTAGTCATATACATATAAATATATATGTAAATTAGGCTCTCCATCAGTCTTTAGGTCAAGTCACTATCTTCCCAAGTGCCTCTGTTAACTGAAGCTCAATTCTTTAGAACATTACTCAGTGTTTGTACATTATTAACAATTTGTGTATTTTATACTTTAAGGTCAGGTTTGGCAGATGTAAAAACCTTTATTTTCTTATTTTGAGTATCTTAAAAATGCGACTCCTGTTTTTGTGGCATTAAGTACTGTTTCTGAAAAAAATCTGATAATTTTAATATTCTTTCCTTTATAAATTATGTTTTCTTTTTTGCCTCGATGCTCAAAGGGATTTTTCTTTAAAGTCCAATAATTTTACTATGTCTTAGGATTGATTTTGGGGGACTTATATTCTCAGATACATGGTGGGCTATTTCCTGCTTTCTTTTTGCAGTTGATATCCAATTTCAAAGCCTTGTGATCAGAGAATATGCTTGGTATGATTTCAATCTTCTTAAATTTGCTGAGGCTAGTTTTATGTCCCAATATATGGTCTATCCTTGAGAATGTTCCATGTACACTAGAAAAAAATGTTTAGTCTGATGTTTTAGGATGAAGAGCTCTATAAATGTCAATTATGTCCATTTCATCTAATGTGTCATTTAGGGCTGCTATTTCGTTATTTATTTTCTGTTTGGATGATCTATCCATAGCTGTCAATGATGTATTTAGGTCCCCTAGTATAATTTGGTTTTGGTCAATTTCTCCCTTTAGTTCTGTTAGTAGTTGCTTGGTGTGTTTCGGTGCTCCTGATTGGGGGCATAAATATTGATGACTGTTATGTCTTCTTGTTGTATAGTCCCCTTTATCATTATGAAATGTCCATCTTTGTCTCTTGTTATCTTTTTCACCCTGAAGTCTGTTTCATCTGATATCATTATGGCTACACCTGATTTTCTCTGGATACCATTTGCTGGGAGTGTCAACGTCCACCCTTTCACTTTGAGTCTTATGCTTGTCCTTGTAGCTGAGACACATCTCCTGGAGACAGCATATGGTTGGGTTTAGTTTTTTGATCCAGTCTGCTACTCTGTGCCTTTTTATTGGTGAGTTCAATCAATTTACATTTAGGATGATTACTGATATGTGACGATTTCCTATCATTCTGTCTTTAGTTTTCTTGTAAGACTGTGCCTCCATTGTTTCTTTGCCTTTTTGTTGTTGTCTATTATTTCTGTGTGGTGGTATTCTATGATGTTTCCCTTTGTTTCTTCTTTTATTACAGTATATATTTCAGTTCTGGATTTTTTTGGAGTGGTTACCCTTCAGTTTATGTAAAAGAAAGTTTGATATTTAGAATATTCCATTTTCTTCAGCATGCCTTCCTCCATTCCCATATTCCAGTTCAGGCATTTACTCTCCCCTTTTATGTTTTGGTTGCCACAAATTGTCCCTGTTGATGGTGGTCGAATAGCCTCCTTTACTATTTCTTGCAGTGCAGGTCGTGTATTAGAAAATTCCCTCAGCTTCTGTATGTCTGCAAAGGTCTTTATTCCTCCTTCATATCTAAAGGATGTCTTTGCTGGGTATATTATTCTTGGCTCATAATTTCCCTCTTTCAATAGAGAGAAATTTGGTTCCACTCCCTCCTGGCTTGTAGTTTCTGCTGAGAAATCTGATGATAATCTAATGGGCTTTCCTTTGTAGGTTACCGTCTTCTTTTCCTTGGCTGCCTTGAGGATTCTTTCTTTGTCGTTGATTTTTGACAGCTTCAATACAATGTGCCTTGGAGAAGGCCTGTGGGGGTTGAGGTAATTAGGTGTTCTAATTGCTTCTTGGATTTGAGGATCCAGTTCTTTCCACAAGTTTGGGAAGTTCTCATCGACTATTTGAATATACTCTCTGTTCCCTTCTCTCTTTCTTCTCCTTCTGGTATGCCCATTATTCTTATATTGCTCTTCCTGATGGAGTCAGAAAGTTCTTATAGAGTTCTTTCATTTCTTTTAAGTCTCAAGTCTCTTTCTTCTTCCATCTGTGTAATTTCCAGGTTTCTATCTTTGATGTCACTGATTCTTTCCTCCATCTGGTCAACTCAACTACCTAAGCTGGCTGTTTCATTCTTAATTTCTTCTATTGAGTTCTTAATTTCCAGAAATTCTATTTGGTTGTTTTTTAAAATTTAAATCTCTTTCGTAAAATACTCATGTTGTTCTTTGTGTTTCTGAGTTCATTAAACTGCCTTTGTGTTTTCTTGCATCTCGTTGAGTTTTTTCAGAACTGCAATCTTGAATTCTCTGTCATTTAAGTCACATCTTTCCATATCAGTTCCTTTTCTGGAGACTTTTCACTTTGTTTCTGAGCTATCTTGTTGCCTTAGTTATTCATGGCAATTACTGATTTATTATTTCTCTTCCTAGACATCTACAGGACTGGGTTCTGCAACAGATTGATAGGAAGAGGTCTTTCTTTTGTTTTCCAGTACATGTTTGTAGGATGTTTTATTTTCTCTCTGACTGCAGCCTTTTTTTTCTCTCTCACACGGTAGTGCTATGTTTTCTCTGCACTATATATTCCAGCTTCTCACACAATGGGGGGATTCCCTGGGAGACGGGCTTCTCCTCTGTTAATAGTTCCCCTGGGTCACAGAGCGCAGTGACCATGTGGGTATGCGGAGAGCTTTTGAAGTTCCAAAGCTCTTCCTGCACCAGATTCAGAGCCCATATGTTTCAGCAGTTCTTTTTACTCCTGCAGGGATCCACCCAGATAGGTGGGGACAGGGGTGAAGTGAGTTGTGAGAGGTGGCCCAGAGCAATGGCAGCGACCACCACCACAGCCGGTCCTGCTTCCACAGCTCCCTCCCCTTTGCCAGAACTAGTTGGGCTGCGAATCTGTGTCTGCGGTCCACAGTTCTCAGAACTGCAAATATTCTGTTCTTTTGATCTGACACCGCTACTGTTCCCCTTCTAGCACCGGGCAGGTGGGGGCGGGGTGAGCTTTTGGAGGGTAGGGAGGGGGCGGCCAGTCTCAGTGCCTACGGCTTCTGTTCTCTGCGTCAGTGAGGGCTTAAACCACCGTTTTCAGCCTTCTTCCCTCAGTCTTTGCTCCGAGGTCTCTACCGTGAGACTTCGGTTCAGCCATGTTATATGCTGTCCCCTCAGCCCTGTGGGCCATAAGCGGAGCCCTAGCATTCCGAGTTCTTCCCTGTCCCGCAGCTGCGGTAGCTCCGGGATGCGGTGAGCTCGGAGCACTGAGCTAGGTCTGTGTCCTGGGCCCGCGCGGCTCTGTCTCCGCACTTCTCCCTTCCCTCCTCCCCTGCTCATGCAATTTGCCCATCTTTAGGTGAATTCAGTAGTGAGACTCTTCATCTTGCCTGTATGCTGTGCAGAGAGTCCTTTGTGGAGTTCTAGTTGTTCAGTTTGTTGTAAATTCCAGGGGAGATTTCCAGAGGCTCACCTCACGCCGCCATTTTGATGACGTTTCAGTACTATGGTGGGCTGTTTCAATACTATGTAACTTCAAATTCTTTTAATTTTTAATTCCAGTAAGTTTTCTTTGATTATAGAAACGACCTTAAAATTCTGGAAACACAGATATTATTTTAGTTTTATATATTGAAAATATCTTTAATGACATTATGTTTATTAGCTTGTGTTTTCAGAGGTTATGGACACCCTCTTGTTTCTTGTATTTGT
This sequence comes from Rhinolophus ferrumequinum, assembly GCF_004115265.2. Classification (NCBI taxonomy): domain Eukaryota; kingdom Metazoa; phylum Chordata; class Mammalia; order Chiroptera; family Rhinolophidae; genus Rhinolophus; species Rhinolophus ferrumequinum. The sequence goes on along the minus strand of NC_046303.1, from coordinate 53,925,720 downwards.
TCTGTTCCCATGCTTTGGTTTTGTTTCTAGGAGACACCTATTATTCATGTGTTAGACTGTGTTTCACTATCTTCAACATTTTACACTTTCTCAAATTCTTGCTTGTAGTATCCTTTTCCATTGCTTTTTAAAACTTTTCTTTATTTTCATTGTTTTCCTGGAAAACTATCTGTTGATTCATGTGCGTGCCTTCTAATTTAATCTTAATTTTTTACTTTTCTGCCTAATACTTTCCTGAGTTCTTTCACTTAATTTTGTGTTTTTCTAATTCTTTGTCAAGTTATTCTTTCATGTCTTATATCATTTTTAATGTCTTTTAGTTCATTTTTATGTGTTGTATGAACATGTCTTTGCAATGTTTTCATTGCCTATGGGGATATTATTCTGCTTATTCCTTTTTTAAAATCTTATAATAACCTTGTGTAGGATGTGATCGCTGTATGATGTGATCTCTGCGGTTGTTATGTCAAATTAGTTTTCCTGAACTTTTATAAAGTGGCTTGGTTCAAACAGCCCTTCTATCATCATAGAAATCCCTCTTTAGTTTTTTTGTGTAGTGTTAAAAATATATATGGTAGCTTGCTTTTCAAAATTTCGTGAGTCTATTCTCCTCTATCACTTTTACGTGTATCTTCTCTGTCTTTATCTCTCTTGTCCATATCCTGCTTAATTTTTATTTCACTCCCTGCAGTTTCTCTGTGTGGAGCCCTCTTCTGGAGGGTTATTTTCAAGAATTCATAGAGGCTACACTGCCCCAGTCTCTTCAGATCTTACCAAGGATCCCTTGTATTCACCTCCTAGTTCCAGTTGCTATTCTCATATTTGCCCTGTGCTTCCAAAGAATACCTGTAGGCTATTTTGGACCTGCTCTCAGGTCCATCAGAGACCCCAGTGCTTTCCCCCACTTTCTCCCTTACAAATATTCATATTGTTCACGTCATATGGTTTTTGATAGTTTGTTCCTACTCATACTTAGGGGAACAAGAGGGTTCCTTGTCATTTTGTTGTAAATGTTTTGCACGATTTTTCTCATGTTGTTCTCTAGTAGCTCTGTTTTTATATGGAGATTTGGGAATATCCAAATACTATGCTGCCTCTGCCACCACCATCTGGTTTTATTTTTAAGATATTTGGAGAAGCTTCCTAATAGACTGCGATTCAGGTGCCATTTTAAGGTCAAAAGACACTCATTTATTATTCAGTTTCTATTCTTTTTCATGCTTCCTTTAATCCAGTCCTGCACTAGATTAAAATACATCACCTAGGTGATTTATGATGTCCATTCATAGTCCCCAAAGCCACTTTAAAATTCACATTTAGACCATCAGCATCATATCAAACATAATCTAAATCCATATATATGGTAATGGAAAGCAACACACCATGAAATGCAAGCCTGCAACTTCTCCTTCATTTTCCTGTTTCAAAATCCTGTTTTTAATATATTTCTACTGAATTTAATTTAAATCCATTAAAAAAAAGAAATTTTCAAATAAAGCATGAAAACCTACGGCTTCACAAATTTACCCATGTGCTCATCTGGTGTCTTCCATGAATGAATAGTCTCAGGAAAAGGAACATTATATTGTTGTAGCACACAATACACTAACATGAAAATGGTATAGAGAGTTATAAGCTGTAAAATGATATTTTTTATTTCAAAGGATGCTAGAGGTGGAATGAATTTTATTGGCAGTTTCCCCCAACACATGAAACCCAGAATAGTGGTCCCCCAGCTGCACTTGCATGTGTACAGTATAGGAGGTGCTCTGCTGGGGGAAACAGTGCTTTCAGAAGTAACTCAGCACACACCTAGAAATCTCTCAGTAAGGACTCCAGCTTCCCAATCTTTCTGCTCTTTCTCCATTCTCCCTCGCCTCAGCCACACCAGCCTCCTTTCCCTGATGGAGATTCTAAGGATCCTTTCTGGTGAGAACCAATGCTGTAAAGTTAGAATACAACCATTCACATTCATCCTGGAATTTGCATCTGGAAATTTCCTCCCATTGATCCTTGTTGAAGCCTAAGGAGGCTCATACCATGTTCCTCTCAGCCCTTTAATATTTTAAAACAACAGTCATGCTCTTCTACCAAGTCTTCTCTTCCATGAGCTAAACACTACTGCATCCTTTACTTACTCCTCAATATGGCATATAAAAAGGATTTAAACAATTCAGAGCCTACTCATCAGTGGAGAAAAATATTTTATGTAAAGGGAAGAGATGAAAATAAATAATTACAAAGAAACATGCTCAGCCCCACTTATAATTTAAGAAAAGCAAATTAAACAATTTGAGGTATCATTATTTACTGTACAAAGTGGGAAAAATGAATGATAACACATTACTGAGGTGCTACAAATTAACTCAAATTTTCTTGAAAACAATCTGTTATTAAATAATAAGAATTATAAATCTATTCATTCAGTTTGAATGATTCCTTTTGCACGGTGATATTCAAATCAAAAGCTTCTAATAGCAGTAAAATAGTAAAAATACCCTAAATGCCTAGGAAATAACAAAATGCCTTCATATACTACAGAATATGTATACAACAGGTTATTACATAAGCAATTTAAAGTAAATATATAACCAATATACACTACATACTTTACACAACATACACAAAAATACTTAAGCAAATTCAAAAACAGAACTCATAATTATATGTGCATATAATTATGTATGTCCATTAACAAAACACCAAAACAATTTGGCAATATATAAATAGAACTAAGTGTCCATCACATTCTTTTTGCTTCAAAATTTTTCCAATTCTTTAAAAAAAAAAAAAGAGACGATTGAAGCAGTCTCATGGCTTCATACAGAATATGGGGATCCCCACTAATCGTAAGTACTGAGAGCAGGAAATGAGTCTGGCTTGTCTCTGGTGTGTCAGGACAGAGCATGACATTTGATCGCTGACATTTATATGGCATATATTATGTGCCAGACACTGTTGTAAGCACTTTACATATTACACATCTATTATTCACAACAACCCTATAACATAAATACTGGATTGTCCCCATTTGATAGATGAGGAGCCTAAAGCTTACGGAGGTTTAAGTGATTTGCCAAGGTCACAGACTTAGTAGGAGATAGAGCCAGGATTAGAACCCAGGTAGTATAAGCTCCAGAATCCAAGGTCTTTCCACCTCCCCTTATGCTTCACCACCTCAATAAATGAGGTGAGCAACAAAAGGGTGCTTGAACATATGCACTAATGGATGAATGCATCGATCAATAAATGTATGCGTAAGTTTTTTGAGTTTACTCTCTCTGGAAACGGACATATGGACTACCTTTTCCACTCTGGCACTGTGTTAGGTGCTTTCATCCATTATCTCACTAAATCATAGTAACGACTTTGCAAGGAGGCATGATTATTGTCCTGTTTTTAATATGAGGAACCTGGGTTTTATTCATTTGATGTTGAATTGTGGAAAGTAACCCTAGGACTCAAAATAATGATAGGCAGAGTGGGAGCTCAATATGTATTTGTTGAGTGAAGGACTTTGAAGCACATTTTTAATTCTTAGAAAAGTAAATAGTAAGAATTAGTAGCTAATATGGTTTTCTTATAGGCAAGTAATACCAAGCCAATCTCATTTTCTGTTCTGATTGGTTTCTAAACAGGTATGTGAGGGAAATACTATGGGCAAAGGGATGCTGGATTTCACCACCAATACTAACAAGGTCGTTCAGAATATCTCTGTGGGCGAGGTGGAGAAATGTAGTTAGCATGATGCCATAACTGTGTGAATTTGAAGTAAGGCAAGGATACACCCAGAGTTTAGTGTCAATCTTGGGGAAAAAGGATGGTTTCTGCTGTTGAACTGAAATGAGGATTTAGATGATGTCATGTTGGTCAGATTTGTGAATAACAAGAAATGGGTAGAGACAGCAGTCAGGTTGTTTGAACAGTTAATTTGTTTGAAACAAAAGTAATGAAAAAGATATTTAAGTCCAAAAATAATAAATGCACAAAGACAAATGAGGCTTAGTAGTAGTGAGGGTTTAAAAAAGCAAGTGTTTTGGGGTTAGTTCTTAATGGAGGTCAGCGTGCCCCATGTCTGCCAAATGGGGCAGAAAGCTTAGACCTCATTAACAGATCTGTTACCCACACACCGAGCAGCATCTCACTATACTGCTGACCAGCCAGATCCGTACCAGGTGCTTGCCCTATGCCAGGCACTCTTCTGAGTGCTTTCAATTCTCCAACAATTCTAGAGATAAGGATTAGTATTACAGTGGTACCTCAGTTTTCGAATGTAATCCGTTCCGGAAGACCATTAGAATTCTGAAACATTCGAAAACAGCTGAAAACTAGGCCTCAGGATCTTGTACTCAGCGGAAGCTGCTTGACATGTTCGACTTCCGAAGTATGTTCGAAAACTGAAGCATTTACTTCCGGGTTTATGGTGTTCGTAAACCGAAATGTTCAACGCAGACGTTCAAAAACCGAGGTACTACTGTATTATTATTCCCCAATTACAAAAAATCTGAAACACAGAAGTCACACAGTTTGCCAAATATCTTACAACTAATAGGACAAGTATTGAAAGCTGAGCTCTCTGATTCGAGCGTCAGTTGCTGTTAACCATGATTCCTTCATCCTTTCCTGTCCTCTGACACCGACAGTTGCAGAGGCTATCGATGCACCATCCCACATGCCCTGACCAACAGGGCTCTACGGCAGTTACACAGGACAGTCCCAGCCTGCTGACAGCCTCCTATCTCCAATGCCCGCACCTCCGCTTTGTAGGGGGGCTTTCTCCAAAGCCATGGAGCTGGTTGGACTGCACCTTGAGGGGCAGCCCTCCAACACGGGGAGGTAGGAGCTGTGGACAAATGCCCCCGCATGCCCGTCCTCTGCAGAGATGATTCTGAAGCATGTCCCACACAGTTGTCAGTGTCCCCAGCATGACAGCTGCCCACAATGACAACCTGCTCATCAGCGCACCCTTCCTTGCCTCATTGTTCCCCTTGTTTATTTGTATTTCTTGAGGTCATTTTCCTAATAAATTATCTGTACCCAAGTCCCTGGATCAAACTAAGACACCACCCTATGCTATTTCTGAATCATTCTTAAATCTTCTACTAGCTTTAAGTAATTACTGAATTTAATTACTTTAAGAATTTAAATAATTTATCTTTAAGCATACCACAGATAGCTGTGGCATTAATTATACATTCTTTGATTGTTTTATGTTATGAGATAAACTTGAGCATGAATGCACAGTCCTTTTGTTCTGCTATTAAAATAATCCAAACTAGTCCAAGAATTACATAACTCTATTGTAGTGCAATATAACAGCAAAGTTCAGAACTCCCATGAAAATTTAAGTCCAAGGTTTTCTATAACTTTAATATCTGTGACAAGCTCTGCTTAATTGCAGTGGTTTATTCTTTTGATAGATTATTATTCTATTATAATTATATACTTATATATAATTATAATCATATTATTATTATCCTATCTGGTATTATTTCAGTATTTATTTTCCTAAATTATATTAGATGATATACTCTGATTTCCCTAACTGTGTTCCAAGGCACACTAGCGTCCCTCAATATGTTAATAGAAGTAGGGGAGAGTGGAATAGAAAGGAGAAAAGCAAGTTTCTCTGGTCACATAGTTTGGAAATCACTGCTTGCTACATTTCGCCATAGGGATTTGTGATATATATTAGAATATTAAGATTGTAAGAAATTCTCTAAAAAAATAAACGATTGCCTTTGGTTTGAATCTGGGCTGGCCTCATGACTCATTTTAACAACCAAAACGTGATGGAAGAGACGTTGTGCAAGTTCGAGAGCCCAGACCTCAAGAGGCTTCCTAGCTTCTACCTTCCTCTTTGAACATGTGTTCAACTACTACCATGTCAGAAAGGCTCTCCAGCCTGTAGGACAAAAAAGATAAGGAAGAGATCCAAGTCACTCCATGCAGCCAAGAGCCAGTACCAACCAGACACGTGAGTGAGGCTATCGTGGACTTTCCAGCCTACATGATTACCTAGCTGAAACCTAGATGGATCCCCCAAAATACATAAGTGGGTACTCCAAATCCAGCAGAACCATCAATACAATGCTCAGAAACATGAAAAATTAAAAACCACTGTTGTTTCAAAACGGGGGCTCAAAAACTATGGACCACATTTAGTGTGTTTTTGTAGAACCCTTAAGCTAAAAATGGATGCTACATTTTTAAGTGGTTGTGGTTGACAGAAATCAAAAGAAGACTATCTCGCTCGCGAAGTTTCTGAGACCGAGAGCTGAGACCTTCTTGCGCGGGGGGTGGGTCTGTGCCAGGCGACTCAGTGGCTGTAACCATGTCACAAAACGAATATATTGAGTCACACCGTAAGCCCGTTTAGATTATCATGAGACAAAGAGAAAGAAGGAAGGTGGAAGGTCAAGAGGCTCATGAACGTTCAAAGAAGGCAGAAACGATGACTGGTCTCAAAGCTAAGCTCTACCATAAATAGCGCCATGCTGAGAAAATACACATGAAAAAGACAATCAAGATGCATGAAAAGAGAAATACCAAACAGAAAAATGATGAAAAGACTCCACAAGGAGCAGTACCTGCATATGTTCTGGGCAGAGAGGAGACAGGCCCGAGCTACTTTCCAGTATAATTAAACAAAAACAAAAAGAGAAAGTGGGGAAAATGGGAAGTCCCTCTGCCCAAGTTTGTGCCCAGGGAGAAACAGAGGTGTGAAAAGTTATTAGAATAGAAAAGAGAAAGAGAAAACATGGAAGAGGATGGTTACTGAAGTCTGCTTTGCTAGAGATGGCTTTACTCGAAAACCACGTAAATGTGAAAGATTCAGCAGGCCGATGGGCTTCTGTTTCTGGAAACCCCATGTAACACTCCTGACTGAGAGCCACCTTCTGCCTGCCAGTACCGGGGATAAAGAAGAGTCCCTCATCCCCACTTTATGCAGCTTTGGGTGTTATTACCAAAGGTATGCTCACTGAGGTGAACGTGGGCAAGTTGGGCCTTGTGACACGGGAAGCAAGGTTATTTGGGGGAGATATGCCCAGGTTACCAAATATGCCCAGTGCTGAAAATGATGGATGCATAAACGCCATCTCATTGGTTTGACAGCAGGCTCCTACTAGAAACTCCTTATAATTACTGAAGACTATATACCAGTCAGGAAAACCACCTTTATTGTGATGTTTCTGAGTACTACCAAACAGCTTACGTGTCTGAAGTCATCAAGAGAACTATTTATTCTACCATAAAAAAACATTAAAATGGCCCAGTTTTTTTAAAAGAATATTTCATAAGACATGAAAATTATATAAAATTCAAATTTCAGTGTCCATAACTCAAGTTCTATTGGAAAACAGTCAGTCTCACTCACTGAAGTATTGTCTGTGGTTAGTTACTATCCTGCTACAGTGGTCGAGTGAGGTGCTGGGAGAGAGACCATACAGTCAGCAAAGCCTAGAATACTTCCTATCTAGCCCTTGATGGAAAAAGTTTGCCAACCCATTTTAAAGCAAGAGGTTTTAGGATCGTTTGCTGTAGCACAATAGTTATCTAAGGTTTTAAAATTTTCACCCCATTAATTTTTTTTTTACTTACAGTACTGTTTTATAGTTATAGCTAGGCTTATATATTTAAATTAGTTATTAATTTTTGGAGTGTTTCATTGTAGTTGGTTTTTCTTTTCTGAAGCTTACTAAGATATATTTTGTAACCTAGTCTGTCATCAGAGTTTGTAAATGTTTCATAGACACTAGAAAACAATATATGCTCTCTGTTAGCTGGGTATCCAAGTATGACATATCAGGTGTGATCAAAACATACAGTGAATATTTAAATTTTAAAAATTTTCGCTTAGCAGATGAGGGTAAAGGGGATAAAATTATATGGTGATGGAAGGAGAACTGACTCTGGGTGGTGAACACACAATGTCATGTATACATGATGTATTACAGAATTGTACACCTGAAACCTATGTAACTTTACTAAAAATTGTCACCCCAATAAACTTTAATTTTAAAAAAATTACAGTAAAAGACACATTGCCATTAATCTCCCTCAAAATACCCCCCCCCCCCCCGATTCAAACACACTTATCCTATTGTTCTTGCCACTTTCTGAAGCAGTTCTGGAAGTCCTCTTTCATGAGTGTCTTTTGTTGTGCTGTCGTGCCTGCCTTGATGTCCTGAATCGATTCAAAATGTTTACCTTTCATGGTCATTTTTGACTTTGGGGAAGAGCCAGAAGTCATACGGTGCCAGATCCGGTGAATAAGGTGGATAATGAGACACCATAATGTTTCTATTTAATAGAGATTGTCAGATACCAGAAGTGATGTGTGACACAGAGCATTGTCAGGATGGAGGATGAAGTAAAGACACTCATGAAAAAGGACTTCCAGAACTGCTTCAGAAAATGGCAAGAACAATGGGATAAGTATGTCCGAAGCAAGGGGGAGTGTTTTGAGGGAGATTAATGGCAATGTGTCTTTTACAGTAATAATTTTTATTTAAACATTCACCATATCTTTTTATCATACCTTGTATGCCTCATTAAGTATACTACATAGGTCCCCTTTTCTTTCCTTAATCTATTTTAGAAAATGTTAAATTATTATAAAACAATTAAGTTTCTGACAATTTCTAACTTTCTAATAGTTCTAAATTTATTTTAGAATTCACTTCTATATTTTGATGTGTTTAGAAAGAGCTTGGCACCATCGATTACTCGTATTCTCCTAATACAGTATATATCAGTGGCCTCCAAAAAGGACCAATCCCACAGCCAGGAAGGTCCAGGCCAGCATTCTAATTTTCCTTTTTTGTTTCCCTTCATTAAATTGAACAGCATACTGAGACTTAAATAAACTCAGACATTCCAATGTCTGGATTTTTCTTTTTCCAAAGTTAGCAAATGAGGAAAAGAAAAACAATTCACAACAGAGGAAAGAAGAATCATTAAGAAAGGAAAATAGAAATAGAATGATTAAAAGTGTGTGTGTGTGTGTGTGTGTGTGTGTGTGTGTGTGTGTGTGTTAAGTGGGGAGGGACAGAATGATCACTTATGCTCTTTTCCTAGCTAGATTATTCTAAACATAAAATTTATAGTTAGAGAAAAGGAAAATAAGCAGTTATTCTGTAAGTACTACAGAAATGGCATTGAATTAGATTCCAAGTTGAGCCTCACCAATGAGCTATGTGACACTGGGAAAAACATGTTAAAGTAGAGTCAAGGTAGGTCCAGTCTGGCATTGGAAGCAGTGAGTAGCTTGCCAAAACTACTGTGCATTGTCTAGGTGAAGATGGTCAGGAGCAGCTGGTAACGCAGGAATGGTCCAGGATGCTGGACAGCTGGTGGACATCAAGACTCAGCAAGGATGTCAGCTGTCAACACTGGAAGAGAGGTAGAACCAGCTCTAACTAGAAACATCAGCTGGTGTAAGCTCAAAGGCCAAAGGAAGGCCTATGCTGGCAAGCCAAAGCTAAGAGGAGATAAGAATAGAACCCAAGTGGGGGCAAAGAAATTGTAGCACAGAATTCAGTCTGGGTCAAAGACAGGCAGGAAATCGGGCAAGGCAGAAAGGAGTCTGGGAGTCTGGGCGCAAACCAGAGTGCCTGGGGATTGTGTCAAACTCCAGGTTCTCTATCCAATTCAAAAGTCAGGAGCAAAACAACGTCAGCCAGAAAAGTCTGGAGAGCTGCACCTACACGCTCCCAATAGGAAGGCCTCTGGAGTTGGTTCTGAGGGGTCTCTGGCCATGATGCTGTTAAATTCTAAGTTCTTACACTTCAGAAGGGGTTAAGTTCAATGACATCCAAAGTTCTATCCAGCTCACCAAGTTTAGAACTGTAACATTCTATAAATCTAAAACTATGCATTAAATTCCAACGGAAAAACGAGGGTATTACCTGTTTTATCCAGGGAAGCAGTTTACTGGATTCCCTCCCACCACCATCATCTCCCCTCTACCCGTACACATAAATATCCCACCACTACCACCTAATTCTTTCCACTAAAAGGCAGTGTGGAATGGTTTACAGCCCTCCTGGAAAAAAAATGGGGAATGGGGGTGCAGAGGAGTGGGATGACATTCCATTCCATCCTGACTCACTTAAAGACATCATTTGATTCTCAGTCACAGAGAGTTCTCCTAACAGGTTGGAAAGAGCCCTGGTCCTGAGCAGCTTGTTTGCAGTTGCAGTGGTTGTCTCTGCATTCTGTAAGCCAAAAGCATGGATTCCAGGGCTGTGTTTCATTCTTTTTTCCTCCAGGCTGATTTTATAGTAACAACAACATAGCCACTTCAATCTATCTCCAAATAACCAACATTCAGAAAATGTGCCATATAAAATACAGAGATTTTACAAGGGACCATCTATGAGCTGATAATGGCAGAGCTGCCATGGAATGCATAAGAAAACAAATGTGACCCACACCAAATGTCAGGTCTATTTACCCAAATCAGCTCTTTGCAGTGGATGCCAGATAAACCTACAATGATATGATTCAAAGCATTATGAAAGGCTGGGAGGAGGTTACAATAAATTAAATATGTAGGTTGAGGATATACATTAATCACATGAAATGCGTCCTCATAAGATACTAATAGAAGTCAGGGGGTAAAGGCTGGCAGAAGAGGTTTTAAAATATGATCATAAGGGAAAGAGAATATTAGACTGACCAAAAAGTTTCAGAGGGAGAAAACAATAAATTTCTCTATGAGTACTAAAAACATGTAGACACGGAGAGTCAACTGTTGTGAGGCTTTGAGAGGGGAGCAATTAACCCGCGTTAAGAGACTCTGTGGCCTTCTGGCCCTGGCACCAGTGTTGGCAGGGGGATCTGAACCTCTGGGCTCCTGAACGCTCTCACTTCTCATTCTGCTCTTCACCCGCCTTAGGCAGTCAGGGCTTTCATGACCTCTCTACTTTCTCAACATTCAAATCGAATCTGAGGAAAAGGTTCGGGAAAATGTATTTACACTAAAGAATAAGAGTTCTTGCTTTTACTCTCCCTGTGCTGTCTAAAGCTGAAGAATAGACAAACTTTTAAGCCAAAACAAAAGAATCTCTAACTGCAGAATCTGTGAAATGAACAAAATATTCTGCACACTAGCGGTAACTTCCAATACTTCTAAATTATATCACAATGGTGACCACTGATAAAATCCTGCCTGTTCTCTAAGCAAACCACTTGTTCAACGAAACCTTTACGAAAATAAGTAAAACTCAACTAGCAAGTTGATACATAATATCTATATTTAATTTTAAAACTGTTTAAATTGTGAAAGACGGATAAGGATAAAAGATGGGGCCAGGGAAGGAAGGCAGGAGGGAGGATTGAAATGGGGATTATTTAAGAAAGAGGGAAGAGGAAGAGGCAAGAGATACATAGCTATTAGAAATGAAATATGACGTAGCTTTACTTTTTTTTTTCTTGAACATTTACCATCCATTAACCAATCTTAGCAGCCATATCAGAAAATGAAAGAATTGACCAAGAAAGAGGAAGATTTGAGATGTAGGAAAGAGAGCCAGTGCAGGAGAGAGAGCTGTCCAGGACCACAGCTCCACTGCGTCCGGTTGGAGCAGGCGGCCGGGCAGCTGCAGGAAGTAGGTCTCCGTGGAACGGGGGAAGCTACAGAGGGGAGAATATGACAGAGAGCTTGGGCAGTGAAGAGCAGAGCTGGAAAAAGGCAGGTCAGAAGGTAAAAGCGAGCATGGCTGGGAACAGCCAACAGGGGGCACCCTAGAGCCGCGAAGTGAACCCTTTTCAGGCACAAATTGCCTCAGGGAGGAGCCAGGGTCTGGCTCCCACCTTCAAACGCATAGTGAATGCTGGTGCACGTCTCAGGTCTGACAGCCAATGGGGCTCCCGGGAGGTTCCGTGCAGGTCGGAGTTTGATTTTCTACCAAAAATAAAAATTCAGGATATTATGGATGTCGTTTAACAGAAAAGTAAGACTTCAGCTTTCAGGAAGGCCAAAGATAGCCACCAAAACTTTGAAAACTGTAACCATCATAATGTACACACTCATTTAGTCCAAAGGCCCAGACTGAAACTGTTCATAGCGGCTATTAACACAGCACAGTCACTACAGAACACTCAAAAGTGTTTCCTTCTTTATGAGATACAACCACAAATGCAGCGGAATGTTCACAAGTTCCCAATTCATTGCTCACACTGAGAAACAAGTATTTCTTGAAAGGGAACAGAGTATGAGCTATTAGGGTCCACTTCTGCTTTAAAACCAACTAAGCACTATTAACAGGCTTTATGAACAGCGCTATACAAAGTTAAATGTAGTCCTCAGTCATGTGAGCTATTAAAAAAAATTGGTTTAAGTTGAAGAAAAATCATTTATTTAGCTACAATAAGGCTAGACAGGCTGACGAGAATGGCATGCTTTACTTTTGCTAGAATTAAATTAAATCAGTACAATAATACTAGTTACAAATCATCCTAATTAGGATTTGATTGGCAGTTAAAATAACGATTAAATCAAAATTATGGAAGTTAATTCATATCATAATTACAGTTTGGTAGAGAAGAATCTCTCAAAAACATGGAATTTATGAATTTAAAAAATGATATAGGAAAAGTTTGATGGTAAAAGGATTCAGAAGTGTAATTGCTGATTCTTGAGGGCTGAGTCTCCTCAAACAGACTGAGCACCGTTGGGTGCCCAGCACCGTGCTAGCCGTTTCACTCCCGTCTGTTTTTCAGTGCTCACTAGGATGTAAGTGTTGGCATGTGTTCCGTACATACAAGAAGCTGAGGCTCAGCAGAATCAGGGGACATGCTCGAGACCAAGAGTTAGTAGTGAGAGACTCTGGTCACGAATTCAGGCTTCTGATATTCTGTGATCATAGCAGAGACAGCTCAGGTTAGTTCAGACAAAGTTGTCATTTCCAACTACCACTGCTCTTCTCTTTTTATTTTCACCTGACACTGAGGGGGTCTTCTCTCGTCTCCCTTTAACCAGTTCTGCCAAATTTGGATAGCTTTGCCCCTCATTGGTTCATACATTCATTGAGTGCCAGAAACCCAAATAGGCACTAGAAATAAAAATGAAAACGACATAATCTCTTATGATGTGTCACTGTGGGTTCATCAATTGTAACAAAAGCACCAGTCTGGCGGGAATGGTGAGAAGGGGTAGGCTGCGCCTGTGTGGACATAGAGTAGGGAAACTCTCTGTACTTCCCTCTTAATTTTGCTGTGAACCTGAACCTGCTCTAAAAAAAATTGTATTACAAAAAAAAAAAAGACATAGTCTCTACCTTAAAAAATTAGTCTTGTAAAGGAGAAACAGAAGTAAATGATGACAGTTGAGTGCAATACCAGACCTGACAATTAAGTTCCCGAACTTGCTGCAATAATGTTGCTAACCTTTGCTGACATCAGAGGGATTATTCATTATGAATTTGTACCAACTAGACAGTTAACCAAGTTTACTCTTTGGAAGTGCTGAAAAGGCTGAATGAAAAAGTTAGATGACCTGAACTTTTCACCAACAATTCATGGCTCTTGCATCACGACAATGCACCAGCTCACACGGCACTGCCTGTGAGGGAGTTTTAGCCAGTGAACAAATAACTGTATTGGAACACCCTCCCTACTCACCTGATCTGGCCCCCAGTGACTTCTTTCTTTACCAGAAGATAAAGGAAATATTGAAAGGAAGACATTTTGATGACATTCAGGACATCAAGGATAATAAGAGGACAGCTCTGATGGCCATTCCAGAAAAAGAGTTCCAAAATTGCTTTGAAGGGTGGACTAGGCGCTGGTATCAGTGTATATCTTCCCAAGGGAAGTGCTTCGAAGGTGACTGTAGTGATATTCAGCAATGAAGAACCAGTATGTAGCACTTTTTCTACAATGAGTTCGTGAACTTCAGTGTCTGACCTCGTAGATGCTTTGATACAGCAGCAAAGGAGGGACTCCTTAAAACAGACAAGTGAGGCAGGAAAGCTCCTGAATCCCGTGTTCATTTTAAAGGACTGGTGGTAGCAACCAGTGAGACAAAGAAGCTGCATCGTTTAAGGAATAGCAGTGAGCTAGTGGGAAGCCACAGAGGATTAAAAGTCCAGGCCACATTATCAGGAATTGCAAGTGCTTGTAAGGTGACAAGGTGGAAAATGCAATTACATGTGTTAAGGTTTAAACTTTACCTGTGCAGAGTCTCTGGGAAGAGCTGTGCAGAGCTAGTGGAAAGCCACAGAGGATTAAAAGTCCAGGCCACATTATCAGGAATTACAAGTGCTTGTAAGGTGACAAGGTGGAAAATGCAATTACATGTGTTAAGGTTTAAACTTTACCTGTGCAGAGTCTCTGAAGGACCCACGCAGGGAAGCACATGAGGGACCACATTTGCCTGATGGTACCAAGATGCCAGTTTTTTAAAACTAACATCTGCAGGTCCAATTATCTAACATTCTGTGCGTCTATTAACATTAATTTGACGCCAATTTTGGAAATGATCAGATTAGATGAAGCTCTTTAATAAGCCCTTGATTCAACCAATATTTGTTTAGCGCCTCTGTTAGAAGGCCATGATCTATGGCATTTAATTTTACAGTACTATGATATAGTAAGTTCTGAAAACACATAAATATTCAATTATATATTAGAAACTTAACTGAAGAAAATTCATATCATTCAAAACCCAAAATAACTTATTTCACTAAAGGGATTGCCACAGTATTGTAAAAGCTAAATTTATCTAATGCTGTTCGTTTTATTCATCACAGTGTAGTGTAACCAACTGTTTAGAAATGCCTCACTAGGGCTATACAGACATGGCTTGTGCAACATGTATACTCATAGACAGCATTTTTAAAAAAGCAATTTAAAGTTGTCAGCAGCTTCTTTCCAAGCTACATTTATTTTTCTATGATTATTTTTTCTGCCCGATAAAATTACATTCAGTTTGCTGTTTCACCTGTTGAACAATCTTTCTTCACCTACCTAATTCTATTTGTCCTTCAGGAGGCATCTCAGGTGGCGCCGTCTCCAGGAAGCCTTCCCTGATTTGCCCAGATGGAGGTGGTTGCCCCTTCTCGGGGCTCCGGCACCTTCGCATGTGCTGGTGCACACACTACTCAACCATCGCTGTACTCATTTATTTCCTAATTAGACCTTGGAGCCCGTCAAGGGCTCAGACCTTATCTGTCTCCTCTGCATCTGCAGCACCAGAGCCCAGAGTCTGTGGCCAACAGTGTTGGTGAGGAGAGAAAGGAGAGAAATAAAATGAATTGTAGTTTACTGTCTCTACCATTTCTCTCTTCCTTCATCCTCATTCATGTCTTCCAATTATTTCTCCCCAAGTGCTAACACGTCATCTTCATCCTTCTCTTTATTTCAAGACACATCATGATCTTCATCCTTTGTGAGGTCCTAACTATGGTAAAAATGCTGATGCGTTGTGAGCGCTGCTGCTTTAGCAGTTTGTTATTCCTCAGCATTGCAGAGATGGGGTTCGCTTTAACAGGCCCTGGACGGGCCTCTATTATATCTCCTCTTCTGTGCTTCAGCTCGGAACTTTTAACGTGCTTTAGCTTTGCCTAGTTTTCAAGATCAGCAGCTGGGTAAACAAACTTTCTGCAACACCCTGGATCAGATGGCAAGCTCAAGGGGAAAGTCTTCAACCTTTAAATTAAAAAAAAAAAAAAAAAAAAAAATCCTTGCTTATGGCGTGGATGGGGAGTAGGGACACCTGAGAGCTGAGGGAATGTGCGTGGGCTGGTGGGGGAAGGAAAACTCGCTTGATGACAAAACCATGCAGCTGCCTTCCTGAATGAGACCCACCGCTCCGGCGAGTAGCATCAAACTATATTTAGCAAGAATAACAGAAAAGTGAGGTAAGTGACTGACATTTCTAGTAGGCACTTTCAAAAGAGTCTGTGAATTTCATAGGAGAACGCAAAAGGAATCACCAGATTCTAAAACATTTAAATGAACGCTTACCATGGGCGGGGAAGTTATCTTGGAAAATTACTCAGGAAGTGAATCAAAATTTACTCCATAAAAATACTTTGAAACGAAGATTTTGAAACAGGAGAGGAAACTTTTTATGTATATTTAGGAGAGTAATTTTGTAAAAATCCATAAATGCGTCTGGTTCACATGTGGATATCAAATTGGGTGAAAAGGATGAGTTGTTTTTTTGGTTTTTTGTTTGTTTGTTTGTTTCAAGAAAACCATGAGTGCATCATTCCTAGATTTTTTTTAAAAGTTGTCTGCAGTGCAAATTCACTCTCACAAATCTCTACATTTTTACATATTTTAACAACTTTCTAAAATAAAAATGTAGGCTGAGGAAAGTGTCTATGAGCATTAAAGGAAAGCATTTATAACATAATATTTACAACATGTTTAATAGCAGACAACAGGCAAAAACATGGTACTATAGCTACTGTCACCAAAATAAGGCTTTTACTATAGGAATGATTGGAAAACCACACTAAAAAAATTGTAACATGTGTATCAACATGCTCAAAAAAACACGAAAAGACAATAAAATACTAACCTATACAGCCTATAGCTGCAGTACTTTAGTCAACCAACATTTTAAAAACAGTTATATGAAAAATATGGAATTCTAACTTTGTAGACATATCAAAACAAATGATTTTATGGAAGAGTGTGTTTTTGTTTTCGTTTTTGTTTTTAGTCTTCTAGAAAGTCTGCAAGCGTTACTCTAATGAAAGTCTGGATGGGAGGGCAGAGCTTTTGTCTTTTTTTTTCCTTATGCTATATTCCTAGTGCTCAGAACAGTCGCTGGCACATAGTAGATGTTACGTAACTATTTGTTGAATTAATGAGTGAAAGAATGAATAAATGAGAAGCATTTACCATTGAAACTCTTGGGTCCCTCAGGTGAGGAAGGAAGTTTTGCTGACTCTAAGCTACTGGAAAACTTTGAATTCTATCAGGTAGAGTATTCCCTTCAAGACATCTCTTCAGGGTGGGGAAAATGGGTGAAGGTGATTAAAAGGTAAAAACTTGCAGTTATAAAATGAGTAAGTTCTGGGATGTAATGTACATCATGGTGACAACAGTCAACCATACTGTATTATATACTTAAAAGTTGCTAAGAGAGTAGATCTTAAAAGTTCTTATCACAACAAAAAAACTAACAACATGAGGTGATGAATGTTAACTAAACTTATTGTGGTGATCATTTATATATATATATATATATATATATATATATATATAACATATTACATGTTATATATATATGAGGTGTGATCAAAACATAGGTGAATACTTAAATTAAAACAATTATTACAGTAAAAGACACACTGCCATTTATCCCCCTCAGAATACTCCCCCTCACTTAGAACACACTTATCCCATCATTCTTGCCACTTTCTGAAGCAGTTCTGAAGTACTCTTTCATGAGTGTTTTTAGTTGTGCTGTCGTGGCTGCCTCGATGTCCTGAATTGGTTCAAAACATTTGTCTTTCATGGTCAGTTTAACTTTAGAGAAGAGCCAGAAGTCACACGGTGCTAGGGCCAGTGAATAAGGTGGATGAGGACACACCGTAATATTTTTGTTTAACAGAAATTGCCATATACCAGGAGCGATGTGTGATACGGAACGTTGTCATGATGGAGGATGAAATCGTTTGCTCATTTCTCAGGCCATTTTCCATGCACATTGTTTTTTAAACACTCTAATAAGCCCTTAAAATATTCAGAGTGCACTGTAGTGCTCCTGGGTACAAACTCAGCCCCCACAATTCCATCAAAGTCAAAAAACACAATTAACATCACCTTGATGTTACTCGTAGATCTTGATTGATGCACTTTTTTTGCACAAGGAGAGCTGGGTAATTTCCACTGAGAACTCTGAACCTCAGTCTCAGGATCATAACCATATACACCCAAGTTTCACCTCCTGTGATGACATGTCTTAAAAAGCTGGAATCTGAAGTGGCATGATCATGCAACTCCAATGAAATTAACAAACGCTGTTGGTTTTGTTCGACAGTCAAAATGCGTGTAAGAAATTTTGCACTCACTCGCCTAATGTTCAAATCTGTTGTTAAAATGCTTTGAGTGGAAACATAAAAGATGTTCAGATCCACAGAAATTTCCCTAATAGTCAACTGCCTGTTTGATAGACTCATTTCACTTACTCTTTCAACATTCTCTTGGCTTTTTGATGTTGCAGGACATCCCGATCGCTCATCGTCTTCCATGGATTTACCCATCATGAAATCGCTCAAACCACTTGTAAACTGATTTCATGGTCACTACAGCATCATCACAAACTAATTTTAACATTTTATGTGCTTCTTGAGCACTATTTTGCAGTTTGAAACAAAATTTCATGTTAATGCGTTTTTCGTGATCCATGATTTATGGCACACTTTAAAACACACCTTTTCTCAACCGTAGCTCACACCCAACTGACTGCACCAAACAAGCTGAAACTTGTCACACACTGTTACTAAGGTTTGAATGCTGCTTCCTGTATTGAAGTCCCTGCCTTTCCATTGGATGGCACTCGGCAGCAGCATTCACCTTGTTCTTTGATCACACCTGATATATATATAACATATATGTATATAATATATACATATATTAATATATATAATATATACATATATTAATATATATATAATATATACATACATTATATATATAGAATCATGTTGAACACCTTAAACTAATACATGTTATATGTCAATTATAACTCCATAAAACTGGGGAAAAAAAGATGCCCTGTTAGGTTAATTAGAAAATAATTCATTGATAAGCAAACTCATTTTATGACCAAACAAAATCCTCTGTTTCACAAGTTTAAGAAACCACTCATCCTAGAGTCATAACTCTTACAACATGATGGGCCTGCCACCTCCCCCATGCTCTCTCTGGACCCACCTACGTCCACGCTGCCTCTTAATCACGACCTCCACACACTGTCCTCTTCGCTTCTCCTTAAACTCCCAACCATGCACCCGCCACCCGGGAAGCTTCTCCGAGATGTCTGCTAGTCTCCCTCTCTCTTCTCCTACAGGATTCTGCTCAAGTGTCACTTTATCAGAGAGGCCCTAGCCAGCCAGCCGGACTCCCAATTTATGGCACTGCTAGTTTCCCTTCCCTGCATTTTCACCAACTCACTGTTTCATTTACTTCTCTATCCCCAGTGCTCAACAAATATTTATTCAGTGATTGAACAAACAAGGACACAGCAACGTTTCATGTACCACTTTGGGGAAGCAATATGATACATGTAAAAAGTATTGCCTTTTGAATCCCATTCTTAACTATTCACTATGTGCCTGACCTTGAGACTAACCTTCCCACACTTTGGAATTTTCGTCTGTAAAGTGGGAATACTAATAATACTTTTCTGGTAACTACTTGGCATTGAAAAAATGCTGGGTCCTATCCTTGCTTTCTGCCTGCCTCCTTTTTGTGGTTGGGAGCTAATATGTCTATGATTCACAAGTTCTGAGACTGCTGTGAAATGAAAGGAACAATGTGTTGAGCAGACCTTTAATAATATTCCCAACAACAACTCATGTGGATTCTGTTTGTGTTTAATAACTGATGGGCTGGATACAAGGCACAAAAGGACACCTTGTCTTCTAAACCAATGTAGAGACATTTGAGGATGGTTTCATGAAGCTGTAGAACTGACCTGAAAGCACGACTGTTTCAGAATAATGGTCAGTCTGGGAAGCATTCCAGGGAGAGAATGAAAGAAACCGAAGGGGAGTGTGGTTGGAGCAGGCGCTTTTTATTGAGAAAGGGGAAAAGAAAAGATCCTGTCAGGGTGTGGAAGACCATGATGTCAGATTAAACAGACTGAAGAGACCAAATTTAATATCACAGTTAGGAGAGAGCCACTGAACACTTTGAACATTAGAAAAACATAAAATCACATAATGAGAATGGTAAATTTTAAAATGTTCAGAGACTTTCGAAAGCCGAGGAGTAGACCATACTAATGAACCCAGTGACATCTGTTCAGAAAAACAAAGGACAAGGTTATAAGTGGGAATGTATCCTATCCTAACTTTCCCTGGTCACCACTGTTTGATCCACCATAGGAGAGGAGACTTGAGCTGGAAGAGACTGAAGAACTGCGTAGCATGAGGGCACCAAAAAACGTCAGCACACTGGCACAAGGGAGCCAAAAATCTGGGCTGCAAGCAAAACGGGCTCTCCTGGGACTTTGTGTAACAGCAGGTCCTATGATGTGACATCTCCCATGAAATTCCTTGTCCTGAGACCATCCTCTGCTCTCTTCTTTGTACTTTGATTCCTTGTCCCTTATTCAGTTTAAATGAAGACATACAAACCTATGGGTTCCAAAATGCTGGAATTCCCCTTCTGTATATATGAGTAGAAAAAAGAAGGTGACAGATTATTTAATTCACCCCAAAGAGGGAAAACAGAAATTAATCTATTATAGGTACTACTAACAGCCTTTTCACAGCAGAATTCTATAACAGAATTTAGCAAGGAATAAAAGTTTTAGGACTTAGGAAACCAATTAACTTAACTTTGAGGTTCTTGAAGTTATGCAAGTGTTGGCAGCTAAATAATAAGATGAAACTTGTGTCTGCCTAGGTTTTCTATTTTTCTTGGGTCCACTCTTCTTACAGCATGGATATGATTTACTTAGACTATCAAAGAGCTTTTATAAAGTTCTCACAAGTGCCTATTATTGAAACTTGGTAACCATGGTGTGAAAGGAAAAGGTCATATCAATGAATTAAATGAATTAAAAACTGCTTGAGAGGCAAAGAGGCAAAAAGCAGGAATAAATGGCCAGTTCTTATGTGGGGAAAGGTTAATGACTGCGGGCTCTCAGGCTTTGCAGGAGAGTCAGAGTTCTACTCCATGACCAGGAAAGAGAGCCGGGTTCCCACTGCCTGTTCTCTGCGAATCAGTCCCACCCGCAGAGCCCCATTGAGGGAAGAGCATTTGGCACACGGAGGAGATACGGGCAGTGTGGAGAAGTGCTTAAAAACCAAGAGGGAGACAACAGGTAATGACCAGTGACTCGTGTACAGATCCCCAGATATAAAGGCGACGGAAATAAAATTACATTTGCAGAATTTTATCTTCTAAGCACTTTGATATATACTGCATAGAAATACAAGGGCCTTTTCAAAAGAAAAGTATGGTATTCGAATAAAAGTACTTAATTTATTGGCATAAGAACAAATAAAATGTTCCACCCTGATGAATAGCTCAAGCTGACATCCAGATACGCAAAAACCACAAAGCCTATTTTATAGCCTGAGAAATGTAGAAATAAAACAAGTGAGACTGATAAAAAAAATATTAAGAATTACTACCCTTTTCTGAGGCAAACTTGAAAAATTGGTACAGGTTTTTACAAAAGCACAACCTGACATTAATGGAATAATTTGGAAATCCAATACTCTAATCGATTAACATTAATCCTTTGTGACCCATAAATCACTCGGACGTTTTTAAAACATCATGACAAACTTCACAGGAGAGGCTCAGGAAAGCCAACACACTCTTGACTTAACCTCCCTTTGTCTCATTTTCCTTATCTGTAAAAAGGGAAATAACACAAAACTTACCTCACAGGATGATGGTAAGGGTTAAGTGAGATCAGGAATGTGGAGTTTTCAACACAGTAAAGGTAAAAAGTAATGTTAAATTGTTATTTTTGTTGTTGGTATTTATGACAGACGAAACACAAACAACATGCCACAGACATTCAAGACATTGTGAGTTTCTTGTTTATATCATTGTTATACTCAGTACTTAAGAAGACATATAAAATGCTTTCAAATGAAGAAAATACTTAGCTTTAAAATTTCTTTCCACTAACCAATTTAGGGAAATGGAAGAGAATTACAAGTTGATCTAAATAAGCCAAAAAAGAACAGCGCAAAACATCAGTAGTAAAATGCTAATGACATCATTCTTAAATGTACAAACAGTAGATCCAAGCTTACCGTGCAGACAGTATTCTGATAAGCTCTTTCCTGTTCTGTACCCGAAGGTTGTTAGTCTTATACTTGCAGTCATCAATCAGTTCAGGCAAATTCAAGATCTAAAAGGGGAAAAAAAATTACTGTCTAATTCACAAGTTTTTCATGTACCTGCCTATGGGTACTAGTGTCCAAGGTCTACCACTCGCTCCCCAAGACCATTCCTAGCTGGTCTTTAATCTTCTCTCAACAGGAGCTATATAGCAACAGAGGGAAGCAGCAGGGAGGATCATGCAATTAAGATGTAATGCTGTGACTGGGCTGGTCATTTATAAGAAGTTCTTACTACAGCTCTTACATATGGGAGCACAGGAAAGGAGTCATCAGACCCTTGTAATAAGTCTTGGATTCATATATGACAATATAGGAAAAGAGTTATCAGATTCTCACAATAAACTCTCATCTAGAGGGAGTATGAAGAGAGGTACAAAATTGGATAAAACTGACCTAATTCTGAGAACCAATGTCTTAAGTGCACATCTGAACTTACATGAAGCCCATAATCAACATATATCTTCTAGGTGCATTCACTTATTTGTTCCACATGTAAATAAAATAATATTATCTGTCCCAGCAGTCCTATCCAGGCTGTTGTACAAGGTGCTAAAATAAAGGGAAAGTGTGTACAGTTGCCCCAAATGCTCACCATTAAAACAATGCCAAATTAAAAAATACTCTTCCTATAGAAGTGTCACTATTTTTTTTCAATATCTCTCCCTGAGGGAATAACAAATTGAAATGCTTTTATATATATACTTCCTCTTTTGTTCCTCCTCAACAAAGGCAAAATCTATCTTGCAAGTCCCTTTGGACATCTTGCAGTTTTAAAAAAAGACCACAGTGGAAGTACCAAGTGGCTTTGGAATTGAAAAGAAGTTTTAAAAAGAATCTGTGGAAGCAGTTTGGCAGTTGTGTTGGAAAGTCAGGAGTATTTATGGGCTAGGGGTAGGGCATGCAGCCTACAGAAAGCTTCACTACCTCTATTAAGTATTTACTTTAAATATAAACATTTAATGGTTTCATTTGTTTCCCACAGGTTAAATAAAATCAATCCATTCATCATCTCACACAGCAGAGAGAAGTGAAGACTATTCCCTGGAGTGAAGAGAGCATGTCAGTGGTGTGATTTCTCTTTCACATGTTTCACCAGTTCATTTCCTTCAGGAATATAAACACAGCATTACTCTCTCACATTTTACAAAACAACATCATGTACAGTGCCCTTTCTAAACACTGCCCTGTCACACCTGAGCCCAGAATTGGCCTCAAGGCTTGTCAAGGAATCCAAACCCAGCCTCTCTGCCTTAGAGTGAATAAGTCACTTCAAGGAAAAACAAGTGCCTTCACTGATACACAGGTGAAATTTATAAATCTGGTCTCACCCAGAATACACCATACGCGACATAAACGACTATTCAGTGACTGCACTTAAGGGTAACTGAGACGCCCTCATGTGTTCTGCTTTGAATTTGACTAATTGGACCTCTTTTCTCCTTGACAGTTGATGTGAAGTAATGGGTCAAAGTCTGTCTTCAGCTATGCACATATTCAGAATGTTCTGGACTCCGCCTCCCATGTTGTGATCATAAACATTCTTTACGTGCTTTAAAGAGTGCTGCCTGTGATTCTCTTTCTGCTTTGTTTGCTCGTTTATTCTGTCCTTTAGATTCTACATATAAGTGAGATCATATGGTATCTGTCTTTCTCAGTCTGACTTACTTCACTTAGCATAATATCCTCTAGGTCCATCCATATTGTTGCAAATGGTAAGATTTCACTCTTTTTTATGGCTAAGTAATATTCCATTGTATAAATGATGGTTGCTAGATGGGAGGGGGTTGGGGGATGGGGGAGAAGGTAAAGGGATTAGAAAATACAAATTGGTAGTCAAAAAATAGTCATGGGGATGTGAAATACAGTATGGGAAATACAATCAATAATGTAGTAAAGACTATGTAGGGTGCCAGATGGACACTGGACTTATGGGGGGATCACTTCATAGACTGAGTAGATCCCTGACCACTGCGCTGTACACCTGAAGTTGATGTAGAATAATATTGAATGTCAACTATAAATATATATATATATATATTCATATTCATGGGATGTAAAGTACAGCATAGGGAATATGGTCAATGGTATTGTAATAGCTATGTACAATGTCAGAGGGGTAGTAGACTTGGGGAGGGCGCTTATCACTTTGTAAGGGGTATAAATGGCTAATCATTATGTTGTTATGCACACCTGAAACTAACATAAAAAAAATAGAATTAAAAAAAATAAATAAATAATACTGCCTGGGACAAAATGAAACAATGTAAATGGAAAGTGCTTCATATATCAGGCACTAAATAAATGTGAAGTATTCCAACTAGGTCCTATTTTCCCCCAAAGAAATAACAAAGCAAGTGTTTATTCAAAAAAGAAGGATGGCAAAGAGGAAGGTAAGGAGAAAAGAAGAGAGAATGTCTTCACTTAACCGTCATTTCTTAGGGATGTTTCCACTGGGTGTAGAAATCTGGGTAGAAGTTCTTCCCTTTCAACCCTTTAAACATTGTGCCACTTCGCTCTGGGCTGGTAGCTTCTGAAAAATCTGCAGTCAGTTGAGGCAGTGTTCCCCCATGGCTAATAGATCATTTTTCTGTAGGTGATTTCAAAATTTTTATTGTGGTCTTTAGTTTTCAGCAGTAAGATTTTGATGTTTTGGGCATGGATGTATTTGGGTTTTATCCAATTTGAGGTTGGCTGAAATTATTAAATCTGTAGGTTTTTATCTTCCACCAAATTTGGGAAGTTTTCAGCCATTATTTCTTCAAATTTTTTTTTCAACATATATTCTTTCACCTCTCCTTCTGGAACTACAATAACATAAATATTTTTGTTATTGTCTCTAAAGATCTGTTCTTTCCTTCTTTTATTTTTAGGGGAAAGGACTATTGTGTTTTTCTTGCTATAGTTCAGCTTGAATAATTTCTTATCTATTTTCAGGTTCTTTGAATGTTTCCTCTGCATCTCCATTGTGCTATTAAGCTCACCTAGTGAAAAGTTCTTTTTTATTTAGTTGCTGTATTTTTTCAGTTACAAAATTTCCATTTTGTTCTTCATATCTTCTATTTCTTTACTGAACACTTCTACTTTTCCATTTATTGCTTTTTAATTATAGTTGACATACAATATTATATTAATTTCAAGTGAAAACATACTGATTCAACATTTATATATCTTACAAAGTGATCACCATAATAAGTCTAGTAATTATCTGTCATTATACAGTTATTATGATATTATTGACTATATTCCCCATGCTGTACATTACATTTCCATGACTTATTTGTTTCATACTTGGAACTTTGTACTACGTAAATCCCTTCCTTTTTATTGCCTATCTCCCAATCCCCTCACCACTGGCGACTATCAATTGGTTCTCTGCATCGATGAGTTTGCTTCTGTTTCATTTTGTTTGTTCATGTTTTGGTTTTTAGATTCCACATATAAGGGGAATCTTATAATATTTGCTTTTTCTGTCCAACTTATTTCACCTAACAAAATACTCTCTAGGCCATCCATGTAGCCACAAATGGCAATACCTCTTTCTTTTGGTGGGTGAATAATATTCCATTGTATACATTTATACCACATCTTCTTTATCTATTCCTCTATTGATGGACACCTGGATTGCTTAGGTATCTTGGCTCTTGTAAACAATGCTGCAGTTAATATTTGTGTGCATACATCTTTTTTAATTACTGTTTTCATTTTCTGCAGATATATACCCAGAAGAGAAATTGCTGTGTCATGCAACAGTTCCATTTTTAATTTATTTAGGAATCTCTATATTGTTTTCCATAGTGGCTGCACCAATTAGCAATCTCAACAACAGTTCCCAACTGTTCCTTTTTCCCACATCTTTGCCAGCAATTGTTATAGGTTGTCTTTTTTATTAATAGCCATTTTGACAGGTGTGAGGTAATATTTCATTGTGGTTTTTGATTTGCATTTCCCTGTAAGTCAAATGATTAGTGATGCTGAGCATCTTTTCATGTGTCTGTTGCCCATTTGTATGTCTTCTTTAAAGAGATATCTGCTCAGGTCCTGTGCCCATTTTTTCATTGGATGGATTTTCGTTTGTTTTTTTTTTTTTTTTTTTTTGATGTTGAGTTATATGAATACTTTGTAAGTTTTTGATATTGACCCCTTATCAGATATATCACTTGCAAATATCTTCCACTCGATAGCTCCCACTTTTCATCTTGTTGATGATTTCCTTTGTTGTGCAATAGCTTTTTAATGTAGTCCCATTTATTTTTTATTTTGTTGCCTCTGCCCAAGGAGCCAAATCAAAAAAAAAAAGATTACTAAGACCAATGTCAAAGAGTTTACTGCCTATGTTTTCTTCTAGGAGTTTTATGGTTTCAGGTCTTATATTTAAGTCTTTAATGAATTTTGAGGGTTTTTTTGTATATGGTATAAGAAAGTGGTCTAGTTTCCTTTTTTACATGTATGTGTCAGGTTTTCCCAACACCATTTATTGAAGAGACTGTCTTTTCCCGATTATACATTTTACCTATTTTCTCAATATTCATTGACCATGTAAATGTGGATTTATTTTTAGGCTCTCTAATATGTTACATTGATCTAAGTGTCTGTTTTTGTGCCAGAACAATGCCGTTTTGATTACTATAGCTTTGTAGTATAGTTTGAAATCAGGTAGTGTGATACCTTCAACTTTGTTCATTTTCAAGATTACTTTAGCAATTCAGGATTTTTGTGGTTCCATGTAAATATTAGGATTATTCTAGTTTTGTGAAAACTGCCACTGGTATTTGGATAGGAATTGCATTGAATATGGAGGTTGTTTTGGGTGCTATATACATTTTAACAATATTAGTTCTTCCAATCCATGACCATGGTATATCCTTCCATTTTCTTGTGTCTCCTTCAGTTTCTTTTTTCAATGTCTTATAGTTTTCAGAGTGCCGGTGTTTTACCTCCTTATTTAAATTTCTTTCTAGGTAGTTTACTCTTTTTAATGCAATGGTAAATGAGATTTTTTTTTATGTAATTTCTCTTTCTGACAGCTTGATATTTGTGTATAGAAATGCACCTGATTTCTGAATATGAAATTTATATCCTGCAACTTTACTGAATTCATTCATCAGTTCTTATAGATTTTAGGTGGAACCTTTAGGATTCTCCATATGTAGTATCATGTCATCTGGAAAAAGTGACAATTTTACTTCTTCTGTTCTGATTTAGATAACTTTTATTTCTTTTTCCTAATTACTGTGGCTAGGACTTCCACTATGCTGAATAAGAATGGTGAGAATGGGCATCCTTGTCTTGTTCCTGAGCTTAGATAAAAAGATTTCAGCTTTTCACCATTGAGTATGATGTTAGCTGTGCAGTTTATCATATATGGCCTTTATTATGCTGAGGTATGTTCCTTCTATACCCTTGTTGTTCCTTGTTGAGAGTTTTTATCATAAATGAATGAATTTTGTGAAATGCTTTTTCTGCATCAATTGAGATGATATATGATTTTTATCTTTCATTTTGTTTATGTGGTGTACCACGTTAATTGATTTGCAGATATAGAACCAAACTTGCATCCCAGGAATGAATCCCACTTGATCGTGTTGTATGATCTTTTTAATGTATTGCTGAATTCAGTTTGCTAATATTTTAATAGGATTTTTGTATCTGTGCTCATGAGGGTATTGGCCTGTAATTTTCTTTTTTATAGTTTGGTTTTGGTATCAGGATAACATTGGCCTTGTTATAGAATTGGTTTGGAAGCTTTCTCTCCTCTTCAATGTTTTGGATTAGTTTGACAAGAATAGATATTAATTTATCTTTGAAGGTTTGGTAGAATTCACCTGTGAAGCCATCTTATCTTGGACTTTTATTTATTAGACGTTCTTTGATTACTGATTTAATTTCATTTCTAATAATCAATCTGTTCAGATTTTCTGTTTCTTTTTTATTCAATTTTGGAATTTTATGTTTCTAATAACTTATTCATTTCTACTAGTTGTCCAATTTATTGGGGTGTAATTGTTCATTGTGTTCTCATAATCTTTTGTATTTCTGTGGTGTCAGTTGTCACCTCTCCTCTTTCATTTCTAATTTTACTTAATTAGGCCCTCTTTTTTTTTTCTTGATGAGTCTGACTAAAAGTTTATTTATTTTGTTTATGTTTATGTTTCAAAGAACCAGGTCTTAGTTTCATTGATCTTTTCTATTTTTATAAGTTTCCATTTCATTTATTTCTAGTCTAATCTTTATTATTTCTTCCCTTCTACTCACTTTGGGCTTTGTTTGTTCTTTTTTTAGTTCCCTTAGCTGTAACATTAGATTGTTTGATATTTTTCTTGTAAGTTTCTTGAAGTAGGCCTGTATCGCTATAAATTTCCCTCTTAGAACTGCTTTTGCTGTGTTCCAAAGATTTTGGATCATTCTGTTTCCATTTTCATTTGTCTCACGACATTTTTTAATTTGCTCCTTGATTTCACTAACCCATTGATTGTTTAGCAGCATGTTGTTTAGCTTCCACTTGTGTGTGATTTTTCCAGTTTTCTTCTTGTAATTGATTTCTCTTTTCATACTGTTGTAATCAGAGAAGATACTTGATATGATTTCAATCTTCTTAAATTTACTGATACTTGTTTTGTGGCCTAACATACAGTCTATCCTGGAAAATGTTCCATGTGCACTTGAAAAGAATGTGTTCTGCTATTTTGGGGTGAAATGTTCTGCAGCTATATATTAATTCTATCTGACCTAATGTGTCATTTAAAGACACTATTTCCCGTTGATTTTCTGCCTGGATGATCTATCCATTAATATAAGTGAGGTGGTAAAGTTTCCTAGTATGACTGTATTACTATCAATCTCTTTTTATGTCTGTAATTATTTGCGTTATGTATGTAGGTGATCCTATGTTGGGTGCATACATGTGTTATGCAATCTTTTGGATTTATCCAATGCCCTTCTTTGTCTCTTGTCAGTCTGTTTTAAAGTCTATTTTGTCTGAAATAAGGATTGCTACCCTAGTTTTCTTTTCACTTTTATTTGCATGAAATATCCTTCACTTTAAGTCTGTGTGACTTTCGGTCTGAAGTCAGTATCTTGTAGGCAGCATATGCACGGGTCTTATTCTTTTTAATTGATTCAGCTACCCTGTGCCTTTGATTGGAGAATTTAGTCCTTCTACATTTAGAGTAATAGTGGTTAGGTATGTACTTATTGCTATTTTATTAATTGTTCTCCAGGTGTTTCTGTAGTACTTCTCTGTTCCTTTCTTCTTCTCTTTCTGTCTTTTCTTGTCCATTAATGACTTTTTTTTAATGATGCATTTGGGACCTTTGTCTTTATTTTTGTGTGTCTCTATTATAGGTTTTTGATTTGTGGTTACCATGAGATTTAGATATATCATGCTATGTTTAAAACAATCTATTTTTTACATTGATGGTAGCTTAAATTCAAATGCATCCCAGAAGCATTACATTTTTATACACCCCCATGTTTGTGTTTTTGACATCATATTTTACATCTTGTGTGTGTGTATCCCTTAATTTATTACTGTACATACACATGCTCTTAGTTTTGTCTTTTAACCTTCATATAAGATTTATAATTGGTTGTTCCACTGCCTATCCTAAGTGGCCTTTGTCTGTGATATTTTTTCATTCCTATATTTCCTTAGTTTTAATTTTGGCCTTTTCTTTTCCACTAGAAGGAGTCCCTTTAACATTTCTTATAATGCCAGTTTAGTGGTGATTAACTCCTTTAGCTTTTGCTTATTCTGGACAATTCTCTGTCTCTTTTTCAATTCTGAATGATAACCTTGCTGGGTAGAGTATCCTTGATTATAGGGTGTTTTTCCCCTTTCATCATTTTGAATACATCATGCCATTCCCTTTTTGGTCTGCAATATTTATGCTGAAAAATCAGCGGACAGTCTTATGGGAGCTCCCTTGAAGGTAACTAACTGCTTTCCTCTTGCTTCTTTTAAGATTCTCTCTTTATCTTTAATCTCTGGCATTTTAATTATGATGTGACTTGGTGTGGGTCTCTGGGTTCATCTTGTTAGGCATTATTACTTCAAGTAGATTTTGTCCCTTTCTCTCTTCTTCTGAGATCCCTATGTTATGAACGTTGGTATGCTTGATGTTCTCCCAGAGGTCCTTTACCCTATCTTCATTTAAAAGAATTTTTTTTCTTTTTGTTGTTCCAATTGGGTGATTTTTCCACTACCTTGTCTTCCAGGTTGCTGATTCAGTCTTCCGCATCATCTCATCTACTGCTGATTCCCTCCAGTGTTGTTGTTTTTTTTTTTTTTTCTTTTTCATTTCACTTGTATTCTTCAGTTCTGACTGGTTCTTTTTTTACTGTTCCTGTCTCTTTGTTGAAGTTCTAAACGAGTTCATCTATTCTTCTCCTGAGTTTGTTGAGCATTTTTATACCTATGTTTTGAACTCTTTATCAGGTACATTGCTTGTCTCCATTTCATTTAGTTCCTTTTCTGGGTTTTTGTGTTGTTCTTTCACTTGGAACAAGTTTGTCTCCTCATTTTTGCTGTTTCTCTGTGTTTGTTTCTTTGAATTAGGCAAAACAGCAACCTCTCCTGGTCTTGAGGAAGAGCCCTCTTTGGAGCTCCCCCTTTGTAGACTGCATGTACGAGGTGTCTGTAACAGGCCAGCTGGAGGTGGAGATGCAGAAAGCATGGGCCGTAGGGAGTCCCAGGGTCAAGCCTCACGCAGGCTGCCTTGACAGACTGGCTGGGTCTGTTGTTGGGGACAGCTCAGGCTGCGAGGAGTCTTGGGGGCAAGCCGTACCAGAGCCACATTGGTAAGCTAGTTGGAGCTGATTCAGACTGCGCAAAGTTCAGGAGACAAGCTTCACAGGGGTGTGAGCTGTAGTTGGAGGGGGCGTGGGCTGCAGGGAGTCCCAAGGGCAAGCCACAGACCTGGTGTGGGTCTGGGCCTAGAGCACACTGGGATGACCTTTGCCAGGTGCCCAGAGCACCTGGATTGTGTTCCTGCCCATGTCATGCTCCTACCCATGGAGTGGGAGCATGACAAATGGTACTCTCTAGGGTCTCTGATATTGGATAGAGTTCCCACAGTCCCCTTCCTGTTTAGAAAATGTTCTATGGTTAGTAAATGGATTTCCTTCCCATATAGTCTAGGCGCCTTTTAAACCACTGGTTTTTTTGCTGTGCCTCAGGGTGGATGAGTCTGTGCATGGGCCCTTCAGTGATCCCTCCCTACTTAATGTTAGTGCATTTGGGGTTCCCAGATACCCTGCATCTCTACCATCCATGTCTATGTGTTCTCTCTCATGTGCGGAAGGTGTTCAGTCAGCCCAACATTCTTCTTTCAAAGGTACTTCTCTGCCTATAAGTAGGATTCAATGTGTTCGTGGGAGAGGTAAGTTCAGGATATTCTACACTGTCATCTGGGACCAGATCCTCTATGTTTCCATTTATTTCAACTGTGTCTGTGATGCTTGTTGGAGCATTTTTATAATAGCTGTTTTAAATTTTTTGCAAATTAATTCCAACATCTGTGTCATCTTGGCATTGACATTTATTGATTGTCTTTTCTCATGCAAGTTCTAGTTCTTCATATACTGAGTAATTTTGGATTGTGTCCTGGACATTTTGAATATTACATTATGAGTCTCTGGGTCTGTTTAAATTCTACAGATATTTTTTGTTGTTATTGTTTTTAGCAAACAGTTGACCTGGTTAGGTTCAGGCTGCAAATTCCAATCACCCTTCTGGGTGTTTCGGTTCTAGTGTTGGTTCAGTTTTCAAAGACTGTACTATTCGAATCTGTCCCACATGTGCCCCCATTTAATGGTCATCCAGCAGCCTGGACAGTCGTCTATTTGTTAACTCAGTTCTCAACATCTTTGGTGTGTTGATTAGGTTTGTACTAGTGTATGAGCAGCTCCGGGGTGAGCACAGGAGTTCATAAACAACTTTAACGATCACTTTCTGAAGCTCTTCCCTCTCTGCAATCTCTTTTCAGTTTCTTGCAGCTCCCCCTTTAGTTACCTCACTGCCCAGCATACTTTTGGGGCAGAGGCCACGGGAGGACAGTGAATAAAACAATAAGGATTCACTCCTCTTTCCTGGGATCCCAGCTCAGCAATAAAGAAGGAAGGTTTGGATCCTGCTCACCTGTTGCTGTCATTATAGGGTTTCTTGGGTGCTGGGCCCTGAGGAAATGGGGAAGGAAAAATGGAGATTTTCACAAGCTCTTTGACCTCAGAGCTCACTTTCATGCTCCTCGCCCAAAAATGAAGGGCGTTTAATAAAGCTCAACTCTGTTCCCTGGTACCCACTGCCAGGGTTCAAGCTCCAGGGTGGCCATGCTCATACTGCAGGGAAAAATTGGAAAACTTCCTGCCTACTTAGAGGTACTTCAAATTCTGGGGTTCTTCCCCAATTCTCTCCTTTTCAGAGACCTCTTATAGATGCTCCATGCATTCTGTCTAGGTTTTATCTCTGTGTTCCATGGAAGAGATAAGGAGAAGTGTGTTTATCCCACTCCATCTCACCCAGAACCAGAATCTCCACACCTAATTTTCATAAAGGCCATTTGTAAGTGCATACTGTGAGCCAGGGCTGTACTGAGTATTTTACTTATCTAATTTCTTACAAAACGTACGTATTATAATCTTCATCTTATCATGAAGACACAGATGCTTAGCAAAGATTAAGGACTTTACCAGAGGTCATCGGACTAGTTTCAAGACTTACAGAATGCCGTGGAATTATTATAATATCCTCAGACCACCTGCTCCGAAATCAACTACAATGCATATTGCAATTGAAGTTTCCTGTGCCCTATCTCAGACATACTAAGTCAAAATCTTTGGGAATGGAACTCACGGGGATTTCCTATGCATGCTGAAGTTGAGAACCGATGCATATTGCCTCCAATAAAAGAAACTTTCAGTCTAAATGACTTTTAAAAGGATGTCAATGTACTTCAAATAGGAACACCCATTAGTGTTGGCATCAATCAGTTTAAAATAGCTTACATATGCTCACATTCCCCACTCTTCTGTATCATGTTAAGGGCCATAAAATAGGATTTGTTATAAACCAAGGTTCACTTTACATGCAGGAAGATTTTCTGAACCCTAAGCCTTGAACACAATGCTCTTGCTGTCACTCTAATCCCTGACAGTAAGAGCCCCCTAAGAGGATCCCTCCCCAAGAACTGTTAGTTAAGAGTGTATCAAATTCTATTTGGGGTGGAGATGAGACTTAAGTGAATTCTACTCATTCTGGCAGACAATCTGCCACATTTCTTCCCAGGAGGTAGAGCGGCCCTATCTTTCATGATGGACCCAATTTGGCAAAAGAACAATTTTGAGGGGCTCACTGTCAAAAAAACTGGGGACCTCATATTCTGTAAGTCCAGTTTGAATGACAAGCATCTCAGTATGAGATAAGAAACCCACTCACTATATATGGGAGCAGGGAGAACTTTGCATCAAAATAAAGACACAGATGATTTCTCTTAGGTGAAAAGGTTTTTAGGACAAGTTTACATGTAAGGATATAATTATGAAGGTTGAAAAAATCAATCAGATTGCAATATTGCTCAACATGCCTAGCAAATGATGTAAATAACATTAAAATCCTATACTCATAAAACTTTTCTTCTGAGGATCCCAAGGAGTTTTATAGATATTGTCTTAACAGTTCACAATAGGGATTATCATTCCTAACTCACATATGGAAAAAACAAGGTCAAGTTATGCCATTCTCTACCGCCTTCTGATAGTTTACTTTTTAAACAATGTGTCAGAATACACCATGACAATAAGTCACATTTTAGTACAAAGACTTTTTTTATGGCAAATATTCTGCTTTCAGAAAATCTTTTTTCAAAAAATGTTCTTGTGGATATTTATGAGGAAGTTCAAAAGTTTCAAATTAATCAGCAGTAATGAATCAAAAATAAAAAGAAATCAGTACAGTTATTTTCAAAAGTGAAGAATATGTCAACCAGTGATTTCTCTTCCCTCCTTCCCCCATCTTCTGGAGAGAGCAAACTCCAAAACATATGGCCCAGGAAGAAAATCTGTACTCGTTTATAGCATCTCTGCAGCTAGAGTACGCAAATGACTTCATAGGCAACAGCTTCCGTATGTTTCATATTTTTAACATTGACCGTTCATAATACAGATTCTTTGATCCCAGATCAAATGTTTGAATCAATTTTCTCTACACTTACTCAGAGTCACCATTATAAAAGTTCCCCTCTTTCCCACCTCAGATGTTACAGCCCTTCCCGCAATCGGAACTATCTCCATTTGTCACCTTCTCCATGGTACTTCCCACCCTTTTGCTGTGGTTTTCAGTTCTACTCTCATACAAAACAGGCATGGTAATAAATAATTTTTGTACATAATAAGTTAACTGCAATAAACAAGGTTTGTATAAGGAACTCACAAGCATCCTGAATAAAACTGAAAGCTCATGGTATAGTAGTATGGTTAGTACAAAAAAATAAACCTCTTGCAATCAGAGAAAACATCCTTAGTAGGCGAGGTGAGGCCTTATCCTACAGGTAAGAAAAAGAAAAACAATATTTTTTAAAAAATAGATTATATTCCTGGTGTTACTACTGGAAAAAGTGAACTGAAACCTAAGGCCTTAATTTAAAAGAAAAGGCCAAAAACGTCTAGATAAATGAAAAAACATCAACATTTTAAGAAATGTCTAAGCAATGCTAAAAATTAGAGTATATTCAACATAAAATTATTTCAAATGATTCCAAGGCCTTTTTTAAGGCCTTGTTGAGGAGCAATATTTCTGATATAACTATTTGCTAAAACCTTAAAACATGCATTTTGCAGAAAGGTACTCAGTAAACAAAAGCTAATTTTAAATGAACTATATGTGGGCCTAATTAGATCTCATGCTGTGAAAGGGAGAGAAGGGGAAAATCCTGCTGTAAAAATTCCTTTATATTTATTTACTTATTTTCATTTCCTTTTTGTCTGAACTGGTAGACAGGTCAAGTTTTAGGATAATTTAAGTTACTCTCATTCTTCATTTCAAAATACAGATACCTCAAAAAAAAAAAAAATACAGTCAGAGTGCTGATTCAGACCCTGTACTTAGCATTTGTAAGTATGAAAATGGCATTTGTTTAAGTGCTAACACGGGGGTCCTGAGTTGGTTATAGACTAAGCAACACCTTTCTAGGCAAAAGTTAACCTTCTGGCTTTAAACTAAATGAGTTGTTACATGTATCATCCACCCATCCCAATGGCTACAAATTACCTTGCACACGGTAGCAAACTGCAGGTTATTTCCTGCTCCAACTACAAGATATCCATCCTTGGTTTTAAAAGCCTAAAATAAATAAATACACACATAAATATATATTTTTATATATTGAGAATACCACAAAAGTTGGCTTTAATTTCTAAAACTTATACAGAAAGTCTGTTCTAAAGCAATGCTATCAATTCAGTATCAATTAATCAGTATATTTTCCACTTATATTTGCATAGTTACTTTCATTTGGGATTTTCAAAGCACTTCCTGGCTCTTCCAATGTTATAACATCGGGGCGGGGGGCGGGGGGAGAAAATACGGGAATTTTGGAGTTTTACTACAACTCATAACATGAAATTCTGTCTTCATTACAGTATGGATTAATATTGGACTTTCCCAAAGTTTTGTGTTTTGTTTCCATTTTTCCTTCTAGGGCAAAGAAAGGGTACGTTATTTTCTACAAAGTGTAAGAAGAATTGATGGGGGAAAAAGAAAGCAGGAAAGAAAGAAAGGAAGAAGGGAGGATTGGATGAGTGAGCTGATGGAGCTACATTTCATCTTTGAAAATCTCAGATATAAACCTTTGGGCAATTTTCACTTTTTAGTAAGTGAAAATTGACACATCTGGATCTCTGGACCTCATGTGGCTTTATGTACCTGAAAATGTCTGCCCTTTTCGGAAACACATTCATTTGGACAGCAACACCTATAAGCAATGGACATTCCCACCTCCCATAGTCCTAGCCCCTCTGGACAACTCAGCACTCGCTTTCCACATGTGATCACAGTACAGGTTGGAGGAACCAAACTTTACCCTCAGAAAGACTTGTTCCTACTGTCCTTATGTAAATGAGTTCCTTTAGTTTCCTTCCTTTCTATGTAGCAACTGCTCTGGATCTTCACCTGCTTTTTCTCCACGTACTCCTGCCTCTGAGAAACATCTTTCTTGGCAGGGTTTACTCCTATGCTAATGATCTCGGTCCTACCTTGGCTCACATCCTCCAGAACCCTGCTCAATCACCTTGAATCTCTTCTCGTCCACTGGATTGTTGTCTTCTGTCTACATATAGGCTCATGCCTACATTAAAACTATTAACCACAACAAAACAAAATCTCCATCAATCCTGACACCCCTCTCAAGCTATCTTGAAATTTTTTTTTCTTCCCCCATCTCCAAATGATATGTAAGTGCCAGCTGCCTACACTTCTTCATCAACCACCAACGGTATTCCAATGCCCTCTGTCATCGGGATTCTTATGCTATCACTACACTGAGATTCTTTCCTTGACCCCTCTGTACTACTTAGTACTATTACCCATCCTATCCTTCAGGAATTGTCTTATCTCTTAAGCTCTGTCTGGGTTCATCTCCAATCTCTCTGACCTGTTTCATGCCTCTTTCTCAGAATTATCTCCTCCTCAGCCTTCAGGATTCCTTAAGCATCTGTATTTGGCCTTTTAGTTCACTTGCTTCTTATGGTAACCACTAGCCACATGTGGCTATTGAATTTAAATAAACTAAAATTAAATTAGTCAAAAAAGATTATACGTTATGATTCCACTTATATGAAAAGCACAAAATAGTCAAATCTATGGAGACAGAAAGATTAGTGGCTGTCTAGGGCTGAGGAAATTGTGGGAATTTGGGAGTTACTGCTAACTAATATCGAGGTTTTTTTTGTCAGTGATGAAAATATTCAAAATTGATTGTGGTAGTGACTGCATAACTCAGAATACACTAAGAACCATTGAATTCTATACTTTGAATGGGTGAAATGTATGTGAATTCTCAATAAACCTGTTGAGAATTAAGAAAAATTAAATTAACATTTCGATTCCACAGACACACTAGTTTCATGTCAAGCATTCGATAGCCACATGTGGCCAGTGGCCACCATATTAGCACAGAAAGGGAACACTTCCGTCATTGCAGAAAGTTGGACAGTTGCACAGTGCTGTTAGACTGCAGCTGGCAGACTGTAGTTTTTCTTTTATTGTTCCTACTAGGCCTAACATGATATCTGAAGAATAATAGGCAATTAATAAATGCTTGTAAAATGTTAATGAATGAATCAAATGATTGGTTCCATGTAATAGAATTGTGGCTAAAATGGATCAAGAAAAACACTTTAACAGAGTTTTATTTTATTTACATTTTTGCTTGATTTGGTAATGAATGTGACTAAGAAGGTATCACATGCACTATTTTAAATGTTTATTTTCCCTTGTCCACAGGACAAAACAAAGTTAGTGTTATAAATAATGCATTAGTGTTCTCAAACCATTGAAAAGGAATCTGAAATAAAACTGTGAGTGAGGGACAAAAGATTCTGAGCAGAGATGTCTCAACAAACCACTGATGACTATGAAGGTACACAGGCTGTTTGCTGTCTTTTTTTGCAGAGAGAGAGTGAGTCAGGGAGTAGATAAGTGATGCGAAGTAACAATGTGTGTTGCCAAGTATAATGCACAGAAAGATTTTCAAAATTTTAGATTAGTGACATACCCAACAAGTTTACATTTTGGGGTGTGTTCATTTCCTTTAAATTAATGAACAAATACCTGTAATCCTGAACCATACCATGAAATACATCTTTTCCAAATCCACTTTTTTTTCATTTTAAGCAGAGATAACTAGTTAATGATCACAGGAAAGTGAAGACTTAATAGCAGCTAGGCCACAAGAATACAATTAGACTGAAGACCACCACACATATTTGTGGGAATGAAGGTAAGATTCTGAGAGCTTTACATACTTATTTGTTCCTTGTTTTTGTTGCTACACTGTTTGTTTAATAAATATATTTTAAATAAATTTCTTTAAAAATATGACATTGTACTGTAGACTGAATGGTCATGTCCCCCCACTCCAATTGGTATGTTGAAATCCTAACCCAATGTGACGGTGTAAGGAGCAAGAACATGACCGTCTATGTACCAGGAAATAGGTCCTCACCAGGCACCACATCTGTCAGGGCCTTGATCTTGAGCCCCCTAGCCTCAACAACTGTGAGAAATAAATGTTTGTTGTTTAAGCCACGCAGTCTATGTATTGTTATAGCAGCCCTAATGAACTAAGACCTTGGTACTGAGAAGTTGGGTCCTGCAGTTCAAAAATAAAAAATAAAAATATGGAAGCATCTTTAGAACTGGGTAATTGGTAGAGACTAGAAGAGTTCTGAGGTACATGATAGAACAAAATCTATATTGCCTTCAACAAAACATTAAGGAGAATTCTGGTGAGAGCTCAGAAAGAAAGCGGAAAACTGTAGAGAGAGCCTTAGACTTCTTAGAGAATACCTATGCCATCCTAAACAGAATGCTGGTGGAAATAAGGATCATTTTGATGAGGTCTAAGATGAAAATGAGGACCATGTTATTGGAAACTGGAGGAAAGGCGATCCCTGTTACAAAATGGCAAAAACTTAGCTGAACTATGTTCATGTTCTAGTGTTTTGTGGAAGGTAGAACTTGGCAAGTGATGAAATTGGATATTTAGCTAAAGCTCTTCCTAAGCAAAGTACTGAAGTACAACTTGGCTCCTCCTGACTGTTATAGTACAATGTAAAAAGAGAAATGACTCAAAGACAGAATTGTTAAGCAAAAAGAAAACAGAAATTAAGGATTTGGAAAGCTCACAGACTATCTATACTGTGAAAAATGAGAAAATGTGGTCAGAAGAAAACATTAAAGGTGTGGCCAAGTGTCCATTTGATAAGATGTCCTTCAGCAGATAAATGAATAAATAAACTGTGATACATCCAGACAACGGAATATTATTCAGCATTAAGAAGAAATGAGCTATCAAGCCATAAAAAGACATGGAGGAATCTTACATGAATATTACTAAGTGAAAGAGGCCAATCTGAAAAAGCTACATGTTGTATGATCCCAAATATACGAGTATGACATTTTGGAAAAGGCAAAACT
Source organism: Rhinolophus ferrumequinum (assembly GCF_004115265.2). NCBI lineage: Eukaryota > Metazoa > Chordata > Mammalia > Chiroptera > Rhinolophidae > Rhinolophus > Rhinolophus ferrumequinum. The sequence continues at coordinate 53,886,471 of NC_046303.1, read as the reverse complement.
ATGGATACAGTAAAAAGATCAGTAGTTTCCGGAGCAGGGGGGGAGAGAGGGATGAATAAGCAGAGCACAGAGGATTTTTAAGGCAGTGAAAATACTCTGTGTGATCCTATCCATTATGATGGATACATGTCATTATATATTTGTCCACACTGATAGAATGTACAACACCAAGAGGGAACGCTAATGTAAACTATGGACTTTGGATGAGTATTATGTACAATGTAGGTTCATCAGATGTAGCAAATATACTCTGGGGTGAAGGGAGTGGGGGGGAGTCTTTACATGTGTAGGGGAGGGGATATATTGCAAATCTCTGTACCTTTTGTTCAATTTTTCTGTGAACCTAAAACTGCTCGAAAGATTTTTTGTTTAAAAAAAAAAAAAGACAACGGGAAGCATCCTTATCATGATGATGATGTTCTGTATCTTGGCTGTATCAGTGGTAACATCCTGGTTGTGAATATTGTACTATAGTGTTGCAAGATGTTGCCATTGGAGTAAACAGGATAAAAGCTACACAGGATCTGTCTCTATTATTTCTTAAAATACATGTAAATCTAAAACTATCTCAATATTGTTAAGTTTTTTTTTTAAGATGCCAGTGTATTACATTAGGGCCCTGACAACAGAGATGGAAGGAAATAGAGTCAAGAAGTACTAGGTGGTAAAATCGACTGAGTTGGTAATGACTTGAATATGATGGTTGAGAGTTAAAGGTTAAGGGAGAAGAAGGTGGAGTGTATGGTGTTTAGGTTTCTGAGGATATTTTGAGATATTCCAGAAGAAATTTCAAATGAGGAGGAGTTGAGGACCAGATGAAAGTCGGAACTGTAGATAACACTTGGGAGTCATTTGATTCTAACCTATTACTAAAGCCATCACATAGATGAGGCCATTTAGAAAGAGAGTTCAAACTGTAGAGTAAGGGAAAAAAGAGCCAAGGATGAGTCTGAAGGCCTCCCCCCCTGGAAGACCTGGGAGAAGAGGAGTTAGCCAGACAGTGAAGTGGGGACTAAAGAATGCCCACAGGTGGTCTTTCGTGATCTCGGTAAATGATTCCCTGGTGTCACAATGCAGACAGAATGCAGTTTGAAGGGACTCAAGGACTAAGTAACAGTTAAGGAAATGGAGAAAGCACATGCAAATATCTGTCTGAGAAGTGTGGCTGTGAAGGGGGAAAATGAGCAAGGGACTGAGAATACAGGTTGCCTGCAATGCAGAGGCTGGTCCCCATGTCAGTATGGTGGCAGGAAGCTGAGGAAGTTCCAACTGGGTCCATGTACTTGCTGATAAAAGAAGGGAGGAGGCCACCAACTGAGTAGGGCTGGGAGATATGAGACTAGAAGACTGAACAGAGACGTGCTGATGTGTCATTGAAGAGAGTGGTAGAACAGAGTCACCAGATAAACACAACGGGAACGCTGAAGATTTGAGAACCCAACTGAATGCCTTTCTCCATTATCTCCCAGTTACACACAATAAATGAATATTTACATTCACTAGGTTTAGGGTTTTGCCAGAATAATATGAAGAAAAGATACAGGTTTAGGAAAATTAGAAAAATACCCAGGATGTTATTAAACAATGAATCATGGACAATCTGGATAAGGAAGGTGGTGAAGACAGGAGGTGGTATGGATAGGGCAAAGGGAGACGTGTCAGTGGATAAATCCTGATGAAGTCAAAAAACAGTCATAGTAAGAGCATGGTAGAAGAACAGGAGACTACAGATGGTCAAAAGGTAAAATGCTTCACTCACTGATTATTGAAATGAAACAATTTCAAGGGAATTGAGCCACAGTGTAAGGTACATAGAATAGTTGCTGATAAAAGGTTGGGACTCAATAAATATCATTACTATTAAATAATCACTAATATACTGAGCTCTACATAGTGCATTCTAACCCTTTACATCCTGATGCCTAGGCCCTCATCCACTCTGCAAATCACCCATCTTTCTCACTCCCATGATTGCCCCACTCTCCATATCAGGCAAGGTAAGTGACAACATGCCATGCTTTCACCCCACTGGCAGGATTTCCATCTTTGGGAGAATTCAATCAAAAGCACTGAATTGGGCTGCAAACACTCACCACTTTTATAAGGAAGTCAAGCTTCAGGAGGAAAACACAATTGCTTCTACATGAAAAGAGCAGGGGCAAATATCTATAGTTTTTTTATTTTGTTTTTATTGAATTTATTGGGGGTGACTGGTTAATAAAACTATGTAGGTTTCAGATATACAATTCTATAATACATCACCTATATACTGCATTGCGTGTTAACGACCCAAAGTCAATTTCCTTCCATCACCATATATTTGACCCCCTTTACCCTCTTCTACTAATCCCCAACCCCTTACTTTCCAGGAACCAATAAACTGTTGTTTTGTTACTTTGTTAGTTTGCCTTGTTCGTTTGTTGCTTTCAGTTTTATATCCCACATATGAGCGAAGTCATATGGTTCTCGACTTTTTCTGTCTTGACTTATTTCACTTAGCATTATAATCTCATGATCCATCCATGTTGTCGCAAATGGCACTATTTCATCTTTCTTATGGCAGAGTAGTATTCCATCGTTATCTAATCAATCATCTATCGAAGGATACTTCAGTTGTTTCCATGCCTTGGCCACTGTGATAAATTCTGTAATGAACACAGGAGAACACATATCTTTATGGATAAATATTTGCAGATTTTTGGGATACATACCCAGAAGAGGAATTGCTGGGTCACATGGTAATTCTATTCTTAATTTTTTGAGGAACCTCCATACTGTTTTACATAGCAGCTGTACCAATGTACATTCCCACCAACAGTGTATGAGGTTTCCTTTTTCTCCACAGCCTCTCCAACACTTGTTATTATTTGTATGTCTTTTTGGGAGAAGTGTCTGTACAAGTCCATGGCCCAATTTTTAATTGGTTAGGGCTTTTTTGCTGTTGAGTTGTAGGAGTTCTTTATGTATTTTGGATATTAGCCCCTAATCAGAGGTGTTGTTTGCAAATATCTTCTCTCATTTGGTTGGTTGCCTCTTTGTTTTGCTGATGGTTTCTTTTGCTATGCAGAAGCTTTTTAGTTTGATATAGTCCCATTCATTTATTTTGACTTTTACTTCCCTTGCCTTTGAGGTCAAATTTATAAAATCCTCTTTGAACCCAAGGTGCCTAACTTTAGTACCTATGCTTTCTTCTATGCAGTTTATTGTCACAGGTTTTTTATTTAGGTGTTTGATCCATTTTGAGTTCATTTTGGCATATGGTAACAGATAGCAGTCTAGTTTCATTCTTTAGAATGTGACTTTCCAATTTTCCCAGCACCATTTATTGAAGAGGCTTTCTTTTCTCCATTGTATATTTTTGGCTCCTTTGCTGAAAATTATTTGCCCATAAATATGTGGGTTTATTTCTAAGTTCCCAATTGTGTTCCAAAGCTCTGTGTGTCCGTTTCTCTGCTAATACCATGCTGTTTTGATTATTGTTGCTTTCCAATGTAATTTTAATACCTCCGGCCTTGTTCTTTTTACTCAGGATTGCTTTGGATATTTGAGGTCTTCCGCGATTCCATACAAATCTGATGATTTTTTTGCTGTATTTCTTTTAAAAAATGCCACTGAAATTTTGATGGAGATTGCATTAAAGCTGTATATTGCTTTGGGTAATATGGCCATTTTAACTATGTTCATTCTTCTAATGCATGAACATGGAATATTTTTCCATTAATTTGTGTCTTCTTCAATATCTTTTAACAACATCTTATAATTTTCAGTGTATAGTTCCTTCACATTCTTTGTTAAATTTATTCCTAGGTATTTTTTGTTGTTGAAATTGCAAAAGGATTTTTTTTTTAATTTCTTTTCCTGAAATTTCCATTGTTAATATAGGAATGAGATGGCTTTTTATACATTGATTTTTTTATTCTGCAACTTTATTGTATTTGTTTATTGTTTCCAAGAGGTTTTTGGTGGGGTCTTTATGATTTTATGAGTATATGTAAAGAATCATGTCTTACGCAAAACATGACAATTTAACTTCTTCATTCCCAATTTGGGTGCCTTTTATTTCTTTCTCTTGCCTGATTGCTCTGGCTAGGACATCCAATACTATGTTGCATAAGAGTGGGGGCCAAAGGGACATCCCTGTCTTGTTACTGATCTAAGAGGAAAAACTTTTAGTTTTTCACCATTAAGTATATTAGCTGAGGATTTGTCATATATGGTCTTTATTACATTGAAGTAATTTCCTTCTATACCCTTCTTATTAAGTATTTTAATCATAAATGGATGTTGTATCTTGTCAAATGTTTTTTTCTGCATCTATTGATATGATCGTATGATTTTTAAACTTTATTTTGTTTATGTGGTGTATCACACTGATCAATTTGCGAATGTTGAACCTTGTGCCCATGGAATGAACCCTACTTGATAGCGATGTATTGTTGTATTCGATTTGCTCGAGTTTTGTTTAGGATTTTTGCATCTGTGTTCATGAGAGAAATTGATCTGTAGTTTTCTTTTTGTGTGTGTGTTATCCTTCCCAGGTTTTGGTATCAGGGTAATGTTTGCCTCATAAAATGAGTTAGGAAGTATTGCCTCTTCTTCAGTTTTTTTGTAAAAATTTGAGAAGGACAGGCATTAACTCATTTTTGAGTGTTTGATAGAATTCACTGGGAAAGCCATCTGGTCCTGCACCTTTGCTTTTGGGGAAGTTTTGGATGATTTGTTTCAATTTCCTTACTGTTGAATGGTCTATGTAGGTTTCTCCAGTTCTTTGTGATTCAGTCTAGGATGGCTATATGTTTCTAAGAACTTGTCCATTTCTTCTAAGTTATTGAATCTGGTGGTATATAGTCCTTTATAGTATTCTTGTATGATCCTTTGTATTTTTGTGGTATCTGCCTTAACTACTCCTCTTTCATTTCTGATTTTATTTGTGTCTTTTTTTATTTTTCCATAATGAGACTAGCCACGGATTTGTCGATTTTATTAGTCTTTTCAAAGAACCAGCTTTTGTCATATTAATTTTTTCTATTGTCTTTTTGTTCTTTACTTCACTTAATTATGCTCTAATATTTATTATTTCCTTCCTTCTACTGACTTTGGATTTCATTTGTTCTTCTTTTTCTAGTTTTTTAAGATGTAATGTAAGGTTGTTTATATGGGATACTTCTTATTTCTTGAGATAGGACTATAATGATACAAATTTCCATCTAATTGCCACTTTTGCAGCATCCCAAAAGTTTTGATATGTTTTATTTTCACTCTCATTTATTTGTATGTATCTTTTGACCTGTCCTTTTATTGCTCCTTTTTATTCATTCGGTTAGTAGCATGTTGTTTAATCTCTACATATTTGTGGTTTTTCTCGCTTTCTTTTTGCAGTTGATTTCCACTTTCAAAACATTGTGGTTGGAGAATATGCTTGGTATGATTTCAATCTTATTAAACTTGAGGAGTCTAGTTTTGATCCCAACATGAGGTCTATCCTTAGAAATGTTCCATGCGCACTAAAAATGTATAATCTGGTGTTCTGGGTTAAAAAGCTTGGTAAATGTCAATTGTGTCCATTTGGTTTAAGTGTCATTTAAGGCTGATATTTCCTTATTGATTTTCTGTTTGATGATCTATCCAAAGATGTCAATGTATTTAGGTCCCCTAGTACAACTGTGTTTTCGTCAGTTTCTCCCTTTAGTTCTGTTAGTAGTTGCTTTGCACATTTTGATGCTCCCTGACTGGGAACATACATATATTGATAAGTGTTATGTCTTTTGTTGTATTGTCCCCTTTATCATTATGAGATGTCTATCTTTGTCTCTTGTTACCTGTTTACCCTGAAGTCTGTTTCCTCAGGTATAAGTATGGATACATTCGCTTCTTTCTGTATGTCATGTGGTTGGAGCATCCTTTTCCGCCCTTTCACTTTGACCCTGTATTTGTTCTTGTAGCTGAGATATGTCTCTTGGAGGCAATATATGGTTAGGCTTTGTTTTTTTATTCAATCTGCTACTCTATGCCTTTTTATTGATGAGTTCAGACCATTCACATTTAGAGTGATTATTGATATGTGAGGATTTCCTATAGCCATTTTATCTTTTGTTTTCTGGTAGCTCAGTGTCCCCATTGTTTCTTTGCCCTGTGTTTTCTGTCTGTTATTGTAGTTTGTTGGTCTTCTGTGATTTTTTTCCCCTGTTTTCTCTTTTTTTATACGTATGTGTCTCAGTTCTAGATTTTTTTTGAGTGGTTACCATTGAGTTTATGTAAAAGAAAGTTTCATACATACAGTAGTGCTTTTTCTTATGCATGCATCTTACCTCCATTCCCCTTTTCATATTCAGACCTTTACCCCGTCCTCTTTTATGTTTGTGTTGTCACAAATTATCCCTATTTATGCTGTGAGTTCACTTCTGAGTTGCAGTAGCCATTGTCTTCTTCTTCTTTTTCATGTTTTTACCTCCTTCCACCTTTTATGTTATATTTAAGTGTATAGTGCCCTATTCTGAATAGGGGTTGCAATTTTCTGCTTCTCTCTGTCTGTTAGTCATCTTCCTCACAGTTTTGTATTCTTTGGGGTTTTTTGTTTCAGGTAGAATAACCCCCTTCAGTATTTCTTGTAATGCAGGCCTTGTGGTAGAAAATTCCTTCAGCTTCTGTATGTCTGGAAAGGTCTTTATTACTCCTTCATATCTAAAGGGTAATTTTGCTGATACATTACTCTTGGCTGGCAATTTTTCCCTTTCAATAGTTTGAATATTTGATTCCACTACTTCCTAGCTTATGGTTTCTGCTAAAAATCTGATGATAATCAAATGGGATTTCCTTTATAAGTTACCATCTTCTTTTCCCTGGCTGCCTTGAGAATTCTTTCTTTGTCATTAATTTTTGACAGTTTTAATATAGTGTGCCTTGGAGAAGGCTTTTTTGGGCTGAGATAATTAGGTATTCTGTTTGCTTCTTAGATTCAAGGATTCAGTTCTTTCCACAATTTTGGGAAGTTCTCACTGACTATGTTTTAATAGGCTCTCTTTTCACTTCTCCCTCTCTTCTCCTTCCGGTATGCCCATTATTCTTATATTGCTCTGTGAGATAGGTCTTGTAGAGTTCTTTCATTTCTTTTAACTCTCAGGTCTCTCCTTCTATCTGCATCATTTCCAGATTTCCATCTCTTATATCACAAATTCTTTCCTCCATCCAGTCAGCTGTATTTCCGAAGCTCTCTATTTCATTCTTCATCTCTTTTATTGAGTTCTTCAGCTTCAGAATTTCTACTTGGTTCTTTTTGAAAGTTTCAATCTCTTTGGTAAAGTATTTGTTCATTGATTTTATTTGTGAGTTCATTAAAGTTCCTATCTGAGTTTCCTTGCATCCTGTGGAGTTCTTTCAGGACAGCAATCTTGAATTCCCTGTCATTTAAGTCCATACTTCCATGTCTTTATTTTCTGGAGATTTTTAAATTTCTTTCTGAACTGCCTTGTTACTTAGGTTGTTCATGGCATTTGATGAGTTATTTCTCCTCCTAGACATTTATGGGAATGAGTTCTGAGGCAAGTTGATATGAAGGGGTCTTTGTTTTGTTTTCCACTAGGTAGTACTGGAGTGTTTTATTTTCTCTTTCCCTGCTCTGGCTTCTCACAGTGGAAGATTCCCTGGGGAGGTGAGTGTCTCCTTTGTGATCAGGTCACCCTGGTCTCAGGTCCCAACCCCCATGGGAGAATGTGGTGGGCAGGGTTTCTGAGCCCCTGAAATCCCAGTGCTGCCCCTGCAGCCAGATGCAGAGCAGTGTGCCTCAGCAGCCCTGGGTGCCCTGCTGGGATCAGCAGTGAAAGGTGGGCTGGGAGAGGCCAGCTGGTGTATTTGTGGCTTGGTTCTCCTCCAAGTAACGGCAACTGCCAGACCACGACTGCCTCTCTATCTCCACCCTTACCACTCAGATTAGTCGCAGTATGCATCTGCCACTCAGGAACTGTCTCTCCAGCTTTCAGAGCTGTAGATAATCTCTCTTTAATCCCAATACTCACTGGTAGTTTCTTCTGGGGCTCCAGCTAGCTCTGGAAGGGTGCAGGGAGGTGAGTTCTGGGAGGGTGAGGGGAGGTGGCCAGGCTCTGTGGCTTTGTTTTCTGCTATAGGAAGTTCCAATGTTCTGGCAGCTGCTAGAACATAGCTGTCATACTTCTGTATTCAGTCTCTGCCCCGATCATTGGGTTCAGTTGTGTTATATGCTGATCACTCAGGCAGAAATATTCGGGGCCACCAAGAGTGCACCTGCAGCCTGTATCCTCCCCCGCACCTGGGACCACAGTGAGCTCCAGGCTACATCCATGGCACCATCTCTGCTTCTCCCTTCCCTCCTCTCCTATTCGCCCTGCCCCTATTTGCCCACCTTCAGATGTCTCAATGCATGAATCTCTCAGGCATGTCTGTATATTGTGCAAGGAATCCTTTGTTGAATTACAGCTGTTCAACTCGTGAAGGGGAGAGTTCACGGGGACGCTTCATGCCACCATGCTCCTGATTTCACTCCAAATTTCTATAGTTTTAAAAGGCAAAGCCAAAACCAAGCCTTTGCTCATGGAAGACCAGATTTTATTATTTCTGAGGAAAGAAATGCTTCTTGCTATGAGCTATGCTTCTTCAATCAAGGGTGACAAGTTTCATTGATAGGGAAACCACACAGAAATTATATGAATTTTTTTCACATTTTAGTCATGATAAACCTCTTTTCTTGGGAGAGAGGTGTTTTTTAGGCTGAGGAAATATTGTGTCAAGGAAATGCCCCAAGGAAACAGCACAACTTAGCAAATCGGGTGACATGTAAAAGTCAAGAGGACCTGGAGGTTCAGAGTTTGGTTCCTCTTGTCAGAGCAATTTCAGATATAAAATGGGACCACACCTGAAAGACAGAGGGGTAAAGATGTAAGATTCAGGAGCAGAGAATATTGAGCAGACTTGAAGGCAAAGAAATAGGAGGATCAATCTGGAGTTCTCATTGTTCTTGGAAGTTTCTATTTCTTCCCAGATACTCTGCTTTCTGAGCTTCTAGGCATGTTAACCTGCTTTAATTGTGTCCTAATTATTGAGCTGACTAAATATAAAACCACAGGAGGATCTCTAGAAGTTCTGCATCAACTCAATATATCAGCTCATCAAAAGGAAAAAAGGAAAACGGAAATTTTCTGTATCACCCCCTTCAGCTAACATATTGATTTATCAGTATTTTCTCTGGTCTAAGTAAAGTGCATAAAATTGGTAGTGTGTCTACTTCAGAAACAAAGGCACAAATGTCAAGCCTTCTTGGAGATACTTAATTTTTAACAAGATTTTCTTCCACAAAAGGTAACCATTGCTAAATGATTTCATCATCCACTGGAAAAAGACATTCCATGAAGTTTAACTCACGGCCATGAGAATGTTTTCTGGAATGTCAAGCAGTTCTTGACTTTGGGTCTGTGCTAGTACATTGTGACAAATATAGAGCACTGTTTCCTACCATTAACAGTTCAGTTCACCTTATGGTGCTGAAGCTGGATGAGCCAGATGGCAATGAGGCACAAACTGCTTACCACTCAAGCACAGCGTCATCTACGGGATGGAACTGGGTGATAAGTGGTAAGCGAGCCCGGGAGTCTCTAATTTCACCTACTACCTATTTGACTTTGCACATTTTCATAGGAAATGGCCATTTTGAGGACCCATTTCTATATATTAACCCTTTTCTTGAATTCTAGAGTAGCCTTGAAAGCAATATCATGTACTGATTTCCGGTCCCCCCACAGGCCAGGATTTACAAATTCCACAGGAAGTTTGAATGTTCAAAGATTTGCTTGAGGTTCTTCAAAACCAATTAAATTTTATTTCAAATCAAATGTATCTAGGTTTTTCAGTCACTCAGTTTCTGATACTCTGTGTGGAAACAATGGCAAGGAAGGAAATGGAAACTGTCTTAAATTTTTTATATTCTTCCCAAATTGTCAATGGATATTATTTTTCTTATAGAAGAAGTCCTTTTCAAGGGAAGCCTGGAGTCATTCAAGAAAACAGTCAACATGTGTCTCAGACACAATGTAAAATGGCACATGGAGTTATTTTTCCTGGAAAGTATGGGCCAGAAACTGGTTTTGATAATCCTAAATTAATTGCATTATAAAAAATCTTAAACCAAATTATTTGGAATAGGCTGCCAAAAGCATCTACTATTTAATGGAAAAGTAACAAAAAAATTCTACTGCAAAGTCCATATTGATTATCCAGGAGCACTTCAAGGTAAAAAACCCCTTGAATGTGTTAAGCATTTTTTAAGTGCCCTTGATTTTATCTCAAACATGTTACATCAATCACATTAGCATACTAGTAATGTACCATACAATAAAACATTATTTCTGACAATGAGCCTACATTTATCTCAAACTAGTTAAAAGCCTTCATAGGCCAGCGCTTTATTCAAGCTGTCACATTTTACCTTTAAGCAAAGAATCAAGCTACAAAATAATATTAACTAAAGTTACAATAAGAATATTCTAAAGTGGATTACAGAGTGGATTGCCAATAAGGTTTTGCAAACATATCTTAATTCTATCATATCTGAAGATTTATCAATGACAAGACATAGAGCACATACAGTAAGATTGAAATTGTGGGGGGTGGGCGGAGCTGACATTAGGCCTGCCCATTAGATGTGAAGCGGCACTGGGGTATAGGCCCAGCTGACAGGAGAATATGTAAAGGTGGAATAAGCATGGTTCAGGAAAGCAGTCAGTAAGAAAAACTATGGGATACGGGAAGGAAATGATGTGAGAAATTTCAAAAGAATAATCCTTGAAAGCCCTACAGTAGGCAGCTGGTCCCTGAAACGTACATGCAGACGCTTCAAGGTCCCACTTACGAAAGGAGGCCCAGAGACTTGCCAAATGTCTATAAGAGGAACTGTGAAAGTAAGGCAAAGGGTGGATGGACTGCGACCAAGCAGTTAACTACATGAGAAGTCCGGGGAATACAGGCAAAAGCAGAAGCCCAAGCCCTTGAACAAAGGTACACGAAGCAATGAGAATGACCTCTGGTGATCACAGCCTGGCTACCAGATCAAGACAACTTAGAGCCAACATGCTACCCACTGTAGTCACACCTAACATCTAGGACAATATTTGGCATAATAGGAGCTTAACACATGCTGTTCAGTCGAGTCCAACGTATTAATGATGGATCACAGCAAACTAGGAAATTCAAGAAATATACAAAAAAGTTGTTGGCAAAACTGGTAAGCATGAAGTAAAAAAGATGAGGCACTGTAAGTGACCCAAAAATGAGGACCCCCTGGGAATGAAAAACACACTAAGAATCAATTCCCACCTGACTTCCTTCCTCACTACATGTAAGGGTGAACATAAACGTCATGGGAAATGGACAAATGTGCCCTGTAGTTGGAACAATGAGGAACTCAGTCCCTCTAATTAAGCACTTCTCATTCTTTCTACCACGGTCAAAATTTAGCCCATTCACAAGACAGCTCTTCTACTTTCAGAGGCTATTTAATTGTCCAAAAGATCTCTTCTCTTATCCCCCTAATACTCAGAGCCAAGGATCTCTCAACCTGCCACAGTGTTTGGAAGTTGTTATCCTGAAGGCTGGCCAGAAGAAATCTCCTGGCATCTTGCCATGGAGCAGGACCAACAAAGATCCACTCATACGCCACCACTTCCAACCATCAATTACATCATCATCATACCAACCCAGCACCAATGGCAGATGTTGCTGTAACTGGCACTGTCTTGAAGCATATAGGATCAACCTTAGTATTCTTCCCAGAAAACACTCCAGATAGCTACTACAAGTAACTAACATGAATTGGAAGTAAAATTTCTTTTTCATCCAAATATAAAATAGGTTCCTGTATAGAAGCTTTAGAATCTAAAGTACACAGATACTCAAAACATCATTAGGCTTGGCCCAAAGATCATGGGAAGTGCCGATGGCTATTTGGCTTATTCAGTCGAGAATGAGTGCTTATGGGATGGCCCTGCTATCTCACAGGGGCAGGTGAAACACAGTCCGTATGGGATAACCACGTTCTCTAACACAAATCAACTCCAGGGTCAGGAAAAGCTCAGGGAAGTCTCCACCTTAAATATTTACAGACCTTTCTAACTGAGACAAGTGATGGAAAAGGTGGTAGGCTGCAAGCAGCTAGTAGGACTTTGATGAGATTGCCATATTTCAGGGTCTGGACTGGTTCTTTAGAGAACTCACTCCTTCACCTAGGTGATTAGGACCTGGGAGGCTAACTCAGGCCATCTAACATGCATGTGAGATTAAGGTAGATGCCAGAGTGATGAATTGCTACTGTATAGAGAGAAAGAACTATATTAGAAGCCAGAACCCTTGAAGACTATATGATCAATGAATTCTCTCCCTGGGAAATTAATAATCAGAAGGCCAAATTATCAGAGTTGAGCATGGATTAATTACTTCTGGTCTCAAGTGCTCATGAATCTGGATACTGAGTCAAGCCTGAATCTGATGATGGAAAGATCAATTGACCCTTCTATGTGTGGCTATGAGAAGCAGCAGAAATGAGCCCAGGCTTGTTCAAAAGAAGGAGTCATGCTGAATTGCTAGAGGATCAAGGTCTCAAAACGTACCTCAACCATTTCCATTTCATGAAATACTCAAGAAAAAACAAGATGCACTCCAAATCTTTTTCTCTACATTCGTGTCTGTCACAGGCTACCCGAGGAAGGCAGACTCACACAGGCACATATACCAGGACGGAGGTCCGGGGGCTGTTATGTGAGGTTCTTTTGCATCAAAATTTAGACCAACTAGGAAGTTGTTCCTTCCAAAGTTACTTAACAGCAGAGCCATTACAAGCATTCTTCCAAAACAAGCTGAAAAGAATTTTCAATAAGTCCTTCCAGTAGGTCGGAAGGTGAAGAAAGCAGTCATTCTTTCTGGTCTCCATAACCACTTCAGAGAAGATATTTGGTATTTCTGTACCCCCCTGCCAGCAATGGTCATATTAGCTAAAAGGCCAAGAGTAGCAGGAAATTCTGTTTTAGACTTTATTTATCTGTTTAAGTAATTGCTACATCTTAGTTCCTCTGGGATTCATGCTCTATAAATAAAGGTGGGAATGAGTTAAAAAATTTTATGCATACTAACAGAATATTCTGGAAATAATTTATCACTCTCTATTTCCTCAAGCACTGTAATTCTTCATCCCAATTTCATTAAATGTGTCTAATTTCTATTTCACCCCCTCCCAAAACCCCCTGAAGAAGCAGCTTCATGCATCATGTGACCAACCATTCCTCACCTCTAGTTGACTAAAACAGCGTGGATACCACTCTCAAGCCAGCCAATAGATCCACTAGCCAGGAACCAGTTACATCAGCTTGAGAGTTCAAAAACTCATGTGGAGGTGGGGCTGGGATGGCCATCAAGGTGTAAGTAAGAAAGAAAGTCTCAGAAAGACTGAAACTCAGACTATGCAAAGCAAACAATATGGACTAAGCCACTGCACGTGCACGATGTCGCCCTGATTCTCACCACACAGCTACACTTTTGTTTCTGCAAAATCTCTGTAGCCTTCCAATAACCTTCCCCTTATCCACTCCACCCCTATTTATCAGAGTTGGTTTGACTCCATTTCTGTTTGTTAGAACCAAAAAAGACCTCAATATAGATTTCCTAAACTGTTATATGATGCAAATTCGGAGTCAATATATGACTGGAGTTCTTTGCACAGCAGAGTTTTGGGGAAGCAGTGAGCCACAAGGCTGGGTCTATATCTTACGGGCTCACTGTCAATTTGCTTAGCACAGGGCCTGACATATAAGGAGTCCTTACATGTATTTGAATATATTTATTTTTACTAGAGATTTTAAACTGACATTTCCCAAACTAGTTCCATAAAACACTGTTCTATAAAGTACTAATTACAATCTTCCTTCTTTCCACCACACACACACACACACACACACACACGTGTGCACACTCACACATCTTTTCTTCACTAAGTTTGAGAAATGCAATTGAACAGCATTTTTTACTCTACTTTTCAAACTTTAATGTGCTAGTAAGTTTATGAATCTCCAAAAGAGGCCTAGAATTTTTTAAAAGGAGTTTCTCAGATTAATTTGATCATGAAACCCTTTTTTGAAGGCATACCAATTAATTTCTCCCAGAAGACTTTTCCACAGAAAAGGCCAGAAACCCATCAGGCCTGTACAGGAGCGAGGACCCTGCTGACAGCCAGAAGACTCCACAGAGTGTGAGCTTTCATTTTCTCCAGTGTTTATTTCACAAATTAACCGATTTATTTAAAGTTTGATTTACTATTATACCCTAAAGGATAAACTATGTTTGCAATTTTATACAAGTCCCTAATAAAGGATTTAGCTAAATTGCAAAAGAAAAATGTTGTGACTTATTTTACCTTAATCCATATTTTCCATCTAATAAGGTCAAGTTTAAAACAAAAAAAAAATTGTTAATGACCATGAAATCTTGTTAATCAGGTGGTGTGAGCAGAGAATGACACTTGCAAAGTTCTTCGGGCACTTCTCTCCACATGTTAATAAATTAAAATTCAGTTTTTAATTATTTAACTACATACAGTAAATTATTTTGCTTTTCAGGTAGTAGTCCCTCTCTGCTTCCATTTCCCTACCATTCACTTCTTCCTTCCTGCCCTCCTTGTAATATGGCTTCCATCCCAGTACTCCACCAAAACTATTCTCAAATGGCATCTTTATCACAATTGTTTTTCTCAAAGTCCTCACCTTGGTTGATCTCCTTGCCCCCAATAACAATACTCTCCTGTTTTACCCTGGGGAGAAACTACACAATCTTACTTCCTTTTAATTCCAATTTCTCCTACTCTGTGGGATTTCCTGAGCTTTTCTCCTCACCTGTCTTCTTTTTTCTCCTTATCTTTCAGTTCTGTCACCTCACTCACTCCCAGAGATTCAACCATGACTTCTTCAGGAATCTGCTTTGTAACACTGACCTACTTCTAAGCTCTTATACTAAATTCTTCAAAATCAGTAATCAAAATTGAATTCATTAACTACCAGGACTGGGACAAGTTGGGAAACTGCATCCAGGAATACCCTCATAGAGGGACCAGATGGCTTCACTGGTGAATTCTACCAAATGTTTAAAAAAGAATTAATACCATTCCTTCTCAAACTCTTACAAAACAGATTGAGGAGGAAAAAACCCTTCCAAACTTATTTTATGAGGCCAGCATTACCATGATACTAAGCCAGACAAACACACCACAAGAAACGTAAATAACAAACCAATATCCTTCATAAATATAAATGCAAAATTCTTCAACAAAATACTAGCAAACTGAATTCAACAGCACACAAAAAGGATCGTACACAATGACCAAGAGGGTTTATCCAGCGATGCAAGAATGATTCAACATATGAAAATCAATTAATGTCTGTTAATCACTACATTAACAGAATGAAGAATAAAAGTTACATGATAATCTCAATAGATGCAGAGGAAGCATTTGACAAAAATCAACACCCTTTCATGATAAAAACTCTCAACAAACTAGGAACAGAATGAAATTCTGTTCACATAATAAAGGCCATATATGAATAGCCCACAGCTTCACATAATAAAGGCCATATATGAATAGCCCACAGCTAACAATATACTCAACAGTGGAAAATTTCCCCGAAAGATCAGGAATAAGGCAAGGATGTCCATACTTACTTACCACTTCTATTTACTAGAGTACTGGAGATCTTAACCAGAGAAATTAAGCAAGAAAAAGAACTAAAGGGCACTTTCTTTTCTAATAGGAAAGAGAAGTAAAATTGTCCCTATTTCAGGTGATGTGATCTTTCATTAATATATAGAAAATCTTTAAAATACCATTTAAAAAACTGTTAGAATTACTAAACAAATTCAGTAAAGTTGCAGGTTACAAAATCAACATAAGAAAAATCTATTTTGTTTCAATATACCACCAACAAAATATCTGAAAAGCAAATTAGGAAAACAATCCCATTTAGAATAGGATCAAAAGAATAAAATACCTAGGAATAAACTTAACTAAGGAGGTAAAAAAGACACATGTATACAGAAACCTACAAAACGTTGATGAAAAAAAAATTAAACAAGACAAAAAGAAACTACATCCTATGTTCATGGATTGGAAGACTCACTATTTTTTAAATGTCCACACTAACCAAAGTGATCTACAAATTCATCGCTATCCCCATTAAAATCTCAATGGTATTTTTTTTACAGATATAGAAAAAACAATTCTAAAATTCATATGGGAACTACAAAGGACCACAAATAGACAAAGAAATCTTGAGAAAGAAGAACAAAGCTAGATACATTACACCTCCTAATTTCAAAATATATTACAAAGCTATAGTAATCAAACCTGCATGGTTCTGGCATAAAGACAGACATACAGACTAATGGAACAGAACGGAGAGCCCAGAAATAAATCCATGCATATGCAGTCAACTGATCTTTAACAAGATTGCCAAGAATACACAATGAAAAAAGGACAGTCTCCTTAACAAATGGTGTTGGGAAAACTGGATGTCAACATGAACATCTATCTGTCTTACGTCATACCAAAATAAATCAACTCAAAATGGATTAAAGACTTAAACGTAAGACCCAAAACTATAAAATTCCTAGAGAAAACATTGGGGAAAAGCTTCATGACACTGGTCTTGGCAATGATGTCATGGATATTACACCTAAAGCACAGGCAACAAAAATAAAAACAAGTAGGATTAGATCAAACTAAAAAGTTTCTGCACAGCAAAGGAAATAATGACACAGTGAAAAAGCAACCTACAGAATGGAAGGAGATATTTGCCAACCATATGTCTGATAAGGGGTTAACATCCAAAGGAACTCCTGTAATTCAGCAGTAAAAAATTAATAATCCAATTTAAAAATCAGCTCAAGAGTTGAATAGACATAGAAAGACTTGAATTGACATAGAAATAATTTCTCCAAAGAAGACATACAAATTGCTAACAGATATATGAAAATATATTCAACATCACTTATCATCAGGGAAATGTAAATCAAAATACAGTATCACCTCACATCTGTAATGATAGCTATTATCAAAAAAACAAAGACAACACATATTGGCAACGATGTAGATAATGAAACTCCTGAACACTGGAGGTGGGAACACAAAATGATGCAGTCACAATGGAAAACAGTATGGAGGTTCCATAAAAATAGAACTACCTTATGACCCAGCAATCCCATTTCTGGGTATCTATTTAGAAGAGCTGAAAACAGGATCTCAAAGAGAGATTTGCACTCCCACATTGATTGCAGTATTATTCACAATAGCCAAGAGGTGCAAATAACCTGAATACACAATGACAAGTAGATAATGAAAAATGCATGACAAACAATGGAATGTTATTTAGCCTTTAAAAAAAAAGGAAGTCCTGTCATATGCGACAACATGAATGAACCCTGAGGCTATTATACTAAGTGAAAAAAGCCAGTCACAGAAAGACAAATACAGATCCCACATATGAGGTATCTAAAATAGCCAACTCATATAAGCAGAAAGTACAAAGGTGACTGCCAGGGCCTGGGCAGACTGCGGAATTGTGGGAGGTTACTCTTCAATAGTATAATGTTAATCATACAAGACGTTAAGGGGGAAATGCATTGACTTTGAAATCAGACAGCTGAGTTCTACCACTCAGCTTCTAAACCTCAGTTCTACCACTTACTTAGCAGTGTGACCCAGTCAAGTCACAAAACTTCAGTTACCTCTTCTATAAAATAACAGTAACACCCACCTTATAGGATATTGTGCAGATTATTCCAAGACCATTCAGGCTGCAATAACAAAATATCACAATCTGAGTTGCTTATGAACAACAGAAATTTATTTCTGACAATTCTGGAAGGCCAATAAGAAACAAAATGTTTTCTGTCTCACTTTGGTTCAAAATTTTATTTTTATGGTTGTACTTTGGCTTTAGTTTTCAATGTTTACATCTACATTCCAAGGAGAATTTGGGAAGACCTAATGGGATAAAAAACATGTATAAATAAATTTCTTTTATTATTTGTGGATTTATTTGCCTATTGTGTTCATCTTTAGTGTACAGGCTTAACAACATGTCATGCTGACAAGATTTACTCACTCAAGCTGGTTCAGGCTGCACAGATTTCCCATGAAACTCCATGATCCAAACAGAAATTAAGCCATATGAAGAGCTAAGAAAAACCATATATTTTCATGTTTCTTGGAATATATCAGAAATTTGTGGTGGGGACAAATTTGTTGCTTAGAATTTTGAAGTTCAGATGGATGTTTATTTGGCATTATCGAAACCTAGAGCAACGTCTTAGAACTTAAACCTTAAATACAACTATCCCTAGTCATCATTACAGTTAAAAACTCATTATGGAACAGCAGTTGTGCGAGCGCACGCGCGCGCGCACACACACACACACACACACACACACACACACACATCTTTAGAAAATGTCATACCTGAAAGATGTTTACTGAATATCAGTAAGTTTCAAAGTAGCTCATCACAATAAATAGTAACCTGATGTTATTTAAAAGCATCTCTCTACAAGCGCCCAGGAGGGAAGTCCACCAGTGATCGTTGAGTCCAGTCAGGATGAAGTCACTGAAATTTGTCTTAGACACACAGCCTCTTGAGTCTAAGGCATAGTCAGCTCCCTTGTATACACTGGGAAACATAATATTCTCTATGCTGTACTCTCTAAGAATACTACATACCCACCTGATTGGCAAGCTCAGGGTACAGGTTTCTGCCTCCATTTCTCTACTAAGCACCCCTTTTATCTGTCCAGACTAGAATGGTATCCTAAATTGTGGCTGACTTTGCTAAGACTCTGAGAACCTAATAAATTCTCCAAGTACTTTCTTAAGGGATAGACTTCATCTCCCTGTAACAGATCTCCCACCACGAAGAGACTGATCACTTGGAATTATAGTGATAGCTATTATTTCCTAAGTGGTTACAATACGTGCGACACTATGCTAAATTCATTTCATGAATGACCTTGTTTGATTGTCAGCACAACCGTAATATGTAGGCATTATTATAAATATACTGTTGAGGAAATTGAAACACTAAAGATAAGTAACTTCCTCCCGTTACTAATTAGCAGAGCAGCCTGGAGCTAAGGTGCTGTGCTCTTCTGTTCAACCTACTGCCCCCACTTAGACACTCCGTGGTGCTTGCCTTTCTGGTATGCCCTGACATCCCTACATAATTGCTACTTAACATACCTGAGGTCACAATATCCTTTATAACTAGTATGTTACTCCATCAGATAACCTCACAACAGCCATCCTTTGCCACAGGATAAGGGTCCCCAGCACCAGCTCCACCTAATCCTTTCTTCAGCTGTAAGATTTACATCATACATGTGTATGCTGAGGGTCACTCTGTCGGACTCCAAAACTACCTCTCCTGAGTGATAAAAGTTTCAACTTTGTCTGGATCCAGTTGTCATTTCTCGTCCCTAAATGCTCTGGCTCAGACAAGAGACCAGGATTCTCCCACTAACTCACTATCCAGCCTTAGGCAAATCACTTAAACTTGTCAGGTCAGAGTTTCCTCACTTACAAATTTAGGGTGTTGGACTGGTTCCTTCCAGCTATAAAATTCTGTGATTTTAACATCAAACATGAAATCCTGATAGGAGGACTGCAATAAAACAATGGAAAAGAAAGAAAATGGTCTGGTCTAGGAGATCTCGCTTATTTTAATATGAGTGTTTGGGGCTAGTTTATACATGTTTACATGCACTTAGAGACATTTAAAATGAGGATATTTTATGAGGTAAAAAACAAGAAAGCCCTCACACACATGATATTTAAAATGTGGCTCCAGAGTTCACAACACCCTCTTCATGTATAAATAGAACATAGCATTTACAACCACTTACTCTGTAATATATTTCTTTTGGCTGAGAGGTAATGTTGAACTACATGAGTCCCTAAGAACACTGACTTTTGTTCTTTATGTTGTTGGGTAAAGTAAAGCTGTTTTGTAAAAACATAGTGTCCTTAGGCACTCAATCTAATTATTACTGTGTTTTTTGTAAATAATTATAATGGCTCCCATTCATTGAGCACCCACTACTGGGTCTGGCTCTACACTCAGCAATTTACATACATAATCGCATTTTTCTAGCAAGTCTATATTATTATCCCACTTTACTCATAAGAAAATCAGGCCTCCGAGTTTACAGTAGCTTAGCTGAACACCATTAAATAAGAAACCAAGATGAGAACCCACGTCTATCAAGCTCACTATAAAACTGCTCACTATCTAAGTAATAATAGTACAATTTATTGAATTCTTGCTATGTAAAAACCCTCTTAGGCCTCCCAGCAACCTATCAGCTTGTCAGTCTTATGCGTATCTCCATTTGCAGGTAGAGAAATTGAAGCATACCGTAGTGAAGTTAAGTAACTTGTCTATGGTTACACTGTTAAAAAACATCAAACCTCTTCATGCAAAGTACCTACAATGTGGCAGAAGCTCTAGATCTGGAGAAAAGTATTCATTTCTTCTCAAGTTTCACAAATTGATATGGAGATGATTGGATTGATAAGGCAAAGACCACAGAGTCTAAAATCAATCATGAAAATCTTCCACGTCTACTATTGCCACATATCCACACATATATCAAGTACCACGTATGGAAAGAAATTGCCTCCAGGCTTGCACACATTCTCACGTCCCTGTCACCACCTCAGTTGTCGTCAGTTCCCCATACCTGGCTTCCTTTGACAAGTTTCTCTGTCCATACCAGTGAGACCAAAGGTGATGGTGAGGTAACAATAATAACGATGGTGATGACAATCACAGTGGTGTCTTTAAAATGATTATTTCAGGCTCAGCCATTTCTACCATGTGACACACTGCCCCACCACAGCAGAGCATGCTTTAGAATTTAAATGTCAAAAAAATAAGTGATGAGGCAAAGTGTAACTGATCACTTTGAAATCCTAAGACTTGTTCTTTCTTATTAAAAACTGATTATAAGTAGACTGTTACTAGCCCAGAGAGATACATAACAAATATTTTGTAAAAGAAATAAGAAAAAACTTGAAAATGGGGAACAGAAATAATATATGACCAGTTGTAAAATATGTTTTAAATATCATAAAGTTTATGATAAACCTTAATTCCAAATAAACTCCTTGATGTTATAAACATACACTGTGCTGGAGTGTTTAAAAAATGTATACACAGAATCAAATTCTCCATTGCAACGTTAATTTTCCATTACCTTTTCAATAGTATCCTGTGAAAACATACACATATAGAAGATGAATACTTTATGATAGCAACACATTGGAGCCAGTGTAATGAGGTTTATGTCAGTGTTTCCATTTAAGCTACTTTTTTTTTTTTAGTGGGTTAATGACTAGACCATAAAAATGCAATTAAATGAAATCTGGCATGTGTGTTCTTTGTAAGTAACATTTTTAAAAAGTAAAAGGAAAATAAAAGCAACTGTTGACCATTTGGAAGATTTTTTTCAATTATTTTGAAGAACAGGTACTATAAAGGAAAGTCATACAAAAGAGTTTGGCAATCATATTTATAAATATATTTTGGAAGTTTGTTGCCAAATAAATTTAGTCCTACCTTTTTCTATAAAATAATCCGTGATTTCAGAAACTTTGACATGCATTTTCTCACTGGATATGAAATACATCAGCAGTAACATTATTATTTTTCTAGTCACTAGTCACAACATCTGGGAATCTGGGTATTCCTGAAAGGGTGGTATGCCAAAAAGTAATAATGGAATTAAATGTGAAATGATACTCAGTTTAAAATTATACCTCTGATAAACTGTTGAAACAGTTGGGAACATGGACCAGGCGACAGGAACACATAGGTGAAGGTGTTGCTCTGCTGCTTGTTACTGTGTGTGACCAAGGCAAGGCATCTAACCGCTCTTTTTTATTTTATTATTAAAAATGGGGCACCCCATTTTTAATCTGATAATAATAACAGTACCTATATCCTAGGGTCCATTCATTCAAAACAACTGAGCACCTACAGGGAGAAAGAGCTATAAATTGTTCTTCTTGGAACTTGCTTCATTTAAATATAATATAAATTATTCCTAAATCATGGAAATTTCTCAATATGAAGTACTAGCGATTCTTGGTGATTCTGTGCTTTAGAGAGGCTATTTGTTTTGATAGCTGGTTAGTTCTCTAAGATGGCAGAGGTGAAAAGCAGCAACCCATCTCGAATCATATTAATTACTAAGCTATTACAGAACATCTGCTTGGTTTAAATGTGACAAATCAGCAAAGCTACCCAAAGGACCTGATGTTTAATTCAACAAATATTCACTGAGCATCTACTTCATTTATGGAAGATGCCAAAGCTCATATTCAATACTAGTGAGTGGAGTGTCCTGAAGAGGTAACAACTCCAAAGATTTCGATGTGAAGAAAAAAGAATGTATTCTAGGTGGAGGGAAAAAACACATGCTAATGCCAATACAGTACACAAAACAGCCAGGCGCATGTTTAGTTGTCATAAGGGATTCCAAGGTAGTGGAAAACGGGTCTGGACAAGAAGGTGTAGGCCAAATTGTGAAAAGCCCAAGAAAGGATTTATACATAATTCAGTGAAAGATGTGTTGATCATTTTTCCGAAGGATTAAATGAAATAATACATATGGTAACTTTTAGTACAGTGCCTGTCACAGACTAACCACTCAAAAATTCTAGCCAATAAATTATCTATTAAAAATTTAATCACACCCCATTCTAAATACTAGTAGAATATTACCAACATAAACACAGAAATACACACCATATTTCTGACCACTTGCTTCCACCATATTACATGTGTATTATAAATTTAAGACTAATTTAGAAGCATTTAAATCCATTTTGATTGTGTTCCACAGATCAAAAAAAAAAGGTACAAACAGTTCCTTGAGTTACCTATACCTGGTCTTGATCTGGGAGCAGATGACACAAGTGGAAGATACTGGAATTCAAATGTTAGACACAAGATCGCAAAAACATGGTCAATATTTTAATACATAAGGGAGAGAGTTGGGGCAAGATAAAAAGCTCAGAGATGGAAGCTGAGAGCGCTTCTCTGACAATGCTTCAGAAAGACCTGCCATTTTGTGTGGATGAGCCACAGCTCAGGGTCAGTGCTCATAGTCTTAGGGATGGCGACAAGTTTCAGCCTTGGGGAATTCCTGAGGAAGCATTTCCTAACCTCCTTAGAGAGCAGGGGTCATCTCTACCATTTGGCTCAACAGGCTGTCTCCAGTGCTAGCACACAGCAGGTATCAGTAAATATTTGTTGAAGGAATAGATTACAAAACAAATGAACAGTGTCATGGAGTTAGGGTCAATCATCCTTCCAGGCCAGAGGGCAGGAGGAACGCTGAGCTGGGATTCTGGTAAAGTATCATGGAGTCCCATCTGGTCAGCACTAGGGGTAGGGGGTCACTTGCCTTAGGGTTTCTCAAAGCGAATGTTAATGATGCAAGAGGTGAGGTAACGAGGAGAAAACAAAGAAACAAGAAGGCAACAGATCTCCGGGAACTTGACAGTAAGATGGAAACTCAGAAAAGTAGATGAAAGTGAGAAGTAGAAGGTAAATGTTATAAAAATTCCCAGAGCTGCAGAGGGTAGCTCCTATAGGTCTTTGAAGGGTGCCAGAGGTCTCAGGAATGGGTTAAAAAGCATCTGTTATAGCTTTCTACCTACCTGGCTAGACAAGATAGACTGCAAATCCAGAGCCATGGGAAGGTAGCCTGACTGGAGCCTGATCAGGCTCCGTGAGAGAGCACAGTGGGAACACAAACAATGCTCTTGATCAGAACATATGTTAGGCAGAGGATACTCGAGTACAGCTGAAAAAATGGGTTGGAGCCTCAATAGCTTCCATGTCAAAGGAGCTGGATTTTAATCAATAAATCTTAGAGAGGCTCTATAAGTTTGCGGTCAGGGGAGAGACCTGATCAAAGCTTTGCTTCGAGGTTCAAGAAAGTATATATTAGAAAAACCAGAGGAGGAGGTGCAGCTTGTACAGTAGACCAAGCCAGTGAAAACTAGATACTGAGCTAGGGCTGTTCCATGGCAATGGGATGCAAACCACAGCAGCAGAAAGAGCCTGTAAGAGAATCTGCCTCACAGCACTTAGAAATTTCAAATGAAATGTGCAGACATAATTCTGCCAAAAGTAATTTACACAATCTCATCTGACTCCTGCCCACTTCATAGCTTCATTTCCCATCACTACTCTCAAGAAACTTCCACTGCAGTTAGAAGCAGTCAACGCCCCATATAGTTACCCACCCGCATAACTTCATAGAACGATATTCCTTATCACCAGGACGTTCTTTCCCCACCTTCTTCATTTATCAATTCTTTCTCATGCTTCAAAACTCCCATCAGTATCTGATTTTCCTGAAGTTATTTGATCTCCCTGTGTCCGAGTACTCCCACAGCAGCCTTCTAAGTCTCGCCCAAGGTGCTCACCATACACCAAGTGCTAACTCAAGTTTCCTGTTCTCTCGCCTAAAACCATAACCAGTTACGGGGAAAAATAAAGTCAAATGCAGAGGTTAGGAGCCCAGGCTCCTTTTTTGGCAATTTACCACCTACATAACATCCTTGGGCCTTATCCTCTTCTGCAAAATGCAGCTAATATCTACCTCACTGGACTGCTTTAAGAAATATGTAAGACAATACACAGAAACTAATTACTGCAGTGACTGACATGGCAGAAGTATTGACTAATACAGCTCCTCCATTAACTCTTCTTGTGATGTTACAGACTAAACATCCCCAGGTAACCACCAAGGTCAACGACTACTACCAGATTTTTGACCAAGATATCAGTCCCTCATGCACCTCCTTCCATCCAGACATGCCGCTTGGCAGTGACCCACCTCAACAGTGGACCTGGACTGTAAATTCACAGAGATATCCATGCCATTCTTCTTCTTCTGGTATACCCATTAGTCTTATGCTGGAAAGATATCCAATTCTTCATGTCTTCCCACCGATAGCAAACAAGAAGACATGTGAAGAAAAGAGTGACAACATCATCACGGCAGCATGTCACTCACTTTGTGTCTCCCCTTCAATTTACAAGCATACAATCCATAACTTAACAAAGGTTTCTCTGCACAGCACACCAGATGCCTGAAAGATCCACACATCTATATGTCTGAATGTGGGTAAATTGGACCTCTGGAAGTGGTGAACCAGGAAAGCAGCAGCAAAACCTGGGGAGCAGCAGTGGCGATGCCCTCAAACCCAGTAGTTCCAGGAGTGGTGGCGACACCCACCAACACCAACCCCTTTGCAGCGGATGTGGTGACCATGACCCCAACAATGGCACCCACAACCCTGGTGACTCCGAAAACCTCAGTGACCCTGGCCAACCCCAACCCGGCATCAGTGCGCCCCCCCTCCCCCCAGGGCAAAGAGTGACAAGTGCACACCCAAATATAGCCATGAAGCAGCCCAGGTAAGAGTAACCAAAAACTTGTCCTATAGTGCCACCTACTGGAAAACAAAAGAAAGGCCTCTAATTCCTAACCTGTTGAACTGCTAAAAATCAAAAATAAACAAGGGTTTGTTTCACTAAATAAGAAAGATGTTTGCTACTTCAAACACACTGGCAGAAGCATATCTCATCAAACACCACGAAAAAATCAAAGGAATATGAACAAAAATGACAATTCTCCAGCAACCAATCTCAAAGCCATAGAAGATTAGGATCTAAATGATAGAGAATTCAAAAGAGCTGTTATAAAGAAACTCAACAAGCTACAAGAAAACTCAAAAAGGCAATTCAATGAACACAAGAATAAAATTAATGAACAGAAGAAATATTTTACCAAAGAGATTGAAATCCTAAAAAAGAACCAAACAAAAATTCTGAAGCTGAAGAAAGTATATGAGATGAAGACTGCATTAGAAAGTAACGGAAATAAAGCAAATCGTATAGAAGAGAGAATAAGCAATCTGGAAAGTAGAAATATAGAAATGATTCATGTGAAAGAGAATGAAGATTTTTAAACTGTGAAGGAATACTATGAGAGCTATCAGACTCCAGCATAAGACTAATGGGTATACCAGAAGAAGAAGAAGAAGGGGGCAAAAAGGTTACTTACAGAAATAATAACTGAGAACTTTGCAAACCTGGTGAAATAATTAGACATAAAAGTCCATGAAACTAATAGATCACCTTACTATCTCAATGCAAAAAGACCCTCTCCAAGATACATTGTAATGGAAACTGTCAAAAATCAGTGATAAAGAATCTTAAAGGCATTTGGTGGGGGCAGGGGGAATACAGAGGGGAAGTAACTCACAAAGGAACCACACCCAACTCCCATTAGACTATCAGCAGTTTCTTAGCAGAAACTCTATAGGCCAGGAGAGAACAGAATGACATATTCAAAGCATTAAAAGGTAAAAATTGCTAGCCAAGAATACTCAATCCAGCAAAGTTATCCTTCAGATACAAAGGAGAAATAAAGGCTTTTCAAGACAAACAAAAGCTAAAAGCATTCACCACAACTAGACCTGCCTTACAAGAAATGTTGAAAGACTCTCTTCCACTTGAAATAAAAAGACAAAAGTACACAAAACTTTTAGTAAGGTCATAAACAAATGAAAATCAGAAAATTGTAACTATTTTAGGATGCAGTGTTAAACAATCATAACATAAAGATTCAAGGGGAAAAAACATTAAAAATAAAGCTACTACAATTTGGTAACAAACACAGCATTAAAAAGGAATAATTTGTGACAACAAAAATAAAAAAGGGAAGGATGAAAATGATGGAATTTGTATAGGCAAATGATGAAGAGGTGCTATCAACAAAAAAAAGGACTATTTTATCTATGACTATCTATGTAAACCTCATGGTAACCACAAAACAAAAAATGAGAGCAAGGATACAAAACATTTAACAAGGGGAAACTGAACAAATCACCATAGAAAACCAGCAACCTAAAAGGTAAACAGAAATACAAAGAAAAAATGGATACAAAACAACCAGAAAACAAAAGATAAAATGGCAACAGTCAGTCCTCGTATATCAAATAATCATCCTAAATGTAAATGGATTAAACTTGCCAATCAAAAGACACAGAGTGGCTGGATGGATACAGAACAAGACCCAACTACATGCTGTCTCCAGGAGACTCATCTCAGCTCCAAAGATAAACACAGACTCAACGTGAAAGTGTGGAAGATGATACTCCAAGCAAATGGTAACCAAAGGAAAATAGGTGTAGCCATACTTATTTCAGACAAATGCAAGCCAAATATAATAAGAAGAGACAAAATCGTCACTCTATAATGTCAAAGAGGTTAATAAGTAAAGAAGACATAACAGTCATATATATGGTCCAAATATCTGAGCACCAAAATATATCAGTTACTAAGAGATCTTAAGGGAAAAATAGAACTACACAATACAAGGGGACTTTAATAACCAGCAATGGATAGACCATCTGAACAGAAAAATGAACAAGAAACATTGGGATTGAGAACAAGTTAGAACTGAGAACAATTTGGAACAAATGGACTTGATGTATACAGAATATTCCATCGAGAGCAACAGATTACACATTCTCCTCAAGTGCACATGGAACATTCTATAGGATAGATGACACAATAGGCCACAAAAGTAATCTTAGCAAAATTAAGATTGAAATCATATCAACTATCTTCTCTGACAAACATGGCATTAAGTTAAGGATGGCGCAGCTCACAGTGGCCCACATGGGAATCAAAGCGGCAACCTTGGTGTTATCAGCACCATGCTCTAACTAACTGAGTTAACCGGCCATCCAGAAAAAACACACATCTAAACAACCAATAGGCCAAAGAAGAAATTGAAGGGATATTAACAAATTATCTCAAAACACATAAAGATGAAAATACAACATACCAACTTTTGTGGGATACAGCAAAAGAAGTTCTGAAAGTTTATAGTTAAAAAAGTGCGCATATTAAGAAATTACAAAGATCTCAAATAAACAACCTAACTTTAAACCTCAAGGAATTAGAAAAAGAGGAACAAATTAAGCCCAAAGTTAGCAGGAAAAAAGGAAATAATAAAAATCAGAGCAGAAATAGAGACCAGAAAGACAACAGAGAGGATCAGCAAAAGTAAAAGCTGGTTCTTCAAAAAGATAAACAAAACTGACAAACCTTTGGCTAGACTAATTAGAAAAAAAACAAGATTCAAATAAATAAAATTATAAATGAAAAAGGAGACATCACAACTGATACTACAGAAGTACAGAAAATTATAAGAGACTATTATGAACAATTATATGCCAACAAATTACGTAACTTAGAAGAAATGAACACATTTATAGAAATACTACCAACCTACCGAGACTGAATCAGGAAAAAATAGAAAATCTAAACAGACCAATAATGAGTCAAGAAACTCCCAAGATAGAAAAGTCCAGAGTCAGATGGCTTCCCTGGTAAGTTCTACCAGACATTTAAAAAACAATTAATGCCAGTCCTCCTCAAACTCTTCCAAAATATCGAAGAAGAGGGAACACTTCCAAACTAATTCTATGAAGCCAGCATTACCTTGATACCAAAATCAGATCAGAATACCACAAGAAAAGAAAGCTAACACCAATATCACTGATGAATATAGATGCAAAAATTCTCAACACAATACTCTTGTCCCCCCTTATCCATGGTTTCACTTTCCACTGTTTCAGTTACCCAGTCAATGACAGTTTGAAAATAGTAGATGGAAAACTACAGATAAACATTCATAAGTTTTAAATTGTGTACTGTTCTAAGAAGTGTGATGAAATCTCGTGCTATCCTGCTCTGTCCCACCCAGGACATGAATCATCCTCTTGTCCAGCATATCCACACTCTATGTACGATACAGAAAGATATTTTGAGAGATAGAGACCATATTCATAGAACTTTTATTACAGCATATTGTTATAATTGTTCTATTGTATTATTAGTTATTGCTGTTAATCTCTTAGTGTGACTGATTTATAAATTAAACTTCATCATAGGCATGCATGTGTAAGAAAAACAGCATATATATTATTTGGTACTATGTTTTGTTTCAGGCATTTACTGGGGTTCTTGGAACATATTTCCCATGGATAAGAGTGAACTACTGTATTAGCAAACCAAATTCAAGATACAATAAAAGGATTATACACTAACATTCAACAAAATGCAACGTGCTTTCATTATAAAAACCCTTTACAGATTGGGTATAGAAGGAACATGCTTCAACATAATAAAGGCCAGGTACAACAAACCACAGCTCTCATGACACTCAATAGAGAGAATGAAAAGGGTTTCCTCTGAGATCAGGAACATGACAAGGTTGCTCACTCTCACCACTTCCATTCGATATAGTATTGGATGTCGTACCAAGTTTCCCCGAAAATAAGACTGGGTCTTATGTTAATTTTTGCTCCAAAAGACACATTAGGGCTTATGTTCAGGGGATGTCACCCTGAAAAATCATGCTAGGGCTCATTTTCCAGTTAGGTCTTATTTTCAGGGAAACACAGTAGCTAGAGCAATTAGCCAATCAATCAATCAATGGCATCCAAATCAAGACAGAAGAAGTAAAATTGTCACTATTTGCTGACCATATGATCTTATATATAGAAAATCTCAAAAACTGTTGGAAATAATCAATAATTTCAGTAAAGTGGCAAGTTACAAAATGAACTTACAAAAATCAGTGGCATTGTTTTACACTAATGATGAAGCATCAGAGAAAGAAATAAAGAAAACTGTCTCAATTACAATAGCATCAAAAACAATAACATACTTAGGAATAAATTTCACCAAGGAAGTGAAAGATCTGCACAATGAAAACTACAAGACTTTGATGAAAGAAACTGAAGAAGACACAAACAAATGGAAAGATATCCTGTATTCATGGATGGGAAGAATAATTATTGTGAAAATGGTCATACCACCCAAAGCCACCTACAGATCAATGTAATTCCCATCAAAATACCAAAAGCATTCTTGATAGACATAGAAGAAACAATCCTAAAATTTGCATGGAACCAAGATCCCAAATAGCCAAAGCAATCCTGAGGAAAAAAAGAACAAAACTGGAGGTATCACACTTCCTGATTTCAAACTATACCACAAAGACATAGTTATAGAAACAATACAGTACCAGCACAAAAATAGACACACAGACCAATGAGACAATTAGAGAACCAGGAATTAAATCCCAGCCTATACAATCAACTTAATATTCAACAAGGGAGCCCAGAACACCCAATGGGGGAAAGAGTCTCTTTACCAAATGGTGTTGGGTAAACTGGAGAAACACATGCAGAACAATGAAATCAGACCCTTATCTTATACCACTCACAAAATTAACTTGAAGTGGATCAAAGATTCAAATGTAAGACCTGATATCATAAAATTCCTTGAAGAAAGCACAGGGAACACATATATTTTTATGGATAAATGTTTTCAGATTTTTTGAGTAGCTTCCCAGGAGAAGGATTGCTGGGTCATCTGGGAATTCTATTCTTAACTTTTTTTTTTTTTCCCTGCACACTTCCTTCCATAGCGGCTGCTCCGATGTTCACTGCAGCTTTATTTATGGTGGCCAAGACATGGAAACAATCAGTGTCCTTCGATAGATGATTAGATAAAGAAGTTGTGGTATATATACACGATGCAATGCTACTTGCCATAAGAAAAGATGAAATAGTGCCATTTGCGACAACATGGTTGGATCTTGAGATTATAATGCTAAGCTAAATAAGTCAGACAGAAAAAGTCGAAACCATATGATTTCACTGATATGTGGTATATAAAACTGAAAACAACAAAGGAACAAGACAAACAAATGAAGAAACAAAAACTAACAGACACTAGTTTAGTGGTTACCAGAGGGTAAGAGGGGAGGGGTGTGGTGGATGAGGGTAAACGGATCAAATATATGTGAGGGTAAAGGTGATGGAAGGAGAACTGACTCTGGGTGGTGAACACACAGTGTGATATATAGATGATGTAATACAGAATTGTACACCTGAAACCTATGTAACTTTACTAACTATTGTCACCCCAATAAATCTTAATAAAAAAAAAAAAAAAAAGGGAAAAGCTCATCAATATTGGTCTTGGCAATAATTTTTTGGAAATGACGCCAAAAGCACAAACAAAAGCACAAATCAACATATGGAACTACATCAAACTCAAAAGCTTCTGAACAGCAAAAGAAACAAGTGAGAAAATGAAACAGTGCACAGAATGGGAGAAAAATTTTGCAAAACATGTATTAGATAAAGGGTTAATATCCAAAATATATAAAGAATTAACACAACCGGCCAGCCCGGTGGCTCAGGCAGTTAGAGCTCTATGCTCCTAACTCCGAGGCTGCCGGTTCGATTCCCACATGGCCCAGTGTGCTCTCAACCACAAGGTTGCCAGTTCAATTCCTTGAGTCCCGCAAGGGATGGTAGGCTCCGCCCCCTGCAACTAAGATTGAACATGGCACCTTGAGCTGAGCTCCCGGATGGCTCAGTTGGTTGGAGCACGTCCTCTCAACCACAAGGTTGCCGGTTGGACTCCCGCAAGGGATGGTGGGCTGCGACCCCTGCAACTAGCAATGGCAACTGGATCTAGAGCTGAGCTGCGCCCTCTACAACTAAGACTGAAAGGACAACTTGAAGCTGAACGGCACCCTCCATAACTAAGATTGAAAGGACAATAACTTGACTTGGAAAAAAGTCCTGGAAGTACACACTGTTCCCCAATAAAGTCTTGTTCCCCTTCCCCAATAAAAAAAATTAAAAATGAAAAAGAATTAACACAACTAAATAACAAAATACAAACAATCTGATTAATAGA
This sequence comes from Rhinolophus ferrumequinum, assembly GCF_004115265.2. Taxonomy (NCBI): domain Eukaryota; kingdom Metazoa; phylum Chordata; class Mammalia; order Chiroptera; family Rhinolophidae; genus Rhinolophus; species Rhinolophus ferrumequinum. The sequence goes on along the minus strand of NC_046303.1, from coordinate 53,854,546 downwards.
CATCTTTCCAAAGAGGCTATCAAAATGGCCAACAGGCACTTGAAAAGACGTTCAACATCAATAATCATCAAGGAGAGGCAAATCAAAACCACAGTGAGATTCTAAAACCTCACGCCTGTTACAGGGGCTATCACAAAGAAAAAAGACAAGTGTCAGCAAGGGTGTGGTGAAAAGGGAACCCACTGATATACACTGATAATGGGAAAGCAAATTAGTCCAACCAATCTAGAAAACAATATGGAGTTTCCTTTAAAAATTAGAAATAGAACTACCACATGATCAAGCAATCCCACTTCTGGGTATATACCCCCCTCACAAAAAAACGAAAACGGGATTTTGACAAGATATATGCAAACCATGTTTACCTCAGCATTATTCACAATAGCCAAGATATGGAAACAATCCAAATGGCAGTCAGAGATAAAAAAAAGGTGTGGTATATATACACAATGGACTATTATTCAGCCATGAGAAAGGAGGATATCCTGCCATTCAAGACAACATGGATGGACCTTGAGCACATTATGCTAAGTGAAATAAGTCAGAGAAAGATAAATACTATATGATATAAATTATGTGGAATCAAAAAAGTCAAACCTGGGGAAAAAAAACAGAGAAAATGGTGGTTACCAGGGGATAGGGGCGGGGAAATAAGACTGATCGTGTTTAAGGGTACAAACTTGTAAGGAATAGTAAATAAGCCATGGAGAGCCAATGAACAGCATAATGCATAGAGACAATAATATTGTATTATAATGTTGTAATGATATAAATATTGCTTAAATGGCAATTGTATTACAGTATATAAATGTATCAAGATAACACACTATATATCTTAAATTTACAAAATGTAACATATCAAATTTATCAAAGAAGAGAGAGCTACCAAAAGTACAAACTGTACTTTGTATGTCTTTGTGGACAGAAAAAATTTGGAGAAAGTAGCTTTAAATTGATAAATAATTATAACTCTCCTCCTTTTCCTTCTAATCCAAGACAAAATTACTTTCCCTTTCCAGTAATGAATCAAGTGATTTATGAGTATATTGAGAATTCTATCTGGGTTTAGTGTTGGCTAACAAGATACAAAAGTGTGGTTAAGTAAAAGAAAAAAAATGAATTCCTGCTATCAGATCTCTCTTTACACTACTTTTGAGTAACTTTGTCATTGGCCAAAGAAACTTAATCAATAAAACCTATGACAAATTATCCATTGACAATATGTAATATGAACTTTGCCTTTTGCTCCTTGAAACAGGAACTCACTGCTACATAAATGAACACATTCCTTTCTGATTCTGCTGCATCCCATTACACCTTAAAGTTAACACACTTTACACTGGTATTCTTCTTTTAAATTACATCTCTTGTCATAATAACTTCCAAATATATTTACAGCACTCTGCTGTAGGCAGGGAGTAAGGAAAAGAATAAAGCATCATTTCAGGGCCCTGATGAATACTAAAATTCTCGTTAGAAATGTATTACAGTTTATGAATTCTGATAGTTAAAAAGACATTTTAATTTCCTTTCAGAATTAAGTTGTCTAACACTCAGAGGGCACATGGAAAAAAATGTCGCTTCTCCTGTTTTACAAACATAAAGAACCTCTGGGTAACTGACAGATTGTAAAGCTGAAGTGCCCATGCAAACCACCTCAGTGACCATGTACTGTATAATCTGCCTACCTATATAACCCCTGTACTCTATGTGGCTTCGTCCTCTAGCACAGAACCTCTCTCTTGCTATAGTTGGTGGGGGTTAGACAGTGGCACCTCACCACTGGCAGCTCATCCACAGGCCAGCCAATGGCAACTCAATGGCAGACGATAAATGAACCTCATACCTAATATAAAAAATAACTCAAAAGGGATCATGGACATATATGTAAAACATAAAACTTGTAGAAAAAATAGAATAAAAACTTTCAGGATCTAGGGTTAGGCAGAGTTGTTAATCTTGACACAATATCATAATTTATAAAAGAAAAAAAATGATAAATTGGACCTCATCAAAAGTAAAAGATTTTTCTCTAAGAAAGACCATTTTAAGAGAATGAAAGGATGAACTGCAAAGTGGGAGAAAATATTTGCAGACTACCTATCTGACCAAGGATTAGTAGAATATAAAAAAGACTAGAACACATAAAGAATTCTCAAAATTCAAAAGTAAAAAAAATTTAAAAAATCCAATGAGAAAATGGACGAAAGACATAAAGAGACAGTTCACTACCTGACGGTAAATATGCATATGAAAAGGTGTTCAACATCATTAGTGACTACAGAAAGCAAATTAAAACCACAATTGTGGAGGTATATCTACAAATATATCAGAATGGCTAAGTTTTTTTTTTTTAAATGGTGATGACACCAATGCTGGGAAACAGGAAGGAAAGTGGATCACTCAGGCATTGCTCGTGGGAATGTAAAATGGTACAGTCCTTGGGAAAATAGTTTGGCCATTTCTTATAAAGCCAAACATGCAACTACCATACAACCTAACAACTGCACTCCTGGACATTTGTTCAAGACAAATGAACAATTAGGTATGCGCAGAAATCTGCTCATGAATGTTTTTAGAAGCTTTACTCACAAGCCCAAAACTGAATACAATCCAGATGTCCTTCATTAGGTGAATGGTTAAAAATGGTGAGGTATATTTATGCTACAGAATACTACCCAGAAATAAAAAGTAATAAAGTATTGATGGATGTCATAACTTGAATAAATCTCTGGGGAATTATACTACTGTGTTCCCCCGAAAATAAGACCTAGCCGGACAATCAGCTCTAAAGCGTCTTTTGGAGCAAAAATTAATATAAGACCCGGTCTTATTTTACTATAATATAAGATCCGGTATAATATAATATAATTAATATAATATAATATAATATAATATAATATAATATAATATAATATAATATAATATAATATAATACCGGGTCTTGTATTAATTTTTACTCCAAAACACTCATTAGAGCTGATTGTCCGGCTAGGTCTTATTTTTGGGGAAATACAGCAAGAGAAAAAGCTAATTCCAAAAGTCACATACTGTATGATTCTATTCATATAACAAAATTATACAAATAGAGAACAGATTAGGGCATGCCAAGAGTAGGAACTTGGAAGAGGGGGCCCAGACTAAGGGTGATGGATGTGTCTATAGGGAAGGAAACAGGTCACGTTGGGGAAGAGAGGAGAGTTACTGGCTCATTTTGACATAATACTTACAAAATGTTTTCTAATGAGTGTTAGGAATAGTCTAATAACTACCAGTGCAATGAGGAAGCACAGAACTTCCAAACTAGCCAGAGGAAAACAACGCATGGGAAGGAGTATAGTGGTTACCCAAGGAAAACGAGTTAGTAAACAGGAAAGAAGGAAATCAAATTAGTTGCTGCACTAGGTGAATGGGCTGAATGCCTCCATAAAGACAGATACAATAGACTGAATGAAAAATAATACCCAAGTACATATTTATATATTTTTTTAAATGATAGACATAGAAAAGTGAAATTAAAAGAAAAACACAACTACCATTCAAGTGTAAACAAAAAGAAAGCAAAAGTAGTAATATTAATATTCAACAAGGCTGAATTTAAATTAAAAGTATAAAACATGATAATGAAAGGCATTATGCAATAATAAAACCATGATTTATAAGGAAGGTTTAATTTCAAAAACATAAAATTTAAATAATGAGGATGTTAAAGTAACGTAACAGAAAATAAACAAAGCAAAATAAAGCAAAAGCTAGCAGAAATGCAAGTAACTGATAACACAATCAGAGAGATATTAATATACATCTTCCAAAATACCACAGACCTAATACATTAAAAATGTGTAATCACATAGAAAAATCAAATAATATATTTAATAGAAAAACAGAATAAGATAATCAGTCAATAAGATTTTTACATAAATCCATAAAAATACAAATTCACATACTATAAATGGAGAACATTTTATTTCTTAATGTCCGTAAAACAAGTTTTTAAATAATTCACACACTTGAACACAAAAAAATGCCTAACATATATAAAACCTGACAAATTGTATGGTCACATTTTCTGATTATAAACCAATAAATTAGAAAAACATAATAAAAGTTTATAAAAAATAAACTTCTTTGAAAATTGATAGATATTTTCCCAAATAATACCTAGATCAGAAAAAAAATAAAAACAGCAGTTACTAATTATCTACAATACAATGAAAAGGAGAGTCTACTTCATATCAAAACATTTCAGCTACAAAGTCTTACAGAAAAATGTACAGGATTAAATATCATTTTTAAAAAAAACTGAAAATAATGGAATCAAGTACATTTCAAATAAGTAAAAAGAAGCCACAAAATAAACCAAAAGAAAGTAATATGTAGAAATTAACTAAGGAAAAAGCTGAAATATATAATAAAAAAATATCAAAAATTGACTTTGCTAAAACCAATAAAATACATAAAATACATAACAGGTCTGATAAAGAACAAAAGATAAATAGTTGAAGTAGGCAAGAAGAAATGAAAACAGAGATATAACTGATACAAAGGAAATTAGAAAAAAGTATGAAAATATTATATGTAATTCAATGAAAACATGTTTGAAAGCCTAGCTTTCAAATGAGTAATTTTATAAAAAATAAATGAGTAATTTTCTAAAAAATACAAGTTACCAAAACTTAATGAAAAGAGTAGAAAGAACAAATCACTAATGATGAAGATTATCAAGATTATCAATCACTTAAAAAATAATTTTACAGGCACTAGGCCCAGATTTACAACTGCACCCTTTCCAAGTTTTAAAAGACTCATACACAATTTCAATGCTATTTAAATTATTCCAGATTGGAGTAAAAGATAGTAAGCTTCCTAATTTCTTAAATTTTAAACTAGCAAAAATTAAGTTTTAAAACAGAAAATAATAGTCCAATTTCACTTGAGGAGATAATATACAGATAATGTCAACAAATTATCAAATTGAATCTATCCATATTTGCAATTGTTCAAAAGAATGATGCAATATAATCAAAATGCAAGGGTTATTTTACCGTGTTTCCCCAAAAATAAGACCTAGCTAGACAACCAGCTCTAATGCGTCCTTTACAGCAAAAATTAATATAAGACCTGGTATATTATATTATATTATATTATATTATATTATATTATATTATATTATATTATACACAGTCTTATATTATAGTAAAATAAGACCTGGTCTTATATTAATTTTTGCTCCAAACGACGCATTAGAGCTGATTGTCCGGTTAGGTCTTATTTTCGGGGAAACACGGTAGGAAGCCAAATATGACAAGAAACATAACAAATTCTTGCATCCAAACTTAAAGAAAAATTTACATTTATGTACAATTCTATAAATAGTATAAAAAGTTACTTGATAAAAATTAGTAGTAATTTCTAATAAGAACTCCAAGTAAGACTGGAAGGAAATAAATATAGTAAATACTACATAGAAAGACAAACATCATAAAAATCACAATTATCTTTTATCACCACTGTTATCCAAAACTGGATTTTGAAATTCTAGTATATGAAGATTAAAAAATAAAATAATTGGCACACACAGTAGATGATACAAAGTTATATTCTAGACATATATTTTATACCTAGAAATTCAAAAGACCCTAAAAATAAAACTACTATAATTCACTAGGTAATTTGATAAGGTGACTAGATATGTTATATGCAGGCCAAATTTTATGTCCAAACAAACATCATTTAGAAATTAAAATAGAAAAAAAACTGCTCTTCACAACAGTGAAAACTATCTAAGTAGGCATAAAATTTTATTCTTTAATACAAAGAAAGATTTCAACAAGTAGATAAGCAAACTATGTCTTTAGAAAGCAAGATTTGATGACAAAATATTATAAATACATATCCTCCAAAAAGTATACACTTTGAAAGCAATCTAGTGAGAATCAAAATCATTTGGAATTAGGTTAAAATGATTTTAATATTCATATGGAAGAATAAATGTCTAAAAAGAGAAAAAATATGAAAGAAAAAAAGTAAGTTGAGAACTTACCAGCCATCTACTAAAACTTCCTATAACATCATCTTAATCAAACAAAAAATAATGAAAAGAAAGAGAGTCAGTTTAGATCCCAATATATACAAGAACTTAATATGACAAAGGTAGGACTGTATTTTAATAATAAAAAAGTATTTATTCAAAATACTGTCAAAACAAGTTATCCATCTGTAAGTAAATTAAGTTGGCTATTACTTCCCATCATATAAAGAAACATTTCAAATTGGAGTAAAGACAAATGTAAAAATAAAACAAAAGTAAAATAATTTAGGAAAATAAATGTTGGGGAGACCTTTTAATCAAGCTTTTGTAAGCAAAGGTAGAAAGCCCAAAGGTTCCAGAAGAAAAGTCAGGCATGCCTAGATAAAAAAATAAAACCATAGTCAAAGATGAAAAATGGATTGGGAAAATATCATTAATATAAAGAGTTCTTACATATTAATAAGAAAAATATTAAAACAAGAAAAATATAATATGAATAGAAATGCAAATATACAATATTAAAATAGCACTGCTATTCAATTTATTACCCATTAGGTTGGGGAAAATTTTAAAGGATGATAAAACCCAGTATTAGAGAAAATTAGAGGTAGGACAAAAGCATTTTCATATATTGTTGGTAAATTTGTGAATTGCTTCCTCATTATCTTAAATTATAGCAATCCCATTCCTGATCAGCTATCCTATGGTGGTAATAGTGATAGTTTATTGATATTTAAAAGAATGCTTATTGCAGAATTTATTACAGTGGCAAAAAAAATGGAAACAAAATACTGTCCATCAAAAGGGGAATAAATCATGTCACATCCAAGCCATGAAATATTACACAACTATTCCAAAGAATGAGGTCTTGGAAAGAGAAATTTCCATGATGTACTGGGTAAGTATTATTACCTTTTCTTTACATTTATCAATATAATACAGAAAATTATAATTCATTGCTGTGATTTACACTTATTTGATTAATAATGACATAGAAAGACTTCTTTCATATCCTTATGGGTCATATGTATTTCTTTTCTATAGATTAGCTCTTAATGTTCCTCATTTTTCTATTCGGATTTTCATATTTTCCTTATTAGTTTGTAAAATTCTTCATACATAGGACTCACTCCTTGACCATCAAATCATGTTATATTTTTATTTACTATATAATAGTGTGCATGGAGTGAGCCTTCTTACATACAGATGTGATACATTTTTAAATTGTTAAACCTACCAGTAATTTAATTTGCCCTTGTATTTGGACTTAAAATGTACATTGCCGCCCAAACAGTATATGAATGTTTTCCCATTGTTTCTACAAGTACTCTTAAAGTTTTAATTTTTTACATATAAATCTTTAACCCATCTGGAGTTTATTTGGGTGAATGAAATGAGTTAGGAATCTGACTCTCCCATTGAAGTAGAGTTTTTGCCTGAAACAACAGTCAGGAGCTGCAGGAAGGATGTCAGATACAGCCAAACAGTATTTTTGAGGGGAAGCCAGAAGAAAAAGAAACTAGCTATGGAAAGCTGGCTTACAGAATAGCAGTTTCCCCATGTATAGAAAATAAAGCAAGCAGAGAGGAAATGTCCCTGCTTGGATGTCCAGGTCTCCAACTTCTTTCAGATTTCTGGGTCACTAATATAAATTTATACCATCCAGCCCTTTAACTGTAGATCTTATGGAATGATCCTAACATCACACAACAGACTATTGACAGGAACCCCAAAAACTCTATCCATGCTACTTACTGGCAAATACATGTTCAAAATAAATCTTTTTCATTTAAAAATGTATAAATATACAGATGAAATGATACCCATAAAGATAGTATGCCCTAGAAAAGAAAATAAATACAGCATGTAAGAGGTGAAGAGCATATTTTTAACGTAAATACAACAGAAAACATAAGTAAATTTTAGAAAGCATTTATTTATGCTCTGAAAGAAATTAAAGAAAACACTGTGGACTCTCCAAACAAAGAGTAAAGATGATCTATGAAAAACTCTCACAGGAAGAGAAAATTGATGGACTCACTAAAAGAATGCAGGGAGGAATGAGAGAGTGCCTTAATAGGATCTAAAATTGAACTAAACTTTATGTAAAGGTTAGAATCTATACTGCAGAAAATGTAATAAGTCATGTGGCAGACAAACTTATAAACCTGGCCAAGACTGAAGAAAAAAGGGACAAAAATATTAAATTGGTCAAAAAATAAAAAATTATATAAGATATAAAAATGGAGCTTTGACATATAAATAATGTATTTTACTAAAAAAGAAACCTTAATGAGACAAAAGCATCTAATAGTACACAAGAAACTTTCCTTAATAGCTATTCTTGTTGATATTGTTTAATCTTATCTTGGAAAAATGAGGAAAGCATCAGCTAGTTTTACAAATTACAATTACTCTAAGCAGTAATTAAGAATTTTGTCTTGGTCAGCACATTTCACCACTAAAAAATGGTTACTTCCTAGTTAACCTTTGCCTTCTAGCAAGATAAGGAGATGCACCAATAAGAAGTAAGCACTCTATGTGTGCATCAAACTTAGGAGGAAATAAGCCAATGAGAGGAGAGAGGCTTCTGAAGTGACAGTCATGAGGACACTGAACCACTAGCAGAGTCTCTGGTCAAATGGACAAGAATGTATGGATTGGGAACACCATAAAAGGAATGATCAGATATGAAACCCTACTGGTGCCTCTGACTTCCATCTTTGAGTAAGAAGTCACTTACATCATATCTGCCATCAACAACGCCCAACAAGAGGAAGAGTATTTGATCATTAGAACAGGGTTACAAAAGTGGATGGGGTTAGGGTGAAGGGGTGCAAAGGATGCCCTGCCACTTTTTTGCCCAACACACTCAGTAAATTTCCTTATTTTAAATGCCTGATTCATTGGCCTATGTCAGTGGATCACGGAGGAGCGAGATAAGTCATTTATTTTTCCTAGTCTGTATTCTTTTAGCTTAATCAGCTTTCTCAGTAACAAAATTACTGAGCTGAATAAAAATCTAAATTTTCCAACCAAAAATCTTCACCCTATACAGGACACAAGTCATTAAACCTAGACAAATCCTGATGAATATTTTTCAAAGATAAAGAAATAGTCCTTTAAAAGTCTGTATTTTTAAATGGCAGATTGACCTAGATCACTTCACAATATTACATGTGAAATTAAATATATATATGTATATATATATATAATATATACATATATATATATTTAAATATACATGTGTATATATATATATTATATATATATATATATATATATATATATATATATATATATATATATATATAATATATATTTGGAAAAAGATTGCCTCTCAAGAATTCTATATCCAGGCAAAATGTCACTCACTTGTAAAGACAACAGAAATATATTATCAGATATATAAGGGCTTATAAAATATACCCACCATGTATACTAGAGGAAAAATAAAATGTTTGGAGGAATATTTCAGTCACTGAGAGGTTAAGTAAGGCAAAGAAAGAAAGGAAAGGAAAGAAAGGAAGGAAGGAAGGAAGGAAGGAAGGAAGGAAGGAAGGAAGGAAGGAAGGAAAGAAAGGAAAGAAAAGAAAAACTCATGAATATGCAAATTGAGTTATGAAAGAAATGGGAAGGAATACTGCCACTCCTTAGTCTCAGAATTATATCCCAATAGCTGCTAATATATGAATATAAAATAGTATAATAATTGAAAGAAAATATACATGAGTTAAAAATAATAATTTAGTAACTGAGATCAAAAATAACAAAACATGCAAACAGAAGTCTGGAAGTTGTAAAGCAAAGAAAGTGAAAGGGTGCAAATTCTTTCCATTTATCAAGGGAAACAATCAACATGGTTTGTTTCTTCCTGTGGGTTACTGGAAAAATATATTTTCAAGTAAGTTTTTTTAACAGGAAAATTTTTTTAGAAAAATTAAAGCAAATGTATAGACTCCAAAATACTAGAAGGAACAAATAAGCAATACAGCAAGGTTTCAAAAGACATAAAACAAAGGGAACAGTAAAAAAGATTTTGAAAAATTCAAATCACATATGTCAGAAGGATAACCAAATAGATCAGTAATATACAAATGAGCACTAAAGACAGCACTATATTTTAAAAGACATATCTAAATCAAAATTATTCCAAAAAGTTTAAAATAAAGAATAATAATGATAACAGCAAATACTCGCATAGTGCATAGTACACTGTAGGCACTACCACAAGCATTTTATATCTACTTACTTAACTTCTCAAAACATCCCCATTTTATAGATGATAAAACTGAGGTGCAAATTGGTTAACTAACTTGCCGAAGGCCAATCAGACAATAAGTGGCACAGCTATGACCAAACCTGGCAAGTCTGGCACCACAGCACATGGTTTTAACCACAATGCAGTCAGGCACCATATTACAATGTTTAGGTCAACAACGAACTGCATAAACGATGGTGCTCCCAAAAAAGTATAACAGCTGAAAAATCCTATCACCCGTGACATCGTACCTGTCATAACATCGTAGCACAAGGCAGTACTCACAAGTCTGTGGTGATGCTGGTGCAAATAAACCTACTGCACTGTCAGTCGTATGAAAGTAGAGCACATCCAATTATGTACAGTACATAATAGTTAATAATGATAATAAATAACTATGTTACTGGTTTATGTATTTACTACACTAAACTTTTTATCCTTAGAGTGTACTCTTTCTACCTATAAAAAAGGTTGGCGGTAAAACAGAATGCCCTGTTACATTGGCAGCCACCCTGTACACCTCGAATTTTCCATGTCTCTTGATTGCATCATTTCATCTTCTACTTGATTTAATCTCATGTTGTGCTGTACAGCACCATGCTGTACAGGCTTGCAGCCTCGGAGCAACAGGCTGCACCATGCAGCCTGGGTGTGTCATAGGCTGTACTGTCTAGGCTTATGAAAGTGCACTCTATGATAATCGCACAATGAAATTGCCTGGCGCATCCCTATGGTCAAGTGGCCCATGACTACTGGTGCTCAGATGTGGGTGATACACACTCTTAGCCCCTGCAGATCCATCATGTCTCTCCATTGCCTTCAGTTATGGTCAAAGTTGTACCAAACAAATAAAACGTCATACAAACAAACAAATATAGAATTCAGGGCAAAAATACGAAATTGAATTTTTAAAAATCATTAAAAATAACTAAGTAAAATTAGAGGTTAAAATACAGCCCAAAATCTGATTAGAATCAATTAGAAATAAAAAGGATATTGGTTGATGTGGCCAGTTATGAGCCTTATAAATCATAAACAGTTACTGGTTAGAAAACATAATGGGAAAAGATCCTACCTACTACAGCCCCCAAAACATGTAAAATATCTAGGAATAAACAAAAATATATATATGATCTATATGAAGAAACCTATAAAAATTAGCTGAGAGGCATACTATAAGGGTTGATTAGTGCCATCTTCCTGGATTAGAAGATTCAGTAATGGTTTACAGGTCAACTAACCAAATAAATTTTTGTATTTAAAGCAATTCCAATCAAAATCTGAAAGGATGTTTTTAACTTGACATTATGACTCAAAATTTCTCTGAAAGTATACACAGATAATCATAAGAAAACATTTAAAAAGAAGAATGCTTGAGAGTTTATAAAAACAGATGTCTAAACGTGTTTTGAAGTTAAAATAATGATAATAGAGTTTAACCGAAACAATGGAAAACAGATCATGTGAGCCTCTGTGTATGTGTTTATAAAATTAGTTTTTATAATTAAGAGATTAAATTAATAAGTGGTTATAAGTTAATGGGATAACTATTTGTAGGATCCACACAAAAAATATAAACTGTACTTTTTACTAAGCAGTAAAATTACCAATGATTTTTACTTTGTTTTGTTTCAGTTTGTTTTGTCTTTCCTTAGCATTTTGGTATTTTTCCTAGGAGAATGTTTTAATTTTGTAATTAGAAAAACCTCATAAATGTTATTTTAATGATGTGGATTCAATTAAAGTTGTAATTAGCAAAGAAAAATATGTTGTTTGAATTCTATAAATGTGAGATTCGTTCCACAGTGAAAAGCAACTGAGAAAAAAATTGCTTCGGTAAACTGTGAAAGAAAAAAGGGGTGAAAATCATCTCAAAGGTTGAGTACTGCCTTGGAAAAGTAGGGCTTGGTGAGAAGCTATAGTGAGAACTAGTCAGAAAGGTGTTCCATTAGGTCACCTTCGTAGGTAGGAAAGGGAGGCATCCTAGGAAGAATAGCCATAATCAAAGAAAGTCAGTCCTCCTCAGTTTGCATAAGCCTGTTTCTAAATAGAACAAAAACATTCAAATGAAAAGGACTAGTTCTTCTACATTATTAATACTGGTAAGGTAGATGAGCATGTCTAGAAAAATCACTAAAGAATATGTTCTCAATAGAAGCGCCAACATATATGATAAATAGAATGTGCAAGTATACTCATTATACACTGATAACCAGGAGCATCTGTCATTTAAAGAAAGGAGGTGACTGTAAGGAAGTCACTTTCAAGTTTGAGGAATGGTCTAGGAATTCTGTCATGTAAAAAAAAAAAAAAAAAGCACCTTCCATCTAAATTTATTTTTAACTTTTATTTATTTTACGTGTGTTTTTCCAGGACCCATCATCTCCAAGTCAAGTAGTTGTTTCAATCTAGTTGTGGAGGGCCCAGCTCACAGTGGCCCATGTGGGAATCGAACCAGCAACCTTGTTGTTAAGAGCACCACGCTCTAATCAACTGAGCTAACTGGCAGCTCCTCAATCTAAATTTTTTTTACATAGTGACCACCAAAGGATTACAGAAAAGTACATTTAGTTTGAATGACTTAGAAAAGCTTGCTGGCCTCAAAATCAGCAAATCATTAATATCCTTCCAAGGGAAACAGGTAAAACAGACTAAAGCAAACATCTGAACTCAAGGATAGGTTAGTGAGTTAACCGTCAGAGAAAACTCTCCCAGCCTCACTGGGGAACGGCTCTTGTTTCAGAGAATGTGTCCTGTTTGAAGCTAAGATCCTCTAGTTTAGAATATAAATGAAAATGCTCTCCTAGTCTGTTGCCGATTCTCCTGTGTGCACTCAAAAATAACTTGGGGGTGGTGTAAAAAGGGTACTCATATTACCTGTACTCCTTAAAAAGCCTTCTAAACTCTCAGACCTGCCAAATCCTTTTGCTGAGGATTGCCAAAACTGAATGAGGGAAGATCAAAAGCAAAGTATTGGCAATGTTGTTCATTCTTCAGTACTTACAGAGTTCAATGTAACTTTTTCATTCATTTTGGCATGATCTTCTTAAGTACTGAAACTAACTGTTTCCATCCTTTTACAACTTAAATTGGACCACTTTTAAGATATATAGGAGTATATCATCCCAAAATATATGACACTTAGTTTATTTTTTCATTTTTGCCACAGTAATAGTAAACATGTAATGTTTTGTTTTCATCAACTTAAAAGATAAAATATACGATTAAACAAATGTTTACCTTCATTTCAGATAACATTCTGACAAATGCTTTCTGGCTTTTATTATCTTAACAAAACAAAATAACTGGAATAGTTCTTAAATTTTAAAAGCCACTTCATCCAGCTCCTGAAATGTCATATAGCAACGTTTATTATATTTTTATTCAGAAAGTCCAGGAAGTATGGAAAATTTTTTCTTGAATCAGCAAAGAGGTATCAATACAAAATGGTATCTTATGACAATAAGGTAAGTTGTAACTATTTTTCTATAAGCTTGGGCATTTGAATTCTCATTTTCATTCATATTTTCTGTTTTCTTTGTTGTAGTCTTTTAAAAGAAGGCCTCAAAGCTCTGTTCGTTCTTTTTTTTCCCTCAAAAAATATATTTAAGTTTTATTTTTGTAAGGTGAACTTTATTTCGACATTTGTTTTAAACCAAGAGCCTAGATTATCACTATATTTCCCAGTTTTCCATCCTTATATATAATTTAAAGCTCAGCAAAAATAGAAAACAAAAAAAGAGAGGGATCCTTTGTTTCTACTCCCAAGCCAAATGATCAATGGAAAAATTCAGAATTCTCTAAACTGACGCTGAATATGAATGAGCACCTAAAATATTGTGCAATATTATTTACTCTTTTAAAAACTTCTCAAAAGACTAGAACAGATTTTGCGCATGTTTATCCCTGAGCTATATTTTTATGAAAAGTTACAGCTTTCTGAATAAAAGAGATTTGTCTAAATTCACTCAGAACCGAAAAAACCCTGATCCCATTAGCTCTCTAATTAACCTAAATAAGCACTTTATTTGCCTAATAGTATCACAATTAAAATCTGCTGTGATAGCATTATAGGATTTCCTAAATTAAAAGGGACATTGCCTAATTGTTAAAAATGCTAATCTTATAAAATTTTTTCTATAATAAGAAAAATTGATATTGTAAGAAGCAAAGTAAATGTGCTTTGTGATACTTAAAAGATGACATATCCAAATGCTAATTTTAAAGCAGGAAACATATTATCTTAATGGTAATGGAAAAAGAAAAGGCATTATCCTAATTATAGAAATGGAGAGACTGAGGTCCATATTCGTCTGACACACAACCTATTACACTTATATCTGCTATCATTTTAAAATCAGCATAAAACACAGACTAGATTGTTACCTGGGATGAGGTCACTGAAGCCTCATAACTGAAACTTCCTCCTTCCAGCCACGCAACTGGATACATAGGAGTAAGCTGACGCCACAGCCTTACTAACAGCCCAGAAGGCAGCCTATCTGCTTAAGCTCCTCTTGCTCTCGGGACCTGTGGGGGCCTCACCTCTTTGATTTCCTGTGCAGTGTGCAGGAAGGTGATGAGGTTTAGGTCTGGGTTTTAGGTGATGAAGAGGTCTAGAAATTAAACCACATACCCCAGCTCAGAAGACCACAGAGTTTCGTGTGGTATTTCAGGTGAAAACGCCCAGCTGATTCTATCAAGATCCCAGAATGAGGATCAGAAACCTTGCAGTCCCAGCATCACGGGGGCACACTTCTGTTAGCAGCGCAGACCTGGCAGAGCATGGGATCAGACTGCAGAGCCTCTGGTGGCCTGAAAAGTATTTTTCTGTACAAGAAGCTGTGTACAGGCATCAGACATCAGAATCTCCTCCGTGTGCAAAGACAGAGAGCAACGCATGCAACTAGAGGTCTCTCCCGAAGGCATGTCCTCCTCAGACCAAGGAGGACAAAGGACAACAATGGTCACTGCTGAGGTGCCTGTCCTTCGCAAGGTGCCAAGAGCCTTGCCCAACTTCCTAAGGAGTAAGACCAACGTCACTTTCCCTCTTTCAGTTATAGTCGTGGAACAGTGACTGCACAGAACCTCATCAGCTCTAATGTTTCCTCTTTCTGATGAGAAAGTTCAAGCCCAGTAAAATTCGGCAGCTTGCCCAAGACGACTCCATCAGAAGCAGAGCTTCCCTTGGAGAGAGCGCACAGCGTAATGCTCCCAAGTCTGTGTCAGCTCCTTCGTGACCTATCCCCACGCTCGGCATTTTCCTTGTGCTCTCCTGATCCCACCTTAGCTAGCCATCCCACCCTAGCTCCTTTTCCTGTGTTGCTAAATGTGGAAAAGAAAACTCACAAAAGAAGTGGCCAAGACTGGAATGTATGATTCCATCTAGATTGATTACATTTCATCAGCCAGCAAGCTAGTCAAAAAGAATCCCCAGGAGCAGATGCTGCTTCCAAAATTAACCTTCAAAGCGATTAAAAGGGCATGTTCACACTATAAACTCAACCTGTTTGCTATATAGACAAAGAAAACAAAAACATGCTGCCATCAAACTGCATTAAATTAGTTCCATTCTCTTGTGAAGAAATTGAGTAGAAATAGTTCTGAGTCATCTAAGTACATCAAAACCAGAGACAGGGCAGACTCAGAGATTAAAAGTTTTAGCTACTCTGATGGGTTTTCAGGTCATAGTGACCTGTATGGGTTATATACACATTCGTCCTGATTTTCAGAATGGCTCCTCCACTGTTATACCGTGTAACTTTCCCCTTTGGCCCAACATACTAACAGTTAAAATATAGTTAATATTTCTTCTTTGCAAATGCTATCCCTCTGTTCCTTTAGGCTTGTAGTACCTCTGGCAAAAGTCAGCGTTCCTGAAAGTCTTATCATTGGTTTTAATACAATGAGATATAATTTGTACCACATTCAAATGTGCGGTGGATAGAACACTATCCAGCTTCATTCGTCACAACAAGCCTTATTTTATTAGTGAGCAAAAATTGTATGGGACACTTTATTTATTGACAGAAGGATTTTTATATTGTTTGGCTTATCAACTTCCTTATTTTTGTGCAAGGTCATCAGCAAAAGCACTTACATTTTTGTACAAAACCTAATAAAATTATGGAAACTGACAGCAAAAAGCAAATTGTTTGTGCTTAACATATAGTTTATAGTCATACATTCCCCAAAGGCAAAAGAAGGAATATGGAAAAATACATGTAAGAATGAACATAGGACACAAGGAATAAGGTTACAGTTTAAAATGTAGTAAATAACACAGCTATCGAGACCAGATAATGCCTCTGCGCATAAAATCACCTACCGGGCTGCCTCTAACCTATTGGAAATTAAGTGAATGCAACATGAAGTTTCCAATAAATGTCTCTGGTGTCCTCACCTAAATCCACGGAAGACAGTAGTCCTCATCATGAAAACCATACATAAATCAGCACGTTGGCTGTGCTTCCTCTGGAGAGTCCAAAGCTTAAGCTGTTTGGAGATTGAACTTCCTCTCACCCTAAAGAGGGTGGATCCTACCCGATCAGAATGAAGCAATGAGAGGCCTTTCTAAAATCGGATGGGGGGATTGATTTTATTTCGAGAAACATTTAATGTAACTTTTTAATAAACTATATATATGGATTCCCATCCCAACACATTTGGGCCAAAAATAAAAAAGCTAGATACATTTTCAAAAGTGGAACAGAAAAAAAAAAAGTAGAACAGAAAGAAAGTAGGAACGTATAAATAATATTTATTTATTCGTATAAATAATATCTCCAAAACAAAAATTTCACTGTCCTTGCATTAGTATATTGTTATTGGGCTTTATTTTTCTATCTTACCATCGATATTACTCCACGGAAGTTTATAAAAACAAAATGTTTGCTTCTTATGACATAAGCTGCCCTTCCTAATTGAAGTCATAGGACATAGGACGTCAGAAAGCTCAGGGACAGCTGGCAGCTTGGTCTTCTGTGTCAGCCATAAACTGAGTTCCCATAACATTCTCTGTCACTCATCTTCAAAATGAAAACAGCTTATACCAAATCATCTCTAAGGTCCAACCAGCTCAAAAGAAACACTGAGGCAGAATCACAAAACGCTTACTCACACAGGTTCTAGAAACACCCTTTCTAACGGTAGGACCTCAGTTACTAAGCTCAACCTCCATATACCTCAGTTTCTTCATTTGGGAACAAAAAGCAGGCAGTAATAATACTTCTTTCATAGAGTGGGTGTAAGAGATCAAGAAGACCATCTATATGAAACATTCAGAACAGTACCTAGCACACAGTAAATGCTCGATTAATATTAGCTATTATAGTTCTGAGTACTCACTTAAATGTGTTTTTTATTAAGCCATTTGGAATGTGTGGTTAAAAATAAAAGTGCTTTCAACCAAAAATATTAAAAGGAGCCACTTGGAGCCATTTTGAAAGAGCACCAGGAAGAAACAGGACCCTGGTTTGGGAGAGAGGAGCCTGCCTGAACAGGGTAGAGTACCCCAATAGTCAGGACAGGCTTTTCCTGGGGCAGCACTTTATTCAAATCCTGTATCCCCACCACGCTGCTTTTTCTTCTTGATTTATAGCTCTTGATATTTCTGGTCTTATGGAAACTTCCCTTCTAGGAAGAAGGATTTGCTACTTTAGGTTATTAAACTAGTGTATAGTTAAAATCAGAGTTTAGTCATTGTGAGTCCATTTTCCCTAGGGCTTAATCACTCCTTATTTTAACCGAACAGCCAACTCCCAGACTGCAAAATTGGAAGAACAAATACCAGATAATAAAGAGTCCTTAACGTACATTTTCAGAACCTCTCAAGTTTCATTGACTGTTCTCTGCGTGGGCCTTACCAGTGTCCTGCGTAAGGGAGTACATTAGCAGCATCTCCCATTGACACTCCTGTGTGTCCTGTCCCCTGCCTCCTCAGTGCCCACCACTTCCAGTCTACAGGGCTGCAGGTCCCCCGGAGAGCAGAGCTTGTCTAAACCACCTCAACATCCAGCCCTTCCTAGACGTTAACCTCGAGTAAAACAGACCCTTTGAAAGTGTGAGTAAGGAGAGCAAAGTGTCCTATACTGTACAGGGTCCTATCCTGTCATACAATGATTTTCTAGGTTTGGGGTAAAAAAAAGCCCAAGTAGATAGTTTTTACCAGATGATCATGAAAGAAAAAATTGTCCTTTTTAAGACCAAACACTATAAATTTTTAAAAAATGTTATCTGAGGCTTTGTGAGATACAGACTAGTCCAGAAGGCAAACAAATCAGCCCATTATCTTTCCTTAATCTCAGAAGTTAAAACGAATAATTCATAATTCAAGATTGACAAGAAAGGAGCAAATCACAGTTAAAGATTAACATTAAGATGAAAGAAGGGTGTAAAACAAAAGCATTTTAGCAACTTCAAAGGGATGAATTAGGTCGCTTTTTTGATGACCACCTGCACTGGAGAGTTCCATCTGGCTCTATTCACACCATCCAAGTACAGGTGAGGGTAGCTGTGCCCTCCCTCTCACTCCCACTACTCCCCTGGGGACGGGGTTGAAGCGAGTATCAAAAGACACTGAAAGGTGGGTTGCCACTTACGTAAATAGAATAGGAAGTAAGTCAAATGTGGATGCACAGAAATGGATCACGTCACCCCAGCTGGAAGTCAGTGGAAGACATGCTAGCAGGGGGCTAAGTCCTCACCAAACGCCAATCAGAAGAATGATGCATGCAATCCCCTAGCCACAGGTGACACTAATAAACTCTGCTCAGATAGAGACAAAGGTAGGTCCCAAGAGCTTCCCAGGAGAGTGAACAATGGGCAGCCTCTGGATACAAACTCTGCTCCCGCTCCTGGCCTCTCGTGAGGAGCCCGACCTCCCCATTCCAGCCCTCTCCATTTCTCCTGCCCTACCAACCCAGGGAATCTTACCTAGTTTTACTAATCTAGTCTTATCTAGCCCTGTTCTGCCTCACTCTGTAATGGTCATCTGTTGTGTGTGCCATCTAGCTTCCACTCTTCTCTCTTCTGGCAACACTACCTCATTTTTTTTTTTGCAGGGGAATTATCCTTCTTCCATCGTCACTTGGGTAAAACTGACTGTATCCCTTGAGAATCAGAGCAAGATCATGAATTAATCTTCCTACTCAAACTCTTTCAGAAAATAGAGGAAGACAGAACACTTTCTAACTTATTTTATGAGGCCAGCATTACCCTGATACCAAAACCAGACAGAGGTATTACAAAAAAGTAATAATAATAATAACATAATGAATCAATATCACTCAAAAACATGGACGCACATTATTTACAATAGCCAAGATATGGAAGCAACCCATGCACCCATCAACAATTAGATGAAGAAGTGGTACATATATACAATGGAATATTACTCCGCCATAAAAAAAATGAAATCTTACCATTTGCGACAACATGGATGGACCTAGAGGTTATTATGCTGAGTGAAATAAGTCAGACTGAGAAAGACAAATACTTATGTATCTCTTATATGTGGAATCTAAAGTACAAAATAAACAAAACAGAAACAGACTCATACAGACAGAGAACAAAATGATGGTTGTTAGAAGGGAGGGGGGTTAGGAAGCTGGGTGAAAAGGGGGAAGGGAGTAATAAATACAACTTGGTAGTTACAAAATAGTCATGGGGCTGTAAAGTACAGCATAGAGATGTAATCAGTAACAACTAAGTATGGTGCCAGGTGAACACTAGACTAATCCAGGGATCACTGCATAAATTATATACATGTCTAACCATATGCTGTACACCTAAAACTGATGCGAAATAATATTGCATGTCAACTTAACTGAAAAAATAATATTTTAAAAAGAACATGGACATAAAAATTAAACACACAAAAATTGAATTCAGCAATTTATAAAACTTATCCAATACATCATGACCTTGTAGGGTTGATTTAGACCAAGAATCAAGGTGAAATTCATTAACATGATTCACTATACTAACAGAATAAAGAAGAAAATCCACATAATCATCTCAATTAATGCAGAAAAAAACACTTAACAAAATTCAACACAAATTTATGATTTTAAAGAAATCCTCAGCGAACTAGGAATAGAATGGAACTTCCTCAATCTGATAGATGAAATCTATGAAAAACCTATAACTAACATCACACTGTATGATGAAACACTGCTATTTTTCTCTAATATCAAGAAAAGGCTAGGTTGCCTGCTCTTAATCTTTCTACTCAGCATTGTACTGGAGGACCTAACCAGTGCAGTAAATCAAGAGAAAGAAACAAATGACATACGATTGGAAAGTGGAAAGTAATGTGTTCATTTCAGTCTGCTTCGGTGTGGAGATGGACACTGACCCAAGTTGGGCCAACAGGCTCCAACTCTCGAATTTGAGTGTGAACTCTGGCCCACTGTGCTGTCTGTCTCCCGTGGCAGTGAGAGAACCTCCATCGTCTGGGGCCACAATACAGTCTGAGAAAAGAATCGCTCCATTTGGAGCAAGGCCTAAAAAATGATGCCAGTGTGGTTGAGCCGCGAATCAAGCTGGCTTGGGAGTAGTTCCACCTGGGGGCCACTGAGTTATATAAATTCTCTTTTTACTTTAAGCCAATTTGGGGTATCACCTAAGAGTTCTAACGTTTTCTCATACCTTGTTTCCCCGAAAATGAGACCTAGCCGGACCATCAGCTCTAATGCGTCTTTTGGAGCAAAAATTACTATAAGACCCGGTCTTATTTTAATATAAGACCGGGTCTTATATAATGTAATGTAATGTAATATAATATAACATAATATAATATTGGGTCTTATATAAGACCAGGTCTTATATTAATTTTTGCTCCAAAAGACGCATTAGAGCTGATGGTCCGGCTAGGCCTCATTTTCGGGAAAACATGGTAACTTCTTTCATGCCTTAAATCCCCTCAGGGCTTACACTTTTGAATTCTTTTGCTGTTGCTTTTTTTTCCCCTGAAAACTGACTCTAAATCTACTTTGAATAGGTAAAATAACAACATAGAAATTAGTATATGTAAATATTACCCTGATACATGTATGATAAATAAGTGTAATATGATAAAAAAAAAAAAAACTTTAATTCCCAGCTAGCAAATCAAAGTGAATCCGCTGTAAACCCCTTCACCAAATGTAAGAGGGTGACAGCAGATTCACCTGTTGGACTCCTTCTAGATTCACTTTCCATACTGCAATAGGATTAGGACGGCCATCAGATGTGGCAGATTTGTGCAATGTAGAGGTACAAAACATGTTTTATTTATACTGATTATGGCCAAATTCATCACAAGATAGGAGACATATATAACATATATTACATTTTCAACTGGAAGGCTCAACACAATTACTTTTATCTACAACCCAAGATCATCCCTTTATAAGTCCATCCTTTGTTCACTGCACAAATTCTTCCCAAATCTCTCCAAAAATCCTCTCCAAAATGATCCTAACTCAACCACATTTTTCCCACTCTAATTACCACATGGTCGTTTTTATCTGTGGCTACTGTCATTATCACATTATTAATATGAAGATGGGACCTTATAATTGAAGTAATTTGTTCTTAGCTAAGACCTCAGCCCTACTTGGTCAGAATGTCTTGGGATGGACTAAGCCAAAAGAGGACTCTATTTGTTATGTGATCCTAGGAAGCTTAAGTTAAGGAGAAATGAAAGCGCGATGGGGAAGGGAGAAAAGCCAACGAATCACGTGGTAACGATCAGGTTACGGCTGTGGTCAAGGAACACTCAGCCCCACTGGTACATCCTGGGAAACCACACGCAATACCCCCCAAATTACCTCACAAGGGACGGAGGAGGTGGACTATGTAACCAGACTGTCATCGTCACTGGCTGAGGGTTGTCCTTGGGGGCATGAACTCCCTGGCACTTCTGAGCAGCCGTGTGTGGGTGAAGCCCTCAGGCAGAGAATCAGAGAGACACAGGTGCTTGACGTGGGAGCTGTCAGTGGCCACGGGAACTGTCTGCCCACAGTGGGAGAGCTCCGAAGTGGATAAACGCGCGATGGGCGGGACGCCAACAGTCCAGCTGAGCCCTCAGTCACCTCCTCTTGTGATCACGCAGACACCAACATTCTTCTGTGTCCTCCTCATTAGCTCACGGATTTCTCTAGTCTTTACATGCCTCTTCATTCACTACTCTACATATTCTATTTCTAACACTGATTCGACTCCCTTATTAAATAGAATACATATATTCCCCTTTGATCAATATTGTCTAAAAGACAAAAGAAACTTATCTTTGATATAATCCGCCCCATTTCTGACCAGTCTTTCTTTAGATTCCTCAAGAATTATCTTGAGGAAAGAAGAGCATTAACTTTCAAAGAGTTTCAAGAAGAAAGACATAGTCCCTGCTCTCCAGCTGCCTAGCAAAGGAAAGAAGTCAAGGTCACAAATAACCAAAGCATAAGGCAGAATGAACTAAGTGCCATCAGAGAGGTACGTACAAAGTGCTTTGGGGGCTCAACGGACATAAATATCACAACCAGTTGGTAGGATTGGGAAGAGTATGTGAATAAGGAGGCTTGTGAAATGAGCTCTGAAGGATGTATGGGATTTGGTCAGTAAAAGCTGGCTGGCTGGCTACAGGCTTTCTAAATATAGAGAACATTATAAGCAAAGTCCCAACCACAGAAGAACGCATGCTCTTTTGAGAAGCAGTCTGGTTTGGCTGAAGCTAATGTACACATCACAGAGGTGTGCTGGGAGATACAGCGGGACAAGACCACTCTGCGAGCATTTTAACCACTTCAGTGATCGATCATCAAGGCTCTCAACTCTTCCAAGTGGCATGACGTGAACACGTCTGGTGGTAAGGCCCGTCAGTTGCATGTCACTTTCTAATACCAGGTTAGTACTCATATTTTAAAATTTTTACAAGATCAAACTTGTTGAAAAGGAATGTAGGAGGTCAGAAGGGAGTCATTCCCTTATGGTAAATAAGGATAGCATAAAAATTTAGGAGCCTGTGATCATTTTTGTCTTTCTTTGTCCAAACACTGCTTAAAAAAAGAATAGTTTGTATTTTACAAAAGACGTTGAATGAGGTAATAAAAAAAAGATGAATGAACAAAATAAGTCAATGCTTAATACTCTCTTCAACAGGTGCCTAATTTTACACATATATGTGAGTTTAAAAGGAAATCAGCCAAAGTAAATAATGTGGAAAATCAATGTTAAACACATTTGTACGCATGTGGTTTTTCTCCACATCCTGGGGGAGTTAACATTTTAGTCTTGCTTCAATTCCATTATTAATCTTATTCTTACCAGAGTCAAAAGGGAATTAAATCTGCTAACAAGCAATAACTGAAGCTGAAGGGCAATTGTTTCTTACAGAACAAATACTTCATTTCAGCCCGAGGAGCGTTTCAGAGAGTCCTAACAGTTGTTTTGTCAGCCCTCAAATACTCAGTCTTAGTCTAGCTCTTGTAAGCACACAATAGCATGGGTTAATCTACATCAGAATATCAATTAATACTTCTCAGAGCACATTCCAAATATTTATTCTTTAGAATAATTCTGGAAAGAAAATTGGTTGAGGAAAACATTATCCTCGTTTACAAATTTAAAAAGTAAAGTTCAAAAAAAGTTAAATGGCTTCCCCATGTCCAAGTTGTACTATGGTCTTTTGAGTCCCACTTTAATGTTCTTGCTAATTTACCTGAAATTAGTCTTAGAAGTAAGTAAGTATTATTTGCTAAATAATTCACTTCTTGAATCTGTGCAATGGGGAAAAAAAGGAGGAAGTCACTTAAGATAAGGTAGTTTTTAAACATTTAATATTCTTTCATGATTTACATGGTTTTCCTTCCACAAAGCTAAGCTAAGATGACCTCTTACATGCTCTTGGCTGTAGTTCTCTAGAGTTTCAAAAAAAGTCCTTGTTAGAGGCTGTTGAGTAAATTCAAGGTGTTTCTTAAAGAAAAGTTTGGCCCTGCCTCCAAGACCCTGTTCTGTATGAAGACAGATCCTCTGTAGGTGCTAGAATATAAAATGAACTCCTCATTTCAGTACCAGGATGTCAGCTTTCAACTTGTACTTAACCTAAAACCAAACTACCTGAATTGGTAAGCAATTCAGAACCTATGGACAATAGCCTCTTCCCACAGAGTTCTTCTGGAATGCTCTCTAGCTTTCATGAAGAGGTCAGAAACACCTGGAGGGGTGAAGAGGCTCCTTTATTTTCTGAGCTGGGTGGGAATGAGGTAGTATGGCCTACAGCAGATTAATGACTCACAGACTTGAATCTGCATCTGAGTCACCCGAGAATCTGGTTAAAATACCAATGAAAAGATAGGGGAGCAGTTTTTCTCACAACAAATAAATTATCTCAAACATATTTTTCAAGTTCTTAACTGATAAAAACATGAATACTACGAACCATGAATGACTTTTTCTGGGGGGAAAAAAGATCCCTTATACTAAATTATGATGAATTATCCACACACAAAATAATAGGAGATCCTGCGTTTAGTTTACTTCAGAGTATGATGATGTGAAAATATAAAATGTGAAGTTCTACAAGAACATCTGCTAATTTTTAAAATGTTAAATTGTGTATTCTAAATTGTATTTTTCCAATGATTTGTATTAAAATTGAGTTCAATTCTAAAGCCTGTTTCCTCATTATATTATAAGCCTGTTCACTACCCTAAAGAAAATACAATGCAATCTATTAATTACCAAAGCACCCTCCTGCACTTCATTAAAGCCTGTAATGACAGCATAGTTTTCAGTAGTGTGGAAGGAGGACAAACATATTCCAGGTGTGAGCTCCATACTCAACAGGCTTTACCAGATTGATTTTTCAGTCTTAACATTGTAGTAATTTTCATTAGATTTCCTCTTTCGGTCAAAAGCCGTGGACAGGCATGCAGAACTCAGCACAGTGCTGCTGGAGGCTTTCCCATAGGTGAGACCAAGCCCCTCGGCACCACCTGTGCGAGGTGACTTCCTTCTGTACTTGCAACCTGTTCCAACCCATCCACTCACTGGTGATGTTTCCTTGGATGAGTAAAAACCTCTTGAAGCCTTGTATTCCTCCTCTAAAATGGGGTATTAGTCTCTGTCTCAGGAGGGATTAGAGAGTGTAAGTGAGCATGCACGAAGGTGTAGGGTGCTCAGCAGTGCCTGGACCCATGACATGAAACCCTCCAACAGCACTTACCACACAGTGCAGTGTTCTAGGCACTTAACATACATTAACTCTGTTAATACTTTAACAGCCCCATCTGGTAGGTACTATTACCCTCCTCTTTTAACAGATGAAAAGCCGTCTGTAAACCCGTTCTGATTATTTCACAGGATAACAGGACCAGATAATCAGGGATTAGCGGATTAGCACTAAGCACTTTACAGAGCTCAGCTAGAGAAATAAACTCTAATACCCTAAGGCATCCACTGCAGGGAATGAACTAGCTACTCTCCTAGCAAACTAGAAAGTGCCAGCCATGGGAGAACTGAGAACAATAGTAGCTCAAATCGTTTTCTGTGTTCCATTGTTCAGTTGAGGAACCCCAATAGAAAAAATCCAAGTGCAGCCCTCCACCCTGTCACATTATTCCTTGCCTTTGCCTCATTACTGACAGCCATGTGTCCCATTTGCCCAAGTTACAGAGTTCTGATTCTCTGTGGTAAAGAAATCAGACCATAATGGTAGGGCAGAAACATTCATTTTTGAAGGGAATATGATATAAATCTATTTTGGGGTACATAGCAGGATCATTTATTGCGATATTAGCTTTTTGGTTTTGCTGCTATTGAATAGCCCAAAAGAGTGAAATGATTTGTATTTTCTATTTTGCCTCCACCCCACCTTCTGAGAAGATGCCCAAACTTTCTGCACTTCCTTGCACAGGATAAACAGCAGGGCTAAAGCATAAGTGACCTAGAGAAAACCTCCCTTCCTGGCTATAGTTTTCCAAAAGCCTTGTGCTATGGAGACAAAAAGAAGCTACTGCATTTGGTGTGATAGTGGAGGACAAAAAAGGTGACAGGTGTGGCACAAGCAGCAAAAGGAAGAAAAAGACTGTTCTAAGCATAAGGAATGGCTGGAGATTAAACGATCCAAGATGGTGGAGTAGATACACGCTGTGCTTGCCTCATCCCACGAACACATTTCAATTACAACTAAATTATAGACCAATTGTCATGCAGGGTCTCAGCTCCTACTACCCACAAAAGAATGCAGGATATGGAGAGGCCAAAAAGGAACAACAATGGAGCCACAGATAGGGGAGTCATACCACTATATTCTCGATGGCGGATGGTTGAGACACAAAAGCAAACATCCGCCAGTACCCCAATGAGGGGTCTTCCTGCACCCCCATCTCGCTGGCGGCAGAGCGAGACACAGAAAGTAGGATCAACACGATCCACAATCCACAATCTGCTTGCTAACCGCACTTGCTAGCTGCAAGCTACCGTCCGCTTCTCTGCCAACCAACCAACCCCCTAGCCTAGCCACGGCAGTTATATTAGTGGCTAACGGCTAACTGGTAACAGCCGATGGATGACCACCCAGCCACAGCAGATGGCCATCTGATTACAGCTGATGGCCATCTAATAACGAAGCCAGCACCTTTCCATGTGAGTCCGAGAGCCTGGAAACTGTTTTCTGGGACTCTGTCCCCACACCAATCAACCTGGAGAACCATCTGAAGACTGGCGGAACAGAAGTTATATAACTAAGGATATAAAGAAGCCACGTCAATACTGGTAGGAGGGGAAAAGACGCTGAGCTGACCACACACCTGCATGTGGTGGTTGTGAATCAGTAGGGGTATCTCGGGCGTGAAGCTCCCCCCAGAGGAGTGAGGGACCCCAGTCCCACACCGGCCTCCCCAGCCAAGAGTTCTGGTGCCCAGGAGAGGAGCCCCCACAATATCTGGCTGTGAAAAACAATGGGGATTCTAACCGTCCAAGTGGGACGGAAGGCTGCAGGAAACCAGGTGTCCTCTTAAAGAGCCCATGCACAGACTCACTAGCAGGTACTCACCTTGGGCTCCAGAGGAGGGACGGTGACTCAAGGAATGTCGGAGGCATCGAGGGAGCAGATTGAGATGTGTGGCCTCGGTGCGATGGCTGGAGGACAGTCTCCGTTTACCCTGTGTGGGGTCCTATTTCCCATGTAGCCAGCAGCCGGCAGGCAGGCACCATCTTTCCTGTGTTGAGCCCGCCCCCTACACTTATGACCAAATCTGAATCTGATTGGTCTGTGAGTTCCACAGCTCTGCCCCCTGCTAACTCACTGGGACTCCACCTCACCCAATTCCCACAATACCTCTCTGGCAAGCAACTAACACAGCATGCATTGCACTCTTTCTTGGAAAACTATTAGAGTCCAACAGACCTGAGGTGGGCAGCGACTAGCCTCAGTGTGCTGTGACACTTTTGCTGAGTAGCTTCAGGTTCAGCACTGACACCAAACCAGAATCTACATTAACCTGGTGACCACAACTCTTCCCACTCTGGAGATTCCCTGAGACCCTGCATCACCTAACTTGCGTACCACACAAGGCTTTGTCAGTGGCTGAACCTTAATGGAGCTGAAAGGGGGCAGTAGGTCTCAGGATGTCCTGGTATTTTGCAGAGCTACCCCAGGCCTGGTACTGATAGCAGAAGTCCTCAGTTCACAGTGTGGCCTCTCCCATGCTCCTCCAGATGTAGCCCAGGTAGTGAACAACTGCAGTATAGCTCCTACCAGGTAGTCCCAGGCTGGTCACAGGCAGCGGATAACTTGCACCTGCACCAGAGCCCCTTTAAAGAGGCCCCAGAATGAACACACTTGGAGGTTGCCTTCATACCACAGCAGAGCACCTCCCAATTAGCCCCACAAGTGGCGCACAAAGGGCGATCTCAACAGTCACCAGAGTCCACAGGGGCAAATCCATCTCAAAGGAGTACACCCCTACATAGCAGCCTGGAAGCTGTGGACGTGGCAAAACCCCACAGCCAATCAGCCTGAGGGTCAATCCCACCCCCTGATGTTCCAATAGCAACCAAGGCTCAACTATAACAGGTGGGTACACACAGCTCACACAAGGGACACTCCTGGAGCACTTGGTGAAGGTGACCAGGGAGACTGAGCCACTGAGCTCCAAGGGAACCTACTACATAAGGCCACCTGGCCAAGACTGGGGGACATAGCAGATCTACCTAATACATAGAAACAAAGAGAGAGGCAGCTAAAATGAGGAAACAAAGAAATATATCCCAAATGAAAGAACAGGAGAAAACTCCAGAAACAGAACTAAATAAAATGGAGGCAAGCAATCTACGAAAGACAGAGTTCAAAACAATGGTTATAAGATGCTCAAGGAACTTAGTGAGAACTTCAACAAAGAGATAGGAAGCATAGAAAAGGACATAGAAACCACACAAAAAAAAAAAAAAAAAAAAAACAGAAGTGAAGAATACAATAGCTAAAGTGAAGACTGC
The DNA here is from genome assembly GCF_004115265.2 of Rhinolophus ferrumequinum. Lineage (NCBI taxonomy): Eukaryota > Metazoa > Chordata > Mammalia > Chiroptera > Rhinolophidae > Rhinolophus > Rhinolophus ferrumequinum. Next base: position 53,825,777 of record NC_046303.1, on the reverse strand, counting down.
AATACAAGGAATCACCAGTAGACTAGATGAAGCAGATGATCAAATCAGCAATTCGGAAGATACGGTGCCAGAAAACACCCAATCAGAACACCAAAGACAAAAAAGAATCTAAAAAAATTAGGATAGTTTGAGAGACCTCTTGGACAACATCAAGTTTAATGACATTTGCATCATAGAGGTACCAGAAGGGGAAGAGAGAAAGCAAGGGATCAAGAACCTATTTGAAGAAATAATGACTGAAAAGTTTCCTAACCTGGTAAAGGAAATAAACATACAAGACCAGGAAGTGCAGAGTCCCAAACAAGATGAACCCAAACAGGCCCACACCAAAACACATCATAATTAGAATAGCAAAAGTTAAAGACAAGAGAATCCTAAAAGCAACAAGAGAAAGGCAACTAGTAACTTATATGGGAGCTCCCATAACACTGTCAGCTGATTTTGCAACAGAAATTTTGCAGAACAGAAGGGACTGGCACAAAATGTTCAATGTGATGAAAATCAAGGATCTACAATCAGATTATTCTACCCAGTGTAGCTATTATTTAGAATCGAAGGACTGATTAAGAGCTTCCCAGAAAAGAAAAAGGTAAAGAAGTTCATCACTAGTATTACAAGGAATATTAGAGAGACTTCTTTATTATGGGGGGAGAGAAAAGGATCAAAATTATGAATAATAAAATGGCAATGGATATATATATATATATATATCCATTTATATATATATATCCATTTATATATATATATAAAACAATTACTTTCAATGTTAATGGATTAAATACTCCACTCAAAAGACATAGGAGGGCTGAATGGATAAGAAAATAGGACCCTTACCTATGCTGCCTATAAGGGACTCACTTTAGATTGAAAGACACACACAGACTGAAAGTAAAGGGATGGAAAAAGATATTTCATGAAAATGGAAATGAAAAAAATAAAATAAAAATAAGCTGCAGTAGCAATACCTATACCAGACAAAACAGACTTTAAAACAAAGGCTATAACAAGGGACAAAGAAGGACCCAGTAATCCCATTTCTGTGTATTTATCTGAAGAAACCCAAATGCTACTTCAAGGGGACATGTGTACTCATATGTTCATTGCAGCACTATTTACAATGGCCAAGATGTGGAAGCAGCCTAGGTGTCCATCAATGGAAGAATGGATAAAAAGAAGGTGGTACATACATACAGTGAAATATTGCTCGGCCAGAGAAGGGAATGGGATCTTGCCATCTGTGGTGGCATAAATGGACCTGGAGGGTATTGTGCTGAGTGAAGTATATTAGACAAAGAAGATGCAATGTCATTTCACTTATATATGGAATCTAAAGAACAAAATAAACAAACAAAACAGAAACAAACTCATAGATACAGAGAACATTTTGATGGTTGCCAGATGGGAGGGGCTTGAGGGAGTGGGTGAAAAATGGGAAAGGATTAAGAAGTACAAATTGGTTGTTACAAAGTAGTCTTGGAGATGTAGGGTATAGTAGAAGGAATATAGTCAGTAATACTGTAATAACTATGTTTGGTGTCAGATGGGTACTAGATTTATCACACTGATAGATGAGAGGGGGGTTGGGGGACAGGGTAAAAAAGATGAAGGGATTAAGAAAAACAAATTGGCAGTTACAAAATAGTCATGGGGATGTAAAGTAAAACATAGGGAATATAGTCAATAACATGGTAATAACTACATATAGTGCCAGGTGGGTACTAGACTAGTCAGGGGGATCACTTATTAAATTACACAAATGTCTAGCCAGTATGCAGTACACCTGAAATTAATACAAAATAATATCAAATGTTAACTGTAAGTAAAAACCTTTTTAAAAAGGGTTGGGTAGAGGTGAAGGGGAATAAGAGGTTCAAATCTCCAGGTAAAAACCAAATAAGTCATGAGGATATAATGTACAGCATGGGGAGTACAGTCAATAATATTTTGATAGTGTCTGGACTTAGGTGATCACTTCTTTAGATATATAAATGTTGAATAACATTTATATGGTGTACACCTGAAACAGATATAATATTGTATGTCAGCTATATTTTCAATAATAATATATAAATAAAATATATAAGAAGAAAGTCATAGTGTTACCTTAAATATATCAAAAAAATGTATTCCAGTATTTTTTATCTATAACAAATAAATAGAAAAGAGAATTTAGAAAAGTAAAAGGATGGGCTGGAGATCTATGGGACCTCCATTGATGGGACCCACAGCTACCCCCTTGCAGAGTTCCAAGAGTTTCCTATGTCATTCCATAGGAAATGACAGCAACGTGGTCACACAAGGCTCCATTCAGAGTACCTGAGCCCACTAGGTCCCTATGTAATGGAGGACATGAGAGCCCCAACACCATCAGATTGCAAGGGATTGGCTGCAGAGATAAAAGTAGGTCCATCCATTAGGGGGCTCAACCAAAGGGCTGGGTTATCACAATGAGTGAGAATCATGGATTCTAAAAACATCCTACAACGTACAGGACAGTCCTATACCACAAAAGTGTTCCCCCACAATGCCAGTACACTCTGTTAAGAGAAACTGGTAGACAATAAGCATCAAAGTAGAAACTAATTTGGACTAAAAGAGCAAGGATCACTCTTACACTCGGTTCTGTGCCACAGCCCCTCAGCCGCACAGTTTTGTGAATGAGAGAGGGAATCCCACTAGGACCGAGACTGAATTCCCTTCAGGTGGTGGGATGAGAGCTCAGAGTTGAATCTAGGTTGATTTTAAAACAACAAACAACAACAAAAAAAAAACCGTAATGCAACGTTTCTTATACACTGGACCTTACTGAGAAGATTCATACACCCTACAGATACTTCATTTTTCAGAGTCAGGGGGCTTTCTAAAGGCATGATCAGCTCTCGTCCTGTCTTCCACACACTCCTGAGGACACACTATATTTTGTACTTGTGACAGTTCTTAAAGTGGCTTTCCAGATTGCACCTGTATCCTAGTACAAAGAAGAAAACACTAAGCCATCCTTCTTGTCCCTAAGAGAACACCCCATATTTCTTTATTCTGAGTTTTTTGTGAAAATGGCAGCAGTGATTATATTTTTAAAATTTTATTTTTAAGCTATTTTATTTATAATCAATAAAATCTGGTTAAGCATCTGTATATGTATCCAACCCACCTAACAATTGTTACATGTCACAAGACTGTCAAGAAAGGACTTTGGCAGTGCTATATAAAGTGACATAAATTGTTGGTTTAATGAGAAATGTCCACACATCACCTTAAAAGCTAACTAAACAGCCACATGCATTAAGGGAAAAAAAAAAAACAACAGAATTAGAGATGTGAGTATTTTCAACTTTTGTAAAAAAACTAACTTGAGAAGGAATAAAACACTATGTAGCACCTTCTGTCAAAGTGAATAAAGAGTTATATGGTGTAATTAATCTTTATACCTCTTTGGTAGAAAGGGTGGGGGCAACGTGATCCCTCTTTTATAGGGAGCAACAGCACAAGTTCAGATTTTTTGACTCAGGACAGTAATCAGTGGAAATGGAGTAAAAATCCTACATGGAGCTTAAGACACTAGTTATTCCTATTCTTTTACAAGCACTGTACCTTTTTTAAAAGATATCATTCATTGAACACTTACTAAGACAAGAAAGGATACTTTAAATACTCTTCTCACTTAAAATCTTACAACCCTAGTTGATGGATATAATTTCCCCCATTTTACAATTGAAGAAACGGAAGGCAATGACATTAGGCAGCTTATACAAGATGACACAGCAAGGAAGTATTGACTGAATCCCAGTTGGGACCGTTGGACTCAATGCCCTGCCTCCCAGCCACAAGTCCTCCTGCTTTGTTCACCCCTCACACAATGAAGAAATTTAATTGCATTTCAGAATTAATACAGATTATTCCTAGTGGCTATCAAAGACTCTGGCAGTGACAATTAATCTATGAACTAATAGGACTACTTTCAATTTCCTTGAAATATTACGACCATTGAAAAGAGTCCTGACTTTATCTTCCATACTACCCAACACTCTCCATCTTTAATATAGATCATACCTTATTTTAATTACTTGTTGAACATGTCCTCCCTGCCAGCCAAGAAGACCCATGAAGACAGGAAAAACGCCTATCTTCATCTACCACTAGTCTCCACAGGTAAGCACAGTGCCCGGCACATAGTAGGCTCTCAATAACCCTTTGTTGAATGAATGATCAAAAGAGCTAGAGCAGTCTTGTGAGCTAAGGGAAGCATGGCATAGTGGTGGCACCCGGAAGAGAAAGACTTCATGGTCAACAGCTGGGTCATGACTGACTGGTAGAAAACCTATGATTCAAGGAGATAATAACAAGACCAGAGATAAACAGCAACTAAAACTCCACCTTTCTACAAAGCCTTTGAAGACTCCACAGAACTAATGGCTATCTCCCCAAACTACATATGAAACTATCAGATGGCTTTCTCCGTGTGTCATACCATCACAATTATTTCTGTCCCGAAATTGCATATATTCAACTTTGTATCCCTGAATACTGTAAAACACCTACACATTCAACCTTCATCTTCTACCTAGTGCACTTAGCATTGACCTACAGCTACTACTAGTTTATGTCTCTTTTTAATAATGGTTCTCCTTTATCTATATACTTATCCACAATCAAGCTTCAATCCATATTCCAAATTGGTTTCCCCCATCCCTCCCTTCACCCATTTTCATGTCATCTACAGGGAGCTACCCTGACAGCCTTCTTGCCTTTGATCTTACAATTCATTTTGCACCAAATGCCCTTCGTTTTAATGCTTGAACCCAGCTCAATTACCATTTCCTCCAAAAAGCCTTCATAACTTCATTTTAAATGGACATAATCCCTTCCTCATCTCAATTCCCACATTTTATCTATATCTTTCTGTTGACATAAATAACATAATTTTATAAATTCAGATACTGCTTTATAATCCCTACTAGATGGTAAGCACCCATAGACGAAGTCCACATACACCCACCTCTGTGTCTCCCGCCGCAAGCAGCACAGGGTTGTCCACACAGCAGGACATTATAACTACACACTGAGTGAATACAAGAATGCATAAAAGCTTAATGGGTTTTTGTTCTGTTGCTCTTAGGTCTTGACCATGGCTTAATGGAAATGGCATTAATCATAAATCATAAATCTTAGTTCAATTTTTCTCACAAGCTAGAGTTAACATAATTTTCAAAGCATCTAACTTGTCATTTCATCAGTTTATATATTCAAGGAACATGCTCTCTGATAGATTTATTTCTAAGCATACAATCTAAAATAAATTTTCTTTTATTTCATTTCTGCTCTTTGATATTTTTATCTGTACTTTTTCTTTACTAGAAAGAAACTTATCTATTAAACAATTCCTCATATGTATTTTCTTGGATCATTAATTAAGTAAAAATAGAAATTTCGAGATTCTTTTTAGGATGTAGAAAGTAAGGCCCTACTATGAGCAGAGGAAAAACCAAGACTGTTTCTTTGTAAATGGTCACAATTTAATACTTGATTTTGTAAATCAACAAATATAAATTAAAACAGATTTAATGATTTAATAAATGAAATATCAATGAAATCATTTTTGTAACTGCAAATCTTTGGTGTAAAAATAAGTATAGACTAAACCTTATCTTAATGATAGAGCTAATCAACATAGTAGGAAATAAAACTTGAAATGGTTGGGCTGGCCCGGTGGCTCAGGCTGTTGGAGCTCTGTGCTCCTAACGTCGAAGGGTGCCAATTCGATTCCCACATGGGCCAGTAGGCTCTCAACCGCAAGGTTGCCGGTTTGACTCCTCAACTCCTCGACTCCCACAAGGGATGGTGGGCTCCGCCCCCTGCAACTAAGATTGAACACGGCACCTTGAGCTGAGCTGCCCATGAGCTCCTGGATGGCTCAGTTGGTTGAAGTCTGGGCTCTCAACCACAAGGTTGCCAGTTCGATTCCTCGACTCCCGCAAGGAATGGTGGGGCTCCGCCCCCTGCAACTAACAATGGCAACTGGATCTGGAGCTGAGCTGCACCCTCCACAACTAAGATCAAAAGGACATTAGAAAACAATCAGTAACCACAAGATGGCCAAGGGGTTTTGAAAATTAATCTGGGGAACGTAATTTAGTGGTTACCAGAGCGTAAGGGGGTTGGGGGTGGGAGATGAGGGTAAGGGGGATCAAATATATGGTGATGGAAGGAGAACTGACTCTGGGTGGTGAACACACAATGTGACTTATAGATGATGTGATACAGAATTGTACACCTGAAATCTATGTAATTTTAATAACAATTGTCACCACAATAAATTAAAAAAAAAAAAAAAGGACAACTTGACTTGGAAAAAGTCCTGGAAATACACACTGTTCCTCAATAAAGTCCTGTTCCCCTTCCCCAATAAAATCTTTAAAAAAAAATTTAAAAACTTGAAATGCTTAACTTGATATAAACATGTGAAGCTTATTGGTTTCTTTATTTCTTTATCACATTTAAATTAATGTAAATACATTTGATTTAATAACCTGTAATATTTTATTCCTCTCTAAGCTCACTTAAGCCATTATAGTTACCAATATAATTATGAGTTAAAGGTATAATCTTAGACCACAAATCCAAAGCTTTATATGTTCTTTCACATGCTCTTTTCTGTATACTTAGGAAGTATTCCTTTCCATAAAAAGAGAAAAATTGACTGAGACTAGTTCCCCATGACCTCCTCTGATCCAATAAAGTAGAGCAGAAGTAGCAAATCCTTCAGAGTGATGTTCTATCAAGGGATGACGTAAACTAAGCCAAGCTCACTTCCAACTTAAAATAGCTCTTCACTTTTTTAATCACATGTACAAATGTACAAACAGTAAACATACAAGCAAACAAATTGAGAATAAACTTTTCATATCAAATAGACAATTACAAACAATAAAGAATAGGATGGAGTTCCAGCACCTCATAAGGTGAAGTAAGCACAAGCCAACTTTCTTTCCCAATGACTACAACTATAAACCTGGACAGGATGTGTGGTGCAGCGACTTGACTCAGAAAAGTAAGTAACAGCAGGTAAATCAGGAAGGAACACCAAAATGTAAAGTGTAATCAAACTGGTAGTGAGATTGCCATTTTGTTTTCCTCCAGTGCCACTGGTCTGCACTCAGGACAGCCAAAACCTAAAAGTGAGCACTGTGGTGCAGACAGAGAGAGATCTAGTAGTGAACCTTCCTTTCTTGCTCAAAGAGCAGAAAAGGAAACTCCTAAAGTTCAAAAACTATGGGGAAAATTTCCATGGGTTTGTTTTCTCTCCTGCTGTTGTTGTTGTTGTTGTTGTTGTTGTTGTTGTTGTTGTTGTTTTCTCATGCCTTAGTCCAGAGGCAATACTGCCCAAGAGAGGTTGGAGGGGTAGAGTGGTGGCATTGAAAGTGGCCAGTAACATAAAAGCCAGAACTATAAGGAAGGGGAGACTTTATCTCTGATTGGTGCAGCTGCAATGGTGTGGCACCAACCCCTTGTTTTTATTTCCTCTCTCTTGGTTGGGCGACCCACCAGTTCCTGGTCTGAGGATCATAAAGAAGAGCCCAGGAAAACAGAAAGAACTGAAGACGTAGTAGAAAAGAAAAAGGTCTGGAAACTGACCCCATAAAATTGTTTATGAACTCAGGGCTCACCCCCTATCTATACATGGATGGATCTGACCTTCATTAGTATGTCAGAGACTTTGAAAATTAAACTAACAGAGACCTCAGCCCAGGTCCCAGATTGACCACTGGGTGGTGTGCGTGCAGGACAGATTCAAATGGCACTGCAAAAACTTTCAAAATGTATAGCCATTAGAACCAGAGTCAACAGAAGGCAGTTTGAACTCACAGCCGGAACCTAACTGGGTCAAATGTCTGCTAAAACAAAACATCAGCATTCTCTATGGTATTTAAATAACCATGGGTTCCACAACATTAAATTCAAAATATCCAGGATAAAATTAAAAATTACTCAGCATATGAAGAGTCACAAAAATCTCAACTCACAAAGGAAGACATTCAACAGACACAGATAAAATGGCACATGTTAAAATTATCTTACAAAGTCTTTAAAGCAGTTGTTATAAAAATGTTCAAATAACAATAACAAATACTCTTGAAAAGAATATTAAAATTATAGTATCAGGTATTTAATCAAGTGGAAATTTTACCAAATGGAAATTTGATAAATGAAAATTATGTATGTATCAAATGGAAATTATAGAACTGAAAAATACAATAACCAAAATTTAAAAATTAACTAAATGGACTCAATAGCAGACTATAAATGACAGAGGAAAGAGTAAGTGACCTGAATACAGATCAACAGAAATCATCCAATCTTAAAAACAAGGGGGGGAAAGATTTTTAAAATGAAAAGTAATAATAACAATAGGTTTAACATTCATACCATAAGAGTAACAGAAAGAAAGGATGGGAATAGGTTCAGTGCTGAGAAAACTCTTTTATGATAACTGAAAACGTCCCAGGTGAAAGACATAAACACAGATTGAACAAGCTGAATGAATCTCACATATGAAAAAGCCAAGGAAATCCACACCAGATACAGAGCCAAACAGTTGAAAACTAAAGAGAAAGAAAAACTATCTTGAAAGTTGCCAAAGAAAAATGATGCATTACCTATAAGGGGGCAATAATTCAAATGACTATGGATTTCTTATCAGAAACCACAGCAGCCAGAAGGAATTAGCACAACATTTTTAAAATTCTGAAAGAAAAAAAATACTATAACTCAGAAGCTATATCCAGTGAAAACACCCTTCAGCAATGAAGATGAAATAGTGACATTCTCAGATGAATGGAAACTAAGAAAATTTGTATCCAGCAGACTTGCTCCAAAAGAATTGCTAAAGGAAGTTTTTAAGACAGAAAGAAAATAATGGGATGAAACTTCAAAAATAGAGTAGTATCAAACTGTTAAAGAAAGAGTAATTATACCTTTATGTGTTGACATGAAAAGATACCCAAGACATATTAAACGAAAATAACAAATAGCCAAACCATATTAATTTTATAATCTGTCAATGGTTTAAATAACAAATAGATAACTACTAGTTAACTGGCAAGAGAAAGATAAATAGAGCAATGATAGAGAGATACATATATAAAATTTCTCAAAAGATATAAGAACATATTAATAGTAATTAACTAAAACTGGAATTAGAGGAAAGGAAAAGTTTTACTTTCCCTTTACAGCCTTCTCTGTGATTTAAACTTTCTACTTTCAAATGTGTTAATTACATAATTTTTAAAAGAATTAAGCAATGTTCTATTTTAACAGTTTAAACTATATAATCTATATCTATATATCTAATCTATATCTATATGGCATCCCCTGTTGTTATTACACATTGAATTTCAGTTATAATACACATTAGAAAAACATCTTCACATCTTCCAGCTGACATAGGAACCTATGGTACGCTCGCTCATCAAAACTCATGGTATTTTTTTCTTCAGTTGTATCCTAGCTATTTATTCATTTATTCACAAACACATATTTGAACATCCATTCTGTCGATAAACTAGATTCTGAATTCATAGTCTCTGCTCTCACAGAATTTACATTCCCTGAGAGTACTATGGGGTACATTACTATGAGGGTACATAGCTACAAACACATAACTAGACAAAATAATTATAAATTGATGAATGCTGTGGTAAAAATTAACAAAAGATTAAATAACAAAGGTAGCAGTATAACTTACTTTTTAAATAGGGTGGTCAGAAACAAACTTTCAAAGGAGGGATATTTATGCTGACAGGTAAAGCATTAAGAATAAGAACTAATCAGCTCCATTAAGAGTGGAGGAAGAACATAACATACAGGAAATAAAACATGTGCAAAGGCCCTGAGGTGGAAAAGAAGCCTGCGATTTCAAAATCCAGATACAGATATGGCTATGGATTCAGACACAGATAGGTACTGTATTTTGCTACGGAGAATGCACTCCTGTGTATAATGCACACCCATGGTTTTTGGCCCAAACTCTCAGGGGAAAAAAATTTTTTTGTTTTAACTTTTTTTTTTTAATTTAAATTTATTGGGGTCACAATGAATAGTAAAAATACATAGGTTTCAAGTGTACAATTCTGTAATACAGCATCTACATATCACATTGTGTGTTCAGACCCCATTTTAATTTTTTAATTCAAATTTTTATTTGTTTACATTTAGGTATTTGTTTTTTTGTATTATAAAGGAATTTTAGCATTTATTTTTTACTATATTATGGTACAAGAAATTTTATGTAAGAAATAAGTACAAAACATAAGAACAGATACAAGGTACAAGAAATTTTATGTACCGGTCACAAATTTACGATATTTATGCATCATAGAAGGCCAAGAACTCTTCGTCGTCCCAAGTTCATCCTAAATTCAAAAAAACCGATGATCGTATTCCAGGGTGTTATTTTGCATATGGATATCGTTTTTTATTTCTAAAGTGTTTTTAACTCATAAGCATAAATAAAAGAATTAAAAACATTTATAGAGATACAGAATTAGTACTACCCATGTACAATCTCATCCTATTTTTCCCTCACAAATTTGGGCAAAAAAGTGTGCATTATACACAGCAAAATATGGTAATATTTCGTCCAAAAACTCAAAGTCCATTGGAAGAAAAGAAGGAACTCCTACCCTAAAAGTGGCTAGTCAGAGGGACTTGTCTTAATTAGGTATTCCAAGAAACAAACTTACACATACCCAAACAAAACTGATTGCACCTTTCCACTCTCTCCGACTCTTAAAATTTTTTTATTGATAAAACACCATGCTTCCATTGTCCCATAAGAGTACTACAGTAGTTCCCCCTTATTTGCAGTTTCAATTTCCATAGTTTCAGTTACCCTGATCAACCATGGTCTCAAAATGTTAAATGGAAAATTCAAAAAAATAAACAATTCATACGTTTCAAATTGGGTGCCATTCTGAGGTATGTGATGAAATCTCGCACCACCCTTCTCTGTCCTGCCAGGGACATGGATCATCCCTTTGTTTAGCATATCTATGCTATCTCTCTACTCTCCACGCACATTAGTCACTTAGCAGCCATCGCGGTTGTCAGATGTCATGGCACCACAGTGCTTAAATTCAAGTAACACTTATTTTACTTAATGCCACATTCGCATAACTTTTATTACATACAGAATATTGTTCTAATTGTTCTGTTTTGTTATTATTGTTACTGACCTCTTACTGTGCCTAATTTATAAATTAAAGTTTATCATGGGTATGGATGTAAAGGCAAAAACACAGTATATGAGGTGTGATCATAAACTACGGTGAATGTTTAAATTTTAAAAAGAATGTATTACAGTAAAAGACACATTGCCATTAATCCCCCTCAAAATACACGCCCTCACTTCGAACACACTTACCCCATCGTTCTTGCCACTTCCTGAAGCAGTTCTGGGAGTCCTCTTTCACGAGTGTCTTTAGTTGCGCTGTCATGGCTGCCTTGATGTCCTGAATCTATTCAAATGTTTACCTTTCATTGTCATTTTGACTTTGGGGAAGAGCCAGAAGTCACAACGTGTCAGATTCAGTGAATAAGGTGGACGAGGACACACCGTAATATTTTTATTGGACAGAAATTGCCATACCAGAAGCGATGTGTGACATGGAGCATATATAGGGTTTGATACTATCTGTGGTTTCAGGCATTTACTAGGAGTCTTGCAATGTCTCCACCACCACCCCCAGATACAGGGGGACTACTACACAAACATCATCCAGTGTTCACAGCAAAACTCCAGACCTTTCCTCATTTACCCACAACACCATGATTCCTCTCCAAACTCAGAAGACTGAGGTTTGTGACCCTGTGTGCACCAGTACTCTCACAGAAATTGGACCTACCTCAATTAAGTTTGAAATTCCAGGCCCTCCCTTCTAAGTACTCAGCACCATAAAGCACACTTTTTAATCCTACTCCTTTGGATTGTGGCCAACCCATCCAATCTAGATTCTATGGGAGAGGTAGGGGAACTGGGGATGAAGGTGGATGGATGGCATCTACAATTTGGTCCCTAACAACTCTCCACCATTGCACCCTTGATGAAAACAACCTATGCTCAGGCCAGATGACATTGCTCTCTACACTCCCCTCACATCTTCCTCCATGTCTTGCACATGCGCTTCATTCAGTTCTGGATTGCATGCTAAAGGAATGGCAGAATCCCAACAGACCAGTGAGTGCAATCAGATGAAAATAATATAGTGGAGACTGATAAACCTAGAAAATGAGTTTTCTCCCTAAGCCATTCAAATTCAGACTTTATAAAAAAAAAACACCAGGCTAATCACACCAAACTCATCTGCAGGCTAAATTCAGTCCAGAAGCCACTCATCCAGTTTCTGACACCCCTACTCCATACATACAGATGTTACCTTTCCTCAAGGCCTTCAGGCACTGCTTCTCTCACAAAGTTTGTGCTGCTCCCCTTAATTTGAATCAATACTTTGCCTCTATTTCAACTTGATAGAAAAGGGAAAGAATATGCAGCCAGAAGACATCGGCTAAATCTACTTGCTAACTTACGACTAAGGCAATTGATATCTCTGAACCTCAATTTCCTCATTTGTAAAATGACGAGAACATCTACTTCACAAGGTTTGTTTGAAGGATAATACAGAAAATACATGCGAAAAGCACCAGATAAATGTTAATTCAAACTGTACTTGCAGATTCTCCTCACCTCCATTCCAGAAATAGCTCTTACTCCAGAGCCAGATTAATATTCCTTGTTCCTCAATCCATCATGAGCACGTGCCCAGCTACGTGCCCGACACACTGTATTAACATGCTGCCTTCCGTGTCTATACAATTGTATCCTGCACTGCCAAGTACGTGCCATGCAACTCAGTTGCTTCACTAAGAACTTCAAGTCTTACTTCACAGCAAAAAATTAAAAAAACAAAAATAATTAACCAAAACATTGTGGTATATGACCAGATGCAGAAGAGGTAATAGGTATATGCCAATAAATTACATACATAAAAAGAAAAAATTAATATACCGTGTTTCCCCAAAAATAAGACCTAGCCAGACCATCAGCTTTAATGAGTCTTTTGGAGCAAAAATTAACATAAGACCCAGTATATACGATATGATATGATATATATGATATGATATGATATGATATGATATGATATGATATATGATATAAGACTTGGTCTTATATTAAAATACGACTGGGTATTATATTAATTTTTGCTCCAAAAGACACATTAGACCTGATGGTCCGGCGACGTCTTATTTTTGGGGAACATGGTAGCTATTTTGTACCTGCCTGAGTAAACTCTATGATAATGAATTCAACTTGCAAGTACTTTTTATCTACAGAATATCTGAAACATCATAACAGATTTCTATTACTCCTGTCATTGACTCATTTCTACTAAAACTGAGTTATCTCATCAAAACCCCTAAGAATACTTTCTAAAATTGATTCTCCATAAACAGAATGAGTCATAGATAAATCACCTGTTTATCTCTGCTGTTACTTATAAAAATAAACTTACACTAGACATTCCAATATCAAGAACAATCAGAAATACACATATATAGACAGAATCCAGTCCGGAGACACTCAGTATCTTCCTAATTTGAATTTGAGAACTTCCTTGTATTACATTCCTTCTTCAGAAGTACATACCCTTCCGCTGAAAATTCTCATGCATTAAAACCAATACCCTCAAATTATGAGGGGACTATTAACTTAAAAGTCATTTTAAAATCTCATAATGCTCTCCATGGTTAAAATCTGTAAAGCTTTAGGGTTACTTTTAGGGTTAATTTACAGATATAAATTTGATATACATCTTATTCTATTATAGTTAAGTGGAAAACCACAGAATTAAATACCTATTATTTCTAGAATCATTTAACATGTCCATACAAAGTAAAAGGAGAAAAAAGTGTAGCTTTCTAACTTTAAAACACCTATGTGGAAATTTATACTGTCATAGTTTTTCTCCTTTGGGCTTCACTGGTAGTAATTTTCACCTATGAATTCTCTGAAATCGTTTAATAATACTTACTGTTATGATATACAATTAAAGCACGTGATATAATTTTTATACACAGTATTAAGTCTTGATTTTAGAGTTCGGTCTTGCAACATAATAATCCTCTGTCTTTATATATTTGTACAACTTTTTATGAAAACAAATATGGATTTGAGATTACGAATTCTTAGAGGACAGTGTATGTAGGTTACTCACATTGAAACTTTGCAGTTATTTGATTAAGAATAGACCTGCTCCTTACAGTCACTTTTGTTCCTGTGTTTCAGACAAACATTACCTTTTCTTGTAAACAACCATACTTCATGGAATAATGTTCTCTTAGAAAGCATTCTCTGTGATTTTTATAGGTTTCTCATTCAAAGTTTATATATATCGGTGGTGCCAAAAAAATGTATACACACATTTTAAGAGATGTTAACACTTAGGTCAACGTTGCTCAAGCAGTTCACTGTAATCAAAAGTGTCTGGACACTGATGGTAACCACTTTGAGCACCTCTTGTAACTGCAGACGTCAAACGTGACTTCTATTCATCTTTTGTTATCGGTATATATGAATACATTTTTTTCTTTCTTAAAATGTGTATACATTTTTTGGCACCCTCTGTATATATATATATATATATACATACACACACACACATATGTATATGTGTATATTTCTATATGATTTGTCTGAACAATTTTAAAGATTTTTCCATTGATATAAAAAAGTTAATTCTATTAAGAATTAAAACATTTGGATGCTATTTTCCAGCTGAGAAAAAAATATATAACCTTCAGGAATATATATTTACCAGGAAAATCAGAAGAAGCAAAACTATGGAGGATACCCATATACAAATGGTGAATAACATATAAGAGCTCAAAAGAAAAACGTGCTTAAGAGCAGCCATGACTTAAACACTTTAGTTTAAAAATCAGATTAATGCATTTGGTGTGTAAATAAGAAAAATATAAAAAGAGTTAACCATTCAGTACATTTTAACAGACAGTTTTCATCATCAACCACAAACTGCTTTGCGAACATTGTTTAAAAAAGATGCAGGGTCTAAGGTCAGCAATACATTTGTGCAATGGCTACCATTGGTCTTCAAAATCCCAGATGACTACTAAGAAAGAGACAGACACCTGACAGATGATGTTACAAAAACTGTCTTCATGTGAATCTGTCAGCTCTTCAACTGTTATTCCATTACTGCACTTGTAAGAAAACAGGAAGAACATCGGGGGGGAAAAAATAATCCAACAACAAATCTTAAAAAAAGAAAGACATCAAGCCAGTAAGATCATGTCAAACACACACAAACACAACCCTGGGTCTCATTGGAAAATGCCACCCTCCCTCAGGCCTCTGCTTTTGGTCATGCTATTTTCTTTGTATATCTTACTTTCTTCTTATTCTGCACAAATCTGTATTTATTCTTCTTGCATTTCAGTGCTAATTTTAAAGTCTACATCAACATGAACAACATAAAGCAGGTTACAAAACCACGAACAGAGTGATGCCCCTGGGCTCTGCATGACCCGGTGGTGCTGACTGGCTCCTGAGAAATCCCTGAGAGGATAATGAGTCTTCAGGGGAGATGTGTAGGATTCCGAGCTTTAGCTGCTTCTCCCTGCACACAAATCCTTCTAACTGTCCAATCTGGAGAATCAGGAGTGATTTTCCCCCACGAGGGATCATTGCTGAGCCCCTCTACATGAAGTGGAGTGCTTTATATGTAGGTGGGGCCGCACGAAGAACCATACCTAGGGATCCTCACTTTCAGGTTCTTTTCACGATGCTTAGGATGGATGTTAAGGGTTATGAGTGAGTGAGAGAGAGAGGAAGTGTGGCAGAGGGAAAGGTGGGGATACACCTAGCGGTGTTAACTGTGGTTTTCTCAGTTTAGGATATGATGGGATGATTTTCGCTTTTTTCTCTTTTGACCACTTGACTGTGTTGTCTAAAAACCCTAGCATGGCACATGAGCCCCCTTGCTGTCTGGGCCTGCCTCCCTTCTCGGTCCCCTTCTCCCACGCCCCACTCTCTGTTGCAGAGTCCCTAGGCTAGAGCCATACCAAGGGAACTCATCTGCCATGCTAAGGCTTTGAGACCACACTGCCTATGGATTAGGCGCATGAGCCTTGGAGTCAAACTGTCCTGAGTTTTAGTTCCAGGTACACCACTCACTGGACCTTGAGGAAATTATTTAACTTCCCTAAGCTTTGGTTTCCACTTTTGTAAAACAGGGATAATAGCAGTGTGTGTGTGTAAAAACTGAGTCACTGTTCACTCAATTCTAGTTACTTGCAGTGGTTTTCTTCTATAAACTCACAGTGAGCACTGATTTAGTCCAAACACAGGGCTAGGATCCGGGAGCCTCTGGCCTGCCACTTCCGTGGATGCACTAACACATCGCCTTGTTTGCTGTGTGTCTGTTTAAGGACACCCTACTTAACACATGTTGATTCATGAATGTTGAACTCACAGCCAACAGCACTATAACTCATATATGAATGAAGCTTACCTAACACATATATTTTCTTCGTAAGGTGCATTACAGCCTCCTTACACTTTAGGAACACTGGACAGCATTTCGGCACCACAATTTGGGTCCATTTTAAACAGCAAAATCACAAGAAAAAGGACCAAAAACGTGAAAACCATGGCATTAAACAGACCACGAAAGGACATGAGTTTAAAGTATGAGAGCTGAAACCAGCAGGCAAAGCACTGCTTTGTTCGCCCTGAGCTGGGAACATGCATGACAGGTGACACTGCTGCAAATGGCCATGAAAGGCAAATTCACAGTACCCAGTCCATACATGATGAGGATCAACTGTATAGAAACACTAAGAAATATTCAGTAAGTATTGGCCAGCAGGAACCAGCGAAGAAGCCTTCTGAGCTGGATGGTGACACTCAGATTTTCTTAGAGGAGGCAGTAGGGCAAGGAGAGCATGGAGGCGGAGAGAAGAGCTGAGGGGACAGACTTCAGGGATTAGGAGGCAGAATCAGTAGTATGGAATGACAGGGGAAGTGCTGCATGAACCATGTATCCTCGGCTGAATTTCCGTCACCTGCCTAGTATCCCCCTCCAGGCCCCACCGGGACCACAGCCTGGCCACCGACATCCCCTCATCTAGCCATTGCTCTGAAAGGCTGCTTAATGTCACCAGTTTCCCTCTCCCTTTCCACAACCTGGCCCACTCCCGACATGAATACCCATACAACCCACAGAAGCCAGGTCTCTGGCAACTGATCCTTGGGATGGAAATCCTCAGGCCCACCTGACTCCCTGTGGCCTCTATCCAACACTGCTATTTTCTGCCCATGGTACCATGATAACTGGAATCTCTGATATTAAACCCAGATTGGATTCAACTTTTCTATGCCTCTTAAAGAATATAATTGGGGCTAACGCCCACTCCACCCCCCTTCTTGTGACCACAGCTTCTGCAGTCATTCCCGGAGTGGACCTACCTCACCTCAACTTCCTTCTTTCTCTCAGTGGCATACTGTAACGTTCCGTGAGTTGCCATACACAAATGTATATAAAATGGTTAAACAGTTATATACCAAGCTGCTGCAATACGGACATGGGGAGTCAGGATTAGAACAGAATCGATGACAGTGTGAAAGGGGAAGCAATTATAGGGAAATTGTTACAGGTATAACTGGAAATTAGTTTCTTCAGGAAGAACTCAACTTAGAAGTTGTTTTCTTCCCAGAAAAGCCAGAGAAATATATAACAGTACTGTACTCCCTCCCCTTCCTCCATTTCACCTCCAAAACAAAGAGGAAAGACAGTTACAAAAAACATTTTGCTGAGTTTTCTAGAGTATTGATCCCCCAACACCACTATGCAGTCTAGTGCTGACCTCATTGGATGTGACCTACCTAGAGAACTTACTAGAACTTACTAGAAGTACAAGTCGTCATCCTTCAGTATAGTTGCATCGTCTTTCAGTATAGTCCTCACTGGCCTACGTGGGAATCGAACCGGCAACCCTGTTGTTCAGAGCTCGCGCTCTAACCAACTGAGCCACCTGGCGGCCCCCTAGGCTAAAGTTTTATAATGGGTGATTTGACTCAGGAGGGAAGAGCAGGAAGCATGGGGGGTGTGGTCATGAAGAGCTCCTGAGAAGGTGACATCAGACACGAAATCTGAAGGATGAGTAGGAGTTTACTAGGTAAAGAGAAGAGGCGGAGAGTGTTCCAGGAAGATTAAAGTAATTGCAGGAACAAAGCCTTAGAGGCTGAAAGGAAAGTAACTCATCTGAGGAAATGAAAGCAGGCAGTTTACCTGGAGAGCAGTAAAAGAGGAGGAGGATTGTGGGAGATGAGGACAGGCCGGGTACCAAGGCCAGATCATGTCAGACATGAAGGCCAAGTGAAGGATTGCGTCTCTAATGCTTGGGAGGCAAGAGTGGAAGCAGGGAAACATGAATGAGGATTGCAGTGTTGTGAGAGAGACAGAGACTGTGGTCCAAGGTGGGGGCAGCGGTGATGGAAGTAAGTGGACATGAGAGGAGAGATTCAACATATATTAAAGATAAATATTTGCTTTAGTTGAATCTTACATTATTGATTTCCATTATATTTATTTTTACTGTTACCTATTATTTATAGCATGTGATGCTAGGTTTCACTATATAGAAGTCAAATAACTTTTTTTAAATAAGAGGTTGTTTTTGGTGGTGTTGAGTAAGTTCATACTGTGTTTCCCCGAAAATAAGACCTAGCCGGACCATCAGCTCTAATGTGTCTTTTGGAGCAAAAATGAATATAAGACCTGGTCTTATTTTAATGTAAGATTGGGTCTAATATAATATAATATAATATAATATAATACTGGGTATAATATAATATAATACTGGGTATAATATAATATAATATAATGTAATACAATATAAAATAATACTGGGTCTTATATAATATACTATTAGACAAAATTATATTTTACAAATAAAATCACTAAAAGCAAATTTTTATCCTATCACATAGGATAAAACTACATTTTTTTCTGGAATTAGTAGTGGTAGTTGTACAACCTTGTGAATATACTTAAAACCACTGAATGATACATTTTAAAAAGATGAATTTTTCGTCTCATTTATTTATTTTTTACTGTCTACAACATTTGTTTATTTATCAAGAGAAACTATCCCTTAGCCCACATATCCATGTTTCATAGTTCTGGAACACAGGTCAGTGACAAACTTCCTTGGAAGTCAACTCAAAGAAATTCTTTACACTCCGAAATCACTTTGCACTCTGAAAGATACCAGCCTTCCTCATCTCCTCAAAATATTTCATGGGATCATAATTTCTGTAGAAATCTGCATACGCCTTCTTCCTTGGTTCAGCTTATAGAAAGCTGCAACCCCCAGAGAAACAATGACTGCTCCAACAATATGAAATCGCAGGGGCCTGGCCAGAAGACCATGCATCTGAGGTTTCGCCAAAGCACTGGAAGACATGGTAGCTATGTACACTCCCTTAATACCAACATCCTTCCAGATGGAGAAATGGATGCCGCTTTTAAAAGGATGAATTTTATCGTATATGAATCATATCACAATTTAAAAAAAACATTATTGCTTCCAGACTTAAGCTTCCACTTTCAAGTTTCCTCCTATGTTGGACTGAATCATTGTTAAGACTTATAGCTATATAATACTACAAGAGAAAAATTACATATACATACATACATACTGAGGCCAATGCATATGAATTCCTTTCCCAAGCTCCCTTCTCTAGCATGTAGGTTTATAACAGAATCTTTAACCATAGCGGTCATTTTCATTTTTATACATCCCAGGCGGGATACTTTAGTTGGTAGTGATGGGGACTTCGGAGGATTATAATGGTTGGTTGATTGCTTGGTTGGTTGGTTGGTCACTTGGTTGGTTGGTTGGTTGGTTCGTTGGTTGGTTTTGAACTTCTCAATTATCTGAATCCAGCACATATGATGCAGATACGCCTGCTCCTGAAGGGTGCTGTTTCCTTAAACTCTGTGGCAGTCTACCTGTCTTACTTGACCCTTAATTGCTGTGATTTTCCGTATTCTTTACTGGGACCTCTTCCCACTCCAGGCCAGTGCTTCTGAAATCTTGGCCCAGGTCACCGTGGGGCAATTAAGTCAGAACTTCTCGAGACGGGTCTAGGTTATAGAATTTTATTAAAGCCCCCAAGTGATTCCAGTGTGCGGTCAGGAAAGAAAACCGCTGCTCTCCATTCCCTCCCTGAATAAGCTCGTCTGCTCAGTCACTTTCATTATCATCTTTATGGCAGTGACTCACAAATCTGTCCTTCTAGTGCCCACTGCCTTCGTCATTCAAAATAAAAGCAACATTAAACCACAAACTAAAATTATGCTTTTTAAATTGACACAAAACTTAAAAGTATTTTAAATTTTAAATCACTTCTTTATAGATTTTTCTAATGTTCTTTTTTGAGGGGTAAAGTGCCCATGCTTTGTTGGTGCCCCCCAAAAAACGATTAGACTGCTTCCTGGGAGATGGAACACATGCTAGAATGCCTTTCCTAAACTGCAGACGTTTAGGGGGAATCTCCATCCAAAGGTCCCATAATCACTGAAAAATCAATATGACTGGAAAAGAACTCAGTATTTCTTCATTTCTCCCGACAAAACCTGTTCTTCCTTTCAGGTTAGCTATCTCAGTGAATAGCACTAACACTCACCCAGAGGCTGAAGTAAAAACCTTGGGAATCATTATTTAATCCTCCATCTTTCACATCCCTGCCCTCAATGAGGACCAAATAAAATCAACTCTAACTCTTTAGTAGATCTCGAATCTGTTCCCTTTCTCTCTAGCTCCACAGCCACAATCTCCTCTCTCGTGGCACACTGCAACAGCCTCTGCAGTGGTCTCCCTGCTCACAGCCTTCACTTGTCCTGCACACCTATCAAAATCACATTTCAAACACAAACGTTTTTGTGTGCTTAAAACCTTTCACAGGCTCCTTCCTGCCTTTAGCTAGCGTTTGCATTTCATCAGATCGCTTGCCCCATAAAACCTTCTCCAAGGCACTTTCACTGCTCCCTCTGCTGCCAGTCCGAACCCCTCATCACTACTTCACCAGCTTCAGCAGAGATTTCCTTCCTCTGGGAAAATCTCTGGTCTCCCACAGCCAGCTTAGGCGCCCCTTCCGTTCCTCCCAGTATCCCATGCTCTACTCTATTACTGCTTCACTCACTGACTGATGGTCTCCCAGCTATAAGTGAGCACCTTACGAGCAGGGTCCCCATCTTGTCCTTCACTGTCCCCAGTGCTTGC
This sequence comes from Rhinolophus ferrumequinum, assembly GCF_004115265.2. Lineage (NCBI taxonomy): Eukaryota > Metazoa > Chordata > Mammalia > Chiroptera > Rhinolophidae > Rhinolophus > Rhinolophus ferrumequinum. The sequence continues at coordinate 53,804,417 of NC_046303.1, read as the reverse complement.
ACAAGGTGATCAGCATTTGTTGAAATAAACAACGAATGGATAAACTAACAAATGATTAATAGCCCTTGTATTCCTTCTCACAAATCTCATTAACGAAATTTGCATTAACCTCTTTCAAGCAAAGTAAGAAAACAACAAAAATACTAGTTAACAAAATAGTAGTTAAAAACGTCTTGTACACACATGCACAGCAGACCCATGGGCTATCCTGTGGGTATGAAAAGGCTGTAGTTCATTCACCCAACATTTGTAAGTAGTTACTGTTAACTCTGTCCATAATAAGCTTGCATTATGCAGTGTCAATAGTCACCTAGTCATCTTAAATGAAGAAATACTAAAGTATGAAATCTGTCATTTAATATAAATATCTACCGTTACCTTTCTCCAAGCACTGCCCTCAGCAGTTGACACATATTGTCTCATTTAATCTCTACACTCAAACTCTGAAGTAGATCATGTTACAACTTTCCTCAGAGGAAGAAACCAAGGCTCTGGAAGGGGAAGCACCTTGCCTGTGATGACACAGTTAGGATGTAAAAAAGCCAGAATGCCAACCCTTCTCGAACAAAACCAAACAAGAAACTTGGACTGACGCCACGTCACATCCAATCTTGCTCTAGTAAGTGACAACACGACGTTAAGACGGCTGGAGTAAGAAACGCCTCTGAGTTGATGGAAGAGGGCAGCCCCACGCCCAAGGGGATGAGCAAAAGCTCACTGATTTCTTCATCTGCATGCAATCTAAATGAGTTTGAAACTGTAGTGGAGAATGTACCTTTGGCTAACAGTCCTATGTCCCAGAGTTACCCATATCCTAGAGACAAACCGGATTCCTGAAAGCACACATTAATTTGGGAGGGTGGGCTTCATTTAAATAGTCCAGTACATTGAATAACTAAAATACACTGAGTTCACCCCCCGGAAAACACTATTAGCTCCTAGTTTTATTTCCATTTTTTTCTGCATAGCTTTTTTCAAGGAATTTATTTATAAAACATAACCGTAAAGAGCCTTACTGAAATAACCCATAGAGTATATAGTTTGTCTGCTACAACTTCCCTCACACCTGAATTATCCAAAATAATACACTCTCCAGTTATTATTACTTAAATGAGTGGCCCAGCCCAAAGGATTCCCAGCTACTGAACACTTTTTCGTATTTCTCAGGGCTAGCCACCCTATTTTTAACCTAAGATTAAACAATTCATTTTAATCTCATTGTTTTTAGAATCCCATATATTGTGTAAGATATACATTAAGTCATTCATTCATTTCATTCATCCCACAGACGTTTATAGGCTTATCATATGCCAGAATTGTCTATCATTTACTTACTCAAAAACTGCTTACTGAGCATCTATCTGCTGAATGGGGATCTGATGCTGAATGAGACAGCAGAGGTTTCCTGACTTTTATACCAAGTCTGAAAGCAAGACCTGCCGTCTGTGTTCTTCAGTGACTCTGAGATCCTACACTTGCTCAGTAGCAAGTGTCAGCAGACAACAGCCCACAGGCCAAATACAGCCAGCTGACCATTTTTATATGACACACAAAGTAAAAATTATCTTTACATATGTAAGTGTTTTTTTTAAAAATGAAAAGAAAAATATTTCATGATAGACAAAAATTCCATTAAATTCAAATTTCAGGTCCATAGATAAACTTTTATTAAAACACTGCCATGTTCATCTGTTGACATCTATGTCTGCTTTTGCACTACAAAAGTTTAGCGGTTGTGACAGAGACCACATACAGCATTCTCACACTCACTGCTTTGCATACCTGCTTGGTGCACTACAAATCACAGTGACAGTTATAACTCAACAGCATTTCAAATGTCATGCGTATTATTTTATCACAATTTTTTTATTACCACTGCATACCTATCACATCAAAACCAGAAAAGAGGAAAATATGACATACTTTTAGCACACACTGAAGATGGACTATATAGTTATTGAATTAGATGACAAAGCATTTTGTTTATTATTCCATGACATTCTATCTGTACTAAAAGAATACAATACATGCCCGATTAAGCTTCGCAATATTCCCAACTCGCAGGAAAAGCAGGAGTCAGAAAAATTACAACATTTAAAACAGAATATCTCATCACAGCAGAATTTCTTCACAAAAGTAAACAAATGAAAATGAGATTGTAACCAAAGTGAATTCATGAGTGGCTCATTTGTTAGCCAAACAAGGAAAGCCATTTACCAATGGTGAGTTAATTAAGTCATGTTTGATTGCAGCAGCTGAAGCAATATGTCCAGAGAAAACAAACTTGTTTCGGACTATTAGTCTTTTGGTAAGAACAGTTGTTCAAAGAGTTTAAGACATTGGAAGCAATATCAATAGTCAATTTTAAAATGAGACACATTATTTTGAGTGGTTTCCTTGGCTTTGATGAGTTGACAGATGTTATGGATACTGCTTAGTTGTTCTTTATACAAGGAATCAACACTGATTTTGAAGTGACTGAAGAATCAGCCTCTATGACTAGGCTGCACGGAACAACTATAAACAAAAATATTTCCAAAGAAGATGAAAAAACCACTAATTCAATACAACGTAAGTAAAATCTGCTAAGATATGTTATAACAGGATGGTAAAAATTATGTGTGGAGCAAAAAGAGCCTTAGTTGGACAAATTTACAGAGCTTGTAAAAATGTAGGGTGTTTAAAGCCTATGGTTATTCATTGTATTATTCATCAGCAGGAACGTTGAGAAAAATATATGAATCTATCATGTGACATTAAACCAGTAGTATTAATGGTCATCTTCATTTGTTCTGATAGCCCCACAAAGTTTTCTCAGAAACAGAAGCTGAATATCCTGACTCCTGGTCAAGAATGAGACTTTCCTGAATGAGGAGAATCACACTCTTAACCACTATCACCGAACACTGAATAACTTTGAAGATTAGCTTTTCCTGTGGACTTGATAACGTTTTTAATTAATTCCACCTGAAATTACAAGGCAAAACAGCAAGTACATGCAAAACTTTATGGCAGTAAAGTCATTTCAATGACAACTAATGTTTGAATCACAAATAATGTCAGGCTACTTCATGTACTTCCCATGCTGGCAAAAGTTAAAACAAAAAGTGAGATTTCCATTCCCACACACATTTGCAGCAGATACATTTTCTGAGCTTAAAATACAGCAGTGTTACTCAGACTTCGATGCAAGTGCAAAAGAAATTTCCGTATTTCAAAATCCATTTTACTGTGCATTTGAGGAGCTTTCACCTAACTTTCAACTGTAAGTGATTAATCGGCAATATAATGATATGTAGAAAGAAAATGTCAGGAGAAATTCTAATAAATTCTATGAATGCCTTCCAGGCAATGAATACGCTCAATTAAAATCAGATAGTTGTGAATTGATATCACTATTTGGCAGCCCCTTTCTATGTGAAAAGACATTTTCAAAGATGAAATGTGTAAATTCTTATTACAGATCAGTATTAAGAGATAAATATTTGCAACAATGCTGATGATAGAGAACACTAACTTTATACACAAATTAAGTGAAATGTTATCCTCCCAAAACAAAAAGAATTCCATTCTTCTCATTAGCAAATCTGTATTACAAAAAGAAATTATACTCAATTGTTATATTTTTAATTTAATCAATCGAAATTTTGTTGAAGTTTACTTTTTCTCTTATTGTACAAGTACTTGCATAATATCCTCTAGCTTGCCTCTTGACCTGCAAAGCGTAAATTATTTACTATCTAGCCCTTTACCAAAAAAGTTTGCCAACCCCTGCTCAAGAAGGTTGATAGTAAAATGGAGCATTTCAGTCTCCAGGGAGCACGAACTATTTATAGATCCCAAAAGTACAACAGGTTACCAAAGTATAAAAATTGGTGTAGATTATGATTGATATAAATTTAAAACTCTAACACTGTCAGAAGAGGAACAAGGTACATACATACAAGGTACAATATACCTCCTAAAACTCTTACCAAAAGGTTCTGACACAGAATCAGACTTTAGGAATAGTAAAGAAAGAACCCATGTACAGGGTGGACTCCACATTGGAGACTGCAGTGATTCAAGCACATCTTCAGGATCCACTTCTAATTCTAGCTTTTTTGCTACTTCCACCACATCTGCAGTTACATTCTCCATTGAAGTCTTGAACCCTCAAAGTCATCCATGAGGGTTGGAATCAACTTCCTCAAATGCCTGTTAATGTTGATATTTTGACCTCTTCCTGTGAATCACAAATGTTCTTAATGGCATCTAGAATGGTGAGTCCTTTCCAGAAGGCGTTCCATTTACGTTGCCCAGATCCATCAGAGGAACCACTACCTGTGGTAGCTATAACCTTATGAAATGCATTTCTTAAACAGGAAGACTTTCAAGTTTGAAATTACTCCTTGATCCATGGGCTGTAGAATGAGTGTTGTATTAAAGCATGAAAACAACCTTAATCTCATTGTACTTCTCCATCAGAGCTCTTGGGTGACCAGGTGCGTTGTCAATGGTTGTAATATTCTAAAAGGAATCTTTTTTGCTGAGCAGTAGGTCTCAACAGTAGACTTAAAATGTTTAGGAAACCATATTGTAAACAGGTGTGCTGTCATCCAGGCTTTGTTGTCACATTTATAAAGCACAGGCAGAATAGATTTAGCATAATTCTTAAGGACTCTAGGATTTTCAGAATGGTAAATGAACATTGGCTTCAACTTAAACACTGCTAGCTACATTAGCCCCTAACAAGAGAGTCAGCCTGTCCTCTGAAACCAGCCACTGATTTCTCCTCTCTAGCTATGAATGTCCTAGATGGGCTCTTCTTCCAATAAAAGCCTGTTTCATCTATGTTGAAAATCTGTTGTTTAGTGTTAAGTACAGAAGGGAAGCAAAGTTTTGCCACCCCCTTTTGGGATATTGATTTTAAGCTGGTTTTTAACAAACAAAAGACTCAGGAAAAACCTTTGACCTTCCCCCTAACTGTCTAAAAGGAATTTAGAGAACATGCTGTAGGAAGGGAAATAGCATCACAGATTACTATACTTTAATATAAACTAGGGTGTGATAGAGAGAAACCCAGCAAGGCCCATTTGATCAAAGTCTTCTCTGGGTCTCATGGTTAGAGATAGCCCAGCAAACCATTTATTTACCAAACATTTGCTTTTCCATCTCCATGTGAATTTCATTCCTGCCCTTCAAAGTCCCAAACTGCAAATCCCCTTTATCCTTAGCTCCAGAATGGCATATAAGCCTCAACTGCCTGATCTGTCGTGGGTCTCATATTCTTATGGACCCCCCAAATATATATCTGTAAAATAAACTTTGGACATTTTCTCCTATTAATCTGTCTCTGTTAAGTGTAATTATTAGCCCAGCTAGAAGAACTTAGAAGGTGGGAGGAAAAATTATCTTTGGAGCCCCAACGTCAGCTTCATTAATTATCTTAGTTAGATCTTCTGGAAATCTTGCTGTAGCTTGTACATCTGCACTTGATGCTTCGCCTGGCACTTTTATGTTATGAATGCAGCTTCTTTCCTTAAACCTAATGAATCAGCCTCTGCTAGCTTCAAATATTTCTTCTGCAGCCTCCTCACCTCTCTCAGCCTTCACAGAATTGAAGAAGTTAGGGCCTTGCTCTGGATTAGGCTTTGGCTTAAGGGAATGTTGTGGCTGGTTTGATCTTCTGTCCAGACCACTAAAACTTTCTCTGTATTATTAATAAAGCTGTTTTGCTTTCTTATCATTTGTGTGCTCACTGGAGTGGCACTTTTAATGTCTTCTAAGAACTGTTCCTTTGCATTCAACACTTGGCTAACTGTTTGGTGCAAGAGGCCCAGTTTTCAGCCTTTCTTGGCTTTCAACATGCCTTCCTCACTAGCTTAATCATTTCTAACTATTGATTTAAAGTGAGAGACATACAACTCTCCCTTTCATTTGAAACTTAGAGGCCATTGCAGGGTTATTAACTGGCCTAATTTCAATATTGTTCTGTCTCCAGGAATAGGGAGGCTCGAGGAGACGAAGAGACATGGAAGAGCGGTGAGTTGGTGGAGCAGTCAGAAAACACAACATATTTATAGATTAAGTTTACCATCTTATGTGGGTGTGGTCATGGCGCCCCAAAACAATTATAATAGTAACATCAAAGATCACTGATCACAGATCACCATAACAAATATAATTCAAAACTGAAATATTATGAAAATTACCAAAATGTGACATAGAGACATGAAATAAGCAGATGCTGTTGTGAAAATGCCACCTAGACTTGCTCAGTGCAGGGCTGCCACAAACCTTCAATTTGTAAATATTGCAATATCTGTGAAGTGCAATAAAGCGTAGTGCAATCAAATGAGGCCTGCCTGCGCTTCTTTCCCCTCCCCTTTTCCCACCTTTCCTCCCTTCCCTGCCTCCGCCTACACTAGTGTATGTAGTGCCTTCATTTGCACTATCAGAGCTGAATTTGTTTTCTGCTGACACCCTGACTGATGTATCTGCCTGGCAAATTCCTACTCAGATTTCTACATGCAGTGTGAATAGATGCACCTCAGTGAAAGCCTATTTGACAACACCTTCCCCAGGTTGAGCTGCGTCCTCCCTTGTTTATGGCCCTCTCACACATTCTTCTTCATTTTGTCATGGTTTTACATATCCCTAGTCTCACTGATTACTCTCTGACACCTTACAGAGTGTAGAGGACAAAACTGTAAATGTGCTCACTTATTCTTTGGTGGGTATCCAGGCAGAAGAGAATTTAAAAAATGGACAAAATAGAAATCAATTAATAGGGCTACCCACCCTGTTCTTTTTTGTTTTCCTCACTGTAGCACTTTTTCCTTAAAATTCTTTCTCAGATTCTCAAAACAAATATCATAAAATGAAAGCATAAAATAATGATAGTCATCAAAATTGCTGCAAGAGGAGCCAGAAACAAACCCAGTATCTCCAATTTTATCAGAAGTAAATGACTGAAGTGAAAAAAAGAGATGGAGAAAAATGGGTTTGGGCACATTCAAGTTTGATACTGATGAAGCTGATGATGATTGTCGTATTTCTTGCACTTAAGATGTTATAATAGTAAGACTAACAGAAAATATCAAATTTTATATATGTGGTAAAAAGAAAAACAACACTTCTACAGACAAAAATAATAGTATAATGAATCTTAAAATGACTTATAAAAGCAGAAAAACTGATATTAGTTTGCTTAACAACTGATTTTAGCTTTACTACAAGAATTATTGATTAGAAGAATAAATATCTAAACAAAATTTCAAAAACCAATTTGGTGTTTTCGTTTGCTTGAGTTTGTTTTTTCTTTTTTTTAACCTATTCCTCAGGTATCCTTCCACTTCAATGTGTACACAAATTACCTGGGGAATCTTGTATACAGTGCAGGCTCTGATTCATTAGATCTGAGAGGAGACCTGAGATCCTGCATTTCTGTCAAGCTCCCAGGTGAGACTGCCGCTTATCTGTTAGCACATTTTGAGTACATAGACAAATCCTTATGAAAAAACTGTCCCTGCCTGCTCTTGTAGTTTCATTCTAAAAGATGATTCTCATGCCTTAGCTGCATCAGAATCCCCTGGAGCCTCGGCAAAACACAGATTCCTGTTGTGTCTAGACTGTGGTGGTAGCACACATGTGATAAAACTGCCCAGAACAGACACACACGAGTGCACATACAACTGGTGAAACTGGTCTCTGTACTATTTCTTCCAATTATATGTGAATCTATAATGATCTAAATTACAGTTAAACACACACACACACATGCACGCACACGCACGGACTGCTGGGCTCTATCACCAGAGTTTCCGATTCGGCAGATCAGTGTGCAGCCTGATAACGTACATTCCTCACAAGCTCCGAGGAGAGAGAGCAGTCTGGGGATCACACTTTGAGAACCACTGATGTCAAATAATGGCTTTCTTCTTTGGCTGCACATTAAAATAACCTGGGAGCTTTTGAAAAACTCTTAATGCCCCGTCCCACCACAGAACAATGAATTAGTAATTTCTGGAGATAAATATTGAGTATTAATATTTTTAAAAGCTTCTCAGATAATTGTACTATGAAGACAAAATTGAGAACCACTAATCTAAAATTTCAAATATCCATTTCTTCAATCATACTCAACCTACTTCATTTACGAAAGAGGTATAAGAGTAGCAAATTTCCCATTGACTGAAAAATGAAGACAGAAAACAAAAGGTGGCAAAGTTGCCATTAAATGGGATTACATTTTTATCCTAACTCGAAATGTGATGTTAGCTAGTGATTAATAGCTGCTTACAAATGTTTTGTTACCAAAATAAAGCCTTATTTATTCTAGAAATTTTCTAAAAACAGGTTGTGGAACTCTGATCACAGTTATTACCTAACCCACAAAGGTGTTATGTGAATTAATGAGATAATGAGGTAAAGGCTTGGAGAATCTTGGAAGGGAAGTGAAAAAAAAAATCACATTATTATTAGCACAATATACTGAATACCCAAATAAATCTAATAATCCATTCAAGGAAATAGGAACATAATTTGTTTAGTTTTAATAGGGGGAAATAAGCATATATAATTTGTTTAACGTGAAATCATACAAATTTGACCAAAAGAGATCAATTATTGTCACATTTCAGAATGGAAAATGCTTTTACAGCATAAAATCATACTCATTAAATGTAATGCCTAACGTAACATTTTATGCATTAAAAATAGAAAAGGATTTATGGATGATGTGATACAGAATTGCACACCTGAAATCTATGTAATTTTACTAACAATTGTCACCCCAATAAATTAAAAATAAATTTAAAAAAAAATAGAAAAGGAATAGTTATAACAATTGGAAGGAATAGTTATAACAATTATCAGGGAGGCATAATATTATCAATCTGTAAAATGCTCAAAAGAAAACTTATACCACAATAGATAAAGAATATAAATATATATTTCATTATATATATAATAAATGAGAAAAAACATTCAAAATCAATAATATAACAAATGAAAAGAAAAGCAATGAGTATGATTCACCTATCAAACAGGCAAAGATTTTTTTTAAACAAAGTATAACTTATAAGTAAGAAGTTGACATGAAAAATATTACCTACTCATATTACTCTTTCTAGATATCCATTTAAATGGATTTATTTATTTATATTAGAAATTATTTTAAAAAGCAAAAATAACAGTACTAGAATAAAGAACACTGGAATAGTAATTTTGAAGATTTTCTGTTAGGTATATTCTAAATGAACCAAAAAACAAAAATGAAATCACCAGGGGTCCACTGATAACTTATACAACTAAAAGACAACACTAACATAAATATAAGAAGCCCTTGTCAGAGGAATGAGGTGACGATACAATAGATGGGGAGCAAGTGGCACAGCCTCCATTTTGCAACTGAGGAAGAAGCAATATTTGAAAGCAGAATTGCTACACTGATATCACCAAACAGAAAGCAAAATGACAAGAGCTAGACTCAAATATTCCAGACATGAGACCCCGTTTACAACTGAAAAAAACAGACTACTATAAAGTCAGCTTCAGAAAGTTAGTCACTAGGGAAACAGCTAAATGAAATGCACAGGGAGGAAAAGGGATATCATTCCCCTGATGAGACTGCCCACTCCTCTAATTCCTCCTGAATCTAAATTTATGTCAATGAGCATTTCACATGAAGATATTTTTTATTATTTTTTTTCAGTTACTGTTGACATTCAATATTATTTTGTATTATTTTCAGGTGTACAGCATAGTGCTTAGACATTGAAATAATTTATGCAGTTAAAAGAATTTTGAACAGCAACCAGACAGCAATAAGTACTAAACAGAAGCAAGGCCACCTACCTAGTTTGCCAGCAAACACCAGACACTAGAGATGAGAACTTGTTCAGTTATACAGAGAAGGGATGAAGAAGCCCTATAAAATATTCTACAACATAAAAGAAAGAGAACATAGCACTTCAAATCTATGAAAAGAAGAATTTCAAAACCATTTATGTAGGGAAAAGAAGTAAATTATATATGACATCTGTTTTATCAACTTAATAAAATGCAAAGACATATAAGATAAAACATGAGATAATGACACAGCAGCACTAGCTGAGAGGTCAGAAGAAATTACAATAGAGGCAGATAAGAATACTATGACACAAACGTATTAAAAGCAAAAAGAGTAAATTTCAGTGCTGCAGAGATTGGAATAAGTTATGTGGGGGACAAATCTGAAAAGTTCTTCCAAAAAGAAAACTAAGAATGAAATTGAGGAGACATAATAAATATGGAGGGCAGATAGAGACCCAAAATAAAGATAATCTGAAGATAATGGAAGTACATCTTCCTAATTAAAAGAAAACACATTTGTAAATTTAAGACTCAAAAAATTACTAAATGAAGACCAACTTTACAATATCTTCTGCAAATTTTAATTTTAAAAAAAAGAAGCTATCATTCTGACAAATCAAAAATGAATTTCTTAAAATAAAACAAAAACTACATGAGTTAAATTGACATAAGAATAAGAGCGTCGGGTGGCCGGATGGCTCAGTTGGTTAGAGCACGAGCTCTGAGCAACAGGGTTGCTGGTTTGATTCCCACATGGGTCAGTGAGCTGCACCCTCTGCAACTAGATTGAAGACAGCAACTTGAGTTGAGCTGTCGCTGAGCTGCCGGTAGGTGGCCTGATGGCTCAGTTGGTTAGACTGCGTGCTCTCAACAACAAGGTTGCCAGTTCGACTCCCGCATGGGATGATGGGCTGCACCCCCTGCAACTAGATTGAAAATTGTGACTGAACTTGGAGCTGAACGGTGCCCTCCACAACTAAGACTGAATGACAACTTGACGTGGAGGTGATGGGTCCCAGGAAAAACACACTGTTCCCCAATAAAGTCCTGGAAACACACACACACACACTGTTCCCCTTCTCCAATTAAAAAAAAAAATAAGAGGGTCAAGAATCAAACAAAAAAATTTAGAAGGAGACCTGGTGACAAATAGAGGTGATTAATAAAACTATGAAACAATATTACATAATTTAGAGCAATGATTATTAATTAAGCTGAATAGCTGAATAAATAAACAACTATTATGAATTAATAATTATCCCCTACGAAAAGGCACTGGAACCAGATCGTTTTTAGAAGTTTTTTTATCAAATATTCAAAGAAAATACACTTCTCCTGATACATAAAAAAGTTCAACTTCAAATTTGCTAAGAGACTAGCTCTTAAATGTTAAAAAAAAAAAGTTCTTACCACATTCAAAAAATGAAATGATAATGACGTGACGTAATAGGTGCTGGCTAACACTACAATAGCAATCATATTGCAATATACAAATTCATCAAATCAACAATTGTACACCCTAAACTTACATAATGTTATATTTCAACTATATCTCAATAATAAAAAAAGATTAAAAAGTGCAATCTTAATAAAACTAGAAAACTGCCTAATTTGATCCCAAAATTTGCCCTCATACTACAACCTAAAACACAAAGAAAAGTAATGATTCAACACACTTAGAAAAATAGATGTACAATACTACCAAATTAGATCGGCAACATTTAAAAAGAAAAATAAACTAGGATTAAAGACAATTGGTCACAAAAATATTTAATTAACTCAATATTAAGAAATCTATTATATTAATACATTAATCAGCAAGTGACAGGGAAAATTCTTACCAAACAATTTACCGTGTTTCCCTGAAAATAAAACCTACCCTGAAAATAAGTCCCAGTTAAGATCAACAGCTAGACGGACGCATTTAGTACGTCATGACTATGTTCCAGAAGAAGATGACATCACTGTATGTGAATAAATGTAGATTGTTGTTCATGAAAAAATAAGACATCCCCTGAAAATACACCCTAATACGTCTTTTGGAGCAAAAATTAATATAAGACCCAGTCTTATTTTCGGGGGAAAACAGTGTAAGACCCAGTCTTATTTTCAGGGAAACACAACATATGTTTACTGCAGTTCCTAATAAAATCTCAAAGGGATTTTTTTTAACTTGAAAAAAATAATTTTACCTATTTAAAAAAAAATCACTAACAAAAATATCTAAGTAAATGATGAAAAGGAAAAACAAGGGGTAGATATTCACCACAGAATAGCAAAGCATATTATAGAGTCACAGCGTGACACAGGTTTAAGAGGAAACATTAGTAGAATAAATAGAATAGAGGGATGAGAAAGCCCAACATATATAAATTTAATATGTGACAAAATTAACACTTTAAACAGTGGACAAAGAATGGATTGTTTAACCAAATATTCAGGAATAATTAGGATATTATTAAGAGGAAAAAATTGTTAAAATTTACTTCATATTACATACCAATAAATTACAAATGAATTCAAAATTCAAAAGTGGGAAAACAAAATTATAAAATTAATAGGAAAACATAAATTACTCCAAAAATTTAAATTTTAAAGGAAAGATTGATGGATTTCATTACTTTTCAAAATCAACATATTCTACATAAATAAAACTACCACATATAAAATTCACATACAAATAACACAGAAAAAATATTACAACTATATACCAAAAGATTACTACCTTCAACATCTGAAAAGTTTTACGAATCAATAAGAAAGAGAATAAACAAAACAAGCAAAATAAACTCACTAGCCAATAACCAATAGAAAAATGGCAGTGTCTCCAGCGGAAGAAGAGCAAGGAAACCTGCAGAGTTGAGCTCGCACACCGCACAGTCACAAACAACAAGTGCTGACAATGGCGGGGAATGTAACAGAATACCAAGACTTGAAACAGTAAAGACAAGCAGAGGATAGATCCCTTCTAGGATACGTTAAGGAATTTACACTTAAATTCAAGTGATAAAAATGTGCTATTGATACTTTTTAATAACACAAGTGAAACAAAACAATAATTAAATCCATACAAACTTTAGGAAAACAAACTGGGAAATGTCCATCGTTCCTTTTCTAAAAATCTTTGATAAAGTTATATACATGCCTATTCATCACAGCATCATTTTTACCCCATGTGACATTAAAACATTATGTTTTTGAAGGATCTATAATGATATGGTAGATGCACGGGACAAAGAAAAAATTGGAGATACTGATATGCATTATACAGCTATGTATATGTGTGTGTGTGTATGTGTGTGTGCGTGTGTGTGTATCCAAATCTAGAAATAAACACACAGATACACATATACACACAAAAACATGCATGCACACACATAAAAAGAAAGAACTGACCGGAAAAAACACACACATATTTTATTGTAGTTCTCTCTTGAATGGTGGATTTCAGCTAATTTTTCTTCTTTACATACACAATTTTTATTGTCTATAGAAATTAATATTAAGTTATTAAGAGTCTGTAACATATAATCAAAAATTTATAAACTTCTAAGTACAGCCTATGAGGTAGATGCCATTTTACTATCATTTTTACAGTTGAGGACCTGAGGCACAGAAAAGTTATACAACTTTCTCACTGTCACACAACCAGAAAATTGTGGAAACTAGATTCAAACCTAGACAATCTGGCTATACAGGCTGTGCTTTTGTCTAATACATTATCATTCTTTTCTCTATGCTAGGAATGAAAACAGAAACCAATGGGCATAAGAGCATTTTTTATAATTATGGAAGAATACGTTTAACTGTATGACAATAAATTAGAATACTTAGATTACAAGGGCAAAGTTCTAGAAAAACTGTAACTCAATAAAATAGACTTAAAAAGAAATAGAAAGGCTATATAGATCTTTAACCAAGTCTGTAATTTAAAATTTAGCCATGTAAAAACCACTAGGCCTTTGTATATATAGTATCATGTCATCTGCAAAAAGTGACAATTTAATTTCTTCATTCCCAATTCGGATGCCTTTTCTTTCGTTCTCTTACCTGATTGCTCTGGCTAGGACTCCCAATACGATGTTGAAAAGCACAGGTGATAGAGGACAGCCCTGTCGTGTTCCTGAACGTAGAGTGAAGGGCTTCAGTTTTTCACCATTATGATATTAGATGAGGGTTTGTCATAAATGGCCTTTATTATGTTAAGGTATTTTCCCTCTATACCTATTTTATTAAGTGTTTTAATCATAAATGGATGTTGTATCTTGTCAAATGCTTTTTCTGCAGCTATTGATATAATCATATGATTTTTGTCCTTTATTTTGTTTATGTGGTGTGTCATAGTGATCAATTTGCGTATGTTGAACCATCCTTGTGCTCCTGGGATGAACCCCACTTGGTCATGATGTATAATCTTTTTAATGCATTGCTGCATTTGCGACAACATGGATGGATCTTGAGATTATTATGCTAAGGGAAATAAGTCAGACAGAAAAAGTCGAGAACCATATCATTTCACTGATATATGGTATGCAAAACTGAAAACAACAAAGGAACAAGACAAACAAATGAAAAAACAAAAACTCATAGACACAGACAATAGTTTAGTGGTTACCAGAAGGTAAGGAGGGAGGGGAGCGGTAGATGAGGGTAAAAGGGATCAAACATATGGTGATAGAAGGAGAACTGACTCTGGGAGGTGAACAAACAATGTGATACATAGATGATGTATTACAGAATTATACACCTGAAACCTGTGTAACTTTACTAACAATTGTCACCCCAATAAACTTTAATTAAAAAAGAAAACTTAAAAAAAAACTACTAGGCCCATATCGTCTAACAGTCTGTTTCTACCAACCGTTTAATATTCAGATAATTCTCTTCTTAGAAGTAATCTTCTTAGAACAGAAAAGAAATGAATATTCCCCAGCTCATTTTATGAGACTTCCATAATAACACAAAAATCAAAACAAAACAAGAACAATATGATAAAAGAAAGTTCCGGGCCTGCTTCCTTACGAAAATAGTTGTAAAAGTCCTGAGAGAGGAAAAGGCCCAAAGGGGAACATAGAGTGATGTTGATTGGGTCTTTGAAGATATTTTACAGCAAGGGTCAGAAATTTTTTCTGTAAAGGACTCATTATAAATACTTTCAGCTTTGCAGGCCATACAGTTTATGTCTTCTATTATTGCACAACAGCAGCCATACATAATACATAATCAAATGAGCACGACTGTGATTCAATAAAACTTTATTTAGGAATACCAAAATTTAAATTTCACATAATTTTCATGTGTTACAAAATATTATTCTTCATTTGACTTTTTAAAACTATTTAAAAATGTAAACACTATTCCTAGCTCATAGACCATATAAAATCAGGCATAGGCTGGATTTGGCCCATGGGCCATAGTTTGCCATCCCCTAACCCCTGCTCCAAAGGACTGCCAGTTGCAATACAGAAAATGAAATGTCAGCCTGAGGGTAGGTAAAAAAAAAAGCGGTAAAAATAAAACAAATGGAAGATCAAGGTGGGCCTGGATATTGGGGGTCTTACAAATATCAAGATAAAATAAACATACTAATAATGCAAACAGAAATATCAATGAGGCAATGTTTTATGAACTCATGTGGGTGGAAACACATCCCAACCTGGCGTTTTAAATTTATAATTTCCCAAGTTTTAGGAAGAAAGAGAACAAAATGCCATCATTGAACTGGAATGTATCTCACGGGTTGGAGCCACCACATTTACTTGAAGATAAAGTGAGCAGGTTGAATGGCCACTACTCAGCCTCCTGGAAACAGGCGTAAGGTTTGCATGGAAGACAGGGAGGAAAGGTGGTCACACTTTCTACTAACGGAAATGTTTATGTGCAAAGAAGGGGCCTCGGGTGGTGGGAAGAAAAAAATATATTTTCAAGTTTGAGATCAGCTCAAGGGATTCCGCTTTTGATAGTTTTGTGAAGTGCCCTCATGATCTATCTTTTTTCTCTGAGATTCTGTGACTGGAACACCAAAGGAGTTTCTGATCCCTCAGCCTTGGAAAGATCTGGCTCCAACTCTTAAGTCTAATTTGCTCTATAGCCTTGGCCATTACATTCTGTGGGATGGTATGCTGGTAATTATCATAGGTGAATGTCACGAATTATTAGTACACAGATTTATTTACATTATGCAAGTAATTATCATAGCTACGAGTTAATGAGCTAACGGTGATTTCTAACAATAATCTTCAGAATTAACAGAAGAATTAGGATAAAATTTTGAAATAAACTTAAGAGTGAAAGGCTGATGAAGACATGTGTACTGGGGTATAACTATGGAACCTATTCCATAGCTTCGTCTTAGGATTTATTGAATGAATGAATGAATGAATGAATGAATGAATGAATGAATGAACAAGCAAGCAAAGATGTTTATCAAAAGTCATTATTTCACATAGAAAGCTTCTTATATGCCATGCTTCTAAAAAAAAGCAAGACAGTGCAGACTAGATTCTTTCAAGGCTGAGAAAGACCAACTTTTAAGATATTGGGACCTTCTGTTATCCTAGGATTTGAAAGTGTCAATATGGATAAAGAGAGCTCCCAAATATTTTTTTTTAAAGACTTTGGAAAATGGAATGTCAACGACTCTTCACCCTTGGCACAAAGCCTACCACTTTGAGTTAAACATCTAATAACTATTAACTAAACAGAGGTGTGTAGGTTTGTGTGTAGCCATCTTTATGATTTACTAATCATTTGAAAAATCAGCGTTCACAAACAGCAATGTGTCTCTCACGTGCCTTCACCTTATATTCCTCATCCTCATCCACAAAGAGGTTCTCTCTAAGTTATCTCTCTAAGTTATTTCTGCCCTATTAGTCTCCTGTCCTATAAATGACATAAAGGCAGCTTTCAACTAAATAAGAAGTCCTTAGTGACAATGAGAGCCTTCAAAATGTGAATTGTCTCCCTCATAAGAAATGATTTTGTTACAGCTGAGTTGGAGGGAGGCTGGATCAGCATTTGGAATGGACTTTCCTGTATTGGGTGAGAGACTAAATGATTTCCTCCAACTAGGACAGTCTAATTTCATCGTGTCCCCTCTGAGACCCGCATTCACGGCTTGCCACAGTTCACCATACCAGGCAATTTTTTACACACACTTAATTTGGTTCTCATAACGATCCTTTAAAGATTGAGTAAGAATTCAAAACCAGGTCTTTCTCAGACCCCTTTCTGAAATATGACAGTCACAACCACAGTGAGCACAATGGTTTGTTTCAAGTGCACCTTTGATTCAAAACCTGCCAGCATTCTGCTGGCCTATTCAGAAGCATGCAATGACAGTGCCTCCAAATTCCTCTTCTGGTTCCTAAATGAAAGCAGGTTTCTACATAATTCAAAGCCCACAGTTCTACACGTTTAGTCTGGTTTCTTGTTCCCTACATGGGTAGCGCTTCTGACAGTACCGGAGCCTCCCCGCGATTTTCTTGTGCACTTATACAGTCTTTCAAAAGCTTATTCCTGTTGATTTATAACTTCACCAGCCAAAGAGCTCAGTCCTGCACTCTCAGAAATTTCATTGTGTACTTTTCCAGATTATCTAGAAACATGTTGAATAAAGAGGTCCAGCAGAAATCCCGAGAGGGGCCTCAGTGTTTACACGTTTCCATCAACAGCAGGCTCACACATCCCACTTTTTGTTTCCTCTGTTAATACCTATGTGGGATAAAATATTCCTTCTAATTCCATGGTAACACAATTTGGAATAATAGCTTTGTTGTGAAACTTTGTAACTGACTCCTTGAAGTCTAAACCAATTACATCGGTTGCTTTTTCCTAGTGCTTATTTACCTCTTCAAGTTCTTCAAGTATGTGACAGAAAACAGAGTACTTTTCTCCATCGGTATACGGCTAAGTCGTCGATGATCCTACAACTTTTGGACTCTCCAATATGAATACGATTCACCCGTCAATAAACTGTAGGGTCTCCTCATTAGAATGGAAACAAGAGTGCAACTCATTAATAGTGAATTGCAATGACTTATTTCACATTTTGGTCACAGTTTATTCCCTTGAGTTTCTTCACACCCTTACAATGAATACTATAAAGTTTCATCAATTGACTTATACCAAGCATGTCAATCAGATAGAACATCCTGGTCCCCTACCACTATTTGATCTAATACTACATCTCTTACCTCTTTGCTTCAAAAGACATGATGACAGTGGAAATTTCTATGTTTCAACACAGATCAAAGGAGAGAATTCATTGAGCCTCTTAGATCTTCTTTCTTCCCCGTGAGTACATCTTTTGCACCCTGATCATCAAGAGGTCCCATTGATTCTCCTGTTGACCTTCTGCCTTTCATGTATAAAAAAGCTTTTCTTTCTGGATTGCAATCCTTTTGTGCTGTTTCTTGAATTCCTTTAGTGTCTGACTGGTTTCTTATTTACACCTGACCTGTCACACTTTGACACCTTCCCTGTTCTCACTTGAACAATCTTTTCCTAACTTTTCCCCCCGATTTTTGCTTTTTACTTTATGAGATGGACGCAAAAGTTTTTATATGAGCTCCTAATCTCTAGTATGTGACATAGTTCCTTGCCCTTCCATTAATGTGTTTAAAGCATTTCCAGGTTTCCTACAAGTTACAGACTTTTTAAAACATTACTGTCTTTCAATTTTAACTTCATGCACATGTTGATTTGATCATAGTTCCATTCTGTAAAACTCAGTAATAAACTGATAGGAATTTTTTTTTTCTTTTTGGTTTCTCACTACCCTTCAAAAGGTTGCATTGAATTGACTTGTGAACATTATTACAATAGTCACAGATAACTTCCTGCACCAATCCCAGTCTAATCTTAGGTCCAAATCCAGCGTAATTTCATTCCTTCCTTAATTCTAAAACATGACCTATGAAGCAGACATTTGTGTGACATCTTTCCATCTCAGGATAGGATTTCCCTCATAGCTACTTTAGTCTAATTTTCCAGTATTATCAATAGAATTTCAATATTATTACCCAATTCAGTTGGTCTTTGGTGGGAAATCTTAACCTAGGGTCCAGGGATGGAACTCAGGAAGTGTGAGAAGCTCCTGGAATCATAGGCAAGATTACACAGGTATATGTATATTTTTCTGAGAAAGGATTCCATAATTTCTACTAATTTCTCAAAGGAATTAGGAGGAAAACAAAAGTTTAAAAGCCACTGGTCCATAGCATCCCTAAATATATTCGTTACTGAGCATGAATTTCTCATCCACAGAGAATTTACTTCTCCAGTATTATTTTGCACATGGTATCACTGTTTTTATTATGCTTATTGTTTTCCTCATTTCTACATATAAAATGTTATTACAATCACATCAGTCCATCTATCCCTAATACTCCCATAGATTTTCTAACATAGCAGTACCAGTTTTCATTAGTTTACAGATTTTCTCCTTCTATCAAGCCTACAAAAAGAAAATGGAATCAGGCTCCTTGCTTGCTACCAACCATCCTATCCACTCTTTTTTATACTTCTAGAGTTTATACATCCAATACACATTTAAATACTTGGGGCTTAGCTTTTCTACAAAGTTGTCAATTTCCTGTTTATACCAATGGATAATTTTGCCATGCCTATCTTCATCCAACACATCACAGAACCCCTTCTCCTTTCACTCCTCCTGCCACACTCCACCACCATCACCCCAGCAAAGTCTCAAATTGGGTCTCAGGCACTTATCAACTTTCTCCCAATTTTTAGGTTAATCACCAAACTTCCACTTAACAGATTTGCTACACACAGAGCTCATTTTCTGGCCCCCCACATTAACACAACACCTCAATGCACCATTATATTTGCTGAACAAACCTCAGATTCTTTTGCAATCTACACAGTAACACCATTATAAGTTTTGTTCCCTACCCCCAGCTTCTGTGAACTAGGACTGAACTTACTGACTCGACTCCTTGCAATGGAAACAAGAATGATGTGGTACAAACAAAGGAGAGCCCACACCCTTTTTAAGGTTTTTTGAGAATGTATTTTAAACAATCATAGATATAGATATAGATATAGATATAGATATATAGATATAGATATAGATATATAGATAGATATATATATATGGCAAAAAATCCAGTGCAGCTTCCAGAAGTCTAGCAAGAAAAATGAGTATATTTTGAAGATACACAGTGCTCATAATTCTTTAATAGTTTTCCTCATCTTCTGTACACTAATAAAGTTGTGGGTACACCAGAATCCCCATTGTTCTTTATCCACAGGTTATTACCGAATGAAACAGAGGGCTTATGACAGAACTACAGAGACTCTTCCGAGGGTGTCTTCAGCATGGAAGGTCTCTTCAGACTCACTCACAGTAGCTTTCCGTGGCTGCTGCTAACCAGGTAACGTCCCAGTGACCCCAAGGTATGAGTTATAACTATTCAAACCCTAGAGGTCGTTCTAAGCCAAAAAGGTCAGTCCAGAGCAGTAGAGATAATAAAGATCAGGAAATCTGGAACTTATGGTGCAAAAATTCAATTGGGATTTGGCAGTTTACGTCTCTGGGCTTGTGTCTCTTCAGAAACAATGTTTAAACAGGATCACGAGCCAGCCTGCGAGGTGGCTGTCGTGACAACACTAACAGTGCTAACAATTCTGTTGCTTTATAACACTGAGGGAAGTCGTCATTGACAGTTCCAATGGGGCCTGTAAGAACTTCTCTCCGTGTTGCAGTTCTAGAATCAACATTCTCCCTACCTCTTTATCTGCTCCCCACTGACTCACCTCCTCAGCATACACATTGCCAGGCAGTGGGAAAGGCAGACGCCTCCTTGACTTGCAGCTGTCCTCTGGTGGGGAAGACGTATAGGAACAAGGGCTCCTGTAGCCCTTGGTGGACTGAGTCATAACACTGAGAGACAGGGAAAAGAGTACCAGATGTGGGTCTGTGGGGTGGCTGCGATAGGGCAGTAACAGCTGTCACCTACTGAGCGCACACTATGGGCCTAACTCTGTGCCACACCCTTTGTATACACTGCCTTGATAAATCATCACTGCCTTTCATGGGGTAGGTAGTATTATCTCTGTTTTACAAATGAAAAAGGAGGCTGAGTGGAATGAAGCAATTTGCTTTTAAATGATACATCTAAGTATGCTCCTATATCTGGCAGCATCTGGAGTCTCAGCAGCAACAGTTAAAACAAAAAACAGACAACAAAAAAAAGGAGAAAAGGAAATTCAACAGTAAGGCGATGGTGGTGTAAATTCCTATCACTGATCACTGCAGGGGCAAACATTTAGGCTGTGGCTAGGAATGGGGATTTTAGACTTGTTTTCCACAACTTAGAACCTGCTTTTCACAAATAAAACTGATTTTCAGTAAAGTGCTTTAAAATTAATTCTGCTCCTGATCATTAGAATCACATCATAGCAAATGATGTTACAAAAAGGGCTCTAAAGCTTAGAAGGAAATTTTATGGCCACCTTAATTATTTTTAACAAAAGATTGTATTTATGCTAAAACTGTATTGTTTTCATACCAATAAGTACATTTACTTGACTGAAATCAAATTAAACATTTCATTCATTTAGTGATATTATAAATGAAATGCCCCCACATCCACCAAGAAGAGGAAAGACACACTCACAAAACATACCCAGGTGTACATACACACACAACTGCTACTCTATGACTTGTTGGCTGCCTTGTTAACTGGAACAGATGAAAAACCACATCAGACTCAGAGAAAGTTGTGTTTTGAAAGAACTGATTTATTTCAAGATCTTCTCAAGCTGGGCATCTGGCAAAAAAAAAAAAAAAAAAAAAAAGGGATATTCTAAAGCACAGTCCTTCCTTAACGTTTTCAGCCCTCTTTCCTAATATGCAGACCTAACCAGTTGCTACAGGATTTGTCCTAGGGGACTCATATGTCTCTGAAAGTATATCACCTCCCTCTGGATCTTACTTTACTTATAAATGCCCCTTCATCTTCATGGCTGAAACTAACACCCTACAAGATTACACGGGGGACATTTCTTTCTAAGCAGAAGTGGACTCCATCTTCTTTGTAAACCACCATTGAGACACTCCAAGAATTCAGAAAGATCTGCACTTCCTCCAGCAATCACACAGAGGTTGATGCTAATTTCAGGACAGTCTTGTTTCCTTTCTGCTCTCCATCATTTCCACAGAGGTCAAACTTGTACGTTCATTCTGAGTCCCTGTGCTGAGCAGGCCAGCATGCTGTTCTCTCACTAAGCCAGGCAGTCAGAGCAACTGCAGCATATTCTGTGCTAAGGTTATATAATGACAGACTAACCCCAACTACAGGGGACCTGAAGGCAGAAAAGACAGAAGGCAAGAGTGCTGATTCAACAAAATTAAAATCATTCCCAGGAACCTCTCTCCAAGATGTTGAACCAGAGAAAAAGGTTGTTTTACCTTAAATAATCAACGTGTATATCAGCGGCTCTAAGGACAGGGAGGAAATCACCTAATAATGTGATCATGTTCACAGATTCTTCCAAGTCCCCAATGAAAAATGCCATCCGTTACCAGGTTACAAGAGTGACATCTAGTGGACTCATAATACAATGACCAAAAGGATTTCACAAACACTTTAGAGCCAGGCTTCTCAAAATCAAGCATTTTAAAAAGAATAATAAAAATCAAAAAAAAAAAAAAAGGATCCTAGGGATCTTGTTAAAATGCAGATTCTGGTTCAGCAGAATAAACTAGAATCTATTATTTCTAACAAATTTCCATGTAATGCAATGTCACTGCACCCTGGACCACTTTGAGTGGGGAGGACCTAAAGCATTCCACACCTGCTTTGACTCCTCAGGAAAGAAAAGAAGGAAGAGACAGGCATGAGAATCATTTCTGGGTCAAAATTAGATCAAATGGATTAATACTATGATTTTTCAATGTCACTACCGTATTTCACTAGCCCACTTGGCATGCACATTGCTTTACCATTACCAGAGTCCCTGCAACAGTACTCCTTCAGGAAACTAACTGCCAGAAACAAAACTAAGGAAGAAAAGAGCAGACTTATATGTGGACACGATTTGTTCAAGTCTCCAATGCAGGTTAACCTCAGAACATAACACCTTACAGGTTTCCTTTCATTATTTGATTTTCTGGATATTGAATTATAATATTAATTTGTACCATATCAGAACTCGTTTCCTTTCTTTCTCCCAGGAAACCTGCACCTGGACAGGGAGCCATCGGGGTGGGGGGATTATAGCAGTGCTAAGCGCAGCTCCTCAGCAGCTCAGCATTTGTCCGGAACACCCCTAAGAACAGAACAGGATGTGTCGATACACCCAAATCCACTGTGTCCAGAATCCAGTCCTGGGTCATCCGTCTGTGCCAAAGAGCCTTGGCCTCCGTGCAGAGCCAGCAGGCCAGACCTTGGCTGTAAAGTAAGGTGCGGGCCCCTCCACAGAGGAGCTCTGCCAGTGCCAGGCCCCACGCAAATCCCTCCTGTCAAAGCCTCCATTTCAGCTAAATCAGAGCCCCTTCTTTGGTTCTGGGTCACAGTTCTAGGAGCCATCAACAGTGAAGAAAATCAGTCTCTTTTCCCAAACACACACACACACACACACACACACACACACGTACAAAACCCACTTCATGTCCAGTAGAATCCTTTAGTACAAGTCAATGGATCTTGGACAATCATTTTTAAGCAGTGGAACCCCTATTTCAAATGAAGAGGAGAGCTGTTCTCATTGAAATGGGGTTGGAATCTCTAGATCTGCCTACTGGGTTTCTTCCAAGGCTGCCCCCACCCCATTCCCCTGAATACACTTCCTCGTGCCCAAAATACCCCTTCCCACCCCAACTCCTGCCCCAGCCTACCAGCCTCACAGAAATACAGTATGAAAACCAGAAACTATGAGTCTCCCAACAACTAAAACCACACGAAGCTTCTACACTGCTCAAGGATGGACCGTTCTTATTACACAGATTGAGCCAGAGATAGCGATTTCCCTGTAACTTGACTTAATTATGCTCCTAATACAATTTCAGCATATGCAATCAAAGGATTTATTCAAAAGATGTACAACCTGACTTCCTGAAGGAAATTTGCTTTTAAGTCATAATTAAGGATCTCTGTAATGAGTAAACAACAGAATTGCTTATACCTCTTCAATTGCTCTTGGCAGTCCTAAAGGGAAAATTACGTAGAGGAAAATGTCACATAATTCTTCCTCAAACGTGGGATGAAGATGGAAAATGACACTAACCATGCCAGTTTAAGTAAGTAGCATTGCATCATCCGCCTTTGGGGTATAGTCTCCCCGCCTCAGTTAGAAACCCAGCTATACCACTTACATGTGACCTTTACCGAGTCACCTAACCTCTCCATACCTCAGCTTACTCACCTGAAAGTGAGAGCAACAGCATGCCTACAGAGGGTGCCAAAAAAACGTATACACATTTTAAGAAAGGAAAAAAACTATTAAAATTGTAATACTCAATACATATTGATAACAAAAGATGAATACAAGTCATGTACATACAATTTTTGACATCTCGGGTATTTCACAGCATTGCTGTGAGGAATGAATTAATATTTTTAATGTACTTAATAACCAACACATAATGATTCGATAAATGTTATTCCTAATGATGATTATAATGATTATTATTAATATAATATTAAAAGTAATATTATTTAACTGAATATTCATAACGACATTTGATTCTTTTGGATAATTTTAGCCAAATTTAATAGGCATAAACAACATTATTCCATGAATTCTGCCTATATATTGACAAAATTGAGAATGCAAGAAAAGCTGATAAGATCCTAAAAAATTCCAGATTTATTCTTTAAGATACATTGCCTTTCTTTGTGCCTCTTTCTTTTTTACCTACTAGTGAAATGCATTAAAAATACCATATTTGTCAATTGGAGGCAATTCTGATTTTTAAAAATCACAGTAGTTTTTGAACAGTCATAAATATGTTTATTCTTCAGACAATATGCTCTCCTTAAACGTCATATTGCCTAATTTATTTTAGATTTAGGGATTTTATTTTAAATCAAAGAAACCTGAACCTTCTCTAAGGAGAAGACTAGAGGGCTTGTTGTGTCAGTAGCTGGCATATCTGCCCTAATTTTATCTCCTGTTGGACTGCCCAATGATATATTCTCAGGACCGTGGCAAAGCCTGGTCAATGGTTTCAACCTGGATCTTCAAATAAACAGTTTTGTTTTGTTTTAACAAGGATCCCAAATTTGTAAGGCTCAAGGCGCACATAAGCTTCAAAGCAAATATTTAAAAGTGACCTCACCAAAACCTTTAGAACAAAAGGGACTGGGGAAATTCAGACAATTCATGCCTTAACGTAAAATACATCCACACATACATACTTTGAACATTCTAACGTGTCAGTGCTAAGAAATCCAAAGGTTTGCAGAAACCTCTGAGATGTAATCTCATCCATTTGCTATCACCCACACTTTTCTTCCCAATAAATCACCTAGTATGTTTTACTGGGTATACATTACCCAAGTTCATTGCAACCTTAAGATTATAAGAACAGATACTGAAAATGCTCTGTAGTTCTCTCACTTTTTAAAAACTGAAGGAGAAATCTCCACAACTTCTGGCGACAAAAGGGTGAGTATGTATCTTTTATAGAGTCAGGTTCCCATCTTGTGGCTTCTCAGAGATCATTTCTGAAAATCATTTCTGTCATGATTCATTTGGTTAAGTACAAATTTATATTAAACTTCAATTAACTAGACACCTCAGTAAAACTAGAATCCCTATTCCCTCTGACAATTGAGTGGTACTGCTGCGTATGATTCTCCTCAAACTGTATTTTCTTCAATAACACTACATTTGGGCAAAGGCTCAATACTATAATTTCTAAAAATCATCTGAGAACAGATTTTTTAAATAAAAACGTACAGTACATTATATCTTATTTACTCTGCCCCTAAGCTGCCATGAATAGTTTCCATAAATACTATTCTGTAGTTTCTTAGAAACTATTTTACAAAGTTATAATTATTAGTTCAAGGACAGAAATAATTATAGGAGCCACCTTTTATTAAACGCTTACGAGAGTCAGGTACTACACAAAACACTTAGCGCACACTATCTTATTTAATTCCTTCAATAAACAGGAAAACAACTATCATTATTACCTTTATGGATGGGAAGCAGCTAACATTAGGGATATTAAAAGACTTGTCCAAGATTTCACAGTCAATTAGTGGTAAGTCAAGTAATGGGTCCAGGTCTGTCCAACCCCACAGCTCAACCTGTCCCAGCTGTGCCTGCTAGATAGCCTCTGATTGTCTTGAAATAAGGGGCCCAGTTCTTCCTCAACTGGAAGCCTTCAGGAACTAAAACCCCATAGAGGGCTCAACAAACCGTTATTTGATTTATTGAGTCCTGTGAAAGCATAAATTGAAAACATGGTAGAGGGAAACCTGTAACTACCCATAGCTCAGAATTCAAATATACTTCTATCATAAGGTCACTTGGTAGGCTTGGTAACTTCTAAAATCATGACAAGTAGGTCATTTGACAAAGAGATGATGGACACAGATTAGAAGAATTCTATCATCTGCCAAAAAAATTAAGACAGGTGTCCATGATGTATCAAGCGCATACACACAAAACAACAACAACAACAACAACAAAACCTACTAGTTTGGATATAGAGAGAAAGGAAATAAGCTTTGAAATCTTAAAACCATTGTTCCAATCCAGGTTCTTTGACTTTCTAGTTATGGCCACAAGAAAGTTTCTTCATCTCTGTAGGTGTTCCTTTCATCACAATAAAATGAGAAAAAAATATGTGTCTATGTGTGTTTATACACACATGCACACACACACGTATCATTTACACAGTGTGTTCAGTGGAAGACAGCATGATATTATTACTGTTACTACCAATGCACCAATTAAATTAAATATGCAATACCATCACATACTTGTTTAAACTGTACTTTCAGACTTTAGTGAATACTTTAGTATATGGTAAAAAAAAAAAAAAAAAAAATCACCCAAGAAAAGACAGATGTATATCGTTTACACTTTGACTTATTAAAAAATCCTTAACACGGGTTAAATAAAAGGTTTCCAAGATTACCTATCTGCTATGATTTAGCAGCATTCTGATGTTTTCTCAGAAATGATAACAAAGTGCTATATCTCTTCGAACTTGAAATTCACTGCCAGTCTGAATCTCTGTGCCAAGTTAAATATACAGTATAACGTCCCTACCAGAAATAATAGCACAGCTTCCTGCTGTACTCTTTGGTTGAATGAAACCAACTGAAGAAAGGGAGACACGATTTTATGTAATCATATGAATAATTGTTTTCTTCAGAATCTTGAATTAGAAGCTACTCCAGAAAAAAAAAAAAAGTTTTAAAGAAGTTGCCGTATGAATTATCAGGTCATTGGGAAAAATTCACTTTGAAGACCCTATATTTGAAAGCCTCGAGAAAAAGCAAAAAAAGAATATTCTTATTAATGAACTGCTCAGAAAGTCAACTTCCCCTAGCTATCCCAGCACCCACCCTCCTGAGGCCTCAGAGTGCTATAAAATCTCTGCCTGTGAGGCACAAATGGATTCGTAAAGAGATGGTGGAGTGATTCCTTCAAGCAGACATCACCCGAAACTCTTGAGTTCTGTAACATAGGAACATGGAGAAATGGGATGAAAGATGGAAAAAAACATGCCATGGGGGTCCAAGGAAGGCTGCTGGGTTTCTTTTAAGATGAAGGACGTGATCGTATGTTTATCCCCTGGCAGATAACATAAACGATTACTGAGATAACGTGCAGAAGCAATGCCACTAAGTAGGCAGAATGTGGAAAGAGACGATTCATCCATTACGGAGGGAATAAAATGAACTACCTACGGATATACATGTAGAAGTTTGGGAGGTACAGCTGAGAAAAGATATAACAGTTCTCCTCTGATTGCATCACTTTTGAGTGAAATAAGAGGTGAAGTCTTTAGCGCAGGATGAGTGGGGGGGGGGAACTTTAAGAGAGAGATATGTGGAAAAGTCCTCTCAGAGGTAAACATGTAGCTAAATGTGACAGGATCGTTGGGTAAGGCTGAGAGAGACACTTGAGAAAGGCAGCCATAAACTGAGAGCAGGATAGTCAATGGGGCAGCTATGTTTTCCTCTACCCACATTCACTGCTTGAGTGCAGGACTGGAACACATGGAGTGTGACGTCTAATCAACACTGGGATTTGCCAGCTGAATACAAAGGAGGTGGCACTGTCATCAATAACCACAAAGTCTAGATCCTGAACCTTATGACTCATAGTGCAGCACTGGCATCGTCTGGAATTAGAAGCCGCATCTTAACAGGGCTTCTAAATGATTCAAGTGCATGTTCAAGTTTGAGAAATACCTGAGTGGGATCTGAGTGAAACAGGAAAAGACCATTAAGAACAATGTGAGGATTAAAAAATAAGAGGCCAGGCTGTTGCTTGGATCCTCTACGTGGATTTCAGAGCCACCAAGACTGATGACAGAAGGAAAGGCTGGGTCAAAGGAAGAGGTGAAAGAGCCACGTGAGAATGATCACCCAGGTGGTAACAGATGTCTGGAAGACTTGGATTCCTGTTAGGAATTGGAGCAAATGTGTAAAGAACAATGGGATTCGTTCTGGTAGTCTTCTACGGAGATGACAGAGTTCTGGTGTGGTCTCATTCTCTGGATTGGTCTCTTCGACATTTTATGCTGATCATGGTAGCAACACCATAGCTGAAGGAGTACGTGAAGCTCTGATCTCTCTCAGGTGGTCTGGACTCAGAAAGAAATGCTTATCAGGATACACAGAGAGCTCAGTAGGGTTCTATTAGATCCACCAGCATTTCCCTTAGGAAGGGATTCTCTTCAAATAAATTGTAAATTGTTAAGCAGTTAGATAGCCGCCCAAAGATCTGTGCCTGCCCTAGAGAGTGTAACAACTCTGTATAATACCAGAGGAATTCATTGCTCTTGAAGAGAAGCCAAAAAGAAGAAGGGAAAGAACGGAATAGAAGGTGGGGAGAATCTTATGCTATTCACGACAGTGACACTCCCTATTAGCAGCCAAAGGCTTTGATTAAGAAAGGTGAGGCCTCCTATGGAAGACTATAAATTTCATCTGTAAAAACTTCCCCATTTTTCTTCAAAATATTCAGTATAGTCTCCTGTCCTCATGAGTATATTTGTGAATGGATCTCCTGTGACATTGGAGAAAGGCAGAAGTCAGTGTGGGTCACAAGACTGGAAAGCAGAGGACATACACATACAGGTTCTAGAATGTTGAAGAAACTTGGGAGAGAGTTCTACATATACACAGCCTATGAAATTAGGGGGATTATCATGTTAGTCATAAATCTAAAGGGCAATGGCCCCACTGATACCTTTGTTACCTAATAAAACATATTCTTTTTGAAGACTAGCTAACTGCTTTCTCTGCACTCTCCTCTCCCATCCACAAAACCGTCCGGTCTTTGTAAATACTCGTATAATTGTTTGAAACGCTGACAAGCATTGGACAAAAGCCTGTGCATTAAACATATTAACATGAACATTATATAATTATTAATCCCTTGAGCTGGGTGCTTCTCAGGGGCAAAATACAATGATAACGGGAACAAAAAAGTAATTGAAATCCAAAAATTCTTTTTAAAATCTGAACTCTCAGAAAAGTATCCACCAAGATGTTCAACAAGTAACAAATGATTACCAGAGTTCTGTCTACATGTGTTTAGCTTACTCATTCTCAAAAAGTGGGCAGGCAAAGAATAGGGAAGAAAGGGCAAAAGTGGATAATCAACCCAAGAAATTAAGAATTGCATGTATATAAAATAACAAATCAAGGATCACTACTTTTCAGAAATTTACATTCCATGCATTCAAGGTCTGTGATCTTGCGGACAGGGTTCATCCAGAGCTGAGGAAAGTGGGCTGGGCCCGGTAACTATATCCTGGGATCGTCAGGGTCTTCCGTTATAGACTTCAGCTCAAAATTCAAGACAACTCAAATCAGATGCAAATCTATAATTATTATAGAAAACTGAATTATAATTATCCTGGCATTCACCCATAAAAATATTTCCCAAATCTATTTTAAAAATTGAAAACAGATCAGGGCCTATAAGCATATCTAGGGCCCATCTTGGTATGTTAGTTTCATTCGGGCTAAATTTGCATTTGTTCCTTAATCACAGCGCTGAATCACAAAACCAGTTCTCTACCAAGAGAAAACAATTTAATTCTAGGCTCCTGAGGAAAAACCCTAGCATATCTTCTTATTTCTTACCAATAATAAAGCTGCAATCAACTAGATCAAATAAGCACACTATCCATTTTGTGTGACTGGGATTTAAGCAGAAAATTTAAGCAGAAAATGTACATTTCTCTCTTCAAAGAACAGAAATACACACACAAATACACACAGAGAGAGGTCCTCATGTATTTTACCTACAGTAATAAAAGCCAAAGAGTATACATTTCTTTCACATCACAATGAAATAACTGACACCACACCCAAGATGTCACAGCTCTGGTGCAAACACCCAGGTAGATAACTGCAGTCTACACAAAACTTTCAAAAAATACATTCTAAATATCATATTGTATGTCAACTGCAATTGAAAAAGAAAAAAAGATTATTTAAAAGGACATTCTCTTTCAAATAAGCAAAAAACAAATTACGAATCTTATATTTGAACATATACGTGAACACCTCCCTATGCAATGTGATTTGGAATTACACTGCAAAGCCTTCCATTTACAAATGTTCTCTCCACGCACATCAAAAACTGAAGCCTGGACTCCCATTATCTGAGATGAATTCCCATGGGTTCCAACACTGTCCTGTCCTCTGTCAAAATGCCCTTGAGAGGGCTCTCCCTTATCAATGATGAGCATAATTAATTAGTCCATATGATCAAGCCCTCAGCTAGGAGAAAGTTTGATGGAGCGGGTGTGGGGTGGAGAAGAAGGAGGGGACTGGAATCATACACTCCCCTGTCAAAAGTACCAGGATCTGAAAGAACGTTCCACAAGGAGGCAGGAGATCACACTTAGAGTCCACCTATTCAATGTAGGTGTCACATTTCTCACCTGAAAAATGAGAAGGCTGAATTTGATGGTTTATAACTAGTTGAAAAATACCACTTTTGTGAACTGAAGTAGGTCTGACTAGAAGTGTAGGGGTAAACACAGAGGGCGAAGTAGTGGGGAAGAAAATGGTGGCCATAAAACCACTGTGGAAGAGAACACGGAAGGCACTAAAGAAAATGTCGCCACAACTGTAATTATGCCAAAAGATTAGCTAAATGTGTGAACAAGAGAAATCATAATTCTCCAGAGAAATCACAGCAATGCCTCAGGTGTAGAGGGACCATACATAGAAATAGAAAGAAGGAAGTCTAGATTCACACTGGGCCAGTCTTTCCTCAAATCTGTATTAACAATGAAAATGAAACTAGTTTTTCACAAGGAAATAATGTTCTTAAAACTAAAAGGATGATTAGCAGTGTTGATGGCTTTCCTAGCAAATGGAAAATGTTCTGTCAAGAGCACTAGCACTGAAATGACTATCATAAAATTTGCTCTTTATTCAACAGATGTTTATACAGTATTTAGTACGTAGTTCTACTGCATGTTAGAAGGGACACCATGATGGAAAAGACACTTCTACTCTTAAAGTGACAACACAGCGCAGAAAATATGACAAATACATTGGTAAATATAATGAGATATGATGCAATTGGGCTAAGCAAAGGTTAGACTTTTGGAAGAAGAGTTAAAGTTTTTTATTTTGTTTTATTTTTGGAAGATCACAGTTCCTTCACATACTCATTTACACTACCGAAGTCAAGAATTTCTAAGTTTAGACACTTAATAAAGAATAGTAGTTCCTAAACCCTCTGCTTTGCTCAAAAATGAATATCCATCACACACAAATTTTCACTTTATTCCAACCCTGTGAGAATATCACTGTCAGCTGGGGTAGGTAGCATTTGGTTTATAATTGACATGTGAACAAACCATGCTTTATAAAAT
Source organism: Rhinolophus ferrumequinum (assembly GCF_004115265.2). Taxonomy (NCBI): domain Eukaryota; kingdom Metazoa; phylum Chordata; class Mammalia; order Chiroptera; family Rhinolophidae; genus Rhinolophus; species Rhinolophus ferrumequinum. Next base: position 53,772,517 of record NC_046303.1, on the reverse strand, counting down.
GGTTACAATCAGGGCCTCTTTTAGGTGAAAAAAGAAAAAAAAGCAAACCATCATGAGTTCAAAAGTTACTCACTTTCAGTGAGTTTCTTTGATCCATTTAAGTGTCCTGTTACTAATCTTCTGATGAAGAAATGTGTAAAACACAGCATTTAAAGTGAACAACAGAACCTTGTTATAGTCAGACAAAGATACATGACAGAATACCCTGGAAGCCTTTGTAAAGGAAATCATGTCTCAAACTCACACTGCACAGAACTGCACATTAGAGCAGCCGGATGCTGCACTGTCGGGCTCTTACCTGGTAAGGAACAATACTGCCATGAGCTGTGCCCCACCGTTTCGCTTCCTTTTGGGCAATCAGGTAATTAGCAGCTACCTGGGTCAAACATGCCACCTACCAGAAAGGGAAAAAAAACAGAAAAAGCTAGTTTATGGATACTCATAAGCAGAAAATTATGAGAGTTTTCATTTGATTTCAATTTACGTCATTGTAAAAGAAAAAAGAGACAAAACTCCCAACAGGCTAGAAAATACGCAGACATCAAGAAAGGAAGAGCAGTATTACATCACTGCATGAGACTAGTCCTGAGTAATCGTCAATCGAGAAATACTAACCCAACATCAATGAGCTCCTGAGATCACCTGAAGGCAGAGGGTGACCCAGCACATGAACCTGGCCCAGCCTTCAACATCAGAGCCACAGGAAAATACGCCAGCCACCAGCACAGGCCTATCCCCACCCACCTGTCCTCTGACCTTCCACCAAGATAAAAGAGCTGTGTCATCACTGAGCAGCTGAACCAAAGTAACAGCCACAGTCCTCTACACTCCTCATTACATAAAACAATAAGAAACCTCTATTTTGTTTAAGTTAGTTTAGTCAAGTTTCTGTTACTTGTTGTCCAAGGCATTCACACACAGCAGATCAAGATTATTTGCCTTTTTTCATTCATTAGTGAATCATCCTCATTTAAACAAAAATTACTGCACCTTCCCCAACTTGCTTCTGGCCCCATGTCCTCACTATATACTCATTTCAGTTTTCAAGAACCATAGTTCTAGTAAAGAGGTCATCTAAAACCTTAGGGTCAACTTCTGACTCTTACAATATTTCCTAATACAGATCTTGAAAACCCACAATAATTCAATTCCATATGAAAACAGGAAGATAACGGATTGATTCTGGGTAATCTGCCATAAGCAGCTTATGTTCCAGTGAATATCCATGGCTCCAAGGGCCTAGAAACATGGGAAGGAGGTGACCTAACAACAACTTCCCAATTTCCAGGAAAAAAGCTTCTGGCCTCATAACATAATCCACATAGAGCATGGGCTTGCTTATGCCATTCTAGAGCATCAGAAGTGACTGGGCATCTACCAAGCCAGCAAGGCAAACATATCCCACTGAGACTGGCTCCTGGAACACGCAGGGCTGATTTTTCAGGGCGTGGTGACACAACCTGTTGTTGCCCTGTGCCTGGCACGGCACCTGCGCCTCCTACAAGGGCTATAAATAGGGCTCGGCCTGGGTGCATCTCCTTGCAACAGCAGCCATTCTCCTTTCCTGTATTCTCGGGATTTACACTGACTTTTATGTTCATTTACTGCTCTGTTGAAATTGGAACTGCCTCATGGCAGCTGGTTCGGCTGTAGCGCCCAGGTGGCAAAACTAATAAACTCTGAGTCATCCACTTCTGGACCTCCATCTGGTCTTGCGCATTTGAACCATGGAGCATTCCAGGGCTGCCTGGGGCTGCCTAGTGTTAATCACCATTTCACAGATCACTTCTGTGTCTTTCAAAGTGGAAAATCAAATCAACATTTTGTAGTAAAAATGCACTGGATGGGAAGTCCAGATTCATGGTTTCTAATTTCTGTCAACCTCTAATTAGTTGTGCAACTGTAGGTATATAATTTAACTACTTTGACCATCAGATACATTCTCTTTAAAATCTTGGGCACTTGACATAAACCAATGGTTTTCAGACTTTATAAAAGAGCAGAACTCCCATATCCAATCCCCTAACACGTGAAATCCTCCTGTGTAAGCAGATAACACCCCCCAGCGCTCTGGCTGAAGCAGAGGCTGACCTACAATGTCACCAGAGGCAACACAAACACAGAACGCAACGTGCAAAACAGTAAATGGTCTTAAATGTACTTCCAAGTTCTAACTTCTGACTATTATTCTACTGAACAGCCTGGCAGATAACAGATAGCAGGGTTGCCACAGTAGCAATTTTCCCAGGAAGGCTCTTCCTGAAATTGGGGATATTTTCTCTAGTCTAAGGTTTTTCTGTTTTGTTTTCTATTTTCTTATCTACAGGAAATGTCCTTCTTTCATCTAGCTGTGTTGTGGGGCGGTTTGTTCTTTTCAAATACATCCTGGTTAAAGCACTCTCTAAGGTGCTCTGGTGCTATTGGAGGCAACGAATTCACATTAATAGAAGTAATTCTTTGCAAGCAATTAATCACAACAGGCTTAGTGTTTCCACTTCTTGGATTTCGAAGTCAACTGATGTCAGTACACCAGCATCGGCAAAAGCTGCCTGACACACGGGCTGACTGGTCCCACAGGGTAGCCTGTGAGTCCTGCACGCGTCTGAGACGGCTGCCGGGGTTTAGGCACGGACTGAATCCCACCTGGCTGCCTCACTTCTTGCCCACGACCTCATTCTTGCTTCTGAATTTTAATTTCTGTTTTTCTAACCCTGCCTTGATAAGCTATCTGTGACAACTATTAATAAAAGTAGTCCCATTTAGAATGAGTTTAAATGAAGGGTCAGAACTCATCTTGCAGACTGTTTCTAAATGGAATACCATATCCATTTTCTCCACACACTGCTAACTCATGAAAACAAAGCATTTCACAACTAGCAGACTCTCACTGGGAAAAAAGATTAAATCAGATTTTAAGCCAGTTGTCATCCCAAAACAAAGTGTGATTTGTCAGTAACTACTCAGAGGCAAAGCTGAGGGTAACAAAGAATTTTATTTTTAAAAAGGGAGCAACCGAGCTAAACTTAGTAACGCAATGTTTAAAAGGGGTATTACAGATCTGAAAGTAATCTACTATTTACAAGGATGTATTTTAAGGCAGGAGAAGGGGGAGAAAGTTAACAGCTATGATGTGATTATGTATGAAAAAATCAGAAGCTTCCTGGCAATTAATGACAAATTTTCCACAAATCAAAAGAATGCAGGATGTGACTTTTCGGTTAATAACTACGTAGTTCATATCCATTCTAAATGTTGCATTAGATCATTACTTTCATCCCCTAAACTTAGGCTCATTATTTCATCATGTGGATGCTATATAATTTACTCAGAATGTTGCCTTTATATGGTTTCATCTAAACAAAAAAGCCAACTTTGGTTGAATAATAATCATTCTGACAGCAAAACTATTATTTTAGATAACAGAGCGGGTCCTGATAGTCTTTGTGTGTAACCAGAAAACCAACAGGGTGGTCAAAGTGGATCTCAAAGGGCACAGCCCCAAAAGGCTTAAGTATAAAAATGCCCCATTATTTCCCAAAGCAGACCCATGGGATCTATCACCATATATTTCACTTCCACCAAATGAGGATCCAGATGCAATAATAGAATCTTTTGCTTCCAAAAGGACAACCAAGTATGACAGACAAAGTAGGGAAAACAAGGCTAAAACTCTGGTCCATTACATCAAAATGGGTCCTCTCTCGCCGGCGTCTTTGCATGTATTCTGGCCTCTAATTAAGACGAAACACCCACTATGTTTCACTCCCGCGCCTGCCCGCACCTCCATCCATCCTTCAAAGTCCACTCCTTTTCCATTAAGTTCCCCCCATCACCCAAGCAAAAACAAAATATTTTCTCTGCTTCTGAACAAATACAAGGCGTTAATTTGCCTGATTCCTGCTGCACTGTCACAGTCTGCCTTGCACTACAATTAGAATTATAAGACGGCAAAGCTAGAAAGACCTAGGTCAATAGTTCTTAAACCCAGATGTGATCACAACCATCTCTCCAAGGATGGTGCTCGGGAATAAATAATTCAACCAATGTACATTAACTGCACACCAGATATAAAGCCAGAGGCTTAGGAAAATCTAGTCAAACTCTAATATCACAGATGGATAAATAAAGGAACAGAGAAGGGAGGTAATTTATCTGCGGTCACACACCTGTCTCCTAGCAGAACTTCAAATTCACTACAGTGCCCTTTTCCATGTTGCAATATTATTTACCATCTTATCACTCCTTTTAAATTGGGAACCGTTTCAGGGTAAAGATTCTATATTATAAACCCTTTCTATGTTCTCACAGCACCTAACAGAGCTTGCACACTAATTTCTTTAATGCATGAATGACAACAGCAATTACTAGCTGTTTACTTGTTCAACGAATGCTGAGGGCTGCTCTGTGTGAGGCATCATGCTAGGTACTGGATATACCTAAGTAAGTGAAAGGGCATAGTCTGCCCCCTTTGGACTTAAGAACAGCGGAGAAGACAGCTAAGCAAACAGGTATATGAACTGGCATGGGGAGAGGAGATGGAGGAGAACTTTCAAAACAGAGAGAGTAACGCGTGTTAAAGCCCTAAGGCAGGAAGGAGCTTGGCAGATGGGGCACAGAAAACTGAAAATAGACCAATGTAGCTGAAGGGTGGCAAGGAGGAGACCTGGAGATGAAATGGGAGAGGGTGACAAAAGCCAGGTCATGCCAGCCTTGCAGGTCACGGTAAGGAGGCATTCTTTGCACATCTTTCAGGATGCTCAATTTAAAATCACACATCTTATCATACTGCCCTTCTACTTAAAACTCACAGGGCTTCCCACTGCATGTGCAATTCAATCCCAAGTATGAACTGATAAAAGGCCAGAGAGAAAATGGATGAGTTATGGGGATTCCAAGAGTCCAGGCATAAGTCGATGATACTCAAACTAGGATGCTGGCAGTGGATATGGAAAAATTAGTCACTTTAAGGTATATTCTACGGACAGAATGGACAGAAGATATGAAAGATTGTAGGGAATGAAACATCAGATAGAACAGCGAGGGAGAGGAAGGAGCCAAACATGGCTCCCAGATTTCTGGCTGAATATTGGGTAAACTACTAAGGCACTAACAAAAATAAGGAAGTCAGAGAGAGGAACAAGTTGAAGGTAAAGGAAAATAAGAGTGCATCTTCGAATGTGTTAAACTGGAGATGCCTGCAAGACAATCACCTGAGCTGTAGTCATCAACATATAGAACGTACTTAAAGTCATTCCCAAGGGGAAATTTAGAAAGATAGATTAGAGAAGAACTCAGAAATAACATAAAACAAAAGGAGAAAAGCCTCCATGTCAAAAATAGACTTTCCACTAATCCCAGGTATGGTCAATGGCGTCAAATTAAATGCCCCAAAATAGGGGGTAGGGTAAATAAGATATGATATCAATCTATTAATACATACAATAGAAGACAAAGTAGGCACTAAAAATGATGCAACAGAAGGATACAGCATCATGTAGGAAAATATTCACTACTCTTTTTTAAAATCTTTTTATTTTAGAACAGTTTCAGATTTACAGCAAAGTCACCAACAGAGTAGAGTTCCCAAGTATCCCCACCCTCAGTTCCCTATTAGTAACATCTCCCGTTAGTGTGATACCTATTTTCAATGAGAAAACCAACCTGGATAAACCGTTATTGCTGAGCTTTCCTTTGACTCCACGCCCTTCATCTGCTCCACGGTCCCATCCCCATTAACCACCACCTGATAGCTCGTCCATCATCGGCGCCTTAAGCCCCTCTTCACCGTCACAGCTTTGTCATACGTTCCTGGTTTTGATGACCTTGACAGATCTGAGGATACTGATGAGGTATTTTGTAGTATGTTCCTCAACTGGGATTTTTAAAATGTTTTTCTGATCCTTACACTGGGATTATGGGGTTTTGGAAGGAAGACCACAAAAGTAAGTGCCATTTTCAACACATCATATCAAAGGTACCTACTATCAACATGATTTATCACTTGTGGTGTTGGGCTCGATCACCTGGAAGAGGTCGTGCTTATCAGGCTACTCCACTGGAAAACCGCTCTTTTCTCCTCCCCTTTCCACACTGTACTCTTTAGATGGAAGTCACCTGACACAGCCCACACTTAAGAGGTGAGCAGTTATGATCCTCCTTCTCAAGAGTTCACATAAATTATTTTGAATTCTGCACAGGAAATCTGTCTTTCTCCCCTATTTGCACATTTATTCAATCATGTATTTGTTACGTATCAGCACAGACTCAGGGATATTTCCTTCACACTTACATTATAACCCGCTGCTACTTTATTTTGTTGCTCACAGCATTCCGTATGAGGACACTGGCTCCCGTGTCCCTGACATATTCTCCATTATTGTGAGTGTGCTTTCCGCACTTCCGCCCTGCATGGCACTACAAGACGCTCCAGGCTCATCTTTATATGTCTTATTCTCATCTCACAGGAAAGCAGAAAAGGAAGAGGAGTCACAGAGAAAGAAAGGAAACTGATACTTATTTTAGTGTCAACCAGCACCTCTTTCATCCACTCATTTATTCAAAAACTATGTGCCAGGAACTGTTCTAGGCCCGGGGGCTATAGCAGACAGATAGGGTCGCACTCCTAGTGTGAGGTACATTCAGACATAAACAAATGGGAAAACGTCAAGAAATGATAAGTGATATGAAGAAACTGAAACAGAATCACACAGAGGGATCTTCTAGACTGATGGGTTAGAAAGGACCTCTCTGAAGACGTTATTAATACGTTTAACGTGAGGCCTGGAGAAGGCATGTGAAAACCTAAGGGAGATCATTCCAGGCAACAAGATCAATTCATTAAAAGACTTTATTGAGATAAAAAGCTTACCATATATAATTACAGAAAGAAGGTCACTGTCGCTGGACCATAGTAAGTAAAAGACGGAACAGTAAGGTGAGGTCAGGGAGGTATGCGAACGCCATATCACATGGGTTCCTGTAGGCATTATTCTAAGGATCATGGGAAGCCACTGATTTATATAATTAGATCACCTGGCCATTATATGGAGTACAAAGGGGCAATGAATGCAACCCAAATATCTCACATGAGGTAGGCATTACAACTTCCATTTTACAGATGAGAAAACTAGGCCTAGGGAGGGTAAGTATCTCATTTCAATCTCACAGCTGGTGACTGGAAAAACAATGACTAGCACTCAGGTCACTGTACTCTCTAAGCCACCCCTGCACCACCACCTCCTCTGTCCGACCACTCTGCTCCCAGCCCCTCGCCCCAGCAGCGCGTGACTTCACATCTGCAGCGTAGGTTATATCCTTGGCTCCACGTGTGATATACCTGCAGCCCCACCCCTCCCCCATCACTGGAGTGCACTGCAACCCCTCCATGACCACTCAGCTGTCTGCATTTGCTCAGAGACACCATGACCCGCACTGACAGTGCTCCTCACATTCCGTCTGCTCAGCCTCTCTCATTTCCTAACTGTAAGATTTTCCGAGACAAACACGCCAGAACAGAAAGGAAGAGGCTGGCATTCATGGAGAACATACCTTTGAGGAAGGGAAACTGAGCCTCACGTCAGAAAGAGCTTCTGAGATCCTGACATCTATCTTTTTCATCCTAACACCATTACTTTGCATGTCAAACTTCCTATGCAATTTAATCTGCTACACTTTGTCCTTCACACCTTAAAGTAAACTAATTCCTTCAGAACCACCAGGGCCAAGGAGAAAAACATTCAGAAGTAGGGAAGGTATTCTGGCTACCCATATTGAAAGAAGAATAAGAATTCTACCTATTCGTACTACATTTGTCATTTTAAGTGTTTGTAAAGGAGTAAACCTAAAAAGCTAAAACTTATTAAACACTTATCGTGCACTGTTCTAAGCATTTTATGTGAATTATCTCATTTAATTTTTATGACAACTGTATGAGAGAGGTATTTCATGAACCCATTTTACAAATGAGAAAACTGAGGCACAGAGCAGTTTAGAAATCTGCCCACGGTTACATACCTAGTCAATGGTCAGCAGGACCTGAACTCAACGAGTCCAGATTCTGGCATTCTATACTAAATTATATACTAAATCGGACTATTTAAGATTCTGAAGGGACTTGATCCTGGAAAAGCTTTATTGGACTGTCCTACCTGGTAAAGAAAAAACAGTGATTAAGCATCCTTTTCAATAAGGTAAACCTCCACAGATAAGTTTGACTTTAATTATTACATAAAAATATAGTTGTGTTATACTCAGAATAACTTTGCCAATCCATCTGAATCAAAATCAGACATATGAGGAAAGTGAATATCAAATGCTAGAAGGTAAGACCAGACAGCAGAGACAGAATATCAAAAACATGTTTAGGATAATACATCAAACACATTTCTTACCATAAACCACTGAGACAGTCAATCACTATACTCAAAAAGTGGTTATGAACAACTGAAAAAAAATGTGATGAGTAAGTACAAATGTAAAAAAGCAACGTTTAATGACATGATTTATTTATTTATATCTGTGATGCCACAGTTTCAGTTTCAAAAGTTTTCTTCAAATATGATTTTATATATTTTTTTATGATTTGAATTTTTTTGAATTATTTTTTTAATTACAGAGTTGTACACTTGAAACCTAGGGTTTTATATTTTAAATAACTTAGTTCTTTAAAATATGTCTGTTTTTAGAATAAAATAGTACATTGTTCTGCAACACTAGTTTTAAAAAGAAATTCTAAGAAGGAAAGTTACTTTTCTTTGCTGTTTCCTTCATGCATTTAGCAGATACAGAGGTTGCCCCAAAAATGTATACACAAGTCATGTGCATACATTTTTTGGCACCCCTCATATTTAATAAGCACTATATGCAAAGCATGCTGTCAGGTGTGGTTGGAGACCCCACAAGCAATTAAACAGAGTTTCATCTCTCAAGAAGGTTAAAATCTATACTCCAAAATAGAAATAATCAGTGCCACAAGGGACTTGTTTTAAAAAATCAAGTAAGGATAAGAAGTGACATCTGAGTTGACCCTTTGGTAAAGGGAATTCAGTCATAAAACAAGGAAAAGAGCCTCCATGTAAAGAAACAGTATAGGCCAAGTCATAGCAGAGATGGAAAAGTACTGGATCTTTCTGAATGAATGAATGAATGAATGAATGAATGAATATAAAAACTGAAACAAGTCATTAGATTTGATGACCAGATTATATTTGACCACTAAGATTCAGTATCAATAAAGGACAGAAGCCAGATTAAAGGGGGCTAAGGAATGAATGAAAAGAATGTGGGGGCACAGGAGCATCTAGAGGCTGTGCAAAGGGGCTCTAGAGACTGGTCAGCAGCTCAAGCAGCTGAGCAGGAAGATAAAAGTTTTATTTTTGGGGACAAAAAAAAACACCTGAAGTTCATTTAAATATGCTAGAAAAATGAACAGTTGAAAGTGTGGAGTCTTAGCATTAGATGGAATCACTTCTTGGTCTCTCTGGCCACTAGAATGGAAGCTTCGAGAGGGAAGAACGATTCGTTTACTGTTCTCTCCCCAGCACCAGGAAAACTACCTGAGACATATTGCAGGCACTCAGTAATTATTAAACTAGTGAATAAATGACTGAGTGACAGTCTAATTTGGGAGGAGAATCTTAATGAAGAAATACTTCAAGTAAAAAAGAGGAAAGTTAGACGCAAACCCCACAGAAAAGCAGATACATAGAATGAGACAGGCTGAAATTTGCCTCTCTGTCCCTCTAACCCTGGCTCTGGTGAGCAGAGTCACACAGGACAAGCACATCCATGCTTTTACCACAGACCAAGAGGGTAAACATAGACAGAGGCTGAGATAGAGCGGAATGTCAGGCCCTGAGGCCTTGTGTTCAGGGAGAGAAAAGCAACAGCGGTGTAGGCAGCAAGAAGGGAATACTTAGGGGTCAAGACCTCAGTGGGCTAAAAGCGTGTGTATGATCGAAGCGAAAAGTTCATGGAGGAGGAGAGAGATACAATAACAAGTCTCCCCCGAAGTCATAACTGAGGTGGTGGGTCTGTAACGGGGGACCTCTGAGGGAGCATGAGGCATGTCAGAGGCTAAGGAGCTGAACAGAGACTGACACCCCGACGCCTGCAGATCTCCCCATTGTTGCACGGAGCCCTGGAGCCTGCTGCTTTGACAGAAAGGTGTGGTTCATTTGGGGAAGAACTATATACACTTGGTTCAGCTGTACTAGTTCAGGGTACTTCTCCAATTCTCTCTATTTGTCACATTTTTCCTCTGCTTCTGATCACCTCTACCTTTAGGCCCTGGTATCCTTTAATCAAAAGGGAGACTGTGTTGGGTGGGGCTTATGGAATCAGAAGAACCTTTAAAAGGTGAAGCTCAGAGAGACCTGTTCATGTTGGCCCTGAAGACACAGCTTCCATGAACTCCTCAGCCACAAAGAACTGTATTCTGCCATCAACTTGAGCGAGTCTGGAACAGGACTCTGAGCCCCAAGAAAGAACTGCAGTCCGATGGACACTGGCTGTAGCCTTGACCTGAGCTGAGGATCCAGTCTTTCCGAGACTTCTCACCCATGGAAACTATGAGATAATCACTTTTTGTTATTTTAAGCTACATCTGTGTTAATTTATAATGTAGCAATAGAAAACTCACACATTTCTGAAACCACTGAAGTGGAAGACGAGGCTGGGGTAATTAGAGGGAAAGCAGAGGAGAAGGGCAGGCACTGGAGACCAACGAGGAGGGGATGAAAGAAGGACGGGGTGTAAAGGTAGGAAGAGGAACAGAAAGGTGTGGTGTGGTGTCTGGAGACCAGAGGATGGGCATGCGAAAAGGATCGTGCTGAATGTATGTCCAAAAGCCAAGTAAGGTCCAGGAGGATCAGGGTGAATATCTTGGAATCAACAAAAGGAAATTAGCCATTGAAGGAGGAATTGGAGTGGACATCGTAACATTAGGGGTTAAGAAAAGTAGGTAGGCAGCAGACACCTCAAACACAAATAGTTTAAGTTTGGCAGTAAAAGCAGGAAAGAGAACAATAGCTGGAATGCATAGCCAAATCACCAAAAATGGTGTCAAGTAAAGATTGTTCATGATGTTACCTTTTCCAGGATACACAGATTTTAATAGAAAATTCATGAAGCCTCAAAAGCCTTGGAGCTAAAGGAATGAATCTCTCTTAGAGGAATGTCAGGCATTTTCCCAGGTTGAAGGGAGAAAATTCATGGCATTTGCCTAGAACCTCTAAGTCACAGAACTATATAAAACAACCCTGCACTTCACAACAGCCTATAAATCAAGCCCCAGCATAAGAACAAAATGTATTTACTTACACTCTGCCTACATCTATCGTTCTGACTAACATCTAAGAAAGCAAAGGTGCCTGATGATGACTCTTCTCTCGCCATGTCACACTGCCTTCTCAGCTTCCGTGGAACAGTTCCCAGAATAACAGGGCAGACTCGCTGGAATGCAGTACAGGACTGAGTTCTTTAGTGGTGACTCTTTAAAGTGACCTCATGGGAGTTCTGGGGAAAGGCGCAAAGCCAGGTGTGGATTAGGACAAGAAATCATGATGTCAGTGACCATATGATTCAGCAGGTAAAATATGTGTTATGTCATTAAACTTCAAGCAAAAATTCAGACAATGAATACAGGTACCCAGTGCCAAGGATTGCTGTGTTAATTAGCAAAAACCAACTAAGTGGTGGAAAAAACCAACTCTGTGAACACCAAGAGAGAGAAAACACATTCTCTATCTTATATATTAATTCTATTTTACCTGAAAGTTTTAAAAATCTTCCATTTACAGTTCACATTTTCATCCAGCAAATATTTCCTGATTGACTGCTCTGTTCAGGCAGTACGCGAGGTGATGGGAAGACAATGGCAAAAAGAGATGCACTCTCTGCCCTCATGACACACAGTCTCATGAGAAGACTCATTAAACATGCTGAAGCCCGGTGACATGAGTAGTTTGGGGGCAGCAATCTGACTGGAAGCTGGCCTAAGGAACTCAGCTCAAGGATGAGTTTGAGTGACAAGCACATTCTTTTCACACCACCCTGTGCCCACCTCCCAACACACACAAAATGCATTTGGCAAATACAACGACCATCTTTATTAATTTGAGAGCCACTACACAGGAACAGAAACAATGAGAATATTCCACTATATATACAAATGCCTGGCCAATCTCTCCCATGTTCGAACACATCTCATCAGAGATTAAAATCAAGTAAACTGATTTCAGAACATCACTAAGTTTCATCACAGTCAGAACTCAGCAACAACAGGCCACATGGCACAAGTCGATTGGCTTTTAAGATCTAAGCTGCAAATTGTAGATGTGTGGGGCTTTTCAACATCACCTCTAACAGACCTCAAAGGTACAGCAACATAATCAGCCTTTGATGATGCATTGTATCATGTATCCATATTCTCAGATGTCCTTAATTCAGCACATTTGCATATGACCTGTATTCTAACATGTCCACAAATATGTTTTTATATGCCAGGAGACTGTAATGTGATAGAACCCTAGCAGCCACTGCTTTGTAGTGTCAGTTCTCATCTCATCAGACTCGATCATTCTCTCAGCCACATCCTCCTCCTACTCCGTAACCACAATTGGAGGGCTAGACAGTTCTGAAGAGAGCACAGCCTTTGAAACTTTTTGACATCCTAAGCAGTTTGGTGGAAAGAAATGTGGAGCCTGAGTCAACAGGCCTGGGTCTGAGTCTCAGACAGGCCCCTCACACAACATCCTGAGCTCTGAATCATCTGCAGCCTCCTCACAGCTGCTGTCTGTGTGGCTACAGAGTAACATTGTAACAGTGCTTTGAAAATACTCCAAAAGAAGAATAATGAAAGTTTATCATTTAAAAAAACATATTGTTCAAGCCAATACAGACCAAACAGCTAACATAGGGTTTTATTATACAGTTCAGTAACTTGTATGAATTAGATTAGTGTTTTCCATCTTTCACTGATACAAATAATCCATCTAGGAAAAATACCTCCTACAGATGGCAAACCTGGTTAATCAGTTTTAGAAATTCCAAGTATATTTGTTTTTATTAATCAAGGAGGAATTTCTGAACTGTAAATTTTTTACCTTTTACAAATATTAAACACACATTAAAACACAGTTGGTTCAGAAAAATACCAGTGGAACTACTGATTAAACATCTGCAGTTTGACTATAAAGTAGCAAAAATGGATTTCCAATAAGATTTCTAAGACAAGTATAGTCAGTTTACCTCCAGAGGTTGTAAACTGGCAGCTTGTGAGCATGATGCGTTTCATTAACGGGTTTTGTTTGGCCTACATAGTTCTTTAAAACCTGAGAAGTTTTATATGAAAATTCAGGTTTCTTGCTTCAAAATTGCACCTCTGGCCACACTGGGCTGGTGGTATGGGGAGCAAGCTTAACCTGGTGTGCAAGTGCCTACTGTTAATAACTCTCCCAAACATGTTCAGTGACAATCACATTAGAGGCTGACACAAGCTATGTGGGAATATTTACACCATTAGAATTGCAAATGCTGCAAATCACAGCTTTTTTTTCTTTTAAGAAGGCTAGTTAAATATTTACAAGCACACCTTCCACAGGCCCACATTCTCACAGGGTGGCAATGGGCTGGGCTGAGTAATGACAATGCCCTCAGATACAATGCGCCTTCTTAGCCCATGGCCCCCACTAGTCCCTATTGTCTGGCTCAGTCCACTCATTTTAATTACCTGCCAGTAATATTTAAGCATTCAATTTTGCAATTCCTAGTTTATAGTCATACTCTATTCAAAAAGTAAACAACAACAACAACAACAAAAAACTCTTAGATGATAACAAAGAAAAAAACCAAGACACTGTGCTTGCTTGATACTTAAAAACATAAAAACAAAAACCGGCTTAAATTCAACAGTGTTAGACAATCTGAAACACCATCTTTGGATTCTTTTCCCTTTTCTAACCATTGTGCTATTTAAGCCACACACACACACACACACACACACAAAAAAAAAAAAAAAAAGGACATTGTAACAGATTTTAAGTCATAAATTCAGCAGTTAGCAAAAATGGATATTTTTACAAATTAAGAGTATTATTTAATTGTATATTCTTAAGAAACAAAATATGAAAAACAGTTTTTATTTCTTGGTGGCAGAATCATGATTGCGTCTCAAAACTATGAAGGCTTTTGATTCGTTTGAAGATCTTAACAGATATTTGATGGAGACCTTACAAACCTGAGTAGAAAAATTCCTACACAAGACAAACCTCTGATTAAATGATTTTATCATTAAGGATATCTGGACATGAAACCAGATATGACTGTAGTCAGGCAAAATCCCTGTCGTGTCACATTGCATGGGTTCACACCCAGACGACTGTTGCCCAGCCGCCCTAACACACACGTGTCTGCTTCCGAAGGCAACACTTTATTTACCACTCCCTGCCCTTGGGGCATGAATGTCATACTCCTATGGGCTAGAAGAAAAGCATTTTCCAGAAACCGCTTCCAAGGTCCCAAGAACAAAAACACGACAAAATTTTGGAAGGACACAGACCCATGGAAGTTCCTAAAACAGTTCCCATCCGTGGTTGATATTTCTGGATACTGTCCTGGCAGTAATCACCACCATGTCACAGGAAGGGGCCACATGGGCATGTGTCAGGAGTCTACCTCAACGCACCACTTTGAAATTCCATCTTCCCTCCCTACCTCCCACAAGATTTGTTTTCAGTCTCAGATCTACTTTAGCAAGGTTACTGGTCTTTTCTTTTTTTCACGATGCTCAAAAATAACAAGAATTTGTAATTTTGCCGCAACCCAAAAATTATAATAAGGTCAATTTTACTGTAGCAAGAAAACAGGGAGATTAAAGAAACAGGAAGGAAGGAGGGAGAGAGGGACGCAGAGAAGGAGCGAGGGAGGGCATGTTTTGAGAGAAAGCATGAGAGAAAGGGACCGTGGTTAAAAAAGAGAAAAGCAACTGTCATGTGTCCTTTTAGACTGCTCTTAATGTAAATTTTGGGCAGGGGTAGAATCCAAATATTGTTATTATTGATCACCATGAAAAAATTTTGCTTCTGATTTTCAACATGCTCCCATCACGGGATATTCTAGAGTGTACATGGGAAGCTCAGGAAGTGATCCCACTAAAGTCAATAGGAGTTTGCTGATAGTACCAAAACCAAAGCAAAGAAAAGCAAGAGCAAAAAGTACAAGGGTTTACCTGTATTCAGCAATATGTACTAGCTGCACTAATTTCTGTCGAGCTGTGGTTCAGTGCATTGATTTTCACCAATTTAGTGCTAAAGGCCTGGACCTGTTACCTCAAGAGTAACTGAGTTCCCATAGTAAGAGTTCCCACAGCTGAGCCCGAGTACTTTTACTCAAAATTCTCACATCTTTGCTGCAGCTGACTAGAGAGTATTTCCAAGATTTATAACAAGTTATTGCGGTTCTCTGCCTAGTCTAAGTACCAGCTAGCATCCATGGGCCTCACATATTTACAATAAGCAGTAAGTATGTCATCGGTATTTTTAACTTAATTTTTGTTGAGGCATGTTAACATGCACATTTCCTCAACTTAAAAAAAGCAGTAGCAAAAATTACTTTTTAATGTTTATATTCTATTGCTGCAACCAATATGCTCCCAATATCAGTACACGCCAGGGTGAAGCGGATGTAGGAATAAGGTGACCGTGTGCTGAAGAGGTAAGTAAAGGGAACGAAAAAGGAGGCAGTAAGAGGAGACGATGGTAATAATGATATAATGAAAGCTAACATGTAGTGATTACAATGTAATGGGCACTGCCGTAAACACTTCACACACAGAAACGAATTTGAATCCTCACACAGTATTAGGAGGCAAACACTGCTATTGTCCCTGTTTAATAAATGAGAAGACTGAGGCATACAGCCATTTCGAGGCTTGCCCAAGGACCTCAGCTACTTAGTAGCAAAGTGAAGATTGAAATCTATGCCGCCTGCCTGACCTCCACTCCGCAGGCCTGAATAAGGTTCCCAAACGCAAAGACGTTAATTCAACAGTAACTTTAAAATTAAGTTTAAAAAAAAAAAAAAACGAGGTTTTACTTTATAGGGAAAAATATATATTTTGCACGCAGATTAAAATGTTCTACCTAATAAACCAACATCAATTTCAATGTGTACTAGGAAAGAAGCAACAAGTGCAATTAGACATTAGAAGTGAATACAAAAAGTCCTCCAGCACTGTGGAACAATGCTTGAAGCACAGGAGGCCCGACCTCCAGTCAGCTCATGGGCCCACAGTGCCATCCGGTGACAAAGTGGGAGAATCACGTGCACATCCTCCTGCAAGTTATCACCATCTTTCCTATAACTACTCCAGAATGTTTCCATAAAAAGGGAAACTAACATTAGTAATAACCTCACTTTGACTTTACCGTGACTTTCGTCAAATTACCCATACATTTAAATTTCCCCCTACTATTTCTTAATTAACATGACTTTGATAAGACCAACCCAAACCATTAATTTGAGGGGTAAGAGAGGTTGCTGATAATTGGCTAGAATACTTCGTTTTCTTCAAGAAATCATTCCAACTATTCATGAAGCATCTCGGTCACCAGTGAGGACACAATGCTGTCACCATCCAGGGGACTGCAGTGCTGCCCAGTAAAACCTATGGAGTTCAGAAGCAGTCAGTAAGGACGGAGGGCTGGAATGGCTGCTCCAAACAGCAAAGCAAACTGTGGGTAGCACCCCATCAGCAGCACCTCCATGTGGAACTCCCAGAGGAAACCAGATGCCACCTTAAGCATGTGCTGGAGACACCTGGGGATGTAGGGAGCACAGATGACCAAGCATCAAACAGGCAAAATTTACCTATACACCTAAAGAGAAAGGTAATTACTTTTTCAAAATCCTCGTACATGGAATAGTATATTGTGACTTAACTGAATTCTAAAGTTTAGTTTTTATCCAAAACCATACTATTATGGCTGATTATACCACTAAGCCAAAATAATTTAGATAGATAGATAGATAGATAGATAGATAGATAGATAGATAGATAGATAGATAGATAGACAGGTAGATAGGTAAATAGATATCTCCCTGGAAGGAATTCAAAAAAGATCCATTAATGAATTCTTTTAAACAAGATTTTTTTCTGAAATATTCACCAAACTTTTAATAGTAGTTATTGCTAACGAGTGGCAGTACAAAAACTTTTAGTTACCATGTTTCCCAGAAAATAAGACCTAGCCAGACAATCAGCTCTAATGCGCCTTTTGGAGCAAAAATTAATATAAGACCTGGTATTGTATTATATATATTATATTATATTATATTATATTATATTATATTATATTATATTACATTACATTACGTTATATTACATTATACCCAGTCTTATATTATAGTAAAATAAGACCAGGTCTTATATTAATTTTTGCTCCAAAAGGCTCATTAGAGCTGATGGTCTGGCTAGGTCTTATTTTCAGGGAAGCACGGTACTAAGTTACACATTTGTATATTTTTGGCATCTTTTTCCTGGACATGTATTTCTTTTGTTAAAAGTGTGGAAAAGTCATGTGCTCTGCTCTGTAAAGTCATCAGGAGGGAACATAGAACGGTAACATGTTTGTTTCTGTTTCCTATGTATCCCTTATACATTTAAATTGTTATGCAAGTGACATTTTTAACATACACTAATAAAACACAACTTTCGCTTAAATTAACGAATGCCTTGCACCACAGAACTACTTACAAATCTAAATATTTTGTAAAGTATATTTTCCAATTAGCACCTAAGGCCAGCTTTTAAACCCTTTCATTTTTAACATGTCATGATTGATAACATGCCCCTGGGAATAAATACAATTAAAAAGATAAATATGTGAACTCCAGTCACCAGCACGTGAGAAGTGCAATCGAATGAGGTTTGTGTGTGTGGCCCCGGGGAATGTCCCCTCTGCAGCCATTTCCGTTCAAGTCAGGGGTTCATTCTGAAGAATTTCCACACTCCTTAGGACTGCAAGGCACACTGACCAGCCAGCTGCCGGCTGGCCCATCAGCGGGTCCATCTCATCATAGCCTGCAGTTGTGCTCAGTGGGCCATCCAATCGGAAAGCCTAAGGGTTCTTTCTAACCACTCTGTGTTGTTTCAGTTCCCTGTCCAGCTAAAGTCCCATGGAGCTCATAGAACAGAGACGTGAAGTACACAGTGATGCCCATGATGAAACCCACAGGACAGCCAAAAAAAATGCTACATGTATAACTGGAGTCTTGATTAAAAATGATTTGGGGGAACTTTAATGTAATGTCAAGAGTGTCAAGATGAAGCATGGAAGAGCAACCTTGCAGGTTCACTCTGAGACACACTTTCTTTTTCAGTTGTGACCCAACGGTCTACTGCGTCAGATTCCTGGGTGCTGCTTCAAAATGCCTGGGGCTGCTGAGTGCTGCCCCAGACCCACTCAATCTGACACATGACAACATGAAGTTAGGGAATCTGTTGTTTTTTGTTTTTTTTAAATAGCTCCCTAGACTGCTACACACCTATTAGAATAAGCAAAATCCGGACACTGACAACACCAGATGCTGGTGAGGCCATGGGGCAGCAGGAGCTCTCACTCCCTGCTGGTGGGGCGCAAAATGGTGCGGCCACTTTGGAGGACAGTTGGCGGTTTCTCACAAAACTAAATATACTCTTGCCATACGAGCCAGCAATTGCGCTCATTGGCATTTTCCCAAAAGAGTTGAAAACTTACATCCACACAAAACCTGCACGGGATGTTTATAATAGCTTTATTCGTAATTGCCAAAATGTTGGATATTCATAATTATAAAACTGTGCTACATCCAGATAGTACTAAAAAGAAATGTGCTCTCAAGTCATGAAAAGACATGAAGAAACCTTAAATACATATTACTAAGTGAAAGCAACCAATCTGAAAAGGTTACACACTGTATGAGTCCAACTATATGACATTCTGGAAAAGGCAAAACTATGGAGACAGTAAAAAGATCAGTGGTTGCCAGTGGTTGAGGGAGGGTGGGATGAATAGGTGCAGCCCGGAGGAATTTTAGGGCAGTGAAAATACTCTGTATGATGTCATGATGGATATGTATCATTACACTTCTATCCAAACCTACCAAATGCATAATACCAAGCATGAACCCTAAGTTAAACTATGGACTTTGGGGGATTCTGATGTGTCAGTGTAGGTTCACCCTTGGTAAAAATGTACCATTCTGATGAGTAATATTGATAAGGGGTAAGAGCAGGTAGTAGATGGGAAATGTTGTTGTAAACCTAAAACTGCTCTGAAAAAAATAAGTTTAAAAAAACATCAACTCCCTGTTGATTTTCATACATCATAAGTTTGGGAATCATTTCATGGAACAGTGGCTCTCAAACACTGCTGCATATTAGAATCCTCTGGAGAGCTTTTAACAATTCCAATGCCCACCCCACACCCCATACCAATTACACCACAGGTCCTGGGGTGGGACATAGGCAGCAGTTCCTGAAATTTCCCAGGTGCTTTCAATGTGCAGCCAAGTATGAGTACTGGTTATAAAGACTCACGGTACCACTCAGAGACCAAATTCAGTCTTCCTGGGTGTCAAGGCATACTCAACCTGAGATTTTTACAAGGACAACAAAGATGTTTAACACCCAGTTGGTCGTGATGGCAACAAAATCAAAACCACTTTGCACACTTTAATAGCTAAAGTAAAAATTACAGAGAATAGAAAGTTCTGGCAAGGATGAACAGAAATTGGAAACCTCATAAATTGCTGGTGGGATTGTAAAATAGTGCCTCTGTTTTAGAAAAAATTCTTCAAATGTTACGCATAACATTACCATATAAACCAAGCAGACCTAAGAGACATCTATATGATACTCCACAACAACAGCAGAATATACAATCTTCTCAAGCACACCTGGAACATCTTGCAAGATGGACCATACATTAGGCCAAAAGCAATCCTCAGTAAATTTAAAAGGACTGAAATCACACAAAGAATGTTCTCTAACTACTATGAAATGAAGTGGGATTTTAATAACAGAAGGGTATGTGGGAAATTCACAAACAGGTGGAACTTAAACAACACATTCCTAAAAACCAATGGAACAAAGGAGAAATCACAAAGTAAATTAGAAAGTAATTTGAGATGATTGAAAATGAAAACACAATAACTAGAATTTAGGAAATGAAGCTAAAATAATTCCTAGAGAAAAATTTATACCTGAAAATGCCTATATTAAAAAAGAAAAAGGCCTCAAGTCAATAACTTAACATTCCACCTTAAGACAACAGAAAAAGATGAGCAAACTAAACCCAAAACTAGCAAAAGGAAAAAAATAATAAAGAGCAGAAATAAATGAAAGAGAATATAGACAACCAACAGAGAAAAATCAGTGAGATTCAGAGTAGGTTTGTTGGTAAGATCAACAAAATTAACAAACCTTAAGCTACACTGACCAAGAAAGAAAGAAAGATTCAAGTTCTAAAACCAGGAAGAAAAGAGGGAACATCTCTACTGGCCTTATAAAAATGAAAAGGATTATATAAGAACACGATGCCAGTGTATTAATAATAAATTAAATAACCTAAAGGATGTGCACAAAATCCTGCAAAGACACAAACTACTAAAACTGAATAAAAAATAAACAGAAAAAATTGAATAAACATATAACATGAAGAGAAAATGAATTAGTAATCACAAAACTCACAAAAAATAATAATCCCAGGCTTTTTTTAGCTTCACTGATGAATTCTATCAAACAATTAAAGAATTAGTAACAATTCTTCACAAACTCTCAAAAACTAGGAGATAAGGGAACAACTTATTTTATGAGGTGAGTATCAGCGAAACCAAAAACTGAGAAACACATCAGAAGTAAACTTCAGACCAATTCCCCCTTTTGAATACAGACCCCAAAATGATCAGCAACATCCTAGCAAACCGAATACAGTAACACATACAAAGTATTGTATAATATGACTAAGTGATATTTTTCCCAGGATTGCAAAATTGGTACATGTACAAAAACTAATCAATATGAACTGTTAATCAATGTTAGTCAGTAATCAAAAACATATTAATAGGAATTAAGAGCAAACCAAATAATGATCTCAATAGCATTTGCCAAAATCTAGCAAAACAAGGAAAGTAGTAAGATAATATAATAGCAGGAATAGCATTTGCCAAAATCTATACCTTTTCATGATAAAAACATTCAGTAAGCCAGGAGTAAAAGGATCTTCTTCAACCTGATTAAAGTACATGAAAAACCCCCAGCTAGCATCATACATGCTGGAAAAAACTTAACTTTTTGCCTTGAAATCAGGAAAAAGAAAAGTATGTCTGTTCTTTCCACATTACACTGGGATCCTTTCTACCCACAGCAATGAGGCAAGAAAAAGAGACAAAAGACATCGGTGTTGGAAAGGAAGAAGTAACTCTATCTCTATTCGCAGATGACATGAAAATCCTGTCGTATCCACTAAAATACTCTTAGAACTAAAAAAGCTAGGCCCAGCAAGGTTGCAAGATACAAGATCAATGTACACTCATCATGTTAAATTCTATTGCTCAGTGCTGATCACGTTACTTATTAAAATCATCCTCCCAAAGACAAGCCAAGACGTATGATCTTTGTACATCCCTTTTAAGAGGTAAAACATATTCCCCAGACATCCTTATTCACCAGAACATTGCCAGGAATAACAGCATTCCTGGCACTGGGCACTCAATAAATGGATAAGTCCTGGGAGGGCCTTATACTCTTAGGGATAGCGGAAGAGCAGCACAGTCTCTGGATCCACACAGCTCAGGTCCCAGCTCTGCTCCTCACTGGCTCTGTGACACACGCTCACAGAGTAAAATGGGAATAACAGAGCTGCTGGGGAAATGAATTAGTAACTATATGCAATGTGCTCAGAGCAGGGTCTAGCATAAAGTAAATGTGATGTAAATTTTACTGTGTTATTCAAGTCACTCTCAAAATTTCAACTGTGGAGAATATAAACAGCCTGTAGAATGCAGCATCTACTCCAAAGTCAGCATGTTTACGGCTTTCTCACAACGCTGCACCTTGGAAGATTCTGTTATAATTACAGCACTCTTCTTCCAGAACCTGTCTCAGCCCTTTCAGTACCCGTGTTCACTCAGCCCAAGTCGCAGAAAACAGACACCTGTCTGCAGTCCTGTGCTGTTTCTATTTTCATTCTACCAAAACTGCACCAGAACTCAACTCTTGCCCGACAGGCTTGACCTCATACCCTGCCAAGAAATTCCCTCCCCCCCAAGAAAGAACAGTCTGTTACCCACTCCTGGCTTTTAATGGGCCCACTAACTGTACAATATTGAGTTATCGTTAAATGTTATACCCCATGTTTATTCTTCAGATAAGTATGAATGGTCAGTGCCAACGTCACCTTCTAGGGGACATCTTCCAGTCAGTCACGGCCGCTTTCTGTCAGTTCCTGGAACACGCCACGTTTTGTCCTGCTTCAGTCCTTTGCATGCACTGTTCCCTCTTTCTGGAATAATCTTGTCCTGGCTAACAGAAGTGACTCTGCTTTCTTTATCAAACTGTTTATTTCCTTCTGCAAATTTATCACTTATTACTTGTTTGCTGTCTACAAGTGTATCTCCAACTACAATGTATATTCCATGGGGCAGGACACTTGCGGGATTATTTATCATTTATTGTATCCTCTGGTATAGAGGAACAGGGATGAATGGATGGATGGATGGAGGGATGGATGGATAGATGGATAGAGCAGATCTGACTTAATTTCTTACTCCCTAAAGTGAATATCAATAGGTAAAAAAAAAAAAAATAGAGATCAGAATAACCCTTCACGTGAAAATATTTTTAGTATATGGCATTTACCACAACAGAAAAGTAAATTAAAGCATTTTAGGACATTTTATATGGAAATGGTTGAAACCAAAGCAGTTTCCCTCTAGCCCTCAGTCACCTAGAAAATGAAATCAACCAGAATGCCCACATTGCTAAGCACTCCAACTAATCAAGATCTTATTATATATTGCTGGTATGTAATGACTCTAGGCTAAAAAATATTTTTAAATTACTTGCCATTATACCTCATACAGCTTCTGTGAAGAAATAAACTGATTTTCCTAGAAATTAAATCTGAGCCACCATGCTCAATGTTAGTGGCTACTTATCCTTCAGCTACGATGGTTTAAGAGTGAGGGCCAAATGGACACATTCCACTAGGATCAGCTGGTCCATAACTTATGGCAGACAAAGAGCCACCATTAACTAGCCAATACAGAAGGATACGATTACTACCTTTTATTCTACATAAAATTTTCCGACTCTAGAAAATACAAAGATGAAGGTGAAATCCATTAACTTAGCAACGAAAACAAATTGTTCTAACTCTAGTAGTATAGAATACAGGTGATTCTAAAACACTGTTAAACTCACCTTTAGGAACAGTCACTTAAATCCATTATTCTATAAGATTCTACAAGGTCAAAATCTAATTTCAGTGAATATTTGTCAATACCAATGGATATTTCTCCTCCAATTTATTTTATATCTTGATGTTAATTATATTTCTATTTTTCAAAACATTTTAAAAGCACATAATTATTTTAAACTATCTAACAAGAGAATTAAATTAGATTACTGTGAAGTTTATTCTCTCGTTTTATTCTTTTCTCCTTTGAGACATTCTCCCACTAGTAATTATCAATTATTACTGAAAACTGTTAAATAGTCACTTGAAATAGGGTGAATTTTAT
Organism: Rhinolophus ferrumequinum; assembly: GCF_004115265.2. Taxonomy (NCBI): domain Eukaryota; kingdom Metazoa; phylum Chordata; class Mammalia; order Chiroptera; family Rhinolophidae; genus Rhinolophus; species Rhinolophus ferrumequinum. The sequence continues at coordinate 53,748,736 of NC_046303.1, read as the reverse complement.
AGTATGTAAAATATAACTCATTAAAATTGTAATAAAATATATATAGAATTAAAAAAGAAAAGCAGAAACAGAGGGATACCTAAAAACACAAAAAAGATAAACTTCAGATTTCTATATTTGTTTGAAATTCAAAATTTTATCCATAAAGATGTGCTATAATAATGAGAGCTAAAATTTTATCTACTCTAAATATGAACAATATTACAAACATGGAGAAAGAATGTGAAAATAATTGCTGAAGTTTGGTGTTAAAAAAAACTAACTCATTGTAGTAGTAATTATGGGAGCCTGGTTGCAATTAAGTACAGGAAGGATATTAAAGCTTCCAAAGATATTTCTGTAAGCCACAACAGAAGAATAAGAGCAACAGAATAATTGGAACCATATCCAAACCCACTTCCTTGTTATTTACCAATATCATCTAAAGAACACTGTTTAGATGCTGACGTTAGACAATCTTCAGTTGACAACTTTAAATCATATAAAGACTAAAAAAAATTTTTTTAAAACCAAAGAATTTTATGACAAGGGTTAAAAGTTTATAGCCATGAAACTACAAAAAATTTGGTGCCCACTAAAAACCACATCCCGGCAACTGTCATGTCTATACAATGTAACTTTTATTGTGGTTGAGGCAATCATCTCTGAGTTAATAATTAGCTACTATTCAAATCAAGTGTAGTTTGTCCATTGTACACTAGACTGCTTTTAAGAGAGGGAGTACAAAATTTCATTTTTAGCAACTGCTATTAAATGTTACAATCATTAGTTTGTCATGCTATGTAATGCAATCAAAAGGAGCGGAAAGGTATGTTTTTTACCACTGTATGAAATCACAATCATTTTCCAGGCAGCTAAAATTAAGTTCAAATGTTATCTACTTAATGTAGGTGAACATTTATACAAAAAAATTTTTTTTTAATTTTTTAAAAAATACCAAGCTCACAGATGCAGAGAACAGATTGGAGGTTGCCAGAAGTGGCAGTGAGTATAGGCAAAATGGGTAAAAGGGATCAAAAGGTACAAACTTCCAGTTATAAAATAAATAAATCATCAGGATGTAATGTACAGCATGGTGACTATAGTTATTATTAATGAATTGCATATTTGAAAGTTGCTAAGAGAATAGATCTTAAAAGTTATCACCACAAAAAAAAGAAATTGTAACATCTATGGTAATGGATGTTAATTAGAACTTGTGACCATTTTGCAGTACAAACAAATATCAAATCACTATGGTGTACACCTGAAATTAATTTAATGTTACATGTCAATTTTTTTTTATACCTCAATTTTTAAAAAGGTAGTTAATGAGTCTTAGATACACTAATAATCTTAGCAACCTCCAACTAGGTTAGCTGCAGCACAACAGGCTAAATCACTGCTACCATGTTTTCCAAAAGCAAATCATCTCAAGTACTTATCCTAAGTCAATGGTTTTCTACCTTTTTCTAATCTTCCCTAGCAAACTTAGCGGCTAATGAGACCTACCCATTGGTAATACAGTTCTCCATCTGATCTCAAAAGATTGGGTGAGCCTGCTATTTGACAAATAACTGGGCTGGGCTTTGAGGATACCACTGTAAGCAAGAACAAATACTACTCCTGCACTTACGAAACTGACAGTCTCAAGGAGCAACATAAACAACAAATATAGACACACACCCAAAATGGCTAGAATGTAAAAATAAAAATGGCTGGAATGTATGTGTGTGTGCATATGTAATGCATATGTTTGCACTTACTGTACCCTCACTCTGAAACACCTACCTGAACCAACAACTTCCAGGGAACCATAGACTTCCATGCTGTGAATTAATATATTAGGTGCTAGAAGAGAATTAAACTCAACAATACTCTAAAAAGGTAATTTTTCCAAAGCTAATTCATCATTGACATAGAAGTTAAGCAATCTAGGTAGAGATCTGCAGACCTAGTAGAGTCCCAAATCCAGATCCAGCTACAAAATTTGCAAATACTGGTGCAAAATGAATAATGTATGTAAGGCCTCTTGTTCAAAGTTATTAAGAATTTCAAGGCAATGAAAACAGAACAATTAAACTAAGCTTCAGGCCCTCTGTGACTGCACAAGTTACACACCTGTGAAATTTTCATGGCTTCCATACTTAACTACACATGCAACCTTCAACCAGTCATTTAACCTATGTCAGGTTCCTTACAGCTATAAAACCAGTGGAAGTAAGAAAAAAATTTCAGCTTATTCCCACAACTAACATTTGTGTTTCTCTGTTAAGGAGATAGATCATTCATTTGGAGAGATTCCTTTGCCCTTTCATATAACCATTAAACTCCTGACGTGTCTCAAAGCTAGTGTTGAAAACGTATACACAGTATTTCACCTTCATTCATATTGATGTCTTTAGCCCTGTGTACACCGCCTTAATTTTATCTAAGAGAAAAAAATCTCCAAAGCACTGCTCTAAGTTTATTATTTTCCCATGTATACCATTTAAATCTTAAATTCCCAACAGAGTTCTCTCTCTATAAAGTGACTTTTCCCACAGTAAAATGTCTCCTTTTACAAATTAGACATTTTCTTTTTTTCTATCCCTGAAAAATTATCTAGTCAGAATCAACTTCCATATATGGTATAGCAGCTGGTTTTGCTCCAGTAAAAAAGAGGTAAAATGTCCATTTGACAGTGAGTTAACCTTTTTATTCCACTAGCTTAGTATTTAGCATAACATAACTGATAACTACCTAAACCAGGTAACCTGGACTCCATGGAAAGAATTCTGGGAACTAATTGACTTGAATGGAAAAAATATATATCTTTATTTTCATCAACATCTAAATAAAGTTTAGCATTTTCTTCAATTACGAATGTAGGCAACAAACCACAGGAGTATTAGCAGTACCTATGACTTCATCACCAATAAACGTCATATACATTGTCATATATTACAGTTATTGCATGTATCTTAAATGTCGTTAATATTCAACACTACCTCAAAACTGCAACAGTTATTGGACCCACTGATATATCTTGCGGTTTGATGTGTTTATAAAAAATCATATATGGTACAACACAAAATTAGTTTTTACACTGAAATAACTACATTTCAATATAATTAGCTTCCTTTGTAATCCTAAGTATATCATTTTATACATTTAAAAACATAATTCTGAGAAAAGGTCTACAGACTTCACCAGAATACCCAAAGGGTCCATGGCACAAAAAAAGGTAAAGAAGTTACAAATTCATGTTACAATAAAATAGAAACAACTGTATTCTCATTTTACAAGTAGTAATAGACCCACTTAATTACAGTCCTTAAAATCTAGTTCAACAGCAATGTCTACATACAACAAAATCTTCATGGTCCATTTATTTTAATATGACAACAATTAAGTACACCAAAAAAAAAAACAGCTTTTTGGTGTTTCCTGTTTTGTTTCTATTTTTACAGATGCACCCACTGAATTTGATATGAAAGAATATAATCCAGATACATGTTTTTACACCACCATCTAAAATGTTATTTGGATTGGTACCTGAGATGACAGTAGGTTACAATCAATGAACAGTCCTTTTCCAGTTTTATATCTTTGTATCAATCCAGCCATAATGGCTCCACATGCATATAGGCCAGTGGCAAGATCAGTCATGGCCACTCCTGGACGAACTGGATCGTCATCCTAATTTAAGATTTGGGTTGGAAAAAAACAGAGAAAATTTAAAATTAAAACCATCTATTATTTCTCAAATATTCTAAGGTCAAATAGAGGAAAGAACTACATATGACGTGCACACGCACACACACATGCACGAAATACAATAAACTACTATTGTGGATATCTGTTGGTGGTAAGGATGTATTTATATTTACTGTATATTTACTGTATTTCTCACCCCACCCTCTACCAACCAAACTAAACCAAAGCAAACGAAGTAAAAGATTTTTTTAAACATGTCTGAAGTTCCTTCTTAATATATTTTATCTTGTTTATACTGAAAAGGTAAATAATTGAACTTGAATTTAAATGAGTCAATCTGTTGGCGAGGAAAGAGTTAAAGTAGTATATTTTTCCCATGTTGGGGAGAAGGCTGGGGGTGGGGGGGGCGAGAAGGGGTAATATCCTTATAAGCATGCTAATAACTGGCAAATATACTGATGATATTTGCTTTAAAAAAAAAAAAAAAAAGAAAGAACTTACCCACATAAGACTTTTATCAGGATACTCCTGAGTTAGAATTATTAACTTACTATGGCAAACAAAGCTAGAATTCCTATTGGTCTAAAAAGTATAGCAGATATGATTTATGGGTATGGGGAATAAGCTATGCAATTATCTGAGTATAAAATGGAGATGTTTCACAGCCTGCAGTATTCTTCTCTTTTGTATGAAGTAATCCATGTACTTCATTAGAAATCTTATCTACTGCTCTGACATGGAAAGTTTTGTCTGTTGTGGGAAGAAAGGATCTGGGGACCTCTCTCAATTTCCAGGACTTCTTTCTGCTTCTCCTGTGTCTTTTCATTGCTTGTATCCTTGAAATTACAAGTAAAACTTGATTATGATTAACATACACAATTCATGTCAGTCTGATTCGACAATCCAATCCTTGACCCATTTATGTAAAGATACCAGAACAGTACCCAGCAAACGTTAAGTACCCTATAAAAATTAGCTTTCGAAATTATCATCAGCATCATTATCAGTCACAGTTATATCTGACAGTTCCTATTTTTCACTACCTTGAATTCTGCTAAGGCTCTCATTGCACCAAATACCTAAAAAAACCTACATTTAACACTTCATCTCATTGATACATTCATTCATTCACTTCCTGACTCATTATGCCATTCATTTACAGAAGCTAATTTTTCCTTTTCTGCAGTCCACACATAAACTATATTAATCATTTTATGACAGTACTAAATAACGTTAAAAGCAAGTAAGTGCAAGGAAAACAATGCCATGAAAATTGGAAACTTCCAGCAGTTTTCTAACTATCATTATTGGCAAAACTTGTATTGTAGTAGTTTGAAATCAGTAAATTTAGAATTTAATTTGTCATTGGGATTTAAGATTATTTAATGTGTTAACAGTGAGAAACACAGACGTCATCAAAATGGCGGCGTGAGGTGAGCCTCTGGAAATCTCCCCTGGAATTTACAACAAATGGAACAGCTATAATTCCACAAAGGACTCCCTGCACAGCAGACAGGCAAGACGAAGAGGCCCACTACTGAATTCACCTAAAGGTGGGCGAATCCCGCAAGCGGGGGAGGAGGGAAGGGAGAAGTGTGGAGACGGAGCCGTGGGGGCGCAGGACGCAGACCTATCTCAGTGCTCCAAGCTCGCTACATCCCAGAACTACCGCAGCTACGGGAGAGGAAAGAACTCGGACTCCTAGGGCTCTGCTTATGGCCCACAGTTCCTCCTGAGGGGTCAGCATATAATACGGCTGAACCCAACATTCACAGCAGAGACCTCGGAGCAAAGTCTGAGGGAAGAAAGCTGAAAATGGTGGCTTAAGCCCTAACTGCTAAGCAAAGAAAGGAAGCCTTAGACACTGAGACTAATCGCCCCCTCCCTACCCTCCCAGAGCTCGCCCCAACCCCACCTGCCGAATACGAGAAATAGAACAGTAGCAGTGTCAGATAAAAAGAACAGAATATTTGCTGTTCTGAGAACTGTGGACCACAAGACACAGATTCGCAGCCCAACTAGTTCTGGCAAAGAGGAGGGAGCTGTGGAAGCAGAACCAGCTGTGGTGGCGGTCGCCGCCATACTCTGGGCCACCTCTCACAACTCACCCGGCCCCGGTCCCCACATACCTGGGCAGATACCTCCGGCAGGAGTAAACAGAACTGCTGAAACACATGGACTCTGAATCTGGTGCAGGAAGAGCTTTGGAACTTCAAAAGCTCTCCACATACCCACACAGACACTGCGCCCTGTGACCCAGGCAAACTATTAACAGAGGAGAAGCACGTCTCCCATGGAATCCCCCAATTGTGTGAGAAGCTGGAATAGTGCAGAGAAAACATAGCACTACCGTGTGAGAGAGAAAAAAAGGCTGCAGTCGGAGAGAAAATAAAACATTCGACCAACAAGTCCTGGAAAACAAAAGAAAGACCTTTTCCTATCAACCTGTTGCAGAACCCAATCCTGTAGATGTCTCGGAAGAGAAATAATAAATCAGTAATTGCCATGAATAACCAAGGCAACAAGATAGCTCAGAAACGAAGTGAAAAGTTCCAGAAAAAGAACTTAAAGATATGGAAATATGTGACTTAAATGACAGAGAATTCAAGATTGCAGTTCTGAAAAAACTCAACGAGATGCAAGAAAACACAGAAAGGCAGTTTAATGAACTCAGAAACACAATCAAACAACAACATGAGCATTTTACGAAACAGATTGAAATTTTAAAAAAGAACCAAATGGAATTTCTGGAGATTAAGAACTCAATAGAAGAAATTAACAATGAAATAGCCAGCTTAGGTAGTAGAGTTGACCGGATGGAGGAAAGAATCAGTGACATTGAAGATAGAAACCTGGAAATTACACGGATGGAAGAAGAAACAGATTTGAGACTTGAAAGAAATGAAAGAACTCTACAAGAACTTTCTGACTCCATCAGAAAGAGCAATATAAGAATAATGGGCATATCAGAAGGAGAAGAAAGAGAGAAGGGAACAGAGAATATATTCAAACAAATTGTCGATGAGAACTTCCCAAACTTGTGGAAAGAACTGGACCCTCAAATCCAAGAAGCACATAGAACACATAATTACCTCAATCCCAACAGGCCGTCTCCAAGGACCATTGTATTGAAGCTGTCTAAAATCAACGACTAAGAAAGAATCCTCAAGGCAGCCAGGGAAAAGAAGACGGTAACCGATAAAGGAAAGCCCATTAGATTATCAACAGATTGTTCAGCAGAAACTCTACAACCCAGGAGGGAGTGGAAACAAATATTCAAACCATTGAAAGAGAGAAATTATGAGCCAAGAATGGTACATCCAGCAAAGATATCTTTTAGATATGAAGGAGGAATAAAGACCTTTCCAGACATACAGAAGCTGAGGGAATTTTCTAATACACGACCTACACTACAAGAAATACTAAAGGAGGCTATTGGACCACCATCAACAGGGACAATTTGTGCCAACCAAAACATAAACAGGGGGAGAGTAAAGGCCTGAACCAGAATATGGTAATGGAGAAAGTAAGTGTGCTGAAGAAAATGGAATACTCTAAATATCAAACTTTCTTTTACATAAACTTAAGGGTAACCACTCAAAAAAAAATCCAGAACTGAAATATATACTGTAATAAAAGAAGAAACAGAGGAAAACATCATAGAATACAACCACACAGAAATAATAGACAACAACAAAAAAGCAAAGAAACAATGGAGAGACAGCCTTACCAGAAAACTAAAGATAGAATGACAGGAAATCCTCACATATCAGTAATCACCCTAAATGTAAATGGACTGAACTCACCAATAAAAAGGCACAGAGTAGCAGATTGGATCAAAAAACTAAACCCAACCATATGCTGTCTCCAAGAGACGCATCAGCTACAAGGACAAGCATAGACTCAAAGTGAAAGGGTGGAAACTGACACTCCAAGCAAATGGTATCCAGAGAAAATCAGGTGTAGTCATACCAATATCAGATGAAACAGACTTCAGTGTGAAAAAGATAACAAGAGACAAAGATGGACATTTCATAATGGTAAAGGGGACTATACAACAAGAAGACATAACAGTCATCAATATTTATGCCCCCAATCAGAGAGCACCGAAATATACCAAACAACTACTAACAGAACTAAAGGGAGAAATTGACCAAAACACAGTTATACTAAGGGACGTAAATACATCATTGACAGCTATGGATAGATCATCCAAACAGAAAACAAATAATGAAATAGCAGCCCTAAATGACACATTAAATGAAATGGACATAATTGACATGTATAGAGCACTTCATCCTAAAACATCAGACTATACATTCTTTTCTAGTGTACATGGAACATTCTCAAGGATAGACCACATATTGGGACATAAAATCAGCCTCAGCAAATTTAAGAAGACTGAAATCATACCAAGCATATTCTCTGATCACAAGGCTTTGAAATTGGATATCAACTGCAAAAAGAAAACAGAAAAAAACACAAATTCATGGAGATTAAACAACAGACTTTTAAAGAACGACCGGGTCAAAGAAGAAATTAGAGGAGAGATCAAAAGATACATAGAAACAAATGACAATGAAAATACATCCTACCAAATTTTGGGGATGCAGTGAAAGCAGTTTTAAGAGGGAAATTTATATATCATTACAGGCCTATCTCAAGAAACAAGAAAAATCCCAAATAAATAACTTCATGTGACACCTTAAAGAACTAGAAAAAGAAGAACAAATGAAACCCAAGGTCAGCAGAAGAAAGGAAATGACAAAAATCAGAGCAGAACTAAATGAAATAGAGAACAAAAAGACAATAGAAAAAAATTAATGTGACAAAGAGCTGGTTCTTTGAAAAGATTAACAAAATTGACAAACCCTTGGCTAGACTCACTAAGATAAAAAGAGAGAAGACACTAACAAAATCAGAAATGAAAAAGGGGAAGTTATCACGGATGCCACAGAAATACAAAGGATCATCCAAGAATACTATGAAGGATTATATGCCACCAAATTCAATAACCTAGAAGAAAGGGACAAGTTCTTAAAAACATACAGCCGTCCTAGGCTAAACCATGAAGAACTGGAAAATCTAAACAGACCAATCACCAGTAACGAAATTGAATCAGTCATCCAAAACCTTCCAAAAAGCAAAAGTCCGGGACCAGATGGCTTCACTAGTGAATTCTACCAAACCTTCAAAGAGGATCTAATACCAATCCTGCTCAAACTCTTCCAAAAAATTGAAGAAGAGACAGTACTCCCCAACTCATTTTATGAGGCCAACATTACCCTGATACCAAAACCTGGTAAGGACAACACAAAAAAAGAAAACTACAGACCAATATCTCTGATGAATACAGATGCAAAAATCCTAAGCAAAATTCTAGCAAATTGAATACAACAATGCATTAAAAAGATTATTCATCACGACCAAGTGGGGTTAATCCCCGGAGCACAAGGATGGTTCAACATCCACAAATCCATCAATGTGATACATCACATAAACAAAATAAAGGACAAAAATCATATGATTATATCAATTGATGGAGAAAAAGCATCTGACAAGATACAACATCCATTTATGATTAAAACACTTAATAAAATAGATATAGAAGGAAAATACCTTAACATAATAAAGGCCATATATGACAAACCCTCAGCTAATCTCATAATTAACGGTGAAAAACTGAAGACCTTTGCTCTACATTCAGGAACACAACAGGGCTGTCCCCTATCACCTCTGCTTTCCAACACAGTGTTGGAAGTCCTCGCCAGAGCAATCAGGCAAGAGAAAGAAATAAAAGGCATCCAAATTGGGAATGAAGAAGTTAAATTGTTACTCTTTGCAGATGACATGATGCTATATATAGAAAACCCTGAAGACTCCACCAAAAAGCTATTAGAAACAATCAACAAATAAAGTAAAGTTGCCAGCTACAAAATCAACATACAAAAGTCCACTGGACTCCTATATACTAACAATGAAATCTCAGAAAAAGAAATACAAAAAACAATTGCTTTTCTAATTGCAGCAAAAAGAATAAAATACCTAGGAATAAACTTAACCAAGGATGTGAAAGACCTATATGCTGAAAATTGTAAGACATTTTTAACAGAAATTGAAGAAGACAGAAAGAAATGGAAAGACATTCCATGCTCACGGATTGGAAAAATCAACATAGGTAAAATGGCCATATTACTCAAAGCAATATACAGATTTAATGCAATCCCCATCAAAATCCAAATGGCATTTTTTAAAGAATAGAACAAAAAATCATCAGATTTGTTTGGAACCACAAAGACCCCGAATAGCCAAAGCAATCTTAAGAAAAAAGAACAATACTGGAGGTATCACACTCCCTTAGTTTACCTTATACTACAGGGCTACAATAATCAAAACAGCATGGTATTGGCAGAAAAACAGACATACAGATCACTGGAATAGAATTGAGAACCCAGAAATAAAACCACATAAATATGGACAGATAATTTTTGACAAAGAAACTAAAAACATGCAATGGAGGAAAGACAGCCTCTTCAATAAATTGTGCTGGCAGAATTGGACAGCCAAGTGCAAAAGAATGAAACTGGACTGCTGTCTGTCACCATGTACCAAAATTAATTCAAAATGGATCAAAGACTTAAGCATAAGACCTGACACAGTAAACTGCATAGAAGAAAACATAGGTACTAAACTTACCGACCTTGAGTTCAAAGAGCATTTTATGAATTTGACTCCAAAGGCAAGGGAAGTAAAAGCTAAAATAAATGAATGGGACTACTTCAAACTTAAAAGTTTCTGCAGAGCAAAAGAAACCATCGACAAAATAAAGAGGCAACCAACTGAATGGGAGAAGATTTTTGCAAACAGTGCCTCCGATAAAGGGCTAATATCCAAAGTATACAAGGAACTCATGCAACTCAACAACAAAAAAACAAACAACCCAATCCAAAAATGGGTAGACGACCTGAAGAGACATTTCTCCAAAGAGGACATACAAATGGCAAATAGACATATGAAAAAATGCTCAACATCACTAATCATCAGAGAAATGCAAATAAAAACCACAATGAGATATCACCTCACCCCAGTCAGAACGGCTACCATCAACAAGACAAATAGTAACAAGTGTTGGAGAGACTGTGGAGAAAAAGGAACCCTCATATACTGTTGGTGGGAATGCAGACTGGTGCAGCCGCTATGGAAGGCAGTGTGGAGGTTCCTCAAAAAATTACGAGTAGAATTACCATATGACCCAGCAATCCCTCTCCTGGATATCTACCAAAAAAATCTGAAAACATTCATACATAAAGACACGTGTGCTCCAATGTTCCTTGCAGCTTTATTTACGGTGGCCAAGACATGGAAACAACCAAAATGTCCTTCGATAGATGAATGGATAAAGAAGTTGTGGTATATATACACAATGGAATACTATTCGGTGGTTAAGGAAAGATGAAATAGGACCATTTGTGACAACATGGATGGATCTTGAGAGTATAATGCTAAGCGAAATAAGTCAGAAAGAAAAAGCAGAGAACCATATGATTTCACTGATATGTGGTATATAAACCAAAAGCAACAAAAGAACAAGACAAACAAATGAAGAAACAAAAACTCATAGATACAGACAATAGTTTAGTAGTTACCAGAGGGTAAGGGGGATCAAATATATGGTGATGGAAGGAGAACTGACTCTGGGTGGTGAGCACACAATAGATGCTCACCTATTTATAGGGATTTATAGGGATTTATAGATGATGTAATACAGAATTTTATACCTTAAATCTATGTAATTTTACTAACAATTGTCACCCCAATAAACTTAAAAAAAAAAAATTTCACCTTGAATGCCAAAAAAAAAAAAACCGTGAGTAACGAACTCAAATTTATGTTTAAGTTTATGGACATCTGCTTTCTCACTACAAAAATGAATTCAATCATATCTGCTCTGCTTTTCAGACCAATAGGAATAAATAGTGTAATAAATCCTTTGTATTTTACTTTAATTTCCTGAAAAGGGGAGACTATACCTGATAAATATTCTAAAAACATTATTACATTATCCAGAATAACAATGTGAGATGAATGAACATTAAACAAACATTAAGTCACCCATATATTAGAGAGAATATTGTCACTGTTAAAAATGACCATTTTTGCTACATAATTTTAGTGAAACACTAATTGAAACAGGCTTACCGTGTTTCCCCAAAAATAGACCTAGTTGGACAATCAGCTCTAATGCGTCTTTTCGAGCAAAAATTAATATAAGACCCGGTCTTATTTTACTAGGTACTAACACACTTTAGATTCAAAGATACAGATAAGTTGAAAATGAAAGCATGGGAAAAGATATATCATGCAAACAGCAGCTATACGAATGCTGGAGTAGCTGTTACTAATGTCAGGAAAAATACGACAAAAAAAAGAATGTTACTAGAGGGAAAAAAATTTTGTCATGAAAAAGGGGTCAATGCAATAAGAAGATATAACAATTATAAGCAAATACACACCCAACAATAGAGCCTCCAAAACACAAAAAGCAAAAAGTGACAAGTTTAAAGAGAGAAATAGCTCAGGAATAATAGGAGACTTCAATACTCAAATATGAATAATGAATAGAAGAACTAGATAAAAGATTAAAAAAAGAAATAAAAGGTTTTAACAAAAGGTTTTAACACCATAAACCAAGTATATCTAATAGATATCTATAAAACACTCCATCCAACAACAACAAAATGTACATTCTTCTTAAGTGCATATGGAACATTCTCTAGTACTGACCATATCATAGGCCACAAAACAAGCGGAAATAAATTTAAAAGGAATTCATACAAAATATGTCCTTAGATCTCAATGCAATGAAATTAAAATCAACAACAAAGGCAGATTTTGGAAAAAAAAATATGTAGACAGTAAATAAGATACTCCCAAACACCAAAAAGTAACAGAGAAAAATCACATAAGAAATTAGAAAACATTTTAAGATGAATTCAAATAAAGGCACAACATAACAAAATTTATGGATGTAGTTAAAGCAGTATTTAAGGGAAATTTATAGCTGGAAATACCTATATTTAAAAAGAAGAAAGACAATATCAATAACCTAGCCTTTCACCGTAAGACATTGGGAAAGAAAAAAACTAAACCCAAAGCAAGCAAAAGAAAGGAAATAATACAGATTAGAGCAGAAAAAAATGAAATAGAGAGTAGAAGTCCGATAGAGAGAGTCAACAAAACACAAAGTTGGCTCCCTGAAAAGATTAACAAAATTGACAAATCTTTACCTGAACTGTCTAAGCAAAACAAAGAGAAAAATCAAATTACTAAAATCAGAAATGAAAGAAGGAACATCACTAAACAACCTAACATAAATAAAAAGAATTATATGGAAATACTATGAATAATTATATGCCAACGAATTAGATCACCTAGATGAGACAGACAAATTCCTAGAAAGACACAAACTACAAAAACTGATAAAGAATAAATAGAAAAAAATGAATAAACATGACCAGTAGAGAAATAGAATTAGTAATCACAAAGGTTCCAACAGAGTAATAAAAGCTTAGGCTGTGGTTTTTAGTTTCACTGGTGAAATCTACCAAGCATTTAAAGAAGAATTAATATTACTTCTTCACAAATGCTTCCAAAAACTGGAAGATGAGGAAACACTTCTCAACTCATTCTATGAAGCCAGTAATATACTGAGGTCAAGCCACATCAAGACATAAAAAATAAATAAATAAAACTACAGACCAGTATCTCTTAGGAATGTGAACACAAAACAATCCTTAACAACATACTAGCAAACAGCATCCAGCCATATATAAAAAAGATTACACAACATGAACAATTGGGATTTTCTCAGAAACGTAAGCTTTCTTTAATATTTGAAAATCCGTTAGTGTAACACTACCATCTCATTAGAATACAGGACAAGTGCAACATAATCAACAAATGCAGAAAAAGTACTTAATGAAACTCAACATCCTTCATGATAAAATACACAGTACACTAGGACTAGAAATGAACTTCAACTTCACAAGGCCATACGTGAAAAAAATACAGCTAACATCAGAAAGGTGAAAAACTAAATGCTTTTCCCTAATATCAGGAATAAGACAAGGATTACTGCTCTTATCATTTCAATTTAACATTGTACTGGAGGCTTTAGCCAATGTAATTAGGGAAGAAAAAGAAGTAAAACTGGAAAGTAAGAAGGAAAACTATCGCTACTTGCAGATGACATAATCTTGTATATAAAAAATCTTAAGTAAGTCACTAAAAACCTCCTAGAACTAAAAAATGAGTTCAGCAAGTTTGCAAGATACAAGGCAATATATAAAAATAAATTGTACTTCTACATAGTGACAATAAACAAACCAAAAATGAAGTTAAGTAAACAATTCCAATTACAATAGCATCAAAAGTAATAAAATATATAGAAATAAATTTAACATAAAAAGTACAAACTTATACTCTGAGAACTTTAAAAAAAAAGAAGAAAAAGAAAGAAATTGAAGGCCTAAATAAATGGAAAGACATCCAACTGTCCTGAATCAGACTTAACATTGTTAATATGGCAATAGTCCCCAAATTGATCTATAGATTCAATGAAATTTCACCTACCAAAATCCTGGGAGCGTTTTTTTGCAGAAACAAAATCTAATCCTAAAATTCATATGGAAATACTAGGGACAAAGAATAGCCAAAACAATCTAGAAAAAGAAGAGCAAAGTTGGAAGAATTGCACTTCCCAATTTCAATACTTGCTATACGGTGGCTCAGGCAGTTGGAGCTACGTGCTCCTAACTCCAAAGGCTGCCGGTTCGATTCCCACATGGGCCAGTGGGCTCTCAACCACAAGGTTGCCGGTTCAACTCCTCCAGTCCCGCAAGGGATGGTAGGCAGCGCCCCCTGCAACTAGCAACGGCAACTGGACCTGGAGCTGAGCTGCACCCTCCACAACTAAGACAGAAAGGACAACAACTTGAAGTTGAATGGCACCCTCCACAACTAAGACTGAAAGGACAACAACTTGACTTAGAAAAAAGTCCTGGAAGTACACACTGTTCCCCAATAAAGTCCTGCTCCCCTTCCCCAATTAAAAAAAAAATCTAAAAAAAAAGAAAAGCTTGCTATAAAGCTACTGTAAATAAGGCAGCATGGTATAAAACAAATATACAGACAATGGAAACTCTCAGATTTACTTTCAATTTGTTTTGACAAGCGTACCAAGACAATTCAATGGGGAAAGAATAGTCTTTTCCAAAAAAAATGGGGAAAAGAATACAAACGAATTAAGTTGGACCCCACCTCCTCACTCTATAAAAATTAACTCTAAATGGACCTCAGACCTAAACATAAGAGCTAAAACTATAAAAATACAAAAAGAAAAGAAAAGAAGAAAAGAAAGGAGTAATTCCTCATGTTCTGGAATTTGGCAATGATTTCTTAGATATGAAATCAAATAGCAACAAAAGAAAAAAATAGATAAATGGGACATCATTAAAGTTAAAAATGTGTGCTTCAAGAAAATAGACAACCCAAAGAATGGAGAAACTTTTTTCAAATCACATATCTGATAAGGAACTTATAACCAGAATTTAGAAAGAATATTTGCAACTCTATCATAAGAACACAAATAACCCATTTTTTAAATGGGCAAAGGATTTGAACAGACATTTCTCCAAAGAAGATATACAAATGGCCATAATGCACATGAAAAGGTGCTCACCATCATTAGCCATTATGGAAATGCAAATCAAAACCACAATGAGCTTAAAACTCAACAATAAAAAGACAAATAACCCAATTTAAAAATAAGCAGAGGGTTTAAATACACATTTGTCCAAAGAAGATACATAAATAACCACTAAGCACATGAAAGGTGCTCAACTTCATTAGTCATTAGGGAAATGCAAGTCAAAACCACAATGAGATGCCATATCACATCCACCAGAATGGCTGTCATGAAGACAAAAGATAATAACAAGTGTTAGCAAGGATGTGGAGAAATCAACACTGTTACACGTAGCTGGTGGGGTTGTAAAACAGTGTACTTATTATGGAAAACAGTCTGTCGGGTCCTCAAAATGTTAAACATAGAGTTGCCATATGACCCAACAATTCTACTTCTAGGTATATACCCAAGAGAATGAAAACATATGTCCTCACAAAAAACACACACAAATTTTCATAGAAGCATTATTCACAAAAGCCTAAGAGTGGAAGTAACCTAAACGTCCATCAATTGATAAATAGATAAATGAAGTGTGGAATAGCCATACAATGGGATATTTTAGGCAATAAAAAGAAATAAAGTACTGATACAGACTACGACATGGAAAAACTTTGAAAACATTATACTGAGTGAGAGAAGCCAGTCATCAAAGGACACATGTTATATGAAATGTCCAGAAAAGACAAACCCTAGACACAGAAAGTAAAGCCAGAGGCTGGGAGGAAGTGGAAATAGGAAGTACTGTTAATGGGCATGGTGTTTTTTTTTTTTTTGGGGGGGGGGTTATAAAATGTTCTCAAATTGACTGTGGTGATTAATGGTTGCACAACTATGTGACTATGCTAAAAACCATTGAATTGTGTACTTTAAATGAGTAACTGGTATGGCATATGAACTACATCTTCATGAAACTGTTTTCTTTTTTAAAATACCATTATAATGCTGGTAATTAAACAAAACAGAAAAATAGAAATAAATAAAAATAAAGTTAACAAAAAGTCTTTTTTAAAGGCCTGCTAAAGAATTTGTATTTGGTAGAATTTGTATTTGTATAAAGGCTATTTGGTACCAATAACTAAAGATGTACCATTCATTTTCTAGTATAATTCAGAGATAGCTATGCTCATACTTTGGAAATCCCTCGTAATCATATTCCTGTCATCGAAGAATTGTCAGCATGCCAGAGGAAAAAGGAAATGAAAATAAATTACCATTTAGCCAGCAGGAAACCCCAGAGAACCACACTGTGGCTTTGAAGAGACTAAGTATTCCCAGGTATAATACAATCAGACACAATCCGAGAAGCAGCTGTGTGTACACAAGGACTGAAACTCCCCTTTCATATCTGAAGCTCCGCTGGAGTCCTACCACCATGACAATACAAAACAATGTGTCCCTTCTCAAATCTGGGAGAAATTGAGTGGCACTGTCTCTTTATGTCAATAGATATAGGAATTCATCACTCAGAATATTTAGTAAACTTCCATTTCAGGAAAAATGGGTAATTAACTAAATTTGTTAACCAGTATGCCGTAGAATCCCATCCTAATTTACTGAAAGAAATGGATTGAAACTGCCATGTAGACTTTTAGAAATTAAGTAATATTTTTATTTTACTAAATTTTAGTTCTAGAAATTAAGAGTAGAATTTTTTTTATTTTTATCATGGTCACTTACGAACTACTTTAAATGCATTTAGCTCTTTTAATAAATTAATGAAACCCTTTTATAAGAACAAATTGTGATGATTTTCCTGTAAAACTAAAATAGGTATATTTCTCATCAACAAAGGTATAAGAAAAGGAAGATTCTACTTAAGACTGAAAACACACAGTTATAGTGGGAGGACAAAGTATAAAATGAAAGTACTAAGAGTTTTCCCAATTATTCACTTTCCATATACATTCATGTATTTCTTCACCGTCATTGTTATCAATGATGTTTTCTTACATTCTTTCATTCCCCAGTATTCATTCATGTATTCAAGTACTCAGTAAAGGTAAACCCTGAACATTCATGAAAACACTACTGAAATGTGAATAAAGTACATATGGAGTTTAGTTAATAGTCTTGTACCAGTGTTAATTTCTTAGTTTTGATCATTGTACTCCAGTTTTATAAAGTGTTAACATTACAAAGTGGTAAAGGGTAGTGAGTACAGGGTAATGCAGAAGGGTATAAATGAAGCGTATAGGAACCTTGTGTACTATTTTTGCAAATTTTATGTAAATATAAAGTATTTTTAAAAATAAAAAGTAAAAAGTAAAACCTAAATTATTTATTTTAAAAAATAAAATGACAATTTCTAGTAGCAGAAATGTTTTAGTGCCTTTTATTTTTTAAAAATAATGCAATCTAGATAAAAAGAAAACAAAAACTACAGGGGGAAAATCACCTGTAAAGGTGTTTCTGTTACATCACAGTATCCTATATTATAAAATGAAAAAATTACCAAGCATTATTTCCCAGACACGATTTAAGACTATTTAACATTTTCATTCATTTTTCCATATCTATTCCCACTATTTTCAGAGTCTGCCAAATGAAATATACTGTAAAACAGGAAGGAAGAGAGGGAGGAAAGGAGGAAGTAAAAAATTATCTGTTTTTCTAAGTTATTATTTAAAACCTTCCTTTGGTTAAAAACAAAAAAGTATATAAGAAACTAATCAATTTGGACAGATATTCAATAAAGAGGTATGAATTTGAAAAGTCACTAAGCATTTTTTTCTTTAGTTATATTAATCAACCTAATTACTTATAAAACAACAAAAATGTTAAAACTTTCTAAGTAGGTGGCTTCAGCCCTAATTGGTAGGAAAATGGTAGAAGTACAAAGGACATCAGGGAGAACAAAAACTGGTATATTCAGATCAAAAGAGGATTTTAATGTACAAGAACACAGTCACCACAGCCACTCCTTTCACATTTATGGGCACAGACTCTGGAACTACACAGTATATGAACCTTCTAAACACACACTCTAATCAAACCACTCACTGATGCTAAAATTGTGCTTTATAGCGACATTTACATATTAATTTCACAAAGTAATATTTCCCTTACGTGAAGGAAATTCCATTTAATGGCTGAAACTCTGAACTCAGAGTTGTAGATTCTTCTCCTAGGTGCCTCCACTTTCTCACCTATTAATCCACCTGTAAGTGGACCCATACAGTTCAAACCTGTGTTGCTCAAGGGTCAACTGTACTATATTTCATATTTAAAATAGGTCTTTATTCTCAGACATTGCTGATAGGAATGTAAGTTGGTTCAATCTCAGGAATGTCAGTATCTATTGAAAGTACAAATGAACCCAGCATTCCTCTTCTAGGGACTTTTTTCCTGTAGATATAATGACACATGTGAGAAAGAACACAGGTATGCAAATATTCCCTGTAGTCTTATGCTAATAGCAAAATAATAAAAAAGAAACGAAATACTCATCAAGAAGAGGATGGTTAAATAAATTATGGTACATCCATAGATATAGACACAATAAGAGCAAGTATACTGATAAAGAAAAAGCTCCAAGATATATGAAATGAAATAAAATACAATATAAAATATTTAGTTTATGTAATCCTAAATGTGAATATTAAAACTCTAAAGCTGGGCCAGCCTGGTGGCTCAAGTGGTTGGAGCGCCGAGCTCCTAACGCCAAAGTTGCAGGTTCAATTCCCACATGGGCCAGTGAGCTGCGCCCTCTACAGCTAAAATTGTGAACAACAGCTCTCCCTGGAGCTGGGCTGCCGGTGGGCTGCCGAGCCACCATAACTGGCCGGCAGCCAGCAAGAGCTGTTGTGAGCTGCTGACCAACAAACCAACCTACCAAAATGACCAAAATTAAAAACACTAGCATTGTCAAAAGTCGGAAGATAATTAAAACTCTCGTGCATTGCTAGTAGAGTATAACCGGGTACCATTTTGTAAAACTGACAGTATACTAAAACTAAATATGCATCTAACCTGTGACCCTTCTGCTCTGTGCATGACCACCCAAAGACATTCAAAAGAATGTTTGTAGATATTTTATTCATAATAGAGAAAAGCTGGAAACAGCTCGTTCATCAACACAACAATGGCTAAACGGTGGTATGTTAATACAGCCTACAGCAATAAAACACACCACTGATACACACAAAATAGGATGAACTTCAAAAACATTATGTTGAGCGAAAGAAGCCAGACATAAAAAAGTACATACTGTAGAATTCTATCTATAGAAGTTCAAGAATAGGTAAAATTAGTCTATAGCAGTAGAAGTCAAAATAGTAGTTATCTCTAAGAGGAGGTGGTAATTCTTGGGAAGGGTATGAGGGAATTCTCTGGAGTAATGGAAATATGCTATATCTTGAAAAGGTGTTTATCCAGATGTATATATCTTTAAAATATCATTGAACCACGCCCTTAAGATTTTTCACTTTATTGTACAGATATTATACCTCATTTTAATCAGACTTCTTAAAAATTGAGAAAGTATATTACCAATTGCATTTTTTAAAAAATGAGAAAGGACTATTTTGCTTGTTTTTTTAAGGAATATTTCCAAAAGGATGCAAAAGAAAAGTGATAGCACTGATTGTCTCTGAGAAGAGAAGAAGGTGGGGTAGGGGCAGAGGAAAGAAGATTAATGTTGTCGACTCTTAGATAGGGTGACAAAAACAAGCCTGGTTTATTACTCAATGCTATCATATAGAGAGCCCTTCCACTCTTAAGAGTCCTGGTTTGTATGATAAAGCATATAGACAACATATTTGTGTTTCTTGTAGATTTAGTATTATGTTAATGTATTACTACCTCTTCAAAAATAAATTAAATATAAATTAAATATAATACAGTATCCTTGGACAACAATGTAAGAGCATTTTCTTTTTGCATAGTTATTTGTGTTTCCTCAGTTTTTAAAAGTGGAGATAAATATCTAAGAAGTCTTACTTGTAAACTTGATTTAATTCATCCTGCACACATGAGCCAAACTAATTTTATAAAGAACAGCTTTCATCATGTCATTCCTCTTGAGAAATCTCCCTAACTTCACTGTGAGCAAACAACATCCCAACTTGTTTACTTGACCTTGAAGACTTTCCCAAGTATGGCTTCAACCAACTTTCCCCACTACTCTGAAACCTTAACTCAGCTCTTCCGTAACTGGCCTATTGCTTTTCCATAGGTATGCCTCATTCTTTCCTGCTTCCGTCTTTGCTCACAGTGCAATCTCCACTAGGAATGTCTCAAACCATCTGAATCCCATTCATCCTTCCAGGTACCATTCAACTCAAATCCCATCACTGAGCCACATTTATATTTTATTTATTTAAGTCATAATAAGTTCTCTCCAACAGATCCCATAAATTAGAGCCATAAATTATATTTTAAAGATTTTATTAATTAAATTTTGTTAAAAAACATTTTAAGTGCATCTATTGTACTGGACACGAAGACATAAAGTTGACTAAGACATTGTCCCCACCCTGGAAGTTCTCACTGAAATAGCTGACAACTACCACCATACTAATTTGCCCTCATATATCTAACCCTCTCAGCTGCTTGCGAAGAACTTCCTTCATTGCAAACATCACATATGTAGACACACACACACACACACACACACACACACAGGCTTCTAAGCCCAGGCTTCTAAGATAATAAAACTCAAAGGCTTTCAAAGGTTGTTGATCCTTGTTAGAGGTCTTTTCTACCTTACAGTTTTCTATATTGTTTGCTACATAATGATCTACAAGTACTTAACTTTATACAGTTTTCTATTATTTTCTAATTTTTCCATGAGTATAAATCTAAACTCGTCAAATAAATTGTTACTTATAGAGCAATTTATTAAATTCCTTATAGTATCTAATACAATATTATATACATACGGTCAATCCATCTTTGTTCATTGATTTACCAATGTAACTCTTCTTGATGTTACAGGTGAATTGTTACTTAGAACATGTACTTGTATGACATATGTCTGAGTCATTTACTTTCCAGAATCTCTCATATTCACTCACTGATTTCATTCCCAACCACTATGCATTTAAAAAAGTTGATAGATAGATATCCTTTATGAATAATAAACGGTTAGCATAGAGCCATGAACATAAAAAAATGAGGGAATATAATTTTGTTTGAAACACATATTATACTTTAAATATACAGACCTTAATAAGTCATTAACTTCTGTCAGAGTCTCTGAAAAAATACCTGCTGTCTACTTCCAATGCAAAGGTGTTTTTAATAATAACACCTCTCATAAAGCTTCCAAGTGTGACCCACAAACCATCTCCAGCATTAAATATGCATACCAAGGGCTCCATCCACAAATCAGTATCTACAAGGGTGCAGCTGAGGAACCTGCAGATAAGCCAAGCAAGTGCTGATTTTTAGTGTACTACCTTACATTGGTAGTACATACTTGGAAGTGATGCTCACACACTTACTTTACTGAAACACAGAGAAGCTGTATGAGATGTTCAAGATCACAGAGCACAGTTCCAGGTATTCACTTTTCCATTCACTCAGCACATATATTAAGTGCTTACTAAGTGCCACGCTCTGTTCTAGGCACAGATACAGCTTTGACCAAGCAAAGACCATGGTCTTCTGAGGCTCATATTCTCCTGGGGCCCATTTTCAGCAGCCAGTAAACATCACATAGGAGTGAATTAAATGGAGCCAGGCCTCCGGACTTAGGTCAGTCTTTTCTCACGACACCCAATGGCCTGCTCAATCCCCTGTACCCTGTTGTATCAGTAGTGCACAGTAGCAAGACGCAGGTACAGCAGAAGTCAGGACTCGCTCTTCAGGCAGCACGGAGAGTGGATATGGTATAGCTAGAAGGAGTAAAGCAGACCTGGGTTCCACGTCTGGCTTCAGTGTTTTATGCATCTGGGCACTATGGGCAAGTGACCTAAGGCTTTAAGCTTCAGCTACAGAATTTATCAACACCTACCTGGAAGGATCAACGTGAGGATCAAAACATGTAACAGCATGTGTAAAACACCAAGCAAGAGGCTAGCCCAGCACAGGTCCTCAATATCAGTTCTCTTTTCCTCCCTAATCAAACACAAATCTTACCTGACAACACCACAGCACACCTAAAAGGCTAGACTTTAGATGTAGTGGAAGTCAATTGTAACTAGTTTGCTTAAATCTCATCATAAATTTTATCCTATATTATACATTTAGGTGATGCCCCTTTGGGAGAAAATGGTATTAATACTCTGTTATAGAAAACATATGCAATTTGTGTTTTTTCATCATAATACTTGTCTATACTTTGGGAACATCACCCATTTTTCCAAGCAGAAATATATTAGATCATCACTAAAAATATGTCTATATAATAATGTATCTTCTCTTCTCTTCAAACTCTTAATATAATAAGTTCATAAATAGTAAGTTCAGCCACCACTCCTTACCTCTTCAACCTCATTTTGCCCTTCTCTGCTACCTCACAACCATCAGATGACACTGGCATTCCTTGGGCTCCTTAAGTCTCCCAGACTCTTAAGTCTCCAGACTCCCAGCATTTGGATGTCATGCATGGTGTTGCCCTCTCATCACCAGGCTAATGTCCAACTGCATCCCCCCTTAACTATCTGGTCCTCAGGGAAGCCTTCCCTGAATGACCATCCCGAAACCACTAGGTACACCGTACAAGGGGATGTGGCGAAGCCTCCTAGTGGTACAGAAGCCTGGGTTCCCACCAGTCACATGACAACATGGAGTTAAGCTACAGCACAAATGCACAGCTGTGTAGCCAGATAAACGTTCCTATGTCACATGAGGTAGTTGGCAGTAGTGAGTCTGCACTGGCTAGTGAAAATATACACCAGGGTTTTCAGAGCTGACCCCTCCTGCGCGCCCTCTGCAGAGGATTGGGACATTGTGATCTATATCGCTGATAACAGGAAAACAACCCCTTCAAGGGTGACTTGAAGCACGACCTGATTCTCTTCAATCTGCTTTTATCCTTTGCTGTTGAACCACACTTTGCAGAGATTTTTGGGAGTATTACAGTGGTCTGAGGCATGCTGTGATATATATTAATAGCACCCTGTACTTCAGAGCTCTTTTTACTTGTATTTAATGCTTATTTGCTGCTAATGTTTGTTTTTCCCATTAAGGATTGTGCCCACCCTGTTGTCTGCCAGAGCTCCCAGTATACAGAGGGAACACATGTCCCCTACCACTCATTCAATCGATGAATTAAGTACTGGGAGATGTGTCCCATGTGAAACAAATACTGTTTATATAATTTAATACATGTAAAGTATATGAAATAATGTTTGGCACATAGTAAGCGCCCAATCTATGGTGAGGTAGAACACAGCTCGCCCAGGCAGGATAACACAAGAGATAAAGTTACTGACTTGTAGGTGGCACGGCGAGCACAGTGTGGTCACCAGTCAGAGGACAGAGTGCAGTGCAGTAGGAGCTACAGCAACCCTTCAGCTCAGTCATTTGTGTGTTCATTCATTTTCACGTTTGAACACACAAATGTAAAAGCCCCAGATCCTTCCATATATTCACAATGTAATTCAGTGCTCTGAAATAAAACCACCCACAATAATGACTTGTACATACAACAACTTCAGTGGGATAGAGCAAAGGGAAATAGATCCATGCTCCATTCTCTCAAGGGACAGAATGAAGAGCAATGCCCTTGAACAGTTTAAGGAAAGGCCACACACATCTTTTTCTAAGACTTGTGAAAATGAAACAGCAGAGAAAGAAAGTACAAAAGACTTTATATTTCAAGTCACTGAAATCTGAACGCCTGCTTTAAAATTCATAAAAAAGAAGGCTTTAAAAAAGAACACTTGGGGTTACTTTACCTATTTACCCTAATACTGCAGGAATATTTTCTGAAGAATTAACTGAAGAAAGTGATTCAGGGAAGAAACACCTACTGGGGAAAAAAAATTTAAGCCTACCAATCTAATTTGTTTTAGAAATGGATGTCTCTTAGTATTTTTGTTTACTGGGCTTTCACACATTTTTTTTTTTTTAATTTAAGGACATTCTTACTATTTTCTCCCAGAGTGCATTTTCTAAAAGTCTTTGATTTAACCAACCACATTTTGGTTGCTTAAATACTTTTTAGGAACTTCTCAACCTATCATCATTGGAGAGAGATTATTATAAAAGCAAATAATTCTTTCATTGTCAGAATCTAATGCATATAACAATCACATACAACCACACCTGAAGCGTTAAGTAACAAATTTTTGAATAAATAACCTCTTAAAATATAGAAGAAGGAAAAGGAAACATGAAGGCCACATGAAGGCACTCTGGTAGAATGGACATCTGTGGACTAGTCCAGTCAGTCATTCTACAAAAGCAGTATGCCTAAATCACATGGATGTGTCTATTTAAGCAGGAATAATATAATACATGTAATACCTTCTGTGTTTAATACTTTATTGCTTCTTGCTAAATAAAAAGAGTGTTATTTTTCATGAGGCCAGATTGATATTTAGGCTCAAGCACATTCATAATGAATACTTCCACCTTTAACAAGTCATTCACTTTCCCTGGCTTCTTTCTAAAAGTAACTCAACTATAAGCCTATGGGTGAGTAAAGATGTGACTCCCTTTAGAACGCCTGGGGAAAACAATTATGAGTCGTCTGAAGAAGGGTATGTACCTCAGGTCCTGTGATGTGCATCAGGCCAGAAACAGCGGAGGCCACCGCATCATAACCAGCTCGCTGAGACAGTGGACCCGTCTGGCCATAGCCTAAAACGAGAACAGACATACTCAGCACCATGCAGGAGAGCAGCAATAAAACGGTGTGTTACAACCATCTGTATCCAGGAATCCTGCAGCATTTGGTTACTGTTATAGCTACACATCCCCTGAAGGAGGCAGTAAACATTAATTACAGTGTGTACCCCAGAAGCTTCGCAAAACACCTGCACGAATGTTTTGTCTGGCCTGAAGTGTCTTGAAATGTTTTTATTTAGTTTCTAACGTTTGAAAACCAGGAGATGGCACCAAAAAATGAAAATTTATGGCTTTTCTTGAAAAATCAGAAAGTAAATTCAAACTAGGTTCACATTCTTACATGGCAACAATGAGAGTTTAGTAACAGCTCTCCCTTTACACAGGGCATGAATTCTCCAAGTCTGCAAGGTCTCCACCACTCACTCCTTTCTGCCTCATCCTCACTCCTCATTTCACTTACCTTACCGACTCCTGCGGGTATTTACTACTCTTGTTCTATACCAAACAATACGCAAAGGAAAACAAAACAATGTCTCCCCCAGGTTCTGTTTGCATATTATCTCAAGTATACAAAGAAAATATAAACAATGATTAAAATCTTGAACATAAATAAAAGATTACATCTAACAGTGCTTTGTAGATTACAGAGACAGTGAAAGCATACCTTTTTGTTTTTGTTTTTTTTTGGCATCAGCAAAAATCAAGAAAACACAACAAGTATTTTCTCCTGCTTTCCTCAGCCCTGGCGCTTACTGTTGAATAACAAGGTTAGTTACATCATGAGCTACATGAGTCTGTTGCTAAACCCCGTGTGCCAATCAGAGAGTGGCCAGCAGAGAAGCCTCCCATGCCCATCAGCTAGTTGCCGAAACTCCCTGCATACTCTGCTTTAGAACCATCAGGAAAGCGGTGGGTGCCTCAAGGCCTCTGCTCGCTTCTCCAGCCACCTGGAGCACCGTCCTGCCATCGGCTCCGTCTGTCCACATACCTCACTCCCTCCGTCCTGCACGGCTGCACTCACCTGTTTCCTTATTAGAGGGACCTTCCCCAAAGAACTCTTAGAAAAGAGCACTCTCACTTCTCACTCTTATTCCCCTTATCTGATTATACTTGTCTTCATAGCCCCTGTGACAAGATATATAACGTAGTTTTTATTAATTTATTTTGCTTCCTCCCTATGAAAATATATACTCCAAGAATTCTTTTTCCATTCAATTCACTGTTGTATCCCCACCATCTAGAATAGAATCCAATAACATTTATTGTATGAATGAATGAATAAATAAATACTTGTTATATAAAAAACAATTTTTAAAAAAACAACCAATAGGTAGAAAGTAAATTAATAAAGAAACCAAAGAGGATTTTCCTATTTCGTTTTGCTCTGTTCTTGAGCAAAATGGCAACACAGACAGCCCTTTCCCTCCTGCTATGGCCACACTGAACTTACAGATACACATGGAGGAATTCCGTCTAAGAGAAATCCAGAAACGAGTTGAATGACTCCTACATACTGGGCAAGAGAAAATACCCACATCAAAATTGGGAGGAAAGGCTGAGAGACACTCTCGCCATAAACCCCACTCCACAGTGTCAGACAATTGGGATGGAACTCCCAACTCCCACTTTCTCTCAGGAGCAAATGGTTTCAACAGCACATTTAGTGCTCCAGTTTTTAGGCTCCCACCTGAGGGACAGGCCCCCAAAACTACTAGCGCTGATAGCCAGCAGTTTGGGTCACAAAACTGTCACAAACAAAGAGGTAGTTAATGGGCGCTGGAGCTGGAACCACAGCTAGGCCCCGGGGCTCAGAACACAAGGGGTGGACCAACCATCAGCCTCTCAGTCTCTCCCTGGTAAGCATTTGATGGTGTACTTCATACGCTGCTACCTGAGGGCCTGACACTCATTAACACACTTCTACGTGCTGACTGTGATGCTACCCGGAACCAGAGAGAACCAACCGGCACTTCTCCCACCTTACCTCTCCAGCAATGCTAACAATAAAACCACATCACCAGAGTGTCTCTGGAAAGAACTTCTACACGTGTCTCTTGTTCCTCAACTTTTACAGCTACTACCTGAGGGATAAGCTCCTGCATCACCTAGCTCTGACTGCCAACCTGGCATGTATTCACAAGTCCCACAGGACTACAGCAAACAAACAGGCAGTTTTTAACAGGCTTGGGAGCACCCCCACAGCTATACACCCAGTCTCAGTGCAGAGAGAGATGGCAAAAATGCCTGTCTCCCATTTTTTCCCTCCAGAAGGAGTGTGACTGCGAGCTTCAGTAATTGTTGCCTAGGGGCCCAGCTTCTAATCAGCCTGCATCTAGGTGCTGACCACAAGCACCCTCTTTGGGACACTGATGGGTCTTCTTACACCCTCACTACTGAGAGGCATGAAGAGCAAAGACAGTGGCTTGGACAATTACAAAGGTTTGAGAGGCAACCAGGACCTCTGGTTGGGCTCACCAACAAGACTCATCTCCCACACAAGACCAGAGACCAGTCTGTCAAGACTGGGAGAGATGGCTATTTTAGCTAATGCACAAAGCCAACACAGGAAGTCAAGGAAAATGAAGAAATCAAGGCAGTATGCTCTAAATAAAAGAACAAGACAAATCTCAGAAAATTATCATAATGAAATAGAGATAAGTGATTTACCTGATAGTTAAAAATAAAACTTAATTATAAAGATGCTCACCATGGCAAGGAAAGCAATGCCTGAATAAAGAGAGAACTTCAACAAAGAGATAGAAAATATTTAAAGTACTAAACAGAAAGCAAAGAGCTGAAAAGTAAAATAACTGAACTGAAAAATTCAGTAGAGGGGTTCAAGAGCACCCTAGATCAAATGGAAGAAAGGAGCAGCAAATTAGAAGACAGGGGGCTGGCCCAGTAGCTCAGGCGGTTGGAGCTCCGTGCTCCTAACGCTGAAGGCTGCCGGTTCAATTCCCACATGGGCCAGTAGGCTCTCAACCACAAGGGATGGTGGGCTCTGCCCCTGCAACTAAGATTGAACATGGCACCTTGAGCTGAGCTCCCGGATGGCTCAGTTGGTTGGAGTGCTTCCTCTCAACCACAAGGTTGCCGGTTCGACTCCCACAAGGGATGGTGAGCTGTGCCCCTGCAACTAACAACAGCAACTGGACCTGGAGCTGAATTGCACCCTCCACAACTACGATTGAAAGGACAACAACTTGACTTGGAAAAAAACCTGGAAGTACACATGTTCCCCAATAACGTCCTGTTCCCCTTCCCCAATAAAATCTTAAAAAAAAAAAAAAAAAATTAGAAGACAGGACAGTGGAGTACATACATCCAGAAGAGCAAAAGGAAAACAAACAAACAAAAAAAAAAACTGAGAAAAAGTGGAGCTAGCTTAGGGGACTTATGGAATATCAAACAGACCAATATATGCACTATAAGGGTCCCAGAAGTGCCTTATTCAAAAAAACAATGGCTAAAAATTTCTCTGACCTGGGGGCAAAAAAACAGACATCTATATCTAGGTAACCCAAAGAGTGCCAAATATGATGAATCTAAAGAGATTCATACATAGACATTATAATTAAATTTTCAAAAGTTAAAGACAAAGAGAGAACCTTAAGAGCAGCAAGAGATAAGCAACTTGTTACATACAAGAGAATCCTCATAAGACTATCAGCAGATTTTACAATAACCTTGCCGGCCAGAAGGGAATGGGATAAGATATTCAAAGTGGTGAGAGAAAAAGAAAAAAACTACAAGCCAAGAGTACTCTACCTAACAAAATTGTCTTCAGAATTGAAGAAAAGATAAAGAGTTATCCAAACAAACAATAGTTGAAAGAGTTTATCACCACTAGACCAGCCTTACAAGATATGTAAAAGGGAATTATTCAAGCTTAAATGAAAGGATGCTAATTGTAACATTAAAACATGTTAAAGTACAAAACTTACTGGTAAAGTTAATATATGGTTAAATTCAGAATACTCTAATGTTATAATAGTGATGGGTAAATCACTTATAACTCTAGCATAAAGGTTAACAGACAAAAGTATTAAGACTGCCTATAACTACAATTTGTTAATGGATACACAATATAAAAAGATGTAAATTGTGACATCAAAAACATAAAATGTCGGGGGTGTAAAAATGTAGAACTGTTGTATACATTTGAAGTTACGCTGTTACCACCTTAAGATAGACTGTTGTAAGTATATTTTATGCCAACTCATAGTAATAACTCAAAGCAAAACCCTGTAGCAGATACACAGAACATCAAGAGACAGCAATCTAAGCATGCCACTACAGAAATCAGCAAATCATGACGGAAGAAAACAAGAGAGAAAGGAGCAAACCAGGAAATAACTAACAAAATGGCAATAGTAAGTCCATACCTATCAATAATTACTTTAAATGTAAATGGACTAAACTGTCCAATCAAAAGACACTGAATGGCTGAATGGATAAAACAAACAAGATCCAACCATATGCTGAAGTGAGACAAGAGACTCACTTCAGTTTTAAGAACACAGAGTGAATGTGAGGGATGAAAAAATATATTCCATGCAAATGGCAACTAAAAGGAAGCAGGAGTAGCTGTATTTATATCAGATAAAATATACTTTAGGACAGAGACTGTAATAAGAGACAAAGACAGTCATTATATAATAATAAAAGGGTCAATCCAACAAGAGGATGTAATGCTCGTAAATATTTATGCACCCAACATATAAGCACCTAAATACGTAAAGCAAATATTAACAGACCTGAAGAGAGAAAGAGGCAGCAATATAGTAACAGTAGGGGAGCATAATATCCCACTTTCAATAATGGTTAGATCATCCAGACAGAAAATCATAAGAATATATTGGACTTAAACCACATGCTTAACCAGATGGATTCAACAAACATTTATAGAACATACCATCCAACAGCAGCAAAATACACATTCTTCTCAAGCACACATGGAACATTCTCTAGGCTAAATCATGTTAGGCCACAAAACAGGTCTTAATAAATTTAAGAAGACTAAAATCACATCAAGCATCTTTTCTGACCATAATGGTATGAAACTAGAAATGAATTACAAAAAAACTAAAAAATTCACAAATATGTGGAGATTAAACAACATGCTACTGAACAACCAATGGGTCAAAATAGGAATCAAAAAATACTTTGAGACAGATGAAAATGGAAATACAACATACCAACACTTATGGACTGCAGCAAAGCAAGGAATCTCAAACAGCTTAACTCTACATGTCAAGGAATGAGAAAAAGAAGAACAAATGAGGCCCAAAGTTGGTAGAAGGAAGGAAAGAGCAAAGATCAGAGTGGAAATAAGTGAACTAGAGATTAAAAAGACAATAGAAAAGATCAATGAAACTAAGCTGGTTCTTTGAAAAGACAAACAAAATAGGTAAACCTGTAGCTAAACTCATCAAGAAAAAAAGAGAGAGGATTCAAAAAAATAAAATCAGAAATATAAGAGGAGACATTACGATTGATGCCACAGAAATACAAACGATAATTAGAGATTACTATGAACAATTACTCGCCAATAAATTGGACACCCTAGAAGAAATAAATTCCTAGAAACATATAACACCTCACAAGACAGAATCATGAAGAAATAGAAAATCTGAACAGACCAAATTCTAATAAGGAGATTGAATCAGGAATCAAAAGAACTCCCATCAAACAAAAGTCCAGGAACAGGTAGCTTTACTGGTGAATTTTACCAAATATTTTTAAAAGAATATCAATACTTTTTAAATTCAATAAATAGAAGAAGAGGGAACACTAACCTCATTTTAGGAAGGCAGCATTCTCCTGACACCAGAACCAAACAAGGGCACTACAAGAAAATTATGGCCAGTATCCCTAATAAACATAGATATAAAAATCCTCAAAAACAATTAGCAAACTGAATTCAACAATATATATAAAGGATCAAAGAGCATGATCAGATGGGATTTATTTCAGTGATGCAAGGATGGTTCAACATGCACAAATCAATCAATGTAATACACCACATTAACAAAATGAAGTATAAAAAAATCATACGATCATCTCAATAGATGCAGAAAAAACATCTGACAAAATCCAACACCATTTTGAGATAAAAACACTCAACAAGAAAAAAAAACCTCTCAACAAATTGGACATAGAGGGACTGTACCTCAGCCATACATGACAAACCCACAGCTAACATCATCCTCAGTGGTGAAAGGTTAAAAGCTTTTCCTCTAAGATCAGGAACAAGGAAACATTTCTATTCAACATAGTACTGAAAATACTTGCCCGAGAAATGAGGCAAGATCAAATACATGAAAAAAAGAAGTAAAATTGTCTCTGGTTGCAGAAGACATGATCTTATATATAGAAAACCCTAAAGACTCCACCAAAAAAAAAACCTTTAGAACCTATAAACAAATTCAGTAAAGTTTCAGGATATAAAATCAACACATAAAAGTCAATTGCATTTCTATAAACTACCAATGAACTATCTAAAAGAGAAGTTAAGAAAGCAATCCTATTTACAATAATATCAAAAACAATAAAATACTTAGAAACATATTAATAAAGGAGATGAAAGACTTGTACACTGAAAACTATAGTACATTCATGAGAGAAATTGAAAAAGACACAAATAAATGGAAAGATATCCCATACTCTTGGACTGGAAGAATCAACATTGTTAAAATATTCATACTACCCAAAGTGATCTATAGAGTCAATGAAATCTCTATCAACATCCCAATGGCACTTTTAGAGAAATAGAAAAATAATCCTAAAATTCACATGGAACTACAGAAGACCGAAAATAGCCAAAGCTATTGAGAGCAAGGAGACATCACACTTCCTGATTTCAACATATGTTACAAAGCTACAGTAATCAAAACAGTAGGTGGTGAAGGCATAAAAACAAATATGTAGACCAATGGAACAGAATAGAGCCCAGAAATTAACCCACACATACATGATCAATCAATTCTTGGCACAAGAATGCCAAGAACACACAATGGAGAATGGATAGTCTCTTCAATAAATGGTGTCAGGAAAACTAGATATCCACATGCAAAGGAATGAAATTAGATCCCTATCTTACACCATATATAAAACTCAACTCAAAATGAATTAAAGACATAAAGGTAATATATGAAACGGTAAAATTCCTAGAAGAAAACATAGGGAAAAACCTTCTTCACATTGACCTTGGCAATAATGTCTTGGATACAACATCAAAGCATAGGCAACAAAAGCAAAAATAGACAAATGGCATTACATCAAACTAAAACGCTTCTGCACCGCAAAGGAAACAATCAACAAAATGAATAGGCAATTCTATGGAATGGGAGAAAATATTTGCAAAGCATATATCCAATAAAGGATTAATATCTAAAATGTGTAAAGGAACTTACACAATTCAATAGCAAATAATAATAATCTGATTTTAAACATGGGCAAAGGACCTGAACAGACAATTTTTTAAAGACGTAAAAATGGCCAATAGTACATGAAAAGGTGCTCAACTTCACTAATCATCAGAGAAATGCAAACCAAAACCACAATGAGGTATCACCTCACACCTGTTAAGATGGTTATTATCAAACACAAGAGAGAACAAAAGTTGGCAAGGTTGTGGGAAAAAAGGGAACCCTTGAACATTGTTGGAGGGAATGTAAATAGGTATAGCTATTATGGAAAACAATACGGCAGTTCCTCAAAAAATTAAAAATAGAACTATGATATGATCCAGCAATCATATTTTTGCATATATGTCAAAATGAAATGAAACCAATATCTAAAAATGGTATCTGCACTTTTGTGTTCATTGAAGGATTATTCACAATAGCAAAGATATGGAAACAACCTAAGTATCTGTCAATGGATGAATGAATACAGAAAATGTTATACACAGAGGGTGCCAAAAAAAAGTATACACATTTTAAGAAAGAAAAAAGCTATATTAAAATTGTAATATTCTGGGGGTGACCAGTTAGCTCAGTTGGTTAAGCGTGGTGCTAACAACACCAAGATTGCCAGTTTGATCCCCGCATGGGCCACTGTGAGCTGCGACCTCCTTTAAAAAAAAAAAAAAAAAAAAAAATTGTAGGGCCCGGCCAGGTGGCTCAGGCGGTTGGAGCTCCATGCTCCTAACTCCGAAGGCTGTTGGTTGGATTCCCACATGGGCCAGTGGGCTCTCAACCACAAGGTTGCCAGTTCAATTCCTCGAGTCCCGCAAGGGATGGTGGGCAGTGCCCCCTGCAACTAAGATTGAACACGGCACCTTGAGCTGAGCTGCCGCTGAGCTCCCGAATTGCTCAGTTGGTTGGAGCACGGGCTCTCAACCACAAGGTTGCCAGTTTGATTCCTCGACTCCCGCAAGGGACGGTGGGCAGCGCTCCCTGCAACTAAAATTGAACATGGCACCTTGAGTTGAGCTGTTGCTGAGCTGCCGCTCAGCTCCCGGATGGCTCAGTTGGTTGGAGCGCGTCCTCTCAACCACGAAGTTGCAGATTCGACTCCCACAAGGGATGGTGGACTGCGCCCCCTGCAACTAGTAATGGCAACTGTACCTGGAGCTGAGCTGCACCTTCCACAACTAAGACTGAAAGGACAACAACTTGACTTGGAAAAAGCCCTGGAAGTACACACTGTTCCCCAATAAAGTCCTGTTCCCCTTCCCCAATAAAATCTTTAAAAAAAAAATTGTAATAATATATACTGATAACAAAAGATGAATACAAGTCATGTATATAAATTTTTTTGGCACCCCCGGTATATAATGAAATATTTGCCCATAAAAAAGGAGGAAATCCTGCCATTTGCAACAACCTGGATAAAATTGGAAGGCATTATACTAAGTGAAATAAACCAAGCTGAGAAAGACACATACTGTATGGTTTCGCTTATATGTGGAATCTAAAAAATAAAAAATCTTAAAAAGCCAGTCTCATAGTAACAGACAGTAGAATGGTGTTTGAGAGATGCTGGGGAAACAGGGAGATGTTGGTCAAAGAGTACACCCTATAAACTTTCAGTTATAAAATGAATTAGAGCTAATGTACAGCATGGCAAATATACTTAATAATATGGTGTTATATGCTTGAATTTTGCTAAGAGTAGATCTTAATTATTCTCACCACCAAAAAAAAGATAAAAGTTAACTACGTGAGGTGATAGATGCGTTAACTTGATTGTGGTGATCATTTCACAGTGTATATGTATATCAGATCATCACATTGTACCCTTTAAATATACATAGTTTTGTCAATTATTCCTCAGTAAGTCTGGGGGGAAAAAGAAACAAAATGTGAGTTTATAAAACAAAGTCCCCAGACAAAATTATCACTCAATATTAAGAGATTAACATAGTTCAAGATTAAATTATATTTATCATTATTGACAGCAGAAAAGGTGTCACAACATGTCTCTCTTTTATGTTTTATTTTGGAAAATTTCACACAAATGTAGAGAATTGTATAATAAATCCATCAGCCAACTTCAATATTTATTCATAGCTAGTATTCTTTCCACTATACTTAAACTTACTATGCTTATTTCAATTAAAACTGTTGAATGAATAAAAAAATAAAATTATTTTTTAAAAAATACCAAAAGGGGGCCAGCCTGGTGGCTCAGGTGGTTGGAGCGCTGTGCTCCTAACAACGAGGTTGACGGTTTGATTCCCACATGGGCCAGTGAGCTGCGCCCTCTACAGCTAAG
This sequence comes from Rhinolophus ferrumequinum, assembly GCF_004115265.2. NCBI lineage: Eukaryota > Metazoa > Chordata > Mammalia > Chiroptera > Rhinolophidae > Rhinolophus > Rhinolophus ferrumequinum. Next base: position 53,713,851 of record NC_046303.1, on the reverse strand, counting down.
ATTGTGAACAACAGCTCTCCCTGGAGCTGGGCTGCCGTTAACAGCCTGAGGTCGGCGTGGGCTGCTGAGTGCTGCCGTGGGCTGCTGTGAGCAGCCGACTGATGACCGGCGACCGACTGCCTCGGCCAAGGGGAGTGTAAAGCTCATAATACCAGCATGGGCCAGGGAACTCAGTCCTAGACTGAGAAACAAGGGCTTGAACTAGAGTGAGGGGGGAAGGCGGAAGAAAGGGGGAAAAAAATACCAAAATGTCTTCATTCATGTAGAAACTAATCACACTAAAGTAAAGTTTCTGGGGTGGGCGAATGGCCCAGTTGGTTAGAGCACAAGCTCTCAACAACAAGGTTGCCGGTTCAATTCCCGCATGGGATGGTGGGCTGCAACCCCTGCAACTAAAGATTGAAAACGGCGAGGGGACTTGGAGCTGGCTGCACCTTCTACAATTAGATTGAAGGACAACGACTTGGAGCTGATGGGCCCTAGCGAAATACACTGTTCCCCAATACTCCCCAATGAAATTTAAAAAAAAAAAAAAACACTTAAAATGTATACAATACTTCCACTTATATTTAAAAAAAAAAAGTATAGGCTCTGCTACGTCTGTCTCCCAGTTCCAAAAACAAATCACATAAATTCTGAACTATTACTTTTTAAATCTTTAGAAAAGCAAAAATGGGATATGATAGAAATATAAAGGGAAATGAAGTACAAGTCAACATTCTCCATGCAGAAATACAGAAATTAGTGCTAAGCTTATGAGAGAATTTGTATTTCAGAGCATCCAGTTTACAGCTATAAAGGGCACCCTAGACCAGGCTTCTAGTCCCAAACACAATGGTTTTTACAGCCCAGGTATCTCCAGCATAAAACAGCCCTCCAGGAGCAGAGAGATACTCCACCATAAGGCAGGAACACTGTGTGCCCACAAAACACCTGCTATCTCAACAGTAAGGCAAGAGAAGGAATTAAGTTTCAGTCTGCTCCACATAGGCAAATTCGGATGCTCAGGCTTCTGGCCTGGAGCCCAAATCCATCAAATGGGACATACACGATGTCCCTACCATCAGCACAACTCTAAACAGAGTTTTCCAAATGAAGGTCTGCAGGAAAACAAACAGCTTGCTAAATAAAAGTGTACCATCATACATGTCTTATTACACAAATTACAACTTCCAAGTATTTCTATTAAAGAAAAATATAGTTACTCTCGTGGAGGCAATATGGCATGGTGAATAAATAAGAGGATGTGTTTTAGGAATGAAAAACTCTGGATTCAAATTATAGCTCTGCCAACTGCTGTGTCTTTGACAATTCATTTACCCTCCCTGAGCCTCAGTGTCCACGATACTCATTTATCTCAAAGATCTGAGGATCCAACTTGATACGAAAGTATAGACAAAATGCATTTTTCATCAAGAACCAAATATACTTAGTTAATAAATGTTCATGGATTAATATACTAATAATATAGTAGCTTGCATTTCCACAAAATATTGAGAATAACAAAAACTGCCTTGAGATATGTTGAAATGATGAGAATAAATGTTATAAGCATTGCAATTATGTTCTTTAATAACCCATTAAAATTGAAAATTGTTGTACTTTGATCCTTGCACTTGTTCATTTTAGAAAAGCTGTCTATAATAATAAATATGTATATATTTATATATTATATTTATTTTAAAAATAATAAATATATTTATGTTTAAATATATATATATATATTTGCAGTATGAGTCAAAGATTACTCTACCTTTTCACATACACTTACCTTAACTATTTGAATACTGACTACCAGTACTATCAACAAATATTTATGACAATAAATAGAATATTTTAAAGCAGAAAACTAACATTATCAAAACAGTATTTTGCAAAGATCACTCTGTTGGCAATGTGAAGACTGAATTATTCATTAATAATTTAATAAAGAGCTGAAAAATGGTAAGCATGGAATCTAGATAGTTCTTTTTAATTTTATTTTTAACTTGACAATTCCAAAAACAACTATGATCAAAATCCAAATTAAAGAGCAAAAATTTAAGCATGTCGGTTCTATTTTATATTCAAATAAGGAGGTAAGGAAAATTAAGGAGGTAATGAACAATCAGAGAGAAACACCCTTCACTCTCTTTCTCTCTCGCTCCCTCTCTCCCTCCCCAACCCCCTTCTCTCCCTCATTCCTTGATTCATTCTCTCTCCTTCCCTCCCTCTCTCCCCCACTCTTTCCCTCTCTCTCCCTCTCTCTCCCTCCCTCTCTTCCGTCTCTCGCCTTCCCTCTCTCTCCTTTCCTCTCCCCTCCCTCTCTCCCCCTCCTGCCCTCTGCTTCCCTCTCCCCCGCACCCCTCCTTCTCTTCCTCTCCCTCTCCCTCTTTCTATCCCTCTCTCTCTCTATCTCGCTCTCGCTCTCGCTCTCGCTCTCTCGCTCTCTCGCTCTCCCCTCTCCCACCCCACCCCCTCACCGACTCACATTAATTTTAAGGAACGACTGCGCCATCTTGTGGCTTTCATGAACATTCACTATAAACAAAACGCATTTTCAGACTTGTCAGTAAAAATGCAAGGGAAGGAAACTAAAGCAAAAAGTTTTTTTTTATCTTTTAATTTGCCCTTAATACCAGATGACCTGGCCTGCCCACTCCTTATTTCACTCATTTTTCTTCTTGTGTCTAATTTAGTGTTTTCTTTTTCCACTAACTTAGGAGCTCCTGAAAAGCAGGAGCTCCCACTGGTGCTTTTTTCTGTAACTCCTATGACACCCACCACAGCACTCAACACTCTGTCCTAGGTTAATCTTGCGGAGGTCAAAGGTCCCTCTGACAGACTGATGAGAAGCTATGAACTCTCCCCAGAAGAAAGTAAGTGAACATATATGCTGGCACTCCTGGCACCCCATTCACGCCCCACCCCCACCCCGCTCAGATAGGTTCAGGAGCCTGGTGGTAATCACAGCTGCTCATCCACGGGCTCCAGGCCCACAGCACCTCGTTATCAGGGCAGTTCTGAGGGCACCGATCAAGGACACCTTTCAGGCTTCCAAGCAACTGAGAGCTTCAGAATGGCTCTTTGGCCCAATGACAAAAGGCAGAGATAGCTAACTCCAGTGTTTCTTATCCAGACTATTTCATTAGCCTCCTGTTTCTCTACCTCCTGCTTGCCTCTTGTGATCCAGTGATCTTTCTAAAATATCCACCAGAGTGCACTGTATTCCTGCCTAATGCTTTCAGGGGCTTCCCAAGTCACCCAGAGTGAATCTGGCTGAGAGTCCTTTATGACCTGGTCACCGCCCGCTGTCTGGCCAACTCTCATCAGTTTTCCCACTGCCTTCTACCTTGAGGCCCTCTGGTCTACTCACTGTTCTCTGAATACACGCCACGGCTTATTCCCGAGGACTTGGTACCACCTAGCATGTTTCTTCCTCCAACCTGCGCATGGCTGCCTACTACTGATTATGTGGTCTTAAAGATATCCTGCTAAAAGGTGTCTTCCCTGACCAGTCTAGAAACTCTCTCACATTTGACCATATTTTCATTTTCGCCAAAGCACTCACAATGATAAGACAAATACAATGGCCATGGTCATTATGGAGCTGGATATGTGTGCCCCAAGAGCCATCAGACTATCCTCTCTACTTTATGTAGCTTCAAAATTTTCAACAATAAAATGTCAAAAAAATAAATAAATTTCAGAACTACCTGTAAATTTCATTTTGAATGTCTGTAAGTACAGTAAGGAACATCAGAGCTGAATGGGCCTGGACAAAAATTCTTGCTTATGAGACGAGAAAACTAAGGCCTAGATATGTTAAAGGACTTGTCCAAGGTCGTAAAGCAAATCAATAGCAAAACGAGAACACTCAAGTTCTCAGTTTCCCAATCTGGTTCTCCTTCATCTGAACAGGAGAGTTCTATTCTCTTCTGAAGAATCTTCTTAGCCTCTTTCTACTTTATAGGATTAATTCAGAAACAAATTCAAGAGCCAGTTCTCTATAAGTGTTTTGGTTTTTTCCATTTGTGTGTTGTGTTTTGTGGACATTCCCCTTATGCCTCTTTCTTCCACTGTGACAACTAAATGAGATGTGTTCAGTAAATGGGCCCAAGTTTCATATTCTTAATGGCTTGTCACTCAACTTTTTCTATTGGCATTGTGTAAAACCTTCCTATTGTGAAAGTTTTCCCACAATCATCCCTTCCATTTCATAGGATTTGTCCTTCTGTCATATGTACAATGATTTAGATTCTCACAGTCACATGTCATTTGGATGTTTTTTTTCTTTTTCCCTCAGGGTACAGAGACAGCACTTACAAGCTGTAAAGTAAGTACCTTTCTACGTGCAAGATAACATACCTCAGCGGGATTCCAGTGAGATTCCTATATATTTCAATGTAGCAAGAGATCTCCCTGCATACCTGCTAAACAATCACAACTAGTACTTAACCCAAAGACTCTATACAGTCAATTAATAGAGGTAATTTAGGGTAATAATAATAATAATAATAGTTAACATGTACAGAGCACTTGCTATGTTCCAGGAACCGTGCTGGTGCTCTGTGTGTGTTACCTCTACAAGAATGATAAGAGGTAAATTTTATAATCCTAGTTTAATTACTATTGAGAAAAATGATGTTGTGAGAAACTAAGTGCTTACCTAAAGTCACACATCTACTTACTGGGATTCTAAAAGTAATTATTGAAGTGTTGGCACTCATTAGTATGTAACCACTTTTATAAAATATTTCCATGAATATCAACAGTTCATACATTGTTCAGAGACCAAAAATGTGATTAATATTGTTTGTTACCCCATAACCTTTGAAATTAGATCCCTCAAATCGCTATCACAGAGAGGCAGCAAAATTGGTTGATTAATTGCACAGCACCTAAAACATCTGAAATATAATACTATGAGGTATATAGTCCTATTTGGAGAAGGTAATTAAATTTGTAAGTTAAGCAGTATTCTGTGATGCAGCAAAAGCTTACTAAGCCAAAAAAAAAAAAAAATTTTATACTGATATGTCCTTATCACAGAATTAGTTGTTTTATGATATTCAATTTGATGATGCCAGTATATAAAAGTATGCTTTGTTTGACAATTATTTCTTATGCATGTTTCATTTTCTCCAACTACTTAGCATAACACTAAACACACAGTAGGAACTGAATAAACACTTGTTACTTGACTACTGCATGTTTTCGTATTTTATACTACTTCATGTATGCCTGTGATATGCTTCACATAAACTATCAAAACAAATGTTTTTACAGGCAAGGATTGACAGGAGTTTGGGATTACTGGGCATCAAGACACCATCTTGTCTATAATATACACTATTTTTTATGGAAACGAAATAAAAAGTCTTCAAAACCATCAACATCCAAATGGAGTCTACAATTACAAAGGCTCTGATGCTCAATGCCAATGCATCGTGCTAAGAGTGCCTTTAACTACACCCACAATGATGTACGTACAGAAAGAGAGAGAGATCCTAAATTCCAGAAGCCTTAATCAAGTAGGGAGGGAAAAACACTATTATAAATCATATTGATATGATAAAAATAAATTGCAGAATTTGCCCTCAAATTAAGAATTCAAATATATTTTCATGGAATATATTCAAAAGAAACTATACCAATAGTTACATCTATACCCCAACATTTTTGACAAGAAGAATGTAGTAGCTCACATTCTGAGAGATGTGCCTTAAAAAATCATTAAAGAATAAAGAGAATTATCATTGCTACATATTTTTCATTTAGGAGCAAAATCAAATTTTAAATGACAGAAATATAAAAAAAAAACTCAACAAGTAGAAAAGAAAATAAAAATCCAGCCAGACTCTCACATAAAACCAATTCCCTATAGCAAGATTCCCACACTCCAAATAGCAGCACTACGTCAGCCTGTGAGAGGACATTTTAGGCAAAGAACACAAAAATGTTCAGTACTAACCTCTTTATAGAGACTAAACATTGTCTCAAATTAAATCCAGATAAATGAATAACTTGGTCGGGTAACAAATTAACAAGTATCCCCTTTAGCCTTGTTCCATTGCCAAGAGAAAAATATTCAGTTAAGTACAGTCTACATCTTTATTTAATAGAGATCAATGAAACAAAAGGATAAAAGCAATCCAAGTAAAGAAGATATCAAATAAAATCCAGTAAGATTTGAACTACTCAAAGTTGGGAGCAATTAAAGCCTTTCTGAAGTACAGACTTCCGAGTAAGCAATGCTTCCTAAATAAGCAAATACACATAGTAACATCAATCCAAAAGCAGAGAAATAACATGAAATCAGGAGAAATAGTATAACATGTTAATGGCACTGGTGAAAATAATCATTTGTAGAATAAACTAATAAGAGGTTTTAAAATCTGCAGTTTTAACTACATCTAATGGTCAGATCTTGGTTCTTAAATAACATTCCACTGAACAGAACCAGGGCTCCTTGGAGAAATGGTCAATTCCAGGAATGGAAGGGTTGGGGGTAGAAACAGGATAAACGTGGAACATCTCATGCCAAAAATTAAGAAAATGCTCAAAGGATGATGAGGACACATCAAAAAGATACAGGAGACATCCTGAAGGTGTTCCCACTGGCCAAATCTGGGGCAATCTGATCATCAAAATAAATAATAATAATAAAGGATTGTAACTGATTGAATAAAATATGAATACAATAGTCCACACTGATATAAATAAATAAAGGAAATGGAAAGCTCTCCCTTTAATAGAAAGACAAATAATAGAGGTAAAGGCATGGTAGAATCAGAAAATCAGCATTTAATAACATCATAATAATAGTAAATTCAGGCAAGAATCATCCATGTATGATAAAAATAGTGGATGCCAGTTTCAGCAAGTATCAGAATATTGACATAGTCACAAAGTATACCCCCACACACAATATACCCTTTTAACTATAAAGGGTAAAACAATAACTGTACCCAGGAGAAACCTCTCAGATACGATCTTAACCCACTGATCAAAGTTCCATTGCTGGTAATGCACAATCGACAGTATGTGCCTCTGATATGAAGCACTGAGAAGAACGCAGCATCACTTCTATGGTGTGATTGTCAAAAGTACTTAAATTGAATCTATTCATGAGGCAACAACAGACAATTCCAGGTTGAGGGACATTCTACTAAATAATAGACCTGCACTCTTCAAAAATGTTTTCCATGAACTATACAAAAAGACCCAAAAACTACAAAGACCCAGATTAAAGGAAGCTAAAGAGACATGGCAATCAAATGCAATACAGCTTTTGGGTTTTCTTATGCTATAAAGGACACTACTGGGACAAGTGACAAATTATCAATAAGGTCTTTAAATTATATAATAGTATTATTTCAATGTTAATTTCCTGATTTTGGTAACTGTACTCTGGTTACATACAGAATTCCATGTTTTTATGAAACACAAACTGAGAAATTTAGGGGTAAAAGGGCATCACAAATCTGTAGCTTACTTTTTATTGTTCATAAAATATGTAGATAGATTTAGATAAATGATATAGGAGATGGATGATGATGATAGATAGAAAGACAGACAGACAGATAGATGGCTGCAGAAAGAAGCATAAAGCAACAGTATTTATATATCCCCATCCATGGAATAAGAGACTATAAGTAATGAGTTCTAACTCGAACCTGAAAACCATTTAACTTGCCCCAGTGCTTTAGGAAGGAGGAGGAGGAAGAACAGGAGGGGGAGGCAGCAGCACTGAAGGTTAGGAATAGCTGACACTGTCTAAATGCCAAACACTTCACACTCATTGTCTCATTTAATCTTTACAATAACCCTATCACTGGCAGATGAGAAAATTGCACTTGAAAGGTTAAGTAAATTTCCAAAGTCACGTAAGTTGTAAGTGGCACAGCCAATGTCTCAACCAGTCTATAGGGGAAAATGCCCCTCCTCTCTTCGCTCTGCTTTAATCTGAGCAGTTCCACCTTTATCTGTGTTGGGCTTCTGTGTAAGATACTTGAAGAAAAGTTTCAATAACGTTTAAAATAATGCTAAATACATGTAAAAGAGGACTCGTGCAGTTCAAACCCACATTGTTCAAGGGTCAACATATATTACACTATCCTCCCTCACAATATTCCAAGACTTTTCCCTAAACTGTAATGAAGGTGTCACTCAGAAAGACACAAAATTAAGCCTACAAAGAGGGCAGCACAAGCTAATTAAAACCACTTACCAAGTCCAGTGCCTTAAAGCAAAACTTGGGAAAGGAAAATAACACCTACCAAACTGTTCAAACCCAAAGTAGGAACCTCAACAGTCACTTCATTTCTAGTTGCAACATTTTATTCCACTAATATTAATCTGAAAAATACCTACTAAACACCTGCAATGTGCAAATATTGCTTTCAAGAAAATTAGCAGCACTTCAGAAAAACCAGTGTCCAATAGAGACAGAACACAATTCTACATAGCTCCCCACTAAGCAGTTTCTAATGCCTCCATGGTTGGGCATAGGCTGGAGGGGGTTGGAAGAGAAGAAGAGGTCAGCAGGGAAAGTCTTAATTAATTTTATCCATCGTGATGATCTAGTGTTGGTGCTCTCTAGGCTTGGAAGGGGTTTAAAGCTTACTCGTCACATGGGCAATTTAATGGGTTCTTCAAAGATTTCCCCATCTCATCGGTAGGGATCTCAGCTCTAGGGTTTCTTTACACTGGTGAATTGATGTCTTTTCCAGCTGATGACTTCTGAGTCCTTCCTCAGCCCCAGACGTCATCAATACACCATCAGTTTCTTTCTGCCCTCATGGGCAGGATCTAAAACCACCACACAATGTTTTCCTCTTTCTCATCCTGATCCACAGGAAATATTGGCAGGACTGTTATGGCTTCCCAAACCACAGCCCCCCAGACATCCTCTGGCTCTCTAAATATCTAAGACATAAATCACACATCAATCCATTTATCTACCAACTTCCAGGGAACAAAAACCAAATCCTCCCAGAGGTCCCATTGAAGGCCTTTTCCTTTGGCTTGAGATTATTAATTTTGTAGAACTATTTCTTTTGAAACTGTTTTTTAATTTAAAAATTATGTAAATGTACCAAAATCTGATGTAGTTATCTCAGAGTGGTGGCTTGTAAGTCTTATTTTCTTTTTAATAGTCCTCTATTTTCAAAGTTTTTCAAAATAAACATTTTTTACTTTTATGATTAACAAAAGAACAATAACAGTTTTAAATTTAAAAACATAGCTAACATTAGACTTACAGTCAAGATGGCACAGTAGGTAAACGCTGTGCTCACCTCCTCCCACATCACAACAAACAACTAAATCACAAAACAACCATCACTGAGAATAACCTGAAATGTAGCTGAACAAAAGTCCTATAACTAAGGACATACAGAAGAAGCCATGTCGAGACTGGTAGGAGTGAAGATGCAGAACAGGCTGGTCCCACACCCACATTTGGTGGTTAAAACTCGGAGAAATATCTCAGGTGCAGAGGTCCCCTCTAAGGAGCGAAGGTTCCCTGGCCCACACCTGCCTCCTCAGCCCAGGATTCCAGTGCCAGGAAGAAAGGCCTCCACAACTTTTGGCTGTAAAAACCAGAAGATTGTGGCTGAGTGAGACAAAGGGTGGCTGGAGTCCCAGGCCCTCCTCTGAAAGGGCCTGTGCATGGACTTCACTCACTCTGAGCTCCAGCCCTGGGACAACAGCAGTAAAAGTCCCAGGAACACACAGGGAGGAATTGATTTGTCTAGCTTCTCTAAGGGCTGGAAAGACAGCTTTCTCACAGACAAAAACCACTGTTCCTTTGTTGAGCCCTCCCCCCATCTCAGCATGCAGATACAAGCAGTTGCCATATCTGAGATTCCATCAATCTGGCTAACATTCTCCCCACCCTGGTTATTTCCTGATACCCCACCTCACCTAACTTGTGGACTCACCCAGGCCCCTTCCACTGACTTTTCCATACAAAAAGCCTGTCTTGGCTCATGCTACAGACTTTCCTAAAAACCTCTCAAACATTCACAAACCCAAAACAAGCAGCAACTGGCCTCGGCATGCCCTGTACTTTTTGCTCAACAACCCTAAGCCCAGCACTAGCAGCAGCTGGCCTCAGTTCACAGCTTAGGCTCTCCCAGGTAACTCTAAGCCCAGCAAAAGTGGCAACCATCTGCAGATTTTTGTACCTCTTGCCAAGTGGCTCCAACTAGTGCACAAGCAGTGGCTGATCTATACCAGAGACCCTTCCAAGAGTCCCCAGAACCAACACACTCAGTTGCCGGCTTCAGACCACACCAGAGCACCACCCAACCACCTCCACAAATGACACATCCAAATGAAAGACTCTGCAGGCATCAGAGCCCTGCTAAAGTGAATTCTGCTTCTTAGAGTCAGATCCTCCACTGTAGGGTCTAGGCCAGTCCTCACAACTAATCAGCCTAAGGGTTAATCCTTCCCACAGACGTGCAAACAGCACCCAAGGCTCAACTACAGCATAAGGACACAAACAACCCACACAGCAACACCCAGCTCAGGTGACCAGGGAAACTGTGCCTCTGAGCCCCACAGTACACCTACTACATAAGGCTACTCTACCAAGACCAGAACACATAGCAGCAGCTCTATCTAATACACAGAAACAAACACAGGGGGGCAGCCAAAGTGAGGAGACAAAGAAACATGTCCCAAATAAAAGAACAGAAAAAACTCCAGAAAAAGAACTAAATAAAATGAAGACAAGCAATCTACCACACACAGTGCTCAAAACACTGGTTATAAGGATGCTCAATGATCTCAGTGAGAAATTCAACAAAGAGGTAGGACATGTAAAAACAGAGACAGCAAACATAAAAAAGAACCAGCCAGAAATGAAAAATACAGTAACTGAAATGAGGAATACATTAGAGGGAATCACCAGTAGATTAGATGAAACCAGCCATGTAAAAGATAAGGTACCAGAAAGCACCCAATCAGAACAGCAAAAAAAAAAAGAATCCAAGAAAATAAGGATAGTTTTAAGGGGCCTCTGGGACAGCATCAAGCGTATCAACATTCACATAATAGGGGCTCCAAAAGGAGAAGAGAGAGAGCAATGAATTGGAAACCTTTTTCAAATTTTGAAGAAATAGTGATGGAAAACTTCCCTAATCTGGTGAAGGAAATAGACATACAAGCCCAGGAAGTGCAGAGTCCCAAACAAGATGAACCAAAAGATGCCCATACTAAGACACATTGTAACCGCACATGAACTTCATTTCTTTAGCATGAATTTTTCCTTAATCCAAGCTAGCTTTGTTTAGCCTGATAGAATTATGACTCCCTTGCATTCTTTCCCCAAATCATCCTACCTGTACATATACAGTATGTTCACTCCTTTTCATCATTAAGCCCTTAGGACTTTAGGTTCTGATCAGCATCAAACTCACTTAAGAATGAAGCTTCTGGTCTATAAACTGTGACAGGATATAACAGCTAAACCTCAAACTAGAATAAGGTTTTAACAACATAAAGATAGCACCTTGGGCTCAGTTGTTTTTCAGTTCCTGACTAATAAAAGCAGAATGGCCCCATAAACCACATCCACTGGAACCAGACCAAACAGTGCCATGACTGACACCAGGACCTGAAGCCGTAATCGACTGCTCCCTGCCTTGGCCCCGACCAATCAGTAGAGTCCCCAGCCCCAACTCCCATAGTAACCATGATTAATGATTTTCCCCTCATATAACGTAGTCACTAGAGGCTAGGGTTTCCTGGCGGGAATTCCCGCCTGTTCTCAGGAATTTTTTTCGCTTTCCCATTCCCAAATCCCGAGATATAAACTGTTTTCTTTTCTCCACAATGAATCATTTCCACAAAGTGACGGCTGACACTACCAACCACCTGGGTTCAAGGAGCCGATTTTCCCAATTTCCTGACCAACTTTTCTCAGGATTCGGGAATAGAAAAGCAAAAAACATTCCCGAGAACAGGAGGGAATTCCCATCCAGAAACCCTAGCGATAAATAGGAAAAATGTCTAAGAAATACATTGGGAGTAGTACGTTTATTTCCCATTGTGGGTATTACTGGGTTCAAGGAGCCGATTTTCCTGATTTACCGACCAACTTTTCTCGGGATTCGGGAATGGGAAAGTGAAAAAAATTCCTGAGAACAGACGGGAATTCCCGCCTGGAAACCCTACTAGAGGCCATAAGGAAGCCAGGTTTTTGAGAGCACTAGCTCACGTGTTATCCGGGCTTGGCAAAAACTTCTTAAATCTTTACTTTCTTTGCTGCAATTTCCTGTCTTATTTAGCTTGAGTACACACAGGCAACAGACCCTTTGATTCTATGGTAACAACATCATAATTAAAATGCCAAAGATTAAAGACAGAGAGAATCTTAAAAGCAGCAAGAAAAAAAGCAGTTATTTATGTACAAGGTTGCTCCCATAAGACTGTCAGTTGACTTCACAATAGAAACTTTGCAGGCCAGAAAGGATTGGCAGGAAATATCCAAAGTGATGAAAAGCTAATGCCTACAACCAAGATTACTCTACCTAGCAAAGCTGTCGTTTAGAATCGAAGGACAGATAAAAAGCTCCCAACAAGAAAAACATAAAGAAGTTCATCAACACCAAACCAGTATTACAAGGAATGTTAAAGGTACTTCTTTAAGGAGAAGGAAAAAAAGAAAGAGATAAAAAATATGAATAATAAAATGGCAATAACTACGTACCTATCAACAAATACTTTAATTGTTGTAAATGGATTAAATGCTCCAATCAAAAGACATAGCCTGGCTGAATAGATAAGAAAAAAATACCCTTATATATGTTGCCTACAAGAGACTCACTTCAGATCAAAAGATACATAGAGATGGAAAGGGATGGAAAACATAAAGGGATAGAAAAACATATTTCATGGAAATGGGAAAAAAAAAACCTTGGGTAGCAATCCTTATACTAGACAAAACAGACTTTAAAATAAAGGCTATAATAAGCAACAAAGAAAGACCCAGTAATTACACTTCTGGATATTTATCCAAAGAAACCCAAAACACTAATTTGTAAAGACATATGCATCCATATGTTCATTGCAGCATTATTTATAATAGCCAAGATATGGGAGCAACCTAAGTGTCCATCAATAGATGAATGGATAAAGAATAAGTGACACATATATATAAAATGGAATACTAATCAGGCATAAAAAAGAAGGAAATCTTGACATCTGCAACAACATGGATGGATCTAGAGGGTGTTGTGCTAAGTAAAATAAGTCAGTTAGAGAAAAACAAATACCATATGATTTCACTTATAAGTGGAATCTAAAGAACAAAGTAAATGAACAAACAAAATAGAAACAAGTTCATAGATACAGAGAGCATTTTGATGGTTGCCAGATTGGAGAGGAATGAGTGAAGTGGAGGATGGAATTAAGAGATACAAATTGGTAGTTACAAAACAGTCATGGGGATATAGAATATAGCATAGGGAATATAGTCAGTAGTACTGTAATAACTGTGTATGGTGTCAGATGAGTACTAGCTTTATCGGGGTGATCACTTTGTAAGTGATATAAATGTCTAATCACTTTGTTGTATACCTGGAACTCATATAATATAGTATGTCAATTGTAATTGAAAAATAAAAAATTAAAACCAAAAAAAGCATAGTTAATGTGGTTTATTCTATAATTAGATTTCTAATAAATGATAATTACAAAGTCTATTTCCCAATACTAAATGATGAAAACTAATTTTTGTTTGTTTGCTTGCTTTGATAAAAGCTTGGCAAATATTAAGAGGAGACCTGACCATACTCATATCTTTGGTATCTCCCCTGATGGTGAAGACACTGAATAAAAAAAAAATTTAAAATAAAACATTCCAGTTGGTGTATCTTTTTTGTTAATTAGTTTCAGGTGCACAAAACAATGTACTAGTTAGACATTTATCATTTATATCCCTCACATAGTGACCGCCCCCCCTCACCCCATCCACTACCCATCTGACATCACACAGTCATTACATTTCCACTGTCTCTATTCCTAATGCTGTACTCCACTTCTTGTAAATATATATATATGATATGTATATATATACATGATATGTTTATGTATATATAGATATGTTTATGTATATATATGTTTACATATAATATATATGAAATATATATGAAATATGAATATAATATGAAATATATATATAAAATATATATATAATATATATGATACATATATAATAAAATGTATATAAAATTTTATATATATAATAAAATATATAGACATAGATATAGATATTATATATATATATATATATGTATATATATATATATATAAAACTGTAGTTGACATTCATTATTGCTCAACTTCAGCTTCAGGTGTCCAGTACAGTGATCAGTTAAGTGTATCTTCCATACAAAAATATAGTCTTATTTCAATAAAGTTGTCTTCCTAATTATTTCAGCTAAACTAATATTAAGATGAATTTACATTTTCTTTCCATAATCCAAACAATGGCAAAGAAAGATGATTCAAAACATTCTGCATCAGGGAGAGTCAGCTCAGGTTCAAAATTGTTCTGTGGCTAATCCAAAACCAATTTTGAATTTACCAATTTAGAATAACAAACTAAGGTGAGGCTGGCATTAATTCACAGAAAATTGATATCTATATATTTATGAAATTTTACCAGGAATAGAAAACTTCCTATATTATATGAAAAACTATTGCACAAAGAGTAGTTTCTGTTGCAGCCCTAAGTTAAATGGGCTTGACGAAATGATTAGAGACCTTCGGATTCTGTCATCTCCACATACAACTTAGGCTAAGCAGTATGTCCTCCATTATCACTCAGAGACTATCACTTGGCATGATGGTCTCATAGCCTGAAATACGTGGCAAAACTTTTGTCACAAAGTCATGAACCAATACCAAGTTTCCTCCTGATAGGGTAGTTCCAAAGCCAGCCTTACGCTTTTAATTAATACTAAATTTGCACCAGAGGTAAATAAATATCTGGAACACTCTGAGAATATCATTAAAGCCAGATAAAATATCAGGGAATATATCAAAACTGGTTCTTCAATTTATGGGTTAACATGACAGGAGAAAGACATCCCACTATGCTTTCCCTCAACATCCCATCAAAATACCTGCGGAGAGGAGAGGGCCCAACATGGCGGAATAGATAAACGCTGTGTCTTCCACTTCCCATTATATCATTAAAATTGTAAGTAAATTATACAACAATCAACCTCAAGAATCATCGGAAGACTGGCTGAACAGAACACCTATAACCAATGACATAAAGAAGAGGCCACATTCAGACTGGAAGGAGGAGTGGAGACACAAAACAGTTTGACCCCAAACCCCCAGGTAGTGTGAGCACAGGGAAGGACACTTTGACGATGGAGGTTTCCCCTGAGAGTGAGGGTTCCCAACCCACACCAGGCTTCCTAACCCAGGGGTCTTGTGCCAGGAAGAGGACTCCCCACAACATCTGGCAGTGAAAACCAGCATGAATCCCAGAGATCTGTCCCAGTGAGATGGAAGGCAGCCAGAAACCCAGACATCCATTTAAAGGACCCATGCAGAGAATCACTCAATTGCAAGCACTCACCCTAGGCTCTGGAGGAAGGTCCCCAACTCTAGAGGCACCAGAGTTATATGGGGGAAAACTGAGTTGTGTGGCTTCAGGGAGAGGGCCAGAGAGAGAGAGCAACCATTGTCCCTGTGTGGAGCCCGCTTCACATGCAGACTACGAGAGGGTGCAGTATTTCCTGTGTTGAATCCACCCCCAAAGAGTCAAATCTGAAAACCCTTTGGTCTGGTAACATTTGCACACACACACCACCTTGGTGACTCCTTTGGACCCTGCCCTGCCTAGCCAGTGTGGCACTGCCCAGATCATACTCAGCTCCTGGGCAGCCATATCCACCCCACAAGCTGCGGGAAGCTTCTACAGCAGTGGACACACTGCGGCAGCCTGAGAAACTTTCAGTGGCGGATGATCATCCCAACCTTGTGCAGCAGCGTTTCTTGGGTGGCTCTCAGGGATCTATGTGGCCAAGGCAAGTGGTGGCTGGCTGCAGTATTCTCAGAGTATACTCAGGGCATCTTGTGGAGTGGCCACAGGCTCAGCACTAGTGCAAGAACTGAATCGGCATTAACTTCATGAAAACCACCAGCCACACCCCATGACACCCTGGGACCCCACCTAACCCAATCTGGTGGCATCACCAGGGGTGCTGTCAACACCAGCTCAACCAGCCCGGCCAGCGCACCTCAGGAGGCTTTTTCAGCAGCTGAGCCTTATGAGCAGTCAGCAGGTGGCAACAGACCTAGCGGGCCCTGGGCCTTTTGCTCAGTTGCCCCAGCCTGATATTGGTGGCAGCCAGCCTCAGTTCACAGTAAGGCCACATCAACATGCCTCCAAGTTCAATACAGGCAGCAGCCAACCACATATAGCTTTGAGGCTCCAAAAAGGTAGCCATGGGCTGGTAACAGGCAGGGCTGAAATTGGCCTGCATGGGAGTCCCACTCAAGATGAACTGGAAACAACATACTCAGAGGCTGGCCTCAGATCCCTCCAGAGCACTACCTGATTAGCCCCAAAGTGACACACCCGAATGGTGGTCTCAATAGGCACAAATCCTCCTGAGGCGTCAGCCCCACACAGTAGTTCATACACTGTGGGCATAGGCAACCCTCACAGCCAGTCAGCCTGAGAGTCAATCCCACTCCCAATGTGTCAAAATCAAGGTTCAACTACAACAGGAAAATACACACAGCACATACAAGGAATACTCCTAGAATATACAGGTGGTCAGGCAGACTGCACCACTTGCCCACACAGGATACCTACTACATAAGGCCACCTCGTAAAAACTGAGAGACCTAAAAGATCTACCTAATACATAGAAGCAAACACAGAGAGGCAGCCAAAATGAAAAAGCAAAGACATGTCCCAAATAAAAGAACAGGAGAATACTCCAGAAGAATAACTAAAAGAAATAGAGGTAACCAACCGACCAGAAACAGAGTTTAAAACACTGATTATAAAAATGCTTAAGGAACTTAGTGAGAACTTCAACAAAGAGATAGTAAAGATAAGGAAGGACATAGAAACCATAAAAAAGAACCAGTCAGAAATAGAGAATACAATAACTGCAATAAAGACTACACTAAAAGGAATCAAGAGCAGCCCAGATGAAGCAGAATATCGAATCGGCAAGTTAGAAGACAAGGAAGCAGGAAACAACCAATCACAACAACAAGAAAAAAGAATTTTAAAAAACAAAGATTGTTTAAGGGACCTCTGGGATATCAAGCATAACAATATTCGCATCATAGTGTTACCAGAAGGAAAAGTGAGGGAACAAGCAATCAAGAACCTATTTGAAGAAATAATGACTGAAAACTTCCCTAACCTGGCAAAGGAAATAGACATAAAAGCCTAGGCAGTACAGAGAGTCCCGAAAGAGATGAACCCAAACAGGCCCACACCAAAACACATGATAATTACAATGCCAAAGGTTAAAGACAAAGGAAGAATCTCAAAAGCAGCAAGAAAAAGACAATTTGTTACTTACAAGGGAGCTCCCGCAAGACTATCAGTTAATTTCTCAACAGAAACTTTGCAGGCCAGATGAGAGTGACAGGAGGTATTTCAAGTGATGAAGAGCAGGGGCCCACGACCAAGACAACTGTACCCAACAATGCTATCATTTAAAATTGAAGGAGAGATAAAGTACTTCCCAAACAAGAAAAAGCTAAAGGAATTCATTACCACCAAACCAGTATTGCTAAAAATGTTAAAGAGAGTTATTTAAGAAGAAGCAAGAAAACAAACACACAAAAGAAGATCAAATATATGAATAATAAAATGGCAATAACTAGTACCTATCACTAAGCACTTTAAATGTAAATGGATTAAATGCTCCAATCAAAAGACATAGGGTAGCACAATGGATAAGAATATAAGACCCATACATACAAGGACTGACAATGAAGTTCACGAATTCATCCTAGAAAAAGTGCTACATACTTCATTGAATATCACTATGGTCACCTTCAAAGTACTCCCCTTGGGAAGCTATGCCCTGATGCTAAAGCCTAGTCCACCTTCAAAGCAATTTTGGAACTCTTTTTCTGGAACGGCCATCAGAGCTGTCTTCATATTACCCTTGATGTCCTGAATGTCATCAAAATGTCTTTCTTTCAATATTTCCTTTATCTTCAGGTAAAGAAAGAAGTCATTGGGGAACAGATCAGGTGAGTAGGGAGGATGTTCCAAAACAGTTATTTGTTTACTGGCTAAAAACTCCCTCACAGACAGTGCCATGTGAGCTGGTGCATTGTCGTGATGCAAGAGCCATGAATTGTTGGTGAAAAGTTCAGGTCATTTTCGTCTAACTTTTTCACACAGCCTTTTCAGCGCTTTCAAATAGTAAATTTGATTAACTGTTTTCCAGTTGGTACAAATTCATAATGAATAATCCCTCTGATATCAAAATAACATTAGCAACATCGTTTTGACTCTTGATTTGGACTGACAGAACTTTTTTGGCCATAGAGAATTGGCTGACTTCCATCTTATACTTTGACACTTTGTTTCAGGGTCACCCATGTTTCATCACCAGTGATAAAATGGCCCAAACTATCGCCTTGCCTCTCCAAAAGGTCTTGGCAAACTTCAATTCTCCTTTACTTTTCTTCATCAGGGAGCTCCTTTGGGACCATTTTTGCACACACCTTTCTCATGCCAAGATTTTTAGTTAAGATTTTCCTGTTTCTCTATTGATGTTCACTTGGTCTGCTATGCTTCTCAGTCAGCAGATGATTTTGACGCACAATTTGGTGAATTTTTGCAATCTTTTCATCAGTTCTGCTAGTTACTGGGCACCTTGACCTCTCTTCATCAGTGACGCGTTCTCTCCCCTCAGAAAAACGGTTAATCCACTTGTACACTGCCGCTTCTTCATGGCATTACTACCATAAACTTCAACTAACATGTCCCTGATTTCACTTCCACTCTTGCCAAGTTTAACATTGTTAAAGAAATACATTGTTTGTTGCTCCAATTCAAGCTCAGACATTCTCACAAGAGCACACAAAAACAAGCAACAACAATAATGAAGGCCACTCAGCAAGACACTGCCACACATCAACAGGAACACAGCTGTGAGACACTGATATACCAAGGCTATGAAACCTTACTGAGCTGTTTGTACAGCGCTGCCAATGTAAGCACACAGTGGCAAGTTCTCGAACTTAATTGTCAGACCCCATATGACAAACCCATAGCTAATATCATACTCAATGGGGAAAAGATAAACGCATTCTCCTTAAGATCAGGAACAAGACAAGAATGTCCACTTTCACCACTTTTACTCAACATAGTAGTGTGAGTCCTAGCCACAGTAATCAGACAAGAAAAAGAAATGAAAGGCATCCAAATGGGAAAGGAAGAAGTGAAACTGTCATTATTTGCAGATGACATGATATTATAGAGAACCCCAATGATTCCACCAAAACTTATTTGAACTGATAAATCAATTCAATAATGTAGCAAGATAAAAAATTAATATTAAGAAATCAGTTGTATTTTATATACCAATAATGAACTATCAGAAAGATAAATTAAGAAAAAAATCCCATTTACAGTTGCATCAAAAAAAATAAATAAAACACCAAAGAATAAATTTAACCAAAAAAGTTAAAGACCTATACCCAGAAAATTATAAGACAGTCTAAAAAGAAATTAAAGAAGATACAAGTCAATGGAAGCATACATTATGCTCATAGATAGAAAATATTAATATAGTTAAAATGTCCATACTATGCAAAGCAATCTACAGACTCAATGCAATCCCTATCAAAATATCAATGGCATTTTTCACAGAACTAGAACAAATAATACTAAAATTTATATGGAACCACAAAAGACCCTAAATAGTCACAGCACTCTTGAAAAAGAAGAACAAATCTGGAGGTATCACACTGCCTGATACCAAATTATACTACAAGGCTATAGTAATCGAAACAGCATGGTACTGGCATAAAAAAAAAAAAAGACACATAGATCAATGGAACAGAATAGAAAGCCCAGAAATAATGCCACACCTATATGGTCAATTAATCTATGACAAAGGAAGCAAGAAAATACAGTACGGTAAAAACAGTCTATTAAATAAATGATGTGGAGAAAACTGGACAGATACATGCAAAAAAAAATGAAACCAAATCACTTTCTTACACCATCTACAAGAATAGACGCAAAATGTGTTAAAGACTTAAATGTAAGACCCGAAACTATAAAACTCATAAAAGAAAAGATAGGCAGTAAATTCTCAGCCATTATCCTTAGTAATATTTTTACTGATATATCTACTCAGGCAAAAAAAACAAAGAAAAAAATAAACAAATGGCACTACATCAAACTAAAAGAGCTTTTGCACAGTGATGGAAACCATCAGCAAAACAAAAAGACATCCTACCGAATAGGAGAAGATATTCCCCAATGATACATCTGATAAGGGATTAATATCCAAAATTTATATTAAAAAAAAAAAACTCATACAACTCAACACCAAAAAACAAAAAAAAATTCCTATTAAAAAAATGGGTAAAGGATCTGAATAGACATTTCTCCAAAGAAGACACAGAGATGGCTAATAGGCATATAAAAAGACACTCAACATCATTAATCATCAGAGAAATGCAAATAAAAACCGCAATGAGAAATAACCTCACACCTGTCAGAATGGCCATCAACAATAAATCAACAAACAACAAGTGTTGGCGAGAATGTGGTGAAAAGGGAACCCTTGTGCACTGTTGGTGGGATTGCAATTGGTGCAGCCACTATGGAATATGGAGGTTCCTCAAAAAATTAAAAATAGAGCTACCTTATGACCCAGCAATTCTACTCCTGGGTATTTATCCAAATATACACAAAACACTAATTCAAAAAGATATGTGCACCCTATGTTCACTGCAGTGGTACTTAGAATAGCCAAAATATGAAAACAACCGAAATGCCCATCAATAGACAACTGGACAAAGAAATCATACATTTATACAATGGAATATTACTCTGCCATAAAAAAGAATGAAACCTTAACCATTTCCAACAACATGGACGGACCTAGAGGGTATTATGCTAAGTGAAATAAGTCAGACTGAGAAAGATAAATACCGTACTTATATGTGGAATCTGAAGAACAAAATAAGCAAACGAAACAGAAACAGACCTACAGATACAGAGAACAAACTGATGGTTAGTAGGGAGGGGATGTGAGGGCCTGGGTGAGAAAGATGAAGGGATTAAGAAGCACAAATTGGTAGTTAAAAGAGAGTCACAAGGATGTAAAGTGCACTATGGGAAATATAGTCAATAATATTTTTAAAACTGTGTATAGTGCCAGGTGGGTACTAGACTTATAGGGGGATCACTTCATAATTATATGAATTTCTAAGCATGATGCTATATACCTGAAACTAATAAAAAATAATATTGAATGCCAACTATAATTTTTTTTTTTTTTTTTTTTTTTTTTTTTTTTTTTTTTTTTTTTTACTGTGTGGACCCTCTTTATTCTAGTTATACAAAACCATCTGTAGTGATTCTGGCAGCATGGGAAGAGGAATTTCGGAAGCTCTTCTTTTTTATGCTTTTGGACATTTTATAATGGACATGCACTTCCTTTAAAAATAAAACACTAAAGATACTTCCATTCTGAATTCAAAAATGCCTTTCTGCCGAAGAAGTGAGTAAAGTTGCCGACGAGCGATGCCTGGCCTCTAGTTACAATGAGGATGTTATTCTGCCTAAATTTTCCAGTCGGTCTTGGGATGAAAACCACGCAGAGCCAGTTACTTTGAAATCCATAGTAACTTACTGACAAACCTTTCCAGCAGAAACTTTTCTACCTTGGCGCAAACATAATTGATCCCCGCGGTGCCTTACTGAAACTTCAGGGCGGCATCGCAGTCACACAAATGTGGCTTTGAATCCTGTGGTCCCGACCTCCTAGCTGTACGTGTGCTGTGGGCCTCAGTTTCCTCAGATGACAGAGATAGCTGTGAGAACTTCGTGGGGTGATGTGTCTTCAGAGCTTACACAGTGGACAAAGCCCTTCAATGGAGCATTTCCGAGTCTTCCTTCTTCTGAGCTTCTCTTGCGTGTTCTATTTCCGTCTTTAATACATTTGGCTCTTCGGTCTCATTTCTGTTCTAATGCTCATCGTCAGCCCAGCAGCTTCCTTAAATTCTTTATGTCCAGATGGACAATTCTTCCCTATCCCGCCCATAGAAACCGAGAGAACCAATGTCCTCGGATTTGCTTATCTATATCTGCACTGGCCAGGATGGCAGCCATCAGCCCCATGAAACGTGACATCAGAGCACTTGAACGTGCCTTGTGAGAAAGGAGATATGCGGCAAGGATAATATACACAAAGATTTCCAAGACTTGGTGAGAAACAAGTAACGTAAAATATATCTCATTAATAATTCACATTGATTAGATGATGAAGTGATAATATGTGGGACAAAATGGATTAAGTAGAAGAGATTACTCAAATTAATCTGGCCTGTTTCTTTTTATCTTTTTTTTTTTTTTTTTTTTTTTATTTTTTAATTTATTGGGGTGACAATTGTTAGTAGAACCACCCAGAATCAGCTCCCCTTCCATCACCGTACATTTGATCCCCCTCACCCTCATCCCCCACCCCCCAACCCCCTTACGCTCTGGTAACCACCAAATTACGTTCCCCAGATTAATTTTCAAACCCCGTGGCCATCCTGTGGTCACCGACTGCCCTCCAATCCCCTCACCCTCCCCCCCACCCCCCACTCCCCCCGCCCATCTAGCAACCCTCAGTTTTTCCTCATTGTCTCCCAAACAGTTTCTGATTAGTTCATTCACTTATTCTTTTCTTTAGAATCCGCAAATAAGTGAGATCATATGGAACTTATCTTTCTCTGTCTGACTTATTTCACTTAACATAATGTTCTCTAGATCCATCCATGTTGTTGCAAATGGTAAGATTTCTTTCTTCCTTATGGCTGCATAATACTCCATTGTATAAATGTACCACAGTTTCTTAATCCAGTCATCTACCGATGGGCATTTTGGTTGTTTCCATGTCTTAGCTATTGTGTATAGTGCTGCAAAAAATAATATTGAATGCCAACTATAATTTTAAAAGAGTCACAAGGTCATATAGTACAACATAGGGAATACAGTCAATAATATTGTAATAGCTTTGTACCGTGTCAGATGGGTAACAGAATTACTGGGGTTATCCCTCTGTGAGGTATATAATTGTCTAATAACTCTGTTGTTTTGTACACCTGAAACTAATTTTTTAAAAAATATTTTTAAAATACCTACGAAGAGATACAATAAAGACCAAAAGTGGGGGGGAAAAGGAAAAAAAACTTAAAAGGGAGGATAACATCACATTCCGTTTTTAGTGGAGAATGTCTACTAAAAGTATGGTTGGTGCAAAGCATTAAGAAGCACATTCTTGAGTGATAAATCCTGTGGGTTCTGTTCTGAACCAGAATCACACAGGCCACCTTCAAATGAGTAGAAAAAACAGACTTTTTTCCACATGTTCCTATTCTAAGGAAAACCAGCCAGAGATGAGAATAGATTTCTTCATCTTCACAAGGTCCTAGTTAGTTGATGCTTTTTATATGGCAATAAACAAAATATTTAGAATTTTAAGGAAAGAAGTTGGGTTAAAGAGATTTCTTTTTTTAACAAGGTCCCTTTTAATGTCTATGTTAAGGTATTATCTGCACTTTTTTGTTGTTGTTGTTGTTTTCTTTTTGTTGTTGTGCTTGCTGATACAGTTTTTATTTTTTTATTTTTGTTTTATTGTGTCTGATTAACATTTGTTTTAAAGGTACAAACAACAGAATCACCATCCTTACCATTAACACGCCTGGTGAAGAGAGGTTCATCCATGGAAAATCTCCACAGACCTGGCCTGGTCACTACCTCTCAGAGACAAGGTGACCTGACTTATAATTGAGATGACTGATCATGATGACATCCAATTAACACCTTCTTTTTTCTCGTTTGGAGCACTAGGAGCCAAGCTTCTTCCATTCTTTAATAGAAACATTACTACTACAAAGTAGCATATTTGCTTAGTTCCCCAAAGAGTAAAATAAAATAATTTTTCAGAGACTCTCCTGTCATTCTTTCATCCCTTTTTTTTAAATTGTGTAAATTGTTTTCTTGGAATGGAACTCCCTAACCTTGCATGACACAAGGGACATTAGCAATGGTTTTTCAAACCCATCTTTTTCCAGAAGGATTAGCACATGGCAAATAGCCAAACATCTGTGCACACAAATGCAAGATTTTCCAACAGTAGCCTGGCACAGTCATTAATTCTAGAATCCATAAACTGCATGTAAAAAAAGACAATTTTCCAGAACCAGAATTTGGGTCCTCCATCAGCCCCATTTTGTTTTCTGTTTCTACGGCCATTCAGAGACTACACAACAGAGGAGAAATTAGATGAAGATTGGTAGACACGCACAGCATGCTGGTGTGCTTTGATAACTAAAAAAAGCACTGTGAGCAGAGATGGAGACAAGAGTAATTCGGAAACAATTCAGGGAAGGGGGCAGACCTCACACAGTATCTGCGGCCCTGGCTTAATCATAGTATCGGGCAGTTAAAGAAGAGACTAAAAACCTCGATGCAGCAAACCTCTGCTCTATTCAGCTGTGGATTCTATAAACTTGCCATTCAATTTAATATTGAGAGAGGGGAAATATAGCATTTCTGTGGACAGTTAAGAGTGGAAAAGAAAACTCCACCAGGAACATCCTTATGTGGCCTGAACCTCCTGGCTGCCCTGTAATCCCTTTTTCCTTCTTACGTAAAAAGGGTACTAGCCAGTCATGTTCCTTCATGCTTTCTTGTGATCTATCTGTATTTCTGAACCAAGACAAAAGGAAAGAAAAAAAACAACAAAAACATTGAAATACTTTTAAAACACTTTTGTCTCCCAAAACAAGTAAACAAGTTAGAACAGGCATTCCTGTGGATGAAAGCAGTAAGAAACCTTCATTTTTGTTCCATGATCTCTGTCCTACAAAAGATAATTATAGCCAGGTATTTCCTAAAAGGTCTGGACTATGAGGTGTCCTCCTCTATTTCTACTTACTAATGGAATAGTTCCAAAATCCAGAACCATCCATAGCATATGAGTTAAAAACCTTCAGCTATCTCTAAATATTATTTGCATTTGATAAGAAATGATATATGAAACTCTTCAATTAGTCATTGTTTGTTGGTATCCTAAAAATTCATCATTGTCGTTAAAAATATCAAAGTATAATATGGCCCAGAAAAAAAGAGACATCACTAATTCTGATAGACCCTAAAATACATGTCTATGCCAAAAATTTTGGGGATCTTTCTCAGTCCTTTGACTCATATTTCACACCATCAAGACCTATCAATTTTCCCTCTGAATTAGCTCGTACATATACATATTGCCTCCTTTCTATACAGTCTTTCTACTTTAACTAAATCTCAGTTTAAACCCACAATGAAATGAAAAATGTCACCATAACCCCAACTCCCTGCTCCCAGTCCATAGTTCTGACATACAGAGAGGGATAAATCACAACCTTAAAAATTTGCAATGGGTTTCCAACCAGAGAGTGAGCTCAGGAATCACAATCCTTTCTCCTAATTATGACAGAAATAACCAAAGAAATATAAAAATGGGGAAAACCTACATCTGTGCCTTCCAAATGCCTAAAGTTCAGGAATTTTTACTAAATACAATTCAATGGGATTAGTTTGGTCAAAGGTGTATAGATATGTAACTCACCTCTTTCAGCTGCACTTCCTCCCAGGAAAACAAACAATGGAGACTATGACGTGATAAAAGCAGGACTGAGTGAGGCTGCCTGGTCAAGGTCTGGCTCTACCTACCGCTTACAGCAGAGCAATCCCGGACAAGTGACTTAACCTGTTTGTGCTGCAGTTCTCCTGCTCAAAAACTATGAATGATTATAGAAGTTACCTTGATGCGCTGTTGTAAAATTATATCAATTAATACATGCAAAGTGATGAACAATGCCTAACATCTAATGTGTTTACTAATTGATATTATCCCACTACAATGTGAACCCCAATTCCAGCAAGAAGTGCTTCGATAACATTTAATGCAGACATCACTAATGCCCTTGCTAACCTCAGGTTTGCTCTAATTTTTATTTCATATAAGTAATATATATACTTAGTTTGTAAGATAAATAGTATTCCAGGATGAATAACAAAAAACCATAGTCACATTTCCCTACATTTAAATCCCACTACCCTAAGACGACCACTTCCATCCCTTTTAGCTGTTTCCTCTAGTGTATTTACCTCAATACGTTAAATGATACACATATTACTATTTCTTGAATTTCAACTTCAGACATCAAATATTAGCTTTCTAATATGGAAGGTGTGGCTTTTGCTATCACACACCATTTCCCTTCCCATACTTATATGACAGATTTTGACCAGTATTTATATTATTAGAACTATGGAAATATTGTCCATTTCTGAGCTCCATTATCTTTCTCTTCCTCACTTTTTGGCGTGCTTAGTTTACCATGCTTATCCCTAAATTTTCCCCCTACCTTTCCAATCAATAGAATTGAATTTCCCATATGATGACAGAACACATCAGCTACTCTCTCAGTTCCATTTTTTTTACATTGGAGACAACCTCCTGGAGTCCTGTGACCTCTTGCCCAAGCTGAACCAGATGCTCTCTAGGCCTGCTCTACACCTTGTCATCAAGGGTTTTCCTTCATCTCTTTCCTCTATTGAATCCTTTGTTTCCTGGATCCGAGGTCCTCTATTATTATTATTACTATTATTATTATTATTATTCATTTATTTTGGTGGAAAACATCCTTCAGTATCTTCCTGAGAACATATGCAAAGGAAGTAAAACTTCTGAATTTGAATAAAACTTTTATGTCTGAAAATCTTTATTCTACTCTTACACTTGATTTGTCTAGATATGGAATTCAAGGTTAAATATTTTGCTTTAAAATTCTGAAGGTTTCCTTCCAATAGGTCAAGATCATTACCCAATTATCCAAATCTTTCAAACTTTAATGATTTGTTTGGTCATTTGTCCTATCAGTTATTGAGAAAGATGTATTAAAATCCTCAACTATAATTGTGAATTTATGTTTTTTTCCTAATAGCTATTTTCAATTTTTGATTTATATATTATGACGTCATGTCGGGGACATATATCTTTATAATTGTCAAACTTCTGGTGAATTGATCATTATAAATCATGTGAATCATGAGCCATAAATCATTATCAAGTATCCCTTATTTTGCTTCATATTGTTTTCTCCTTTAATGTCTATTGTTTAGTATTAATAAAACTTCACCAGCTCTCTTTTAGCTACTATGTACATGCTATGTCATTTTCCATCTTTTTCTTCTCAATTTTTGTGAATTATTTTCTTTTAGATGTGTCTCATAAATAACATTCAGTTGGATTCTGGGTTTTTTTTTAATCTAGTCTGACAATCTTTGATATTAACTGGGAATTTTAATACTTTTATATTTAAAATAATTGCATGATATATTTGGGTTTAACGCCTCAGTCATCTTCTAAGATCCTTTATATTTGTTCCAACTATTGTTTCCTTGTCTCTCCTTTCTTCTTTTGGATTGCTTGCATATCTGTTGTCATTCTCTGTCCCTTGCATTAGTTTAAAAGTTATGCTCTTTTCTATTTTTCTAGTTGTTAGCCTACAAAATATACCATATATCCTTGGAATTATCAGTCTATCTTTACCTCTATCCTCCTCCTGGACAATGCAAAAGCATTACAACCCTTTCACCCCCTCCCGACTTATTTGCCATTGCTATCATATTTGTGTTATTCATATTATATATTAATGCATATGTAATATGTGTATACATATATATTCTTAATACCCACATGATGTTATGCTTTATACAGTTAACATTCATTTAGATTTACCCATCTAAGTTCATTTTCCTTCTGCCTGAAGAACAGCCTTTAGAATTGTTTTTAGTAGGGGATTGCTACTAAATGAATTTTCTCAGTATAGTGTTATTGGAAAACGTCTTTGACTTCATCATTTTTGAAGAATATTTTCATGGTTAGAGAACTGTGAGTTGTTTTATTTCAGCACCTTGGTAAAGATATTTGTCCACTATTTTCTAGCTTCCAGTGCTGCTATTGAGTACTCAGCTGTAAGATAACTCATTCCTTTGAGAATAATCTGTCTTCCCCTCCCCCTTTAGCTCCTGTTAATGTTTTCTCTGTCTTTGATTTTACACAGTTTCATTATGATATGCACAGATGAGGATTTCTTCCTATTTATCTTGTTTTGATTTAGAGTAATCCTACATACACTATTTCTTCATCTGACAGCTGGTTACAGATGATGTGATGCAGGACTCTACGTAATAGGTGAGCTACTAAATGAAAGAACCTAGGTTCTGGAACGATTAAATAGCACAAAGCCCATTCTGACTCATACTACATGAAACATAAGAAAGGCATAAACTATTAAATCATGGAGATGTGGGACTTGTTTATTAGAGCAGATTACCACTAATCAACATACTACCATTCCAGCTGTGCAGGCAAAAATCTTTAGAGTCATCTTTGATTTCTTTCCTTTTCTTGAATTCTACGTCAAGCCTTCAGCAAATTCTGTCAGTTCTAACTTTAAAATATGTCCACTTCTCACCAGCTCCACTATTATCTTCTTGGTTCAAGGCACCCTCAGCCTCTCACACATAGACTCTTTACTGGTTTCCTTGCTTAACTCTTTCAAAATATAGATCATGTTATACCACTGCTCTGCTCCAAAATCCCTCATGGGCTTGCCATCTCACTCAGAGTAAAAGCCAAAATCCTTAAAGCTGCCCACAAGGCCCCATGGGATCTGGTCCCTAACTACCCATCTAATCAAATCTTCATTTTCCTCTCACTCACTCTGCTCCAACTATATCAACTCTTCAATGTTTCTTGAACAAGGCAAGCTCACTTCTACCTGAGGACCTCTGCACTTACTAATCTGTTTAGAATGCTCTTCTCCTCGATATGATTTTATATGACTCATTCCCTCGCTTCCTTTAGACCATTGCTTAAATGCCCCCTCATTTATGGGGCCTTTCCTAACCTCCTCATCACAACTGGTGGTTTGCAAAGAAAACTTTACTTTCGTTTTTTTTAATTTATCATAAAGGTTAAGAAGGCTGGATACCTGAATGACTGCATGGAGCAAAGCCCCCAGTGACTCATTCTAGACTGACATAAGAAATAAACTCCACTGTATAAAGTTATTGAGATTTTGGAGTAGTTTATTATGGCAGTTTTCTACAAAAAGTTGAGGTAATTTATCTTTATTGTTAAGGATTGAGTCTTGGCACTAGCCTTGTGATTCTGGCCAAGACTCTAGGCCTCAGTTTCATCACTGCAAGTAAGGATAATTAGTATTACCACATGAATTTGTATGAGGACCAAAGGAGGTAATGTATATATAGTTTTTGAGATAGGACACAGCAGGACACCCAAGGACAGAAAACAATAGAAGGTCAACTAAGGGTGAAAAACAACAGTAAACCAGGATGTGGCACAAACTGGCCAGAACTGGCCAAGACCAAGATGGCAACACGATTCACCTCCAAGTAACCTCCAGCCTCATAAACCCTCATTAAAATACATTTCCACACTAAATAACATACCCACCATGACACTTCTGAAGACCACATAAGCACAAAAAATGGGTGTATTCCCGATTCTGTGAAAAACCCACCCATTTCCTAGAACTAATAGAATATTCCTCCCCTTCATTTCCATATAAAATACATACCAAATAAAAATTACTGCTATACATCAAGTCAAGGTTGTCTCTCACTCGGAGGCAACCTCTGCTCTGC
Source organism: Rhinolophus ferrumequinum (assembly GCF_004115265.2). Lineage (NCBI taxonomy): Eukaryota > Metazoa > Chordata > Mammalia > Chiroptera > Rhinolophidae > Rhinolophus > Rhinolophus ferrumequinum. The sequence continues at coordinate 53,683,898 of NC_046303.1, read as the reverse complement.
CTATAGAGTAGATCTTTACTCAATAAACTACTTTCGCTTTACTATCTGGCTCGCTCTCAAATTCTTTCTTGGTGTAGCCAAGAACCCTCCTCCTACAACAGTTTTTCTGCAACACTTTGATCCCAAAGTAAGGCTCAATAAATATAAGCTGTTATTTGTTAAGGTAGACATTCTTGAAATTGAGGCAATACATGTGTTCAATTTATGTGTCAACTTGATTGTGCTAAGGGATGCACAAATAGCTGGTAAAATATTATTTCTGGGTGTGTGAGGGTATCCCAGGACGAGATTAGCATCTGAAACACTACACTAAGTAAAGATCACCTCACCAATGTGGGTGGGCATCATCCAACCTGTTGAGACCTGAATAGAACAAATATGTGAAGGAAGGGCAATTATCTCTCTCTGCTTAAACTGACACATCCATCTTCTCCTGCCCTCTGACAGTGCTCCTGGTTCTCGAGCTTTCAGACTCAGACTGGGATTTACTCCACTGCCCCTCTCCAACTCCCATCCCCCCAATACTCAGGCCTTCAGACTTGGACTGAATTACACCACTGGCTTTCCTGGATCTCCACCTTGGAGATGGCAGACTGTGGGATTCCTCAGCCTCCATAACCATAGGAGTCAATTCCTATAAATCTCCTCATATATCTGTATGTAGTCTAATGCTTCTGTTTCTCTGGAGAACCCTGACTTATACAACATATAAATTGGCATTTGATAGCAAAGATATATGCTGAATTGGAAGTATGGAACTGAGAGAAACTGGGGGAATGGTTCTTAAGGAGACAAGAGGAAATATGAAAAGCATTTGCCTTAAAGTTAATGAGGACTTGACTAGGGGTGGGACAGACTGCTGAGTAACCTGAAGAAGTAAGCAGAATGTTAGACAGCCTCAGCTTAGAGGGCATTCAGTCAGCAAAGTTACTGTCCTTTCCATATAGCAAAGCAAAAGGCTGACTTTTTTAAGACTTGTATACAGTTTAAATGCTGCACGAGGGGGCCATTCTCTAAAATTTATATATTGACACAATTTTTGCATTCAAGAAAACATACAAGGTCTAACAATTAAATTTGTGAACTCATCCTAGAAAAAGTGCTACATACTTTATTGCTGAATTTCACTATGGTCACCTTTGAAGTACTCCCCTTGGGAAGCTATGCATCAATGCCAGCACCTAGTCCACCCTTCAAAGCAATTTTGGAACTCTTTTTCTGGAATCAGAGCTATTATCGTATTACACTTGATGTCTTGAATGTCATCAAAATGTATTCCTTTCAATATTTCCTTTATCTTTGGGTAAAGAAAGCAGTCACTGGGGGCCAGATCAGGTGAGTAGGGAAGGTGTTCCAATACAGTTATTTGTTTACTGGCTAAAAACTCCCTCACAGACAGCTGAGCTGGTGCATTGTTGTGATGTGAGACCCATGCATTGTTGGCAAAAAGTTCAGGTCGTCTAACTTTTTCACACAGCCTTTTCAGCACTTCCAAATAGTAAACTTGGTTAACTGTTTATCCAGTTGGTACAAATTCATAATGAATAATCCCTCTGATATCAAAAAACGGTAGCGACATCGTTGCCACAAGTTCGCGAACTTCATTGTCCGACTGCATGTGTGTTATCAAAGCCTTCCAACCCTCTCTTCCCTGGCAGCTGCCATCCAAACTCACCTTTCGTTTAACCTAAAAATTCTTGAAGAATTGAAAGCTTATTATCTCTATTTTACCACCTCCAATTCACTCCTAAACATCCTTATAATTTACTTCTTCTCCCAGCATTCTAGCAAATGGCTCTTGGGGGATTAACACTAACCTCTTCATTATTTAATTTCATGGTTTCTTTCTCCAGTCCATATCCAATTTGGCTCAACAATTAACTCAACATCTGTTGAGTAACTAATGCATTATAGACATCATACTCGTACTGGGACATAAAGGAAAAGGACACACTGCTTTCGAGGTGATCACAGACTTACTTGAGGGAAGAAGGAAGTCAATTAAATAATTACATTACAGTGTTTGGTATGGAGTGGATACAATACTTATTTGCTGAATGAATAAATGGATGGGTGGATATATGCGTGCATACTCAGATGAACACCATCTAATCAATGTTAAAATCAAGATACTATAAAAGGGGCTATGGGAGTACAAGGACAGAAATGCCCTCTGCATAGTATCTGAGCCACACTGATCATTTTATCTTCCCCTTGAAATTCTCTCCTGCATGGCCCCCGATATTGAACTTACTTAACATTTTTCATTTCTCCCAGATCCCCAGATGCTTCTCCAATGGCTCAACTAAACAATTTTAAGTCATCTCAATTCCTTTCTTTTGATCACTCAGTTCATGTGCTAAGTCATTCTTCAATCCATCGTTTCCACTGTCTCCACTGAGTCGGCTTTGTTTAGACTCTCTGTTCCTCTCCAGTACTATTTTAATATATCTATAACTGGTCAACTGCCATCAGGATATTCTCTTATTAAATGCAATTCTCTACCTGCAGTTAATTATCTTCCTAAAATGGATTTGACCATTACATTTCCCTGCTTAAAATAGTTCATGATTTCCTATTGATAACAGGATGGAGACGAAGCTTAAAATCTAGCATATAAAGTTCTTCTGTGGGGCCTCAATCTACTTTCCCAGCCTCATCTTCCACCTCACACTTTATCCATATAAGGACTTTGCACAGTTCTTTGAACATACTTTGTCATTCATGCCTCAATTCCTTTGCTTGATTGATTTCACTGTCTAAAGTGCCTTTTCCCTCCATTCTCTGCCTGGGAACAAAACTAATCATATTTCAAAAGCCAACTTAACTGTTCCATTGTTAAGACCTGCCTACACACCACCATCATCACAGCGTTAAGTCACCTCCTAATCTGTGCTTCATTGCACTTTTGTCCATTCCTGAAACTGATTTGTAACCATTTGGTTCCATATGAACTATCTCCTTCCCCGGAGGGGCTGTGGGCTGCCCACATGTTTTAGTAATCTTTATGCTCCAGGTAACTAACAAAGTATCTATGTCAATTACTATTTCTTCAATGGTTAGCTATTCCACCATCTCAGCATAGGTTCCACAAATCCTTTCTTTTTTTAACTTAGAAAACATTCCTCCATTTGTATTTTTTTGGGAGGGCTCAGTTACAAAGCAAAAATAACTGCACTTTACCACAACATACAATAAAGTAAGCGCAGACAGCATCTGAGAATAAGCCAGAGAATGTGGGAAATACTAGAACATGAGGACTGACAGTTCAGATGAGGTTGCCCTGAGTTTAGGTTGCTCAAGGGCAGTGTCCTCTCCGTCTGAGTTCACTGTGTACTTGCTGGAGCTGATGGCGTGAAGAAGGCGAAAGGCCAGAGTACTGTGGAGGAAGGAGAGTAGAAGACTCAGGTATGAAAATACACTGCATGTTGAGACTGTATCACTTGTATGCATTATTCTATTTGCACTCATTTAATCCTTACAATAACACTGCGGGGGAGGCAGCTGTACCACTTCCCATTTTATAACCAGGAAACAGAGGTTAAAAGAGATAAGTAACTTGACAAAAGTTACACAACCAATAACGATAGAACTGGGAATTCAAGTCTTCTGACTACTGACTCTGCTCTCCATTCTAACAGTCTCATGAAAAAGAGTTCCAAGTATAATTAGCATTATACCAAATGTAAAATTTACATAACACAGTCTGAAACACATTTAATTACTCGATGTCTTTAATATCTATAGACTACAATTTTGATGAGACTTTTATGAATTATATCTCAGACTCACTAGCAGGGGCAGATTTATTCCCATTTTAGAGACAAGGACATTTAAGTTCAGATCAGTATAATGACTTCCCCAAGGTCACACAGTACACAAATCCTTGTTGAGACCTTTAAAGTATGCCACATATTTGCATAATAAACAATTAAACTGATATAACAAGACTTGCCTCTACATACATAAATTATGCCAATTATGTATTCTCTTTTATGAGGTAATCCCTAATAAATGCTTAGCACAATATCTAACACATAATAAACACTCAATAAATTAGATATTGTTATAAAAGCCAAACCAAATGTAATTTTTGTCCTGCTTCCATTTCTCACTACATCTGTAATCATTTTAATTGTAGAGAATTGTTTTAATTCTTGGGAATGTGGGCACAGGACTCAGATATCTGGCTTTAACATCAGAATGCGTTTTCTATCCTCAGTGTCCGCAGGGCCTAGACTCAAAAGGAACAAATACTTTTTTCTCTCCATCCTGTGGTGTCATCCCTGCCTTCTGGCCATAAACACCACATGCTCTAGATCTGGGGCCTGCAAACTTCTGTTAAGTGCCAGATAGTAAATATTTCAGGCTTTGCGGGGTCTGCTGTTGCAATGCAGAAGTAGCCACAGACAATATGTAAACGAATGGCATGGCTGTGCGCCTATAAAACTTTATTCTCAAAAGGAGACAGCTGCTCAGATTTGGCCACAGGCCCCTCAAGGCCCCTGGTCTGGATAACTGAGTTGGGGACCTGCACGAATGCAATGAAACACTGGGGGTGCAGTGGTAAGGCAGGTGGGGGAGGGGGCCTGAAAGGGAAATACACTGTACGTAACACTGGCCTCTCCATAGCTGTATCTCACAATGTGAGATTCCCCCTATGCCATCTCCCTCTTTTTCCTTCCTATCTTCACCTGAAAAGTGTTTGAGCCACACAGTCTCTGGTTCTATGCTTTTCACATTAGCTTTGGTTGTTTTCGATACTGCATGACTCAAGACAGTAAAAAAGATGGACCAAATGGCTTATGTGCAGTAATCTCCATGGCCTCCAGATGTAAGAAAATAGTTCAAATCCAAGTGACAGACCAGATCTGAAATGGTGAAGAGATTAGAGAGCAGAAGCATATAGTATTCCATCCAAAGAAACAGAAAACCAAAGGAAACACTGAGAGATGAAGACTGAAGACTTTGTTGCTGATAACTGATCCCGTGCACCTTCAACTAACCTCTCACAGGTAAAAGATCTAAATGAGCTATTTTTGTGGACACGAACATGTACAGCTAGGTGGAATCACTGCACCCATATGCTGGGTTAGAAACAGAAATGAGGGTGTGTGGGAGGCAAGGGCCCAAGGTATTGTGGGTAAAGAACAGAGAATTCAAAACACAAGGATGGTAACAGAATAAATAAAATTCTGGATGTGTCTAACTGAGGTGACAGCATATCCCCATACTACCATTTTGGCTTTCCTTGGAGAGCTGCAAGAAACATGACTGAAATTTCTAGCTGGAATAGGGGAAATGTGCCTTCCTAGAAATACTTGGGACCATAAAATTTTATTTGTCAAATTGAAAAATTTTAAATAATTATAATATCTTTACCTTGAAGTAAAATCAGCAATTCTCATAGAACTCTCATGATTATAACTATTTATCCTAACAGGCAAGTCTTCTCTTCAGAAAGTAGTCATTTAAATGAATAAATACTTTCCTCAATCCTTTTAGTATTTCTTAGACAATATTAGAGTGATAAATTGTCAACAGCATGATAAAGATAGAATCTAAAGATGTAAAATTAGCATATGGGTTACAATTTTGACCAAAAAAAAAAAAAAGAAGAAAAAAAATAGAGTATTGGTCAGTATTGAGTATGAAGCTGAGGAATACATTGAAGAAGTGACATGGAGTCACTAGAGGCAAGTTGCTAAATTACTAAAATCAAGTAGGTTGAGGTATAAGGAAATTATTCTATCCTTGCTTTAGCCTGGAAAATTAAACATTTGAACTTTCCAGTCCTGTATCAATGCTGGGATATACATCAAATCTCTAGATAACCCTCTGATTATCCCCTGAAGGACGAAGGAAAGAATGTTTACATATCAAGACCACCAGACATCCATTTTCCAGACCACCAATCATCTAGAGGATTACTTTCATCCCAGCCAATCCAGAGGCTAAGCATACAGGACTGATTTTTCTCAAGAATGTACTTTTTACTAAGAGAATGCTTAACTTTTCTTTCTTCTTTGGAACACTTCTGGGTTTTTGCCTAGCTGTGTTCCCAGTTTGCAAATGCTAAGACCCTCAAATAAGTCTTTATCATTTATTTCTAGCCAGAGCCTCCAGAATCATTTTGAATTCATTTGACAAAGCAAATGACAACTGTGTGCTAATACATATAGACTAATCCCATCAGATTAAAAAGAAATACAAACTAAAATCCTTGAAATAATTTATTCTTGAACAAAGGAGTGTTTTATATATTTAATACCTAGTCATCAAATATTTGTATTTGTAGGCCACTATTCATGACACAGTAAAACATTTTCATGTGGTTGTAACTATGTTACCATTATGTTATGTTCTTCCATAGTAAACCTTGTGACTTAGACTAGTCTCTTTTTGTTTTTTTTAATCTTTTTTTTGCTTTCTATTTTTTAATTTTGATAAAGTACACATAACATAAAATTTACCATGTCAACCAGTTTTAAGTGTACAGTGCAGTGGCATTTACATTGTTGTGTAAACATCACCACCATCGATCTCTAAAACTTTTTAATCTTCCCAAACTGAATCTCTGTATCTATTAAACAATAACTCCTCATACTGCCCTCCCTCCAGCCCCTGGCATGCTACAGAATTTGACTACTTTAGGTATAAGTGAAATCATACAGTAGTTGTCCTTTTGTGAGTAGATTATTTCACTTAGCACAATTTCTTCAAGGTTCATCCATTGTGTAGCATGTACGGGGTGGTCAAAAAATAAGATGAACGTTTACATTTTTAAAAAAATATTACAGTAAGACACATTGCAATTAATCCCCCTCAAAATACTCTCGCTCACTTCAAACACACGTATCCCATCATTCTTGCCACTTTCTGAAACAGTGTCTTTAGTTGCACTGTCATGGCTGCCTCTATGTCCTGAATCATTTTGATTTTGGGGAAGAGCCAGAAGTCACATGGTGCCAGATCCCATGAATAAGGTGGATGAGGACACACCATAATGTGTTGTTTTTTTTTTTTATTTATTGGGGTGACAATTGTTAGTAAAATTACATAGATTTCAGGTGTGCAATTCTGTATCACATCATCCATAAATCACACTGTGTGTTCACCACCCAGAGTCAGCTCCCCTTCCATCACCATACATTTGATCCCCCTCCATAATGTTTTTATTTAAGAGAAAGTGCTGTACCAGAAGCAATGGGTGACACGGAGCCTCTCCATCGTGATCACAAAATACAGTGAATGCTGCTGCTTCCAAGTGCCATCCAATGGAAAGGCAGGGACCTTCAATACGGGAAGAGGTACTCAAACCTTAGTAACAGTGTGTGACTAGTTTCAACTTGTTCGGTGCAGTCAGTTGGGTGTGAGCTACAGTTGAGAGAAGGTGTGTTTTAAAGTGTGCCATAAATCATCCTCCATCATGACAATGCTCCGTGTCACACATCACTTCTGGTATACGGCAATTTCTGTCAAATAAAAACATCACGGTGTGTCCTCATCCACCTTATTCACTAGATCTGGCACTGTGAAATTTGGGGACTTTGCTCTTCCCCAAAGTCAAAATAATTCAGGACATCGAGGCAACCACGACAGTGCAACTAAAGATACTCACAAAAGAGGACTTCCAGAAATGCTTCAGAAAGTGGCAAAAATGATGGGATAAGTGTGTTCGAAGTGAGGGGGAGTATTTTGAGGGGGATTTAATGGCAATGTGTCTTTTACTATAATAAATTTCTTTTTATTTAAACATTCACCGTATTGACCACACCTCGTATCAGAATTCCCTTAATAAGATGAATAATACCCCATTTTATGTATGTGCTACATTTTATTTCTCCATCTATCAATACACACCAGATTGCTTCCAACTTTTGACCATTTTATTAATGCTCTATGAACATACATGTGCAAATATCTGTTGAAGTCCTGCTTTTAGTTCTTTTGGAAATATATTCAGAAGTGGAATTGCTGGATCATGTGGTAATTCTATGTTTAATTTTCTGAGGAACCTCCATTGTGGTTTACACCATTTCACATACCCACAATCAGTACATAAGGGTTCCAATTTCTCCACATCCTCACCAACACTTTCGGTGTTTTGTTTTTTCTGTAACAGTCCCCCTAATGCGTGTGAAGTGGTATCTCACTGTGGTTTTGACCTGTATTTCCCTAATGAATAGTAATGTTGAGCATCTTTTCATGTGCCCATTGGCACATTCCTCTTTGGAGAAATGTGTACTCAAGTTTTTTGCCCACTTTTTTAATAGGGTTATTTGTTAGAGTATTCTTTCTTATAACCAAACAAGTCTGCCAAAGTTTTTAAACTTTAGTATTTTTCATTTGATAAACTTTTGTGGGTTTTACGTTCTTCACAAATCATATTCGCTGATCCCACAATCTGATATTCTATCGACCTCCCTGATCTTTCAGGGTACATGACTATCACTTACTCAACATACATTTGACCTTTGTGATTAAAGATACTACGGTTTAAATAAAAGGCTGAAAGCTGTTATACTGAAGTAATGAACGCTTGGAAAGCTACCCAAAAAATGGAAAAAAATATTAGCATTCATGAAATAAATGCCATCTAAATTTTATCTAACATTTTTTTTCATCCTTTTAAGTATAACATTTCTTCTTATCTAACGTCGCTTCTTTAAATTTATGGACTTATTTACCAGGCCTATTACCACAAGGGGAAACAATTCAGTTCTGACGACAGGATTTTTGGATAGTGGTTAAGTCTTGGCACGGTTATCTGGCACGATCTATGAAACATTCAACTTGTGAGGGTTTTGAAATTACTACTGCTTTGACATTAACTAACATTGTCATCTTTTTCCATCTTGCTGGTCGCTGGACCCCAAGAGGTTATTTAAATTGGGAGCCTTTATATGAGAATATTAGAAATCAGAGACCAAAGGTAAAACCAACTGATTCTAGATTTATACCATATTTCTAAGTCCAAGCTATGTCTTTGCTTCTGGAGTTTTAAAGCATTGAGAAGACAGCTCAACCTCCTTTTTAAGTCTTGGGCTTCTCTTTTATAGATCAATACTGTTAAGAAAAATAAAAGTATCTGGGAATTGGAGTAGGTCAAACATACATTTATGTATAAAGTCATGTCATGAGATGGTACTTACTGCATATCCATAATGACACCCAGCAGAGCTCTTTTAAGAGCGATTTTGTCTCTTTTAACATAATGGAGTATCATTTCGTCCATGTTCCTGTCCAACAGATTTTCTTTTATTTTTTTAGTTTTCTTAATCCCATAGTTTCATAAAGAGTTCCCAAGGAAAAGTATAATAATTGTCCTTATCCCAGTAACAACTCATTTTCAGTTTTAAAGTGGTATTTGCTATTGGGAAAATACATTTATTTAGAAATTACGTATATGGAAAAACTTGACCTTTTCATTTCTGTTTAAATAATTGAAAGTGTGCATAAAATTAGTTAAAACACTTTTATTAAATATTATCTCTTCATACTTAAAAACTTTGAAGACAGATATCTCTGGTTTGCTCTACTTAATGTTATTCTTTCCCACCTGAACAACATATTTCTTCAATAAAATTTGAGTTTAAGAATGTTCAAAAAGGACTCTTGTCTCAATTTCAGCTGACACTTCAAACCCAGAAAAAATGTCTTAAGTGCCAGAACACAATGCAGGCCATGCTAAAAACTTATAAAACCATTTTTGTTTATCTTATTATCACCCATTTGAGGGTACGCAAGCAAAAGTGGAAAAGGAAGGCCTTTAGCAAGGCTTTCCTTAGAAAGAGTTAGCAGTGTGCTGTGCACGTCACCGGCCACAGTGGAGGGCAAACAGCCTCCCCTTTACTTCAGGCCACATGAGAACGACTTCAACAGGAGCATCCGAGGTTTGGGCCTGTGTTCTGAGAATGTGAAATTACCTCAGAACTTGACATGTGCTGAAAATCATACCAAAGCAAGAGGTTACGGTTACATCAGTTCAAAGCAGCAAAACTAACAGATTTGGGAGTAAACTGCACTTCTTAAAATGGTGAAGAAGAGGAAGCTTTCCCCGGGGGCCACGCAGACCATCAGGAGAGCAGACCTAGTTCATTTAAAAGGAACTGTACTCAGGAGAACAGACTATATGACAAGACTCCCTGAACACATAGACTCTGCATAGAGGACTACCAAAACCCAGGGACCAGAGGGGAACGAGTACAGTCTGAGCTCTCTGACAACCCTACAAAGCGCCCCATAAGACAAAGAGCCATCAACTGATCTTCACGCACGCAGAAGGCTCCAATGTAGGGCTCCAACTACACCAGTCAGATAATGGGGTTTGTGTACCAGTTCACTTGCAATTCCCTAAGGGGGCCTGACTCTAAAGGAATTACAAACAGCAACTAGCAATAAGGAAGAGAAAGATCATGGAAGAATGAAGAAACTGACTCTGACTCTCCTCTCGTCTCGTCTTGTCTGGCCTCGTCTCGTCTCCTCTCCTCTCCTCTCCTCTCTTCTTTTCTTTTCTCTCTTTCTCTCTCCCTCCCCCTCCTTTTCCCTCTCCCTCTCCCCCTTTTAACCTCCCTCCTCTTCAGGCTTCCAAGAAGGCAGGCTCAAGTTGGGGAAAGGAAAAGTCATAAATTGTACAAGAGTATGAAGTCTTTATTTTAGATTGGACTGGACTTTTTAATACTTTAAATGAAATAAGTGGAAAAAAATCTATAGGACTTGCCTGGGATTTCATCCATGAGCAAGGAAAATGAGTCAAGAGTGCAGGTTTGCAGAGGTAGGGTGGGAAAGAATGAAGCTCCTGCTTACACGCCACTGAGTAGCTCGTGTGACACATCTGTTATATGTGTAAGGGTAAAAAGTATTTAAAGATAAAAAGGGTATGCCTTTGGGGGATAAAATGAAGGCATAAAGTCACTTTCTGGAGTCAGTCCATGTCTACAGACAAAATATAATCTACATCTCTAGCTTTATGGGCTCTGTTTTGAAATCTTGTACTTATGTGCTAATATTCTTTTCCTCTGCAGAGACGGTGTCATTGTTTGTTTAAATAATGAGTTTGGTATGCAGTGGTAAATACGTCAAACCACCCTTCTGTCTGGGATCACTGACTATAAAGTGGGACAGATGGCCACAACACCATGAAATTCTGGGGAAAAACTATTTCCTGATAGAAGAGACACTCATAATTCAGACCAGTGGTTTCCAATTATTTTGACTATGAGGACCCATTTTAATGTCATATCAATATTGATTATTCAATCTAGAAATGATGCATAATGCCATGTGAATGTCCTGTGCACTAACCTGGATTATCATTTTTAGAGGTTAAAAAAACTTGCCCTTGTTACTCCATTAGACTTAATTCTAATTCTTTCCCTTTTGTTCCTTCCTTCCTCCCCACACTCCATCCCTTCCTCTCTCCCTCCCTTCCTTCTTTTTCTCCCCTTCAAAATTTTAATGGATTTACAGTGCAAGCAGACTTCTAATTATTCTTTAGAAGATTGGTTATGTGGTAAATACACAGAAAATGATGACTATAACTCACTCCGTAAGAAATCAACTGCAGTGTGTTCTGTTTCGTATTGTCACTGCCGTGATATGAATGCTGGGTGAGCTGCTAGCTCAAAATTCTCTGCTACTGACTCTGGGACTCTGTGAGTGCAGTGATTTCTTTAGTAATCTAAAGATATTTTATCTTAGTAGCTGCTCTCTGAAACAGGAACTTTATTTCAATTTCCAATGTTTATGAGGAAGTTCTTCAGTGAGTCAACCAGTATTTAATTCCTCTTTCTTCTAAAGATGATTTTTAATGTAACTTGCATCAAACCCCTCTACTCCTCTAACCCCTTCCCGTATGCTAGGGTACTTACACACCCATGCAGTGTCTTCTCACACCTGCTCCAGTCTGGCAGTCCGGGCCCACTTAAGCCATTAGAAGGATCTAGAGTCTTCCCACCTTCAGACCTTTGCACCTGACACTCTCTCTGCCCGAATCACTCCTCCCCTTGCTCTCTGAATGGGTGGCTTCTTCTCATACTTTAGGTCTACTCAATGTTACCTCCCCAGAAAGGCCTTCCCGGACCACCCCATTTACAGTATCCATCCCCACCTCCATTAATCTCCATCACAGTACCATTCGATTCTTTCATAATAGCACAGTTTGTTACAACATGCCAAACTATATTTTCAACTTTTTATAAAATGTCTCCAACACTAGGCTGTAAACTCCATAAAGAAAATGTCTCCAACACTAGGCTGTAAACTCCATAAAGACAGGAACCATGTCTGCCTGTACATGTCACCAAGTTCACCCTCTACATGCAGCACAGCCAGGAATATACAGACGCTTGAGAAATATGTGTCGGAGTGGGTGGGAGGGGACAGACGGAGGGAAGAGGGAATGATGTGAGCATTTCTGAACCTTTCTTCTTACTTCCTATAAGAAGGTACATGAAATAATATAACAATACTCATGTTTATTTGGCAAATATAACTGAAGTCCTGTGAATATCCATTCCCTGCCCTATGTCCCTGCCTCCCCACTCCCCCCGGGGTAATCATTCTCTTAAATTTAGAAGTTTTCATTACCATATATGTCTTTACATTTTAACCACATAAGAGTGAATTACTCAAAAAAACATAATATTTTGTATAATTTTAACACTATATAAATACTGTCATATTCTGTATCATCTTTTGTAACTTGCTTTCTTCACTGACTATTATCTTTGTATAATTCATGTACACTGATGTTATGTAATTCCAGTTCAGCTTTCCACTGCTAACTAGTCTCACATTATATTACACATATATCCATGTTCATATTGAAATATGCTTGCTATTTTCACCTTTTTGCTATTACAGACAATGCTGCCACAAACATTCTTCTTTATGTCTCCCCTTGTGCATGTTCCAGAGTGTCTATGGGAACAGACCTAGAAGTGAAACTCCAGGTCATAGGGTAGATTCATGTCCAGTCTCAAAAGGGCCCCCAATTCGCTTTCCCCACATGAATATCAATTTACAGTCCTCCAGCAATGCTCAAGGGTTCCTTGCTTCATCCACACTTGGTACTGTCAGGCTTTTAAATGTCTGTCAATCTCTTGGATGTTATTTTTGTTTTAATTTGCATTTTTCTAAAGACTAATGAAATTGAAAAACTTTTTACTGGTCATTCAGGTTTCCTTTTCTAGGTCTTGCCCATTTTTCTCTTGAATTGTTTCTCATGTTTCTATTTGATTTAAAGAAGTTTTATTTTTATTCTGGTTATTAATCCTTTGTCATTTATCTTCCAAGAGTCTGTGACTTGTCTTGTTTTTTTATAGTGGCTTTTGATGCATAAAAGTTTTCGTTTTAAAATATAGTCCAGTTTATCAATCTTTTCCTTTGTAGTTTGTACTTTTTGCATGTTGCCCTACAGTAATAAGTGCATTTTCCTATATTTTCTAAAAGTTTTACTTTTCACATTTAGGGCTTAAGTCAACCAAAAACATTATTTCACTATATAGAATAAACCCTAAATTAAATTTTATTGTTTTCCAAAAAGACAACCAATTGTTCTACCATCAATTACTGCATATTTCATCCTTTAATGATCTGTAGTATAAGCCCTAAAAAAAAAAGTTTCCATATATGTGCCAGTATGTTTCTGACCTCTCCATTTAGTGCCACTGATCTATTTCTTTATTCTTCGGCCAATATCACATAATCTTATTATTATGGTTGTATAACAGGTCTTCACACCTAACAGGGCAAACCTGCCTCCCATGTTCTTCCTTAAAACTGTCTTGGCTATTTGTTTTTTTTTTGTTTTGTTTTGTTTTTTTTTTATTATTATTATTTATTTTTTAATTTATTGGGGTGACAATTGTTAGTAGAATTACATAGATTTCAGTTGTGCAATTCTGTATCACATCATCCATAAATCACACGGCTATTTGTTTTTATACGTGCTATTCCGTTGTTTTTATATGCGCTATTCCTTTGTTTTATAAGTGAAGCTCTCTGGCTTTTTCTATTTAAAACTAAAGAATTGGTCTAACTCTCTGTACTGTTCTCTCTAAATTGAGTCCTAAAGTACCTCATGAGGCCCAAGTGGAATCTTGGAGCCATTGGGGATTCACAAAAATCAAAAAGGTACTTTGCAAACCCCCTTCCTTAAAGAAAAAAAAAGAAAATTTTATTAAAAAGCATACACAATGTTCCTACCACAAAATTAGTCTAGTCAAAATGCAATGTTTATCCTTTTAGAAAGAAAAAAAAAAGAATAATAAAGTTAACAAGGAAAAAAATAAATATTTTAACATGTGGTAGAGAGAATTCTTACTGATAAATTTTTATAATTAGTAACATGCTCAGAAGATACAAGGAAAAGAAGGCACAATTTAAAATTAAGTTGTTGTGGAAAATATTTATATAATTCTAAAAGCACAGAGAGATAGAGAATGGTCACTCTTAAAAAAGACTTTTTACAAAATATAAATAGGTCCTTTCAGAGATTCTCTCTAGCCAGTAGTACACAGGAAACCCTACAGTTTTCTCAAAAACAAATTCCTAGTGAAATAGCTTTTTAAACACTGCCCCCTATTGTTCATACTCAGCTTCCTCTAAGATGATAAAAGGATTGTGCTAATAAAAATAATCAGGTCCTTCCTCCCTTGTGATCAGTCTAGCATTTTTGTCTGGCAGACCAGATTTCACAGCCCGAGGCAATCTCAACCACACAACTGTCAGAGTGCGTTAAAGTAAATCTCCTAACCATTCTAAGATTACTCTCATCAGCAATAAGGCCAACATGGGAGTGAAAACAGACTATCTGGGCTTGGACAGCACTGACAAGACAGCAATAACACTGGAAACATCAGGAAAGTCTAGGGTCTCAATAACAACATGTGCAACTTTAGACTGATCTAATCAGTCTTACTAAAAAATAAAAAAACAAACATTGATTACCAAGAATATCAAACTTTTAAAAAAGAGATGGCCCTTGCTTTATATACACACAAACTCATGACTCATAAATGACCTTTGCTTCCAAAAGAATCTGTTGAAATTTAGACTCCCTGATGAGCAAATTTTTTGGTGACTCCCACCATTGCAAATATGATTAACAACAAATGAAAGAGAATAGCAAAAATGTATTTTTCTCAACTAAAATTGTTCAGTGTCTTGTAATCACAAAGTTCATGTCATCACTTAACAGTGATATATGTCTAAGAATGGAAAGCACAGAGGCACTTAATATTAAGGCAAGAAGCCTAAATTTTAAACCCATCTGCCATTACATAGCTGTGTGACTTTAGGGACTGTAGCTATTCTAGACCTGTTTCCTAATCAGGAAATAAAGGAGACGGTACTTACTGTATGGGTGTTTTTCTAATGATTGTGTGTGGATGCAGGAGATTACAGAATTACGAGAGTTGTTTTTTCAGACTACACATGCCTCTCTCCATCACTCCCTTATTCCCCCAGTCCTATCATTTAAAAGCATATGATACCCCCATTTTCCCCTTAGCTGAGAACTTCTGAATTATATAATCTATCTCCTAGGCTCTTTGTCACACTAAAATGTTAATGCAGGATTTGAGAACTGAAAGAAAAGAGAGATTCTCCCATCACAAGCCATGGCCCAGAGGAATTTTGGACTCTAACCACAGTTAGGTACAGATGTAGAACTTTGGGAAGTGTGAGACTTCCCATTTTACTTGGCTTGGTGATGTGATAAAATGCATTGTCATTCCCAATCTTCACTCTTCTCAGAATCCATGTCCTTTGCCATGCGACTTTGTAGTTCCTGCCACTAGAGTAGAATATATTTCATCGCCCAGTGGTATTGGGCTTGGTCATGTGACTTTCCTCCATTAGCAGAGGTGATGTAAGCAGCGGCTTTACCCTTGCTTGTGAGAACGGGCTTGTTCTCTTATGCTCCTGTCTTTCACTAGGAGGAGAATGGGCATTGGGCAGCCACTGATCTGAGGGGCATGAGACACAGAGCAGACCAGGCCCAGCCTACAACTTGGAGCCAAACCTGATCAGTCTAGATCCACTGAAGCCGACCCACAGTCATGGGAATGAGAATATTTATTGTCATATAAGATTTCGCATTTGTCATATATGCAGTATTTTTATGCTAAGAGGGCAATTCAGAGGTAATATTTTACCTATTTTAATATTTTAGACCTCAGAATTTCCACTGGACTGCAAGATTTTAAGGAAAACTTCCTGTCTCACATATTGATAGAGACACAAAAATGAAAGTGTGATTACAGATCTATCAAATAGTACATACGAAAGAGTCAGATCTAGTGCCCAAGGCATCTGCTATGTACAGAGCCTGTCTCTCGTGCTCACTCAGCAGAGAAGTGAATGATCGCTGGGCTCTTCATCATCTAAAATAACAACAAGCAGTGACACTTTGCAGTTCCAGCTTTAAAATACCACTACACAGATAATTACATTGTGAAAAGCACCATTTATACTAAAATAGTATGTCATAGTCAAAGTATCAAAATATCTCAACCTGAATGCACAGAAAACAGTATTTTGATAGTTATTATTTTATGAGTAACAAATACTTTAAGATAACATGTTTTTGTGGCTTTTACAGTATAACAAGATTTATACATATCTATGTATTTTAAGATAAATTTATTGAAATAATATAAGGAGGAAAATTTTGGCTTAGTTCCTTTTTAAAACCTTTTTAAATGTATTAATTCCCCTACCTGTCTTAGGAAAAAACCTAACGCATAACGACAATACCTGAATATTTACTTCATGGTGCAGGCTCTTTTGATACCTTACAGTAACGATCACTATATAGAGCCATGGACAAATTGTAGAAGAAATAACAGATTAGGCCAACTATGCACTAACCCCAGGCTATCCTCTGAAAGTTTATTTGGAAAATGTGAACATAATATTTACAGCTCGGTATCATCTCCAAAAAGTGGACTGCACAAAAAAAATGGCAGCTATTAAAAACTCTTTAATCAAGTTCTGCTTATTTATTCACTGATTCAAGAAACTCCTGTTGAGTCCCTACCATGTGCTCTGCACTGTGTATAGAACTGAGAATGAACAGGGTAGTGGGGGAGACAGGCAAATAGAGAGGCAAACACAAAATGTGACAGAGAACACCCCACCCAATCTTCAAGGACCAACAAAGGCTGCCCAGAATGACTTTCACGGCGAGAGCTAAAGGACAAAGAGTCAGCAGGTGTGGTTGGAGAATAGAGTTCCAAGTAATGGAACATGACATGGAAAGGCTCTGAAGTGAAAGGCAGCACAGTGAATTCAGGAGCTGCAAGTCATTCCGGTCTATACATGCTTTATGTTCTAGGCCCTTCTGCTTAAACGTCTACACTTTAAAGCTTAAATTGTCTGTAAAAATAGACACTTTCTTCACTTGGCTTCCAGAGGTTCTCCTCCCACCTCTCTAACAATTCCTTCTCAGTCTTCTTCACTGTGTTCTTGTCAGCTCCCAAACACCTAGTCATTGGAGGGCATCAGGCTGAGCCGCTCGGACTCTCCTTTCTCAGTCTACATTCGCTCTCTAAATGATTTCAGCCAGGCTTCAAATACCATCTAGCTGCTGACAGCTACCAAACTTTACATCTCCCTTCAACTCTCAAGCCATATCCCTTACTTTACATCTCCACCTGCATATCTAACAGGCATCACAAGGTGAGTCACACGTCTTAAGGGACTTCTAAACTTTCAAAACCAAACTTTTAACATTTTCCCTACCAAAACTTCTTTCTACAGTCTTACTCAACTCAGCAAATAGCAATTCCATTCTTCTAATTGCTCAGGCCATGTGTATTCTTTCTCTGCTACCACATCTAATCTTTCTGCAAATCCTATCCCCTTTACCTTGGAAACATATTCAGAATCCTGTCACCCTTCAACTACTTCCACCACTATCACCCTAATTCAAGCAACCATCGCTGCTCGTCTAGAACATTTCAATAGTTTTGTCTGTAACACGTAGTTCTTCCATCTGCAGCCTTGTCCTCTAGTCTGTTCTCAACACGGTAGCTAGAATGATCCTTTTAAAAATACATCAGGTCACATCACTCCTCTACTCAAAACCCTCCGGTAGCTTCCAATCTGACTCAGAGTAACAGTCAAATTCCTTAAGAGGCCCTTTAAGATCTTGCTAACCAACATCGCCTGACTTTCTCCCTTTACGTTCCCCCTCACCCAGGCTGCTTCAGTCATCCCTGCTTGTTCTCAAACATGCCCCACACATTCCTACCTCAGGTCCTTTGCACTTATTGTTCCCCCTCTGTCAATATCTATACGACTTACTCCTTTACTTCATTCAGGTCTCTGCTCAGATGCCACCTTATCAATGAAGGCTTTTCTCACCTCCCAGTATAAAATACATCCTCTTCACCCCACCCCCCTTGCCCTGTTTTATTTCTCTCATTAGTCTTTAAAACTACCAAACTCAAGTTCAAAAACAAAAAAAGTGTATTTATTTACTTATTGATTACCTGTCTCCCTACTCTAGAATGCAAATCTCCTTGCGAGCACGGATATGGTTTGCCCATTGCTGTATACCAGAACCTTAGAACAATGCCCTCAGATAACAGGCCTGCAGTAAGTATTTGGTGAATGAATGAATGAAGGAATGAAGACTGAAAATATGAATTTTTCTGACAAAAACTCTTAAGGTAACTTTCAATTTTCAGAGCCACTTTATCACATCCCTAACTAATAGTTACGTGCTTATAAAATATGTAAAACTAATGAATATGATGACTGTTTTTTCCCTTTGGCCTAAACACATACACAAACACACATATATGAGGTTCAATATGAGGGCTGAACAATCTGGAAGACTTTATAGCACTTTCTTCCTTCATGTGGCTTAGCACTTTTGAATATATTGAAGGGATATGCTGAGTTCCTATGTTATCATAAGCTCATTAACATTTCAACTGTAATTCTATATATGAGTTAATAACGGTATTTTGCATATGTTTGCAAAATAGCAATTTAAACAGTTGGCAAAAATTATAGGCCGACAACTCACAAAAATATAATTTACCAATAAATATACGAAAAATATTCATTTAGATTAATGTTCTTTAATGGTTAATTTTCAGCAACCTAAAATGGCTTTGGAGGAGAGGGAAAGCAGAACAGCTTCAAGAAAACCAACACTAGTAAGAGGTTTCTTATAGACAAAGAAAACCAGAAACTGGAAACCCGTCCTCTGAGAGTGGGACTGCCATACCTGTGATGGAGCAGTAGACGATGTGCGGGGCGATCCTGTTTATGTCTGCATACCCCAGGCCCAGGGTGGATAGTTTGCCCGGGACGTAGTTTTCCACAAATACATCGCAAATAGCTGCAAGCTGAAAGAAGAGGTAAAGATGAGTCAGACTCCTCAAAGGACTTCCAAACTTTCAACAAATCCCCACATTCTAGAATTCTAATTTCAGTAAACACGACTGACACTCACTTTTGTAATAGTCCATAAAAATCACAGGAAAAGTAAAATTACAAAGTAGAGTTAGATCAACATAAAGGCACTGGTCAACTACTTGAGGTATTACTGCCAATAAAACCATGGCTATTAAAATTTTCAGTAAATACCATGGTATTAAATGGATTTTGCTTATCTTAAATGTAAGAAATATCTAAGTTACATGGTCCAAATATATTTTCAGAAGTTTAGGTAGAAAAATTAGAATATAAGTATATAATAAAATATATGAAAAACATCTTTTTAAACCCTTTATAAAAAACTAAATATAATGTTTCTACTATTCTTCATCCTTGTTAACTGATGTTACTCATTACAACATGTACATATAGGCACTTAACACATGTAAACGTGATTCTGAAATGTTTCCATACTTTTCAGATGCTTTCTTTCCAAAAAGTTTTAAATCTAACTAACGAACCATTTTTGAAAATCTATTAAACTATAACCCAGTGAAACAAGACATAGATTTTGATTCCAAGATCATTGCCATAGGAATTAGAGGACAACGAACCATTGAAAACCTTAATCTTAAAATTCTTTTCAAAATTTCAATTGTGACTACGTGTCTTTTAA
Organism: Rhinolophus ferrumequinum; assembly: GCF_004115265.2. Taxonomy (NCBI): domain Eukaryota; kingdom Metazoa; phylum Chordata; class Mammalia; order Chiroptera; family Rhinolophidae; genus Rhinolophus; species Rhinolophus ferrumequinum. The sequence goes on along the minus strand of NC_046303.1, from coordinate 53,663,821 downwards.
AGTCTTTTAAAGTCATCACATAAATTATTCTAGGTCACCCAGAGAAATTCATTACACTAATTCTTGAACACATCCAAGTACCTAATAATTGTTTAACAAAAATTTTAATAGCCATATTGACATAGATGTAGATACATTCACAAACATGCAACTAATGCAAAAGAATCAGACTCTACATCAGGGGTGGGCAAACTCTTTCCATAAAAGGTCAAATAGTAAATATTTTAGCCTTTGCAGACCACATAGATTACGTATCACACATTCTTCTTTATTTTCCTTCAACAATCTTTGAAAATATAAAATCCACTCTTACTCCATGAGCCATACAAAAATAAACCTGATTTGGCCCACACAGTTTGCCAACCTCTGCTCTAAATGGAAAAGGTTGAAGTAACATAAACTTTAGATGGAAACACATAAATAAATTGAGTGCTTGTCTATTATTGTGTCACCAAATTTGGAGTATGTATATGGAATTTCCTGACTTAACCAAGTTTAGGATAAAAGGGGGAAATCTTAGGAGACATTTCAAGGAAATAAGGAAATAAGCTGTCATCCTCGAGATCACCTGAAACAGAGGCACCAGAACCAGGTGACCACCTGCAGAAGAGGAATGATAAATGGATTAAGATACAGACAGAGACAGAAAAGCTTAAGTATGCACCCCAAATCTCAAGCCATATAGGTATCCTTTCCAAATTTCAGGTGCCAATTAACATTGAGCTACTTCTCCTATGGGCAACTCCATGGCAGCATGCTACGGGAGAGTCCCAATAAAGGTGCATTTATTAATGATTCTACCAAGTATTGCTTGGGGATTTGGACAGAGGGCAGATTTTAGTATTACTAAAACAGAAAGCTACAGTTACACATCACTTTATTCTACACATTTCTTTGTACCTCTATTTACTACTTACAGGGCATTCCTTCAAGCACTAAAGAAAACAAACTACATCAGACACATCTAGGCTTCTACACTGGTCATCTCTCACTGCATGATTTCTGGACGGTGCATGATATAGTACTTTATGCAAATAACATTTAATAAATTATTTTTAATTTTAAAAAGCCCTGTGTGGCTTCCTCAAAAAGTTAAACATAGAATTACCATATGACCCAGCAATTTCACTCCTGGCTATAATCAAAAACAGTGACTCAATGAGATACTTGTATGTAAATGTTCATAGCAGCATTATTCACAAGAGCCAAAAGGTGGGCACAACCTGTGTCCATCAACAGACAGAGGTATCCATAAAGTGGAATATTGTTCAGCCATAAAAAGGAAAAACATAATAGATGAAACTTGAAAAGATTATGATGCTAAGTGAAATTAACCAGACAGAAAACTAGAAATGTTGTGTGATTTCACTCATATGAAATATCCAGAATAGGCAAATTCAGAGACAGAAAGTAGATTAGCTATTATCAGGGGCTGGGGGAGAGGGAAATGGAGTTCTTAGAGAGTTATTATATAATCGATAAGAGTTTCTATCTGGGGTGATGAAACATTTTAGAAATAGTAGTGATGGGTTGTACAACATTATGAATGTAATGCCATTAAATTGTAAACTTAAAAATAGTTAAAATGGAAATTTTCATATTATATATATTTTACCACAACAGAAACAAATTTTTTAACTACATAGGGCATTTGTATATTTAGACTTCTATGGAATCCTACATCACATCTCAATTCACATAAAGTATTCAGATGGACCACAAACAAAATCACTGTTTCAATAAGACAAAAATATAGATATAATGAATAACCTATGCTAACAGAAATTATTCTAAATATCTCAATTAACCCAAAAAAAGTAGATTAAAAAAATAATATACATGGTATTATCTCATGTTTTGGGGGGGAAATTGGTACACAAGGGCATAAAGAGATGTGATAGGATACACTAAAATATTAATCTATTTGCCCATGAACAGACATTGCTTATGCAACAAGAAAAAAAAAATTTAATTAAAAATGTGTTCAGAGTACCATGTAGTCTGACGCTACAATGTTATTTAAAAAAATATGGAAAAGTTGAGTTTAAGAGCGAAAGATTTCTACTGATAAAGATGCCCAAGTAGTTTTTTATGATACCCAAGAATATGTATGCACTGATATTTATTGATAAAATATTCCTGGAAGAGTATGTAGGGAAGAAATTATTCTTTTCTCCAATTTATAAATATTTGTTTTAAATAAGTAAAAACTAGCCACTTACTAGATTCTGATTCTTCATGAGTTTGTCATTCAACACATTCTCTCTCCCTCTCTGTTTCAGGACATTCGCCCATTTCAAGATCATGTACTTGTATGTCCCCTATAGCTTTAGTAAAGTCATTCATAAAAATTCAAAACAGTGATAAAATCAGAGTCATCAGAAAACTTTCTCTGAGTTATACTGATCTCTACGCTATCTCCAAGTCTTATACAACTCAACTGCTTCAGCGGAGACCAAATGTTTACTGCATTTCCCTGACACAATAAGCTACTAGGAAATAAACTGAGAAAAAAAATACTGGTTTCCAGTTTTACTGGTCATCACCTCTTCTTCACCTAGGAGGTCACAAATTACCTAATAATCTATTCTAGAATCTTGCCCAGAATAAAAACAAGCACAATTTTGCATGAGTTAGAGAATGCACCATCTTTTTCTTTCTAAAAGGGTGTAAAAAAAATAAATCTTCCTTCCAGTGACAGAGTAAATAAGAACTAGAATCAATTTGAAATATAGAGTATCAGATTCTGAGTTCTCTTCAGAATATAATTTAGGAACAGAATGGATGAGCAAGGTTAGAAATAGAGGTGAAAGAGATGATAATAATTTAACATTATGAGTGAAAAAAAATCATAAAATAATTTTTAAATGTTATATCGAAGAATATCCTTATTCATAGGAGATGTATTCTGAAGGATTTAAGGGCAAAGTTTCATAACACTTCCCACTTATTTTTGAGTAGTTCAAAATACACACATAAACACAAATATATATATGTATACATATGTAAATAAGCAAATATAGGAAAATGTTAAAATTGTTGCATCTAGGGATAGGGCAAATGAGAGCTGATTATTATACTGTTCTTTCAACTTCTTTATATTTGAATTTTTCATAATAAAATGCTGGAGGAAAGTAAAACCTATGACATTACTCTGTGGACCATTATTCATGCACACAGCATGGATATTTTGTGTCAACTAATTAACATGGAGAATTATTTAAAATACAGACAACATGTTACAAAGTTATCAAATCATATTGTCATGAAAATACCAGGCTCCACACAGATTTTCTAAGCTGAGTTTTATTTTTCAGACAACATATTTTTGGTTAACCTAGTTGACAAAGGAGTCATATTTTTTGGAACGCTCATGTATCCAGCTGATTGCTTTGTATAACACTTTGGAACCATTTCTATAAACTAGACTCGTTTTATTAGCAGTCATAGCCACCAAGGTCTGAATGCAGAGGTTGTTTTGCTATTCTTAAGGCCAAAAAAGAAATCCACGCCATAAAGAATAAAAAAACTAGGCAAAAATAATTTTTCCTCCAGGCAGTAAGATAAATAACTTACGAATGATATAACCAACTAAAAACCATAGCCATGAATAATGTCCCCAGACAATCTAAGTTTAATATGAGTTGAAACGTACTTTATTGTTATCAATCAGACATGAGGAGAAATCAAGCCCACAATGAAACTTGATTTAAAATTGTTATAGTCTGGTGGAGGACACTGGCAGGATCAAAGGAGAGTGAAAAGGAAGTCCCAGCAATTTATTTATTTTGGTCATAATTATACCTGTAAGCCTAAAATATTCAAATATACACTGATATCTTACCATGTTTCCCCGAAAATAAGACCTAGCCAGACCATCAGTTCTAATGCGTCTTTTGGAGCAAACATTAATATAAGACCCGGTCTTATTTTAATATAAGACCTGGTATAATATAATATAATATAGTATAATATAATATAATACCAGGTCTCATATTAATTTTTGCTCCAAAAGACACATTAGAGCTGATGGTCCGGCTAGGTCTTATTTTCGGGAAAACACAGTAGTAATAAGAGTTATGAATTCCACCTAACACTGCCTCATCAAGAAGCCCTACTGAAATTGTAAAGTATTTGTTCAATCAAATCTGAAACCTTGACTATTCAGGATAAAATATCAGAATGTCCTGAAAAGAAAGCAAAGAAGTAGAAACTGTGAACATTGAAGATGAAATTGAGAACAGAAAGAGAAGAATTAAGGAAAGAACAATCTCTTAGATAAAACACTACGACTACTACTACTACTACTAATAATAATAATAATAATAACTACTGAGAAGATTAAAAAAAAAACCTGAAAATGAAGACAGTGGGAGTTGGGTTGAGGTGAGAGTAGCCACTATAGAAAAACAGAGCAGGGCTACAAGGAAATGAAGAACAATTTAGAAAAATCACGCTAAGTTTCAACTGAAAAAGAAAAAACAAAAAAATTAAATTTTGCTATAGAAAAGGTATAGGAAAAAACACAGTAAGATCAGGACAATCATCAAGCTTTGGGTTCAAAACATATCTAGTAAACAAAAATTCTAAATTTGCTGGATTGATCCAACAGAACCAAAGTGGATGGTCACGGATTCGCATCTTAATAAGTTATCTTTCAATCAGCCAAACAGAAAGGAAAGTAGCAAAAGAGCAATATCAAAGTTAATGATTTGGTATAAAACAAATTTTGGAATTTGGTCTCTAATCAAATAGACATATATATATTAGATTACATTTAAACTTGAACAAGGATGGCAAATAAGTTTTATCTCACATGATGAATCCAACTTCATGTGCATCAGAAACAATAACAATAATGACTATTTAATGAGTGTTGACTATGGGAGGCACTCTCCTACACATAACTCAATTCTAACAACAACCCTAAGTAGGTACTATTATTATCCCCATTTTACTGATAAGGAAACAGAGTCATAAAGAACTTAAGTAACCTGCCTGAAGTCACATAGCTAATAAATAGAGAAGGGACTTGAATCTCAGCAGTGGAATGCAAGGTATGCCCCAAACCATTGTGTAATCCTGCCCCTGAAGGAAAGATAATAGATCAGGTCTGGACATACTGGCCATTTGAATGTTTAAAATAGCTTTGGGCTCTCACATGGTGTTACCCAGAGTCCAAATTCCAGCTCTTCCCTTTACTAGCTATGTGATCTTTAGAGCATAACTTAAGCCCCATAAGACTCATTTCCCTGCTGTGAAAATGAGGATTCTAATACCTCATTCACAAAGTCAAATTCTGAAGATTTGAGGAAATAATCTAACTAACGTGCCCACGCCTATGATCGGATATAGTGTAGGCACCCAGTAAATGGTAGTTAGTACTACAATTGAACACCCTCATGGAGAAACATGATACACAATATACAAGAAATTATAAAGAAAATTATACTCTCTCTAAAAGTAAAATTAAATTCTACAATGGCATTTACAGCAAAATTACAGATTGTCAATGAAATAAAATTTATAACACTTTTACTGCGATGTTCAAATCCCTAATTACAACCCAGGTGGTAAGAGGCCCTCCATTGAGCATACTGTACCTCTTTGATGATTTTCACCCCGTTTGGATCCTTGATATTAACAGCTATACTCTAAAAATTAAAATATATATGTTAAAATGGTATCAAAAAGTTTTTTCTTTATTACTGACAGTTCAACAAGGGAGCCATTCATATGATAGATTCTCCTCTAAAAACAAATGTATTTTCCTCCCAAAGGAACATTTAAATCATCTTTACTGATTTTATTTGCAATTTAGATATGTTACACTGTAGCAAGGATTATAGTAAAAATTCTTCAAATAATAATACCAAATATTAGGCAATTACCAATCTCCAAAATAATGACAAATGTAAGACACATTAAACGATTTTAATAAAACTATTTCCATTATAAAACCATTATAAAGTCTCATGAAATGTTTTAAGTTAGTAGAAAAGGAAGATTAGTAAAAGCTCTGTTGTTTCTATTTGGTAACTGGTGAATGAATAAAATTTCACCTTATGTGAAATATTAGTTGCATCTACAAAAAAGTGTGCAAACAAACAAAGATGATATCAAAAGTTTCGTCATTACAAGAAAATTACACAAAGAGAGCAAAAGAAAAAAAAAGGAATGATATTCTTACTTTTTTATTTCTGTTTACACTGAGAAAATAAGTACTTTCTGTCCCCACAAAAGGTGGCCCCCAAGTTCGTGTATCATCACCAGCTCCTGAAAATAATATGAGCTATTAGTTTTTAATTCTAAAATATCATGAGACATTTCAAACCAACAGGCTCACTCATCATATATGTACATTCACAGATGCCTGAACAAAATCTACTCAATTCAGTGAAATTAAAAACCTAGAGAAGGCCATAGGAGCGAGTCAGACTGTCCAAAATCTTTACCTGTTCATGTTAATCACTAAATCCTTCCTAAATCCTCTTTCACTAAAATCCACCCCTGAAAGTCAAAATCCAGAAAGTAATGTCCTACTGGCAGTCTTCAGATTTCATTAATGGCAAATTTGGCGGGGGGAGGGGGAATTACTCTGTTTTTGGCAAGCAAATCAGTCAGCTCTTTCTAAGTGTTTCTTGGTATTAAATATGCAAAGAAAATGTTCAGTCTACAGAAGATGCTTGTTAAATATTATTTAAATCAGAATAATGATCAGTTAGCCTTTACAATAAAATGGCATCTCAGCCTAGGTATAGAACAATGATACATAAATTGTAAAAAAATTCTGTTTAGGATTTTTATATATGTGTTCATCAGAGATATTGGTCTGCAATTTTCTTTTTTGTGTTATCCTTGCAAGTTTTTGATAGCAGAATAATCTTGGCCTCATAAAATGAGTTAGGAAATACTGCCACTTCTTCAATTTTTGGAAAAGTTTGAAAAGGAGAGCTATTAAATCTTCTTTGAATGTTTGGTAGAATTCACTAGTGAAGCCATCTGGTCCTGGACTTTTGCTTTTGGGGAGGTTTTGGATGATTGTTTCAATTTCCTTACTGTTGATCAGTCTATTTAGATTTTTCAGTTCTTTGTGATTCAGTCTAGGAAGTTTATATATGTCTAAGAACTTGTCCATTTCTTCTAGGTTGTTGAATTTGGCGGCATATAGTCCTTCATAGTATTCTCGTACAGTCCTTTGTATTTCTGTGGTGTACATCATAACTTCTCCTCTCATTTATGATTTTGAGTCTTTTCTTTTTTCTTTAGTGAGTCTAACCACACATTTATCAATTTTATTAATCTTTTCAAAAAACTAGCTCTTTGTTGCCTTAACTTTTTCTATTGGCTTTTTGTTTTCTATTGTTTAATTCTGCTCTACCTTTTATTATTCCCTTCCTTCTACTGATTCTGGGCCTCATTTGTTCTTTTCCTAGTTCATTAAAATGAAATGTTAGTTTATTTAAGCTTTTTCTTCTTTCTTGAAATAGGTCTGTAATGATATAACTTCCCTCTTATTACCAATCTTGTTGTATCCAAAAAATTTTGACATGGCGTATTGTTATTCTCATTCTTTATGTATCTTTTGATCTCCTTTTATTTCTTCTTTGACTGAGTCATTGTTTAGTAGCATGTTGTTTAATCTCTATATATTTGTGGTTTTTCCCTCTTTCTTTTTGCAGTTGATTTCCAATTTCAAAGTACTGTGGTTGGAGAATATGATTGGTATGATTTCAGTCTTCTTAAATTTGATGAGGTTAGTTTTATGTTCCAGCATATGGTCAATTGTTGAGAATGTTCTATGTGCACTAGAGAAGAATGTATAATCTGGTATTCTGGGATGAAAGGTTATGTAAACATCAATTATGTCTATTTGGTCTAATGGGTCATTTAAGGCTGATATTTCCATATTGAGTTTCTGTGTAGATGATCTATCCATAGCTGGCAATGGGATATTTAGGTTCCCTCATATAATTGTGACTTTTGTCACAATAAAAAAAGTTTCTCCCTTTAGTTCTGTTAGTAATTGCTTTATACATTTTGGTGCTCCTAGAATGGTTGCATATATATTGACAAGCATTATGTTTTCTAGATATATTGTCCCCTTTATCATTATAAAATGTCCAGCTTTACCTCTAGTTACCTTTTTTACCTTGAAAGCTATTTTATGAGATATAACCATATATGAATGGGCATATAATTTTTGACAAAGAAGCCAAAAACATACAATAAAAAAGAGAGCCTCTAAATAAATGGTGCTGGGAAAATTGGAAAGCCCCATGCAAAAGAATGAAACTGGACTACTATTTCTCACCATACATAAAAATTAACTCAAAATCGATCAAAGACCTAAATATAAAACCTGAAACAACAAAATATATAGAAGAAAACACAGGTACTAAATTTATGAACCTTGGTCTTAAAGAGGAATTTATGAATTTGACCTCAAAGGCAAGGGAAATAAAAGCAAAAATAAATGAATGGGACTATACCAAACTAAAAAAGCTTCTGCACAGGAAAAGAAACCATCAACAAAACAAAGAGGCAACCAACTGAATGGGAGAAGATATTTGCAAACAACACCTCCAATAAGGGCCTAATATCTAAAATATATAAAGAACTCAAACAAATCAACAACAAAAACAAAAAAATCCAATTTAAAAATGGGCAGAGGACACGAACAGACAGTTCTCCCAAGAAGACATACAAAGTCAGACAGTTCTCCCAAGAAGGCCAACAGATATATGAAAAGATGCTCAACTTCACTATCTATTAGGGAAATGCAAATCAAAACCACAATGAGATACCACCTCACACCTGTTACAATGGCTATTATCAACAAGATAAGAAATAACAGGCATTGGAAAGATTGTAGATAAAAGGGAACCCTGATATACTGCTGGTGGGAATGTAAATTGGTACAGCCACTATGGACAACAGTATGGAAGTTCCTCAAAAAATTAATAATAGAACTATTTTATCACCCAGCAATCCTACTTCTGGGTATCTACTTGAAATTTTGGAGAATATTTATCATAAAGGTATACATACCCCTATGTTCATTGCAGCATTACTCATTGTAGCCTAGACATGGAAACAACCTAACTGTCCTTCAATGGATGACTGGATAAAAAACATGTGGTACATATATACAACAGAATACTACTCAGCCATAAGAAAAGATGAAATACTGCCATTTGCAATAACATGGATGGATCTTCAGAATATCACGCTAAACGAAGTAAGTCAGATAGAAAAGGTCAAGAATATGACTTCGCTCACATATGGGATATAAAACAGAAAGCAACGAACAAACAAGACAAACAAACAAAAACTCATAGACACAGACAGCAGTATGGTGGTTACCAGAGGGAAAAGGGGGTGGTGGGGAGGTAGAAGAGGGTCAAGAGGGTCAAATATACGGTGACGGAAGGAGACTGGACTTTGGTGGTGAATACACAATGCAATTTACAGAGGCTGTATTACAGAATTGTCCACTTGAAACTCACATAATCTTATTAATCAATTTCACCCCAATAAATTTAATAAAATAAAAAAGGTCTGTAGCAACAACAAATCAGAAAAGGCAAAATAAGTTACTGATTAGCAAATTCAGTTAATTTAAAGTACTATCTTACAATAAAATTTTAGTTGTCCAGGTCTTGCTTCAAAATAAAAGTTTAAAAACATCAAAAAATAGGGTATTTTAGTCTAGACATCTACTTCAAGTAATTCTGAAATGTATTTGTGTTTGATTCAAAGACAGAAATAATTAACAGAAAAAAGTTTTCTTGCACAATAAACAACTGGCAAAAAACACAGATAGAACTCAGAAAATGAATCAATAATTAAATGCATCACTTAAGAATTTCCTAAGTTCAGATTAAATATTGAGGTAAGAAACTAATCACTCTATATGTGATTACATTTGAAGAATCTATCACTAGCCCCCCCAAAAGAGAATTTGTGAATGTAAGTTAAAGCCTAAATTTCAATCTCATTTTAATGATATACCGTGTTTCCCCAAAAATAAGACCTAGCCAGACCAGCAGCTCTACTGCGTCTTTTGGAGCAAAAATTTATATAAGACCTGGTCTTATTATAATATAATATTATATTATATTATATTATATTATATAAGATAAGATAAGATAAGATAAGGTAAGGTAAGGTAAGGTAAGGTAAGGTAAGGTAAGGTAAGGTAAGATAAGATAAGATAAGATAAGATGCCGGGTCTTATATTAATTTTTGCTCCAAAAGACGCATTAAAGCTGATGGTCCGGCTAGGTCTTATTTTCAGGGAAACACAGTACCTAATCTATTAGCCCTCTGAAATAGACAAAGAAAAATAGACGCAGCCTTTTGGAAAACACAACCAGTGACTAAAATGGACTCATTTATTTAAGAAAAAAAACTCACAAGAGAAACAGAAGACACAGGACAGAGGAAAAAGAAGCATTAATTCTAATGGAAGATGAACCGATAACACAAAGCAATAAATGATAAGTATCAAACAAAATAGCATGTTCAAAACAGCTGGGAAAAAACAAACTCCAAGAGCCCACACAGGGAATCTTCTAGCAGGAAACCAGCAGAGGCCTCATGGAAAATGCATGTGTGAATCTGGATCTTCAAGATTAGACAGGACCTCTCACAGTCAAGAGAAAGTCCAGACACTTCCATTATTTTGCAGTTCCCAACACATTAAAAAAAAAATTTAATGAAGCAATGCCAAGATAAAGTTAAAATCAAACAGTTTATTTTCAATGTACGTGTTCATATCTCAGGGGGACATAATGTCAGAAATAAAAATTAGAGGGCTGTTCGGCTTTCCTGCCCCACCTGTCCTTGGTATACAACCAGGGTTTTAGAGAGGCACAGGATCGATGCCAACAGCACATGACAGGAAATAAACATTAAAGGTCACAAACTGGTAAAATGGGCAAATGGAGAGACATACCTTATTTGACCCACACACAATTTAAAGTTTTTAACTAGCTGCCATGATTTCAAAATCTGGAGATCTCATATAAAAATTCAGACTGTCTTTCTTAATTGATATTTTAGCACATTCACTCATTCAGCAAATATTTATTAGGCATCTCCAAGGTCACAGACACTGTTCTTTGCAGAGCAGACACAGCAGTGAACAAAAGACCAACATGCCTATCCTCATATCCCTGCCTACTAGTGACAACCCTGGAACACCCAGTCTACTTCACTCATTCATGTAAACTGCCTGGCCCTGGAGTCATGGAGCTAACACCTAATGACTAACTCTAAAATTAGAAGAACATACTTAAGCTTGATATGCTCTTTGAATACACAAATAATAATAATTTAAGTCCTAAGTCAGAAAACTACAACCAAATTTTATTTAATTATAGAACTGGAGAAGTGGACACAAAAAGTGACTAGTTCTCTACTAAAATTTGAAAATACTGCTAAGTCACTTTTCCTCATATTTGTGTTGAATAACTACCTCAAAACCCAAAATAATTCAATATATAATAAGAATACTAAAATGTATTGGGCAGGGGAGTTAAGGAAAAGAGAGCAACCTGTGGAAAAAGAGTGATGAACACCTGCAGGGAACAAAGCTTCATACCAAGTGTACAGCTATGGGACATAATGAAGCCCTAGACAAAGGAAAGTGGCCCTCCATAGAAACAAAAAAGTGTAAAGGAAAAATAGGCCTAAGTAAACAGGAAATAATTTCTCAAATTAACATAAATACAAATATTTGACCTAGTGATCACCTGAAATAGTGAAAAATTAGATTGGATGCTCTATCTAGGAATGAAAGACCCAGTGGTTGAAATTAGAAAGTGCTGTGGTACTGAAATTGGATAACAATGTTGAAATTACAAGTTTTCTGGAACCTGAAAAAGAAGATGTTCGGCTAGAAAGTTATTCAGCATGTATCCAGCAACAACAAAAAGCAGCAAACAAAACTGACTGGATAAATGAAGCATTATCTCTGGAAAGCAGGATTCATCAGGTTCTTCTACCACCTGGAGCCTGATAAACAGTCAGATAAATATATAATATATATTTCCCATGCTGATCAGAGGATCTTCTGCTAACTGCTTTGGCCTCCTAAGAAGATCTAATAGGCAGAAAGCTGAATCTTCCAAATCAAGCATTGTACATTAAAGGTTTAATCATTATGGTAAATTAAGAAGTTGATGTAATTATAGTCTCTTGTGAGTCTTACAAATACAGGCATACTCTTCAAGGCTAGACCATTTTCACTGACTTGGGAACTCTCTTCCAAATCCACAAGGATTAGATAGTCAAGAATAAATAAGGACGCTAATTTTTGAAACCTTCCCCAAAAAACTGCTTGTAGGATGATGTAGAGATATACAGAACACAGACTCTGCCCTTTGAGTGCTTGTTGGAGGAAAGGGGCACACAACAAGGGGCAATAAGCCACTTGACCATGAACTACCATGAATACTAGCATGAACTGAACACCAAAATGCTAAGAAGGCATCAAATAAAAGTGAGATTGTGTACATAGATAATTTTATTTGGTGAACAAAGAGGGAAGAATGAATGGGAAAGATGCTAAATGAAAAACATAAAAACAAAGAATTGATATAAGTTTAGGTGTTTTTCCCTCAAAATCTCTAAAATTATAAAATGGGAAAATGTTTCTTTATTAGAAATAGAAAAGAATGACTTAGGTTGGGGTTGCATGGGTTCCTTTTTCTTTTTCTTTTTTTTTAACTATCTTTCACTGGAAACCCGAATCACCTGTAAAAGGTTTCCTTTTTTACATTGCCAAAACTTAATTTCATAATTATCTGACTTACACCACTGGGCACATCTGCAAAGTTTCTGTGCCTTCTAGACACATAAAAGGCTACTGTGATACCATTAAATATCAGCAGTTGCTTTGCTGTGCTTTGAGTTTATAAGGGTGAAAGGTGATTGTTCAGGAAAATAGAGCAGTCTATTTGATGTGAGCCAGGCACTAAGACCTCACTCCCATACTCAGTTATAATTCATGACAGTACTGGTGGGGTGCCCTCATCCCTCTATGGAGTCAATGCATCTCCACTGAAGCCTGCTGAGAGTACCCTGCATACCCACGCACCATCTGTGCCTTCACTTGCAAGCTTTCTCTCTCTTGCTCACTCTGTCCTGGGATCTCTTGGTGTTAATATTGTTGAGCTTCTACTGCTTTGTAAAGGTGGCTCTCCAAAAGGAAACTGTCATTTAACTAGGGGAAGAGCTGGAAGGAACACATTACAGTGTTGTTTACGTCTCATTTAGAAAATGTCATTTAGGAAATGGACAGGGAAGCAGCTATTACCTTAAACCAACAGCTGACTCTCGGAGCGAAGGATGCACTGCCAGTCAGCAATTAGTAAGAGGCACCCATGGCCTGAACGTGGTGGGAGGCCAGGGATGCCACACAAAGTGTGCGTGATCATCCAAGTTAATCCTGTTCTGAACCTGAGTTCAGAGTCTGGAGTCGAATCTGAGAAATGTCTGCCCACCCTCTCCAGTGGCTTGGACCAGCCAGTGGTGTGAGAGCCAACCCAATGCCCACATGCTGCCCCCATCCGTGATATGATGCCGCCCACTCTGAGAACCAGAGCTAACTGCCCTGGGGCTACCCAAGCCTCAGCTCAAAATGATCAAACCCTGGGCTTTACAGCACCCCACTTAAACTAGCTGGGGTGACATGTGTGGTGCAAGCCACCTTCTGACGTTGAATGAACAGAGATGACCCAACCCACTCTTGGGTTCCTTGCTGAAGTACTTTGACTCCTTTTGCTTCTCTCCTTCCTCTATGTCCTATTTCTTCCTTTTACCTTCCCCTTATTCTTGCCATTACTTCATGGCACAGTGAGGGACTATGACGAGGCCCACTCCAATCTGTCTCAGTGGTAAAGCTTGTGTGCGGCTAAGGAGGGTCAGAATCAGAGCTAAGTGCTTGGATATTCCTTATTAGCTGTGTGACCTTGGGTAAATTGCTTTATCTCTGTCTCTGTCTTCTCATTTATAATCTAGGAATAATAACATCAGCCCATAAGGTTGATGTACAGATTAAATTAACATAGGCAAGTGCTCAGAAATGTGCCTGGCACTATGATAAGGGTTGTTAGCATCATTACATGTTGCATCTCAGTTTCTACCAGAGGCTTCCAGGTGCATGTGAAGAAACTGGCTTAAGTCTGAGCACTAGGAACCTATAAAGAGTAAAAAGAGATCATTAGCATAGGTTCAGAGGCAACACCGTATTTCCCCAAAAGTAATACCTAATTGGAAAATAAGCCCTAGCATAATTTTTCAGGATGCTCATAATATAAGCCCTACCCAAAAACAAGCCCGAGTTAAGATCGTCAGCCAGATGTACGCATTTAGTACATCCATTGCAATACACGACGGACATATTGAATTAAAAAATAATAATAATGATATTTAATTAGTATAAATAATATTATTGACATTAATACTTAAAATAAGTGATAATATAAATTATAATTAATTACTTGTAAATACCCAAGCAGGCGCCTTTGGACAAGAAATAAACGCCTACATAAACAGATGAACTCGAGACATATTGCCAAATGACCAATCAGAGTACAGATACAATGCACGAAAAATGTGTGCACTTGGTAACAAACAGATATGGTTGTGCCTAATATAAATCTTCATAATTCAATATATCGTGTGTTGTAAAGGACATATCTAATGCACTTGTGTGAAATAAAGAAACGTTTTCTGAATTTTGATGCCTGCAATTTTTCATCACTTTTGTGTGGACCATCATTCTTAACTGTCATCATTTTGGTGCCACTCCTGTCTCGTAAGTCTTCAATTAACACTTGATTTAATGGCAGATATAAAGGGAATAACATTTTGATCCCCAGACAAGAAGAGTGCAAAAAGAAAGAGCTATTCCGTCGAGTACAAAAAAGGAAATGTGGAGGACTCCTGGGGCAAGTATCTTAGGGCTTTCTGCAAAGAGAAGAAGTTGGATCTCCGAGTGGTCCGAAAATGGTGAGCAGAGTACACTAACCTCAGTCAACAGGTAGACGAGGGAAATGCTAAGAAGCGCAAGTGTGAATCAGGTCGGCAACCATTATTTCCTGAGCCAGAAGACATCATCTGTGAATGGACTACAGACAGGAGAGCAAAGGCTTTGGTTGTGCGCAGGGCTGATATTCAAGCATTTGCCCTTGCAATGGCACCACAGTTAGAAATATCCCCAGAAGAAGTCAAAGCATCACAGCACTGGCTGGATGGCTTCCTTCAGTGATATGAACTGTCTCTAAGATCGACAACACTGTTCAAGCTGGAAGATACTGAAGTTATTAAACGTGCACTAGCATTCAAGTCCTTTGTTGATGGCATCGACTTCTAAATTCCAACTCTCCAACATGATTGCTATGAATGAAACTGCAGTGTTTATGGGCCAAGGATCTCAAACGACAATTGATCAGAGGGGTGCCTCATCAATCTATATTCCCTCCACTGGTTACAAAAGCGCATGTTACCTGTATTTTGGCAATTCGTCTGGATGGAAAGAAAGCCCCACCTCCAATCATCACTACGGGCAAGAAAGATAAGGTGGAACGTGTTCCAGGCATTTATGTTCTTGAAACCGAAAAAGCTTAGTGCACACAAGCAGTTATAAGGAAGTGGGTCGATTTAATGCTGCCACTTGTTTTGTGAGGTTGCCAAAGAGGTCTGCTGGTCTGGGATTCAGCCAGCACTCATCGCGCTAAAGACATGAAGAATTTCCTCGCAGAGAGTAGATCAAATAATGATTCCCACAGGAATGACTGCCTATCTCCAGACTCTTGATATTGCAATAAATGAGCCATTCAAAGACCATTTTAGCATGGAAATCAATGACTACATTGAAAATAGAATGGAGAGAAATCAGTGTGGAAACTTTGTGAAGCCTAGCCTGCAAGAGGTCGTGACTTGGGTGAAGAATTCATAGGATAAAATCATTGACAGCTGTGTTGCCAATGCACTATAAGCAGGGTACATGGACAAGAAGTGCTCATTTAAGGAGAGCTCTGTTGCTGGACATGAGAGATTGGTGCCAACGGTTCTACAGGAAATGGAGTCGCAAGAAATTCAAACCGGAATTCGGGGTTTGGAGAGTTATGACGAAGTTCCAGAAGAAGACAACATGACTGTATTTGAATAAATGTAGATTTTTGTACATGAACAAATGAATAAATGTAGATTGTTGTACATGAAAAAAAATAAGCCCTAATGCGTCTTTTGGAGCAAAAATTAATATAAGACTCAGTCTTATTTTTGGAGAAATACGGTAAGGAATGGAGAAGAGAAAATAATCATTGCATTTCAATCATTTCCTCATCCCACATATAAGTACATGGATATTTTTAAAACTATTAAAAATATTTATTAGCTTGTTTCTATGTTTTAAAGGGAGCAATAGCTTTACCTGGTCTTTCCACTTTTATAACTTCTGCTCCAAGATCTCCTAAATTCATAGTAGCAAAAGGTCCCGCCAGTACTCTACAATGTAAACAATGAAAAATTACCATCTTGAAGATTTTTATATTATTTTCTTAATAGTCAATACAAACAGCTCATATAATGCTAGTAAGTATTGAAATTGTTAGAACTGTTCAAAAAACTAATTTGGTCATATGTATCGAGAGCTTTAAAAAGTATATTTATTCCTTTTGGTGCAGTAATTCTACTTCCAGAATTCTATCCTAAGGAAATAAATTAAAAGATTTCCTGAGACAATGACTTTTGTAAAAGGAAGACTAATTTACAATAGTGAAATATTGGGGGATGACTAAGTAATTTTGTGACAACTATATAATAAAATAATCTTACATTTTTGTGGGTAAAACTGTAATTTCAATATGGTTCAAATTTTTGTATTTAAAAATTATATACTATAAATATGCAAATGGAAAAGAAATGAATAAATATTATATTAATTGTCCTTTAGAATGATAAAACTACAGGAATTTTTTTTTGTTTCTTTCCAAAATTTTGATAATAAGCATCCTTTTATAATCTAAAAAATAAATGTTTTCTGAGAGAAGGTAAAAACTCAACAGCCAAAACACAGATAAGCCAATACAAACCTTGTTAGATCCAGAATTTTTACACCCTCCAATGGCTTCACATTGTCAGTATCTGGCAAAACACAGAAAATATTTGAAGGGTATCGATTACTAATTTAGAAAAAGATTGCAGAATTCTTTATATTATGTTTTAAGTACTCTCCATTACTACCAAAAAAGTGTTTTATCTTTACAATATTTCTGCTTTATACGTACACAGCAATCTTGACCTGATCCAATTAAGTCAATCACTAAAAATTAAAGCCTCCAATTCCAGATTATTCCCAATTAATTAAGTCCCCAGCTAGAGTTAAGATAGTTTGTCTAATGAAAAATAAAAAGTGAGAGGAGAGATGGATAGGCTGAGCAGAGAGAATTTTTAGGGCACTGAAAATACTCTGCGTGATACTATAATGTTAGATATGTCATTATACATTTTTCCAAACCCAAGGAATGTACAAAACCAAGAGTGAGCCCCAGTGTAAAGTATGGACTTTGGGTGATTATGTCAGTGCGTGACAGTGCAGATTCATCAGTTGTAACAAAAGTACCCTCTAGTGCAGGATGTTGATAATGGAGGAGGCTGTGCATGGGGTGGGGGTGGGGGGTAATATACAGGAAATCTCTGTACCGTCCTCTCAATTTTGCTGTGAACCTAAAACTGCTGTAAAAATTTACCATCTTAAATAAATAAATAGTAAACCAAATAAGAAAAAAGTACTAACAACAAAAAAGTAACAACAAAGGCCTCTGCATATTCTACACTTAAGACAAGGAAAAAGGTCGACTTTCAAAGTTTATTAAACAATATACAATCATATGTGTATTTCCTTCTTCTCTTCACCTGTCAGCTTTAAAAATAAGTAGATAGGTCAGTAATTATATCACTACTTCACTAAACATATTTAACATCAAATCACAAAATCAAATTCTAGTCAAATGCCTTACAAAATTTACATCATGACTGAGATCAGGTTGAATTTATGGAGAAAAATGATGAAACTACTGGTTCCACACATTTTTTTAATAATAGGCTTAATTTTTTTGGATTTAGTTTTAGATTCACAGCAAAATCGAGCAGTAAGTACAGAGAATTCCTATGTGCACTTTTCCCCCCACACATGCACAAACTTGCCTCTCTTTCAACATCCCCGCCAGAGTGGTCCACTTTTACCGTCAATAAAACTACACTGACACATCATAATCACCCAAAATCCATAGTTTACACTAGGGTTCACTCTTGGCATTATACTTGAATGTTTGGACAAAAGCATAATGACATGTATTTATCAGTACAACATCATACAAAACAGTTTAACTGCCCTAAGAATCTGTGCTCCACCTATTTATTGCTTCCTTTCCTCTAACCCCTGGAAACCAATCTTTTTACTGTAACCATAGTTTGCCTTTTCCAGAATATCATACATTGGAATTATACAGTATGTAGCCTTTTCAGATTGGCTTATTTCAATTAATAATATGCATTTAAGTTTCCTTCATGGTCTGATAGATCACTTCATTTTTAGTGCTGAATAATATTCCATTACCTGGATATACCACAGTTTATTTATCCATCACCTACTACTGAAGGATTTCTTGGCTGCTTCTAATATTTGGCAATTATGAAGAAAGCTGCTATAAACATCAAAAGGTTTCTATAACACATAAGGAACTTTGACAACTCAGTAAGAAAGAAAGCCCAATGGAAAACAGGAAAAGGACATGAACAGTCGATTCACAGATAAATAAAAATTTCCAGTATGCATAGCAAAAGATATTCATAGAAATTTCATTTATAATCAAAAAGATGAAAACTAAATGTATAGCAATAAGAATTTTTTTCTCACCAGACTGGCAAACATTTATAATATCTCCAGTATTGGCAAGGGTGTGGTGAAATGGGCACTTTCATAAACGAGGTGTGATCAAACAATATGGCAAATGTTTTAATTAAAAAAATGTATTACAGTAAAAGACACATTGCCATTAATCCCCCTCAAAATACTCCCCTTTGTTTCAAACACACTTATCCCACTTTCTGAAGCAGTTCTGAAAGTCCTCTTTCATGAGTGTCTTTAGTTACTGTCGCGGCTGCCTTGATGTCCTGAATCATTCTGACTTTAGGGCAGAGCCAGAAGTCACATGGTGCCAGATCCCATGAATAAGGTGGATGAGGACAGACCATAATGTTTTTATTTGACAGAAATTGCTGTCCCAGAAACAATGTGTGATACAGAGCGTTGTCATGATGGAGGATGATTTATGGCACACTTCCACATGTATACTAAGACACAGGTATAAAAATATGTCACTGCAGAACTTTTTATTTAATTTTCTGCTATACTTTAGATGTCTTTTAATCAACTTTGTTGGAGAATAACTTACATATAAGGTACACATTTAAATCAATTTTGACAGATGCATGCCTGTGAACTCACCTCTGCAATCAAGAAACAGAACTTTCCATCACCTAAAAGTTTCCTCAGTCCCTGTGCAAACTACCTCTCCCTTCATTCCCCGCCTCAGGCAATCAGTGATTGGCTTTGTCGCTATAATTTAGTTTGCATTCTCTAGAATTTTATATTAATGAAATCATACAGTATGTATTCTTTTGTGTCTGGCTTCTTTCATTCAGCATAATGACTTTGAGATTCATCCATACTGTTGCATTTTTATAAATGAGTAGTATTCTACTACATGGAATACACCATATTTGTTTATCCGTTCAGCTGCTGATGGACATTGAGTTGATTCCAGTTTCAGTACGATGAATCAAACTGCTATGAATATTCATGTACAAGTGTTTGTGTGGACATGTTTTCATTTCTATTGAGTAAATACCTAGTGTATGTTTACCTTTCTAAGAAACTGTAAAACAGGTTTCCAATGTGGTTGTATCACAGTGCATTAGAATTCTAGATGCTCCACATCTTTTCAACACCAGGAATTGGTAATCTTTTTAATGTTATTCTCATATGTATGTAATGTTTCTCATAGTTTTAATTAGGATTTCCCTAAGGACTAATGATGTTGAACATCTTTTCATCTAATAATTGGCCATTCATGTATCTTCTTTAGTGAATTGCCCCAATGTTAATACTGAAGCAAAATATTCAAAACAATGCAAAAATCCACCAACAGGTGAAATGTTCAATAAGCACTTGCAAATCCATATAACAGAATACCACGCAGATATTAAGAAACATTAGAGATTTACATACCCTGACATAGAATGTTGGCCAAAATATCCTCCTTGATTTCGAATGCATAAAAGAAGCTGCAAAACAGTTATTCTCAGGAACATTTGAGACCTTGCTTCTTGGTCTATGTTGTCAGTTTGGTTCAAATAGACTCTTATGAAAATTCTCAAAAAAAAAAAAAAAAAGGAATACACACACATGCACACACACACCAGGGGTGCCAAAAATTTTACACACATGACTTGTATTCATCTTTTGTTATCAGTATATATTGAGTATTATAATTTTAATACAGTTTTTTCCTTTCTTAAAACGTGACATATTTTTTGGCACCCTCTGTATATATATTTCTAAGTTTAAAAATAAAATACAATTGTAGAATAGAATGTATATGATCTTATTTTTGTAAAAAAATAACATTAATAATATATGTTGGTAGTTGCAGAAGCATTCATAAAATGTTATCAGTATTCAACTCTTAGGGAAACAATTTAGGGAGAACTTTCACTAGCTAAGTTACATATTTCTGTAATATTGCTTAATTGTAATTGTGTGTATAATCAGCACAAAAAAAAGACAAAAAGCAAAAAAGTGAAGACATAAAAAATAAACAAAATGGGAGAGAAAACAAAATATTTTAGAGGAAAAAAAACATAGAAAAGACCTCAAATATAAATAGATATTTTGACATCATTAAGAATGAATAGGCAAGTAATTCTTTATGTTACATAAGTCTCTAAAATAACTGGTCTTCTGTACTCAGATCTCTTTTAAGGCCTTTATCTTATTTCAAGTGACACAGGAACTATGTTTAGGGGTCTTCCCATCCCATAAATCTTATTACAAATCTATGAAGAGAAGTCTAAATTTCACTACTAATGTCGTCTCACAGTGATAATAAATTAGTAAATTTTTGTTCAGTGAAGCAAAAACTTTTCAACTGAATTCATTTGACATCAGTCAAGAGAGTTTACTTTTATTACCTAAGAAGACATCCAGAAAGAACTTCTAGAGCACATGTAAGTCAAAATCAATGAATGAGTTGAACACTTAACAGCATAAACTTTGGAAACTGGATTTAATTCCCGACTCCACTACTTACTACCCAAGCGACGTTGGGCAAGGTAACTTACCTTCTCAGGCTTCAGGTTCCTCATCTGAAACATCTATATCTCTATATCAAGAGTTTGCAAAGATTAAATGAAATGTATGTAAAGTGCTTAGTGCACTTCCGGGCATGTAAATAAATGCTACTACAAGTTGACAATTGTTATCAGCAGCAGCAGCATTATCATCATCTATATGTATTATACACTCACACCACCTATTAAAACCTTAATCCAGATTTGAAAACAAGAAAAATACATGATTATTTTAAGGATAGGGGAAAAAAAAACGTGATTCTGAATACTCTATACTTAAAAAGGACATCTACGGCCAATATTTTGCCTGTTTGTGAAAGACCACAATAGGCTGGATGGGAATGCGGGGTTTACTACAGGGGAAAAACAGTTGGAAAGGGCATCCATTATAATTTGTTGAGATACATTGAGCAGCTTGTATATCACTCTATCTTATTTGGCCTGTATGATGGAAACCTGTTATGATGGTACAGCTGAGCAACCATGTAAACAAGTACAATTATAATGAAGCTGCCATGAACTCTATACTGGCCAGAGCTGCTTCTAGGACTTTCCTGGTATTGGGCTCTAAGGTTTACAGGTCACAAATAAACTTGAGCAGCACCAAAGTGGAGGTAACTGACAGGTGCACACACAAGTGGCTCATTTGTGTGACAGCAAATCATGGCATCTGGATTCTCACCACATGAGCTAACTAGTGAGGCATTAAAAATTTTTTTTTAAAAAGTGCCAGGTCAAAAAAACAAGCTGATCAAATATCAGTAGCAAACAGACCATGTGATATACACCAAAAGAATTATTTAATTTGTTATTTTACAGAGAATCTGACTACGAGAACTTAGAAGTGAGAAAGTGGAAGATGGACATCTCTTCAAAGCATGCTCTCTTAATGTACTGAAGCTTTATTTAGAGTAGTTAGCAAGATGTTTTCATTCTAGAACAGGTTAGAAGTCTTGAAAAAAGCTCTATTCCTAATTGTATAGCTTGGCAGGTAATTTTAGGAGTTTTGGGTACTTGGAAAATTAGTATACACTGGAAGACATTCCAGGAAAATTAAAATTTTTGAGTTATAAAAAGGTAGTATGAAAGTGATGCTAGCATTATAAGGCAATTACACCATCTAGAGACAACCAGAGAACAAGTGAAATGGATAATAATTTATAATAACTTATTATTCACCATCTGTTGACACCCAATTTCTTCAGAACTGCCCTTCCACTCCAAGAATTCAATTATTACTGTGGAATTTGCAATCAGACAGGTTTTGGAAATGTTAGCTGCTACCATTTTAATGAAAACTTGAGAAATTTACAGTATGAATGATGCAAAAAAGAACAGAAGAAGGCTTTTGAGTTATGGGTCAAGCATGCCACAACCAAAGTACAAATCAGTGCTAATCCCAAATCCCTCTGCTCTTCTGCAATTTCCAGCTTCTTTTGCAGTTAGGTTGGGGCCAAATGCCTGGAATTCGGCCAATGAAACATAAGCAGAAGCAATATAAGTCAATTCCAGGCCTAACCCTCAAAAATGTCCCATGAAATCCTCTAGGCCTCTATTCTGCTGCAGTGACTTTAGAGGCTACAAGTTTCAAATTGTGAAGCTTTATGTGCCCAAACAATGTTTTCACTGTTTGTATTGTCAATGAAAAAACATCCAGCCTAAGAAAAAGCTTGTAAGAGTTTATTTGAACCAAACTGACAACAATCGCCAGGAAGCAAAATCTCAATGAATTGAGAAAATGCTACCCAAAATGGCAGTTTGCAACTTATTTTATATGTAGAATCAAAGGAGAATGGTTAAATGAAATCCAATGGTTGTAGATTAAGGGGGTGGGAGAAAGCAAAGCAGGGAAATTTCTGGGATTGGATAAAAGTAAATTAGAGACAGTTACTTCTTCTACATAGGTGGGTACAGGATCATTAATAGTTCACTTTTTACAGCACATAGAGATGGTAATCAGGGGACAAGAATAATAATGAGGGATTCTGTAGTTTCCTGCTCTGGTCCAGAAAGGGATTACTGACATTCCAAGGATGTTATCCCAGATGATGCAAAAAGACAACAGATAGGCTCACTTAAGGTAAAGATTGACTTTACCAAGGAAGCTTCAGGCTAAAGATGTGACTTCCCGCCATGGCCCACCTTAATTAGGAATTTTTATGTTCACGCCTTCCTATGTGGTTATTTTCAGTCTCCTGAGTTTGTCAGGTTTAACATGTGGCCCCTTTACCATCAACAGTATAAAGCCACTGAGACTGTGGGCTAATTTGCGCCACGGCACAGCCTCGCCTATCCTGACCAACAAAGATGCCAAGCACTGGAGGAAAAGAAATGGTAGCCTCTATGCAATTTCACAGCATCAAAACCAACACCTGGGAAGTCCATTTCACGGGGAGACTCTTTTACTGTCCCTTTGGCAGCAGTCCTCCAAACTCTGAGATATGAGAAGACCTTCCCAAGAGATATTGAATCATTTTAAAGAAGTCAATATACAGGTATTCAACTTCCATACGTATTCTTTCCTAAAATCAATCAGGCTACGAATAAATCTTTCACAACAAGCATTCTCCCACTAGACAAAAGGGAAACAAATTCCTCACACATTCCAGATCTTACTCTCACTTTAGTTCATATAAAATTTACGTAAGTGACAAAAACTTTTAAATATTAACTTGATGTATGCAACAGATTGTTTTCCAAGTCATTTAGGAAATAGAACACTGCTATCAATTAGTATGTGGAAGGGTGGAAAACAGTACAATTTATAGACTTTATAAATCAATTTATATTAGGTTGGTGCAAAAGTAATTGCGGTTTAAAATGTTAAAAAAAAATGGCAAAAACCACAAGTACTTTTGCACCAACCCAACAGTTACAGAATTCATAACCAAGAGTCAGCAAGCCAAAGGAAAAAACTCTTCAGTGTTCAGGCGTCTTTAATGGGCCATCCTGAAGCAACTACTCACAGGATCAGACATGGTTGGACCAGGAACTGGTGGAGTAAACGGTAGTTACGAATTCCTGAATATGAGTGCTCACAAACGCAAGAGGCCCCTTGAATGTCTGTGTTTGCAATATGACTCTCCGATGGGAGAAAATTGACTAAAGGCAAGTCCTCTGCGCAATTTAGAAAAAGGCATCCCCTCCAGGGGACAACTGAAAAAACAGTACCCATTCTAGGTTGATGAAATACTGTCATAGGTACTTGAGGTGGAATTAAAAGTATCACAGCAAGGAAGAAAATGTGGTGCGCATCAGTGGGGGGTGCAACGTTAAACTGAATGCAATCAGGCTCTTTCAACCCAAAATAAATTGTGGGCCCTATTTTGTAGAACAGTGCAGATACTTAAGTAGGAGAAACAGAAGGGAAGGGAAGGGAAGAGAAGACTGGAAGAAGTGTGTGAGGTGAATACATATATTTCATGATTTCATTTGTTTTTTAAAGATTCCAAGGGTAATTCTGAAGAACAGGAGAGATGCCTAGAGAGAATTTAAGATGCTTTCTGTGTGAAAGACTATGGAACTCTCCCAGAGACTTCACTTCAAGAAGTAAAGACAAAAAATTATTCTTTAAGGCTTTTAGAGTTTTAGGAAATGGAGAGGGGGAAATGTGGAGCATGTTTCCAAGGACAGAGGCAGGCCATGTCCATGTTCCAAACTCTTTAAAACTTTTAATACATACCAATTGTTCACCAGAAAGTCATTATTAATATATACTGGCGGAAGGCCGGTTGGCTCAGTGGTTGGAGCGCAGCGCTCATAACACCAAGGTCGCCGGTGCAATTCCCACATGGGCCAGTGAGCTGCACCCTCCACAACTGGACTGAAAAAAAAACGACTCGACATGGAGCTGATGGGTCCTGGAAAAACACACTGTTCCCCAATATTCCCCAATTAAAAAAAATAAAAAAACAAAAATGTGTGTGTGTGTGTGTGTGTGTATATAAATAAATAAATTATTCTTTAAGGCTTTTAGAGTTTTGGGAAATGGAGAGGGGAAAACGAGAATGTTTCCAAGAACAGAGGAACAGAGGCAGGCCAGTGTATGTTTGTGTGTATATACATATACGTATATATATATATATATATATGTATATACACACACACATATATATATGCATGCCAGTATATGCCAGTATATACATATATATATATACATATACATATAATGTATATATATGTGTATATTCTGGCACCAGCAGTATATGAAAATGGTATTCTCCACCAACTTTTATAACCCTGAATATGATCTCTTAGTTTTGTAGGGTATTTATTGTTTGTTGCAAATTTGGAAGTTAAAAGTTTGCATGTCAGGGCCGGCCCGGTGGCTCAGGCGGTTAAGGCTCCATGCTCCTAACCCCAAAGGCTGCCGGTTCAATTCCCACATGGGCCAGTGGGCTCTCAACCACAAGGTTGCCAGTTCAATTCCTCGAGTCCCGCAAGGGATGGTGGGCAGCGCCCCCTGCAACTAAGATTGAACATGGCACCTTGAGCTGAGCTGCCGCTGAGCTCCTGCATGGCTCAGTTGGTTGGAGTGCGTCCTCTCAACCACAAGGTTGCCAGTTCGATTCCTCGAGTCTTACAAGGAATGGTGGATGCGCCCCCTGCAACTAGCAAAGGCAACTGGACCTGGAGCTGAGCTGCACCCTCCACAACTAAGACTGAAAGGACAACAACTTGAAGCTGAACGGCACCCTCCACAACTAAGATGGAAAGGACAACTTGACTTGGAAAAAAGTCCTGGAAGTACGCACTGTTCGCCAATAAAGTCCTGTTCCGCTTCCCCAATAAAATCTTTAAAAAAAACAAAAAAAAAAGTTTGCATGTCACCTCCACTGTATTTTGCATTTATTTAATAACTTCTGAAATTAAACTTTTCATAACTGCTTTGTTTCATATCGTCTTATAAATTACCTGTTCTTACCAGTATTGTTGGCCCATATTTTTACAGGCACATTTTTTTTCTTATTGGTTTGTATGGATTCTTTATGTAGTATAAACATTAACTTTCTATAAGTAATATTTATAGAGAGCCCCCTCATTATAGGAATTTTAAGTCTCCTTTTCCATAGTTTCTTAGCTCCCTCATCCCTGGTCCTAATCACTTTTTTAATTAGTTTCTTAATCTTAAACAAAAGATTTTTCCTAACCTGAATCATAGAATGTCTCCTGCCCCCTGCTTCAGATAATTACACAGAAGCTTGCAATTTATGCTTGATGATTGTAATCATTATTGCAAAGCATTCTTTCCAGGCTATTCTGGGCCCAGCTCCTGGGTAAACAATGCCACCTGAATAACTAGTTAAAACCAGAGGAAAAGGCCACAGGCCCCATGAAGCTAAATGGACTTTCACCCTGCGTCAGTAGCTTTGAGTCCTGCTCTTTGGGCCAGCGCTTTTAGTCTATTAACTAAAATCTATCTCTCCTCATCTAGTGGCCATCATACATCCTTACCAAAGAGGTCAACACGGTCTTCCAGGAGGATCCCAAGACCTCCTTCCTCTAAGCTAAGATCAGATAGGGCGAGAGCTCTGTGAATCCCTGATAGGTAGGGACAACGACCACATTCAGCAGGAAGCAGATGCAGAACAAGAGACCTCCTGTCCCTTAACTTTCCATAGAGATTTATGGGGATCATGTTTCTCAGGGGGAAATGAGGCAGGCAGTTAGAGATAGGAAAGGGGTCTCCAAATATTCCTGCATGTTTACATGGCCTACGGAGAGCGACCACTCAGAGACCTCCCAGAAACCTCCCTCTACATCCAAATTTTTCCGTTATCTACCATAACCATTAACCACTATGAAGACAGAAGACACAAACTACCTCACTAGATTAGACGAGTCATTCACATCTGCACAGTAAAGGCCACAACAACCTTCTTCTCACCTTGGCCTCTTTATACCATCATTATATCATGCATATGCTCAGAAGTTCATTAATATCATTATAATAGACTGAATTCTGGGAAGGAACATGCGCAGTCTGAAAAGATAAAGGTAATGGTATCCTGTCAGTCATAAGTGCCAGCAAGAAACCCCACACCCAGAGAGGAGTAGCCCATTCTAGAAGAAAAGGAAATAAAAATTCCAAGTCCTCGCCAGTCGTCACCTTTTGAGCCACGCTTTTGCTCAGGCCCACTCCTATCCTTTGGAGTGTACTTTTGCTTTTAATAAACTGCTCTTTCACCACTGCCTTTTGGTGTCCCGCTCAATTCTTTGTACAGGATACCAAAATCCTGGATGCCATGCCGAGAAGAGTTTGTTCTCCAGTAACAAAAGTATTTTTCCCCTATCTGCTATTTGCTTTTTGAATTGTTTTGGAATTTCACTTTCAAAAAATCAATTGTTCTACTTTCTGCCTTTGGTATTGTTCCAGAGTTCCTCAAGACTATCCAGACTTTTAGTGATTTGCTAAAAGGATTCACAGGACTCAGCATATAAATGTATTCATAAGTAAACTAAGGATTATTATAGCAAAATGATATATGACAGGATCACCAAGGGAAAAAGACAGGCAGATTCTGGGAAAATCCATGAATAGACATCTTAGGTCTTCTCCCTCCCAGGAGGCGCCACTCCAAGCATGCTTCTTTCTCCAACAACAAAAAATATGGTAACGTGCAATGTTTCTGCTCAGGGAAATCTATTACAGACTCAGAATCCAAGGTTTTTGTTAAGGGCTATTCACATAGGCACTCTGCTTCCCATGTACCAAAATCCCAGACTCCCAGAAGAAAAGAAAGTGTTCATCATAAATCATATTTATTGTACAAACCATCTGGGCACCCTTTTAATTAGGAAGCAGTTCAAGTGTCAAGTTCTCAGATGCTAACCAAGAGCCAAACTTATTAGAGGGTCCTTCTAAATAATAGCCTGAAGCCTGCTATATTAACACTTTTCTGCACAGGTATCATGTTTTTCCAAGTCCAGATTATATAAAATATTCATGTATAGTGGGTTTTCCCCTTAAAAAGCTTTTATTTTCCTCTTTAAAGATTTAAACTGAGGTTTATTTTCTCTACTTAAATACCATGTTTCCCCAAAAATAAGACCTAGCCGGACAACCAGCTCTAATGCGTCTTTTGGAGCAAAAACTAATATAAGACCCGGTTTTATTTTACTATAAGACCCGGTCTTATATAAAATAACATAATATAATGTAATATAATATAATGTAATATAATACTGGGTCTTATATTAATTTTTGCTCCCAAAGACACATTAGAGCTGATTCTCCAGCTAGGTCTTATTTTTGTGAAAACACGGTATTAGTAGTTGCTGTTTGGATAAGAGATTAATATTTTTTCTTGCTTCTTCCTTTTCCAATCATTTCAGGTTTTCTACAAAAAAATATGTATTATTTTTATAACTGTAAAAATAGAAAGATACAAATTCTAACAACATTAAAATTTTATGTACTCATTTTAAAACAAAAATTTATGTCTGAAACACAATATTCATACTCTTACATTTTTCTTCACTTTGAAGTATTCTGTCAGCAATTTTATTATTTTCAATGAAAACTTTTAAGTGTGAATTAATGCATTAATACCTGTGTTACACCTGGGTGAAGAATATTAGTCTACAAAGAAGTAAATATGTATGAAACATTTCACCTGTGCTTCATTACCATGGACAATGGATACATGCTTAGAATTAAAAGGATCATCAAAGAGTTTGGCACTCAGATTCTTGAACAAACTGTTTCTGATACTGGACTTACCAATGAGAACATTGCTTAAGTGACAGTTAAGCGGTCTAATGTGTTCAGTGCATGCCTAACCCTATCAAGGAGTGAGCCAATCATCTCCTAAAGATGCATGTCCATTTCTACTATTGTCAGGCTTTATCGTGAAACAATAGGACCTCTATAAGGAAAACTGAGATAATCTAAAAAGTTTGAGGACATAAATATTAAGTATGCTCTAAGTATACACACAAATGTTTCTATACACAGAAATTATTAATTCATTCTCCTGTCCTAAAAAAAGTTTCACATCAAAAACATTTTTAGTATCTATGCTTATTCGTAATATTTCAAAGTAAACAGGTATCTAGATCAGAGATCACTTATTGTTACTTATATCAAGAAATGCACCATTTCCCACATCTAATTTGCCACAGGCATTGTAATGAGAGCCAACTGTTCAGCCTACACATACAGGAAAGGTCCCCAAAATTATAATTCTGGCAGTCTGTATAGGATAGCTGCCTGGCTGCCACCTTCCCTGGAAAAGGCAGAAAAAGTTAATCTCCCTAAGGTAAGCAAAGTCTCCTTGGGAAAAAAAGGGGAAGGTCTCTGGGTTCTTACCCTCTGGAATATCTCCAGGGGGAAGATAAACTTCACTGGTTTTACAACCTAACTCTGTGGAAATATCTCCAAGGCTCTGAGTTTTATACCCCTTTGAAATATAAACATAAACTTCCTGGGAGTACCTTAACAATCTATTCAGTCATCTTTTAACCTCCAAGGCTTGTCCTTTAACCCAGGTTCTAGTTTCTAGTTTAGAAAGCCCTGACCATGCAGAAACATGAAAATATTCACTTCTTGGTAATAGATAGTAAAATTAACCAAAGTATTTATATTTGCAGCACTCGTTAATACTTGACAACTCCTACAAAACTTGCTTTCAAACCCTTACTAGAAATCCCTGGGAATTCCTCAGAGGTGCCCCAGAAGCCCATTTTCAGTAGGGCAATTAAAGTGGAGATACTGAGTTAGAGCTGGGCTCTAGGATCCCAATTCCTGCTTGAAACCCATCTGTGCTCATATTTTGGGCTTCCAAGTATGGTGTGTGTTCTTTTTAAGATAAGATTCTACAAAATATATATATATTTAAGTCCACTGAAAAAAGAAACACCAAAAAATCTTAGTTAACCGTTAGCCAGACTCATCAAGACACAGAGAGGAACCAAATGAATAAAATCAGAAATGAAAAAGGAAAAGTGGTAACAGACACCACAGAAATACAAAACATTTTAAGAAAATACTACGAGCAACTATATGCCAACAAATTAGACAACTGGAAGAAATGGATAAATTCCTAGAAGCATATAATCTTCCAAGGCAGAATCAAGAAGAAACAGAAAAACTGAACAGACTGATTACTACCAATGAAATTGAATCAGTAATCAAAAAGTTCCAAACAAACAAAAGTCCTGGACCAGATGGATTCACAGGTGAATTTTACCAAACATTGTTTAAAAAGAAATATCACCTATTCTCCTCAAACTATTCCAAAAAACCCAGAAAAAACGGAAGGTTCCCAAACTCATTTTACAAGGCCACCATTACCCTGATTCCAAAACCACACAAACACATCACAAAAAAAAAAAAAAAAAAAAAAAAAAAAACTATAGGCTGACATCCCTAATGAACACAGACATAAAAATCCCCAACAATGTATTAGCAAACCGAATTCAGCAATACATTAAAAAGATCATATATTATGATCAAGTAGGGTTCATTCCTGGTATGCAAGGTTGGTTCAATATCCACAAATCAATTAACATGATACACCACATTAACAAAATGAAAAATAAAAATCATATGGTCATATCAATAAATGCAGAAAAAGCATTTGATAAAATCCAGCAGCCACTTCAAAAACTTCACTTCCTTAAAAATTACTTTTTCTCTTTTCTTTCCCCGTGATTCAAACTGGCCTTGAAAAAGTCTAATAGCACCATGGCTCACTTGCTTCTGTTCTTTCCTTATCCTTCCACCTTTGTGACCCCTCTCTTACTCGTTAAGCCCTTAGGTTACCCTCAAACAGTCTTAGGAACAAAGCCTCAGGTCTACTGACCACAGAAACAAAGTTTCTGTCAAACTTAAAGTAACATCTCGACAACAGTTGTGTTTTGATTCCAGACCCATAAAGGTGGCTGGACCCGACCAGCCGTATCCCCTCGAGACCAGGAAGAATGCTGCCATGACTGACATCAGGACCTGATGCAATGATCACCTGCCTCCTACCCTAGCCCTGACCAACCAGTAGAGCCCACCACACCAACTCCCTTACCATCATGACTAATAATCTTTCCCCTATATAACCTATCCCCTAGGGGTCATGGGGAGCCAGGTCTTTAAGCACTAGCCCACCTGTGTCTCTGGCTGGAACCATTTCCTTAAATAAAGCTTTACTTTTTTTGCTGCAGACCCCTAGTATCTCGTTTGGCTTTGACGCGTGCAGGCAAAATGAACCCCTTTTAGTTTAATAGATGCAAGAAGACTGAGTTCTGGTCCCACCTCTACTCACAATGTGAATTAAAGCAAGTCACTTAACTTCTCTAGGCCAGTTTCTCACCTGAGAAGTGGCCTATTCTCAGAAGTAATCCAAGTGGAATATGGAGTTTTCATATTCAGGAATAGAGTGAAGAAATAAAATAGAGTCACTATAGTCAAGCTGCTAAATTACTAAAATCAAATAAGTTGAGGTATGAGGAAACTATTCTATTCAGATAACCCTCTGATTATTCCCTGAAGGGCAAAGCAAAGAATGTTCAGACCACCTGACATCCATTATCCAGGTCACCAGTCATCTAGGGGATTACTATCTCGAACCAATCCAGAGGCTAAGAATGCAGGGTTAATTCTTCTAAAGAATGTACTTCTCAAAAATGTACTTTAAGAACTCAGCTTTTGTGTCTTCTTCGGGGTATTGCCTAGTTGTGTTTCCTGTTTGCAAACCCTAAGACCCTTGAACAAATCTTTATCATTTATTTCTAGCCAAAGCCTCGAGACTCTTTTTAGTTTGTTCTACAAGATACTTATTAATGATTTATTCTCCCTCAATCCTCATATATACCTGCAAAGGTGATGAAGAGCACACTGTCATGTATAACCTACCTGTCAAAAATTTTCCACTGTATTTCTTTCCCTCTCCCTTTTCTAATGCAAGTTCATGTGTGCAGAAGATAGCAAGATATCACTATAGGGAAGAGTATTCTAGAAGTATAAGCCAAGTAAAAAGACCACTTACAGTATTTTATGCAATTCTGGAAATCATTTGCCAGTTATAAAATAATTAATAAAGGCATTCTGGTTCCTATCACCCCCATTTTCCTGCTCCCTCCACCCAGGAAAAGTAGATTGGTTGATGATATAAAAGGACATCAGGTGGGAATCACTGACCAGTATGATGTGACTCATTCATTCATTTAAGAACCGAGTGCCCAATTACCAAGTACTAAACTAAGCACCAAAGACAATGCCCAGAAAGGAGAATTTTGGGCCAGAACATAAGTATATAGTAAAGTACATAATCTGGGTTCCTCAGGCCTTAATTGCATCGAAAGCCTTGATGACACTCTACTGCCTTGATTGATTCTACAATTTGCTTCAAAGGAGAAATTTGGTGAACCAAATTCCCTCAGAATGAACAACAAAATTGTGGATCTCCATCCATCAAAGAGTATGGAAGCTGAGAAGGCACACTCCAGCTAGGCATGTCACAAAACATGTAAAAGAGGCAGTGAGGAGTGGCAGCAGCAAGAATCAGTCCTAAAGTTCTTTATGTTTCATACAAGCTTATTTCAGGACTCAGTGATTATCATTCCACATTCTGAGGGAGTAAAGAAAGTTCTATAAAGCTGTAGTTAAATCCAAATTTCAAATTCTAAACAATTTCTAGGACAGCTGCCTGGTACAAAGGCGTTTCATTATACATTAGGTGTCATTCTTAAATTATCACATTTTTTCTTTATAACTAAAAGTCTGTGAAAGAATCAAGATTTTAAGAGCTTTGGCCAAATTTTGCTCTTTGAAAATAAGTATCCCTGCTTCCTAGCCACCTCCCTAACCTGCTAATCCAAGGAAGGGAGTAAAGTCCGGCATTTGTTAGCACAGCTTCTCCCTCAAATTAAAGAGGCAATCTGAACTCCCTCCTGAAACGCGGCCGGCTGTACATGTTTAGTTATCTACACTTGAGGGACGACAGGGTAGGGGTACACCAGAGAGGGGAGACGTTCGCCAGTAGGACCGCGCGCGGGGCGACCCGCTGCAGCGAGCTCCCGACCCCCGGCGCGGGGCAGGGTGACCCCGGGGCGGCCGGAGAGCGGGGCAGGGCCCGCCGCGGGACGACGGAGCCAGTGCGCGGGGAGGCAACGGCCAAAAGGCGGGCTGCGGGGGCAGCAGAAACTTCAGGATAGCATGGGCGCTCTACTCAGGATGCCGCCTGAGGTAGGGGTCTGGGGCTGGGATCCCCTTCGCCGCACCAACCGAATCCTGGAGGGTACCTGACTGCGGGCGGCCCGTCCACAGCTCCCTCCTGCTGCCCGGGCCGGAGAGAAGTCCGGTTCTCCGCAGAGTCGCGACCCTCGCCAGTGTTGCCAGCATCGCGCGCCTCTCGGTCCCGAGATACCCTCGGTCCCAGCGGTGAGGAGAGAACACAGTGCGCGCGCCGCCCACAGCCGCTGGGGGCGCCCACGGACACCTCACACCCCGCCCCGCGCTAGCGGGGCCCGACCACGCCGAGCGGAGCCGCGCTGGGCGGAGCGCTCCCGGGCCGCATCGCTCGCTGGGCAATCATCTGGTCAGTGGGTCCCGACCAAAGACCGCGAGACTGCAAAGGCTGTGCTGGGGCTGTGTGTGTTCGGCTTTCCTGAAAAAGAAGAGAATTCTTCTTCCTCGACTCTGTTCATTTA
The DNA here is from genome assembly GCF_004115265.2 of Rhinolophus ferrumequinum. Taxonomy (NCBI): domain Eukaryota; kingdom Metazoa; phylum Chordata; class Mammalia; order Chiroptera; family Rhinolophidae; genus Rhinolophus; species Rhinolophus ferrumequinum. The sequence continues at coordinate 53,629,747 of NC_046303.1, read as the reverse complement.
AATTCGGTCATTCGATACCCAATTCAATAACCCACTTATCCCTCTGCCCCTAGCGGAACCTTTTGTGAGTCCGGAACCAATGTGTTGTACGGTACTAGCAGGCGGAGGACTGTTTTGTTAAAGGACCACCAATGCTCTGTGAAGGGTTGAGCGGGACAGTTCCGGGGAGAGAACGCGGCAGTGAGGTCTTCGTCTCCTGATATGCACCGACAGAATTTTCGACCCCCTACCCCTCCTTACCCCGGCCCGGGTGTAGGAGGTTGGGGTAGCGGGAGCAGCTTCCGGGGTACCCCTGGCGGAGGCGGACCACGGCCGCCCTCCCCTCGGGACGGGTACGGGAGCCAGCACCACACGTCGCCTTACGGGCCCCGGTCTAGACCCTACGGGAGCAGCCACTCTCCGCGACACGGCGGCAGCTTCCCGGGGGGCCGGTTCGGGTCTCCGTCCCCTGGCGGCTACCCTGGCTCCTACTCCAGGTCTCCCGCGGGGTCCCAGCAGCAATTCGGCTACTCCCCAGGGCAGCAGCTGACCCACCCCCAGGTAATAAATAGCCAGCGTTTGCTGAGCTCTTACTGTATGGCAGGCATTGGACTAATAATCCCTTTACGTGGATTATTTTGTTTAATCCTCTATGAGGTGAGACACTATTGTTAGCCCTGCTTTTTAGATGAATAAACTGAGGCTCAGAGAAGTTAAGTAACTTTCTTAGATTACCTTAGAAAGTGGCAGAGCCCTACTTTCTAGAGCCCTCCTGCTTTTAGCCGCTACACGCCACTCATTCACAGGAGATTTCCCTAATTCCATCTCCTTTGTCGGGCCTTGCCGACTGTTCCAGTAAATTATTCTGAGCCCGGGTCTTCCAGAGGGAAAAAAAGCAAATGAATTCCCACATAGACTTCATCTAGTTTAGAGGGTTGTTTATAGGCTAGTACCATCCTTCCATTTGCTGGCACTTTTTTCCGGCCTTTGTTTTCGAACTACGCTGGCTTCTGCTCCAAGTCCTCTCAAGGGAATATCGGTGATGGTTGTAAATTTCCCGTTCCTCTCAGTGAGAGTGAATACGGGACGATGAAAGAGAGTATTTGTGGTGTGTGTAGGATTTCTGTGGTTTATAACTTGCATGTACTCGGTGCTTTTCCCCTTATGCTAAACCAACTCCACCCCTTTGAGTCTGGAGCTAATGAGATGGAAAGGTTCTAGAAATTTTGAAGCTGTAGGGTTAAAAAGTTTTAATTTTTCTTCAGAAGAAACTGGAAATTTTGAGGAAAAAATGAAATATAATTATTTCTTCACCATTTGATAGTTCTGCAAAGTTACTACATTGGAAACCCAAAAGTGAGGTGACAATGGGCATGGAATTATTAATAAATGAGCATATCAAATTAGTTTAAATGCTTTTTAAAAACAAAAACACTAGATTGAAGGAAGACTTTGCAGTTGAACATATTTGAATTCAGGGCACAACTTTTAACTAGCAATGTGATCCCAATTAGCTTTTAAAGAAAAAGTACCAGTTATCGCTACTAAATGTTATTTTTAACTGATTTTTTTTCTAAAGGGTTCTCCAAGGACATCTACACCTTTTGGATCAGGGCGTGGTAGAGAAAAAAGAATATCTAATGAGTTGGAAAGTTATTTCAAGCCTTCAATGCTTGAAGACCCTTGGGCTGGCCTAGAACCAATATCTGTAGTGGATATAAGCCAACGATACAGCAATACTCAAACATTCACAGGCAAAAAAGGAAGATACTTTTGTTAACATTTCTGAAATTCAACTGGAACCCTCATGTGTCAGGAACATCTTGGACAAAACTTTTACTTGTGTAATTAAGTTGAACCCTAACATGGTGATTTTGATTGAATAATTAGTTAGGGCTTCTTGGTATTTTTCATCTTGTCAAATATTGTTGGTGTTAGAGAAGACATATGGTAGAATAAATTGCAATATTTAGCTCTTTTGGAAGTGCCTACCACAAATTAGAAGATTTATAGTTTCCAAATAGTTAACATTCTTGGTAATATAATGGACATTTGTCTTTTAATGTTTTTCCAGTGTTTTAAAATAAAACATTTTGTTTTCTAGCTATATTGTGGTTTTGTCATATGCTAAAGAAGTAGAATTATTAAAGTAATGCTTTGTAATCACTTAGTTAGAATTCATAAGTAAATATTTTGCCTACTACATTTGAAAATAAAAGAGATAAACGATTCTTTGAGCTGTAGACAGTTCTATATGTTCATAAGTAAAAGGGGGGTAAAAGAAGTGAATAAAGGAGATTTCTATTCCTATTATAACCATTGTTCTATGTGCATATTTTATGTAATGCTTTTGTAAAAATGCATTGAAACTTGATTGGAAGTCACAGGCACTCAAGTAAAAAAAAGTTTTTAAACCCTTCATACTCATTTAGCTGGAAAGGGCAAGGATATATTTATTTCTTGCATAGCTAGATCAAAGTATTTAGTGTCTGAATTTCTCCACATCTCTCAGTATTGTAGAGTCATTTTCTCTTGAGGACTGGCTTCCAGCCATCTCACTTCCATTGTGAAGAGGACATTTCCCAGGGATGACAGATTAGCCTTGCTTAGATCATGTTTCGGTAGTCCTGATCTAATAACTATGACAAAGGCAGTGTGGCTTAATTAGTTTGAACAGTGGACCTACCCCAACAATGAGATAGGGTCCTGTGATCCTCAGCCCCACTAGGCCTACCTGGATTGGAGAAATGGTTTTCCACAGGAAGGAATGCTATGTATGTTTACCTACAGTAATGGAGAGAAAAATATAAAGGGATTTTTCCCCCAAAATATTTAAACGAGGCTTTTTAGATATTTTGAGGTCATAATACATGAAAATAGAGCTACTTAAAATTTCTCTTAAACGTTCCCAGAAATAAATGTCTAAAAATGAAATGGCCACACCTATTTGAGCCATTCCCAGTACTATTTGTTTGCTGGGTCTTTCATAGAGGCAAAGAAGAAAATGAAAAGGAAAGGATTTTAGATTAATAAAATCTCCATGAAAACCCAGGACTACTACTACCGATTACTAGCTGGATGAGTTATTTAACTTCTCTATGCCTCAGTTTTCTCATATGTATAATGAAGAAATTAATAGTACCCATATCATAGAGGTGTTGTGTTTGAGGATTAAATGGGTTTACATGTGTGAAACTTAAGCCAGAGCCTGGCACATAGTAAGCACTCAATAAATTGTAAGCTATTTCTCATTCACCCCTATCTCCTCAGCTCTTAGAATGATGCCTGGAAAAATAGTAGGTGCTTAAATCTGTAGGAAATGGCTTTTGGAAATAATTATTAAGCCATCTCTTAGAGATCACTGGGTTATTGGCAAAGAAAAGAAGGCAGGAAGGATTTTGTGCTAAAGTTTTTCATATTTGGAAGACTTTCAAACTGTAACTGTATAATGGTTTATGTGCATTTTATTTTACTACTTTATAAGTGTAATTTTAAACAACTACTTCTAAAAATTTTTTCCTGCCACATTACCAACATCTACTTCCAGAGGTCTGATGTTTTCTAATCTTCTTTAGAGGAATATTTTTTGATTTCAGCAAAGGTGCATTGCTGTATTGCTCTAGTCGGTCATGTGTTTAGTTGTCAAAGTTCTTTCCACATTGATACTTTGGGTTGTTTCTATTATTAGCCTATTTTTGTTTAGCTGAGTGAAAAAAAAAATGGATTATTCTTTAAATGATTTTTCTTAGTGTTCTAGAATACCCATTTTTACCTCTACAGAAATACTAAATAATTTTGTTAGAACAAAAAATTATAGTTAAGTAAGCATCTTAAATATTCATATAATTAAAGAATGGAAAAATAATATATAGCTGGATCTTCAAACAACGGTATGTATACTCCTAGAAGTAGTCAACTTTCCAAGGGGTGTGCAAGCATAGATAGCTTTGGGGATCCAGAGCCAGATCCTCAATTCCCATATGTGCTCTCTTAAAACTGGTCTACCTAAGGAGCATTTCCATGATCAATTGCCCATTTTCCCTTCTGCCTTTTCACAGTCACTCTTCCTTACTTTACAAGAGAAACCTGTGACAGACTGTATTTCTCAAATGACCCCAACAATATTTTAGATCCACATACTCTCCGGAATCTTGCCCCTACCCCATCAAGATGTGGAGTTATGTCCCTTCCCTTTGAACCTAAGGAGACCTTTCTTCATTTCCAACAAGGAAGTGTGGTGAAAATTAATGTATTTTCATCATGGGTGGAGTGTGATCTTAGAAATGAGTTATATTGGCCCACGTGGAGATGTTCAGAATTTAGATGTGTTGTCAAATAGAAAGAGAGTGGTGACAGTTTTTGTTTAATGACCTTGCCTTTCTTCTCATGACTATTCGAAAAAACACTTTTCTTGGGGGTGAATAGTGTGAAAGTAAGAGAGCATGAGGGAAAGTCACCTTATTTTTAGGTAACAAATCATAAGGTTGCTTGCCTCATCTAGCTTAGAATATTCAAGATTGGTATAAAAGCATGATGGGTTTTGGTAAATCTGCTGTCAGGCATACTGACCACGATCAATAATGGTAAAGAGCACAGTGAATATATCTCAAACCTGTCTCAGTAGCATAATTTGCATGATTCCAAGGAGGAGGAAGTTAAGTTTTATGTTTATTTCTGATAATAACATTACATCTTAAAGTTGAAAGATCATTTCAAAGGTAAGTTCATGGTTTTATATTTTCTAGAGCGTTTTTCAGATTCCTAGGAGAAACATTTTCATTAACGTTTCCCAGGTTTATTATTAGATTCTGCAAATTCGTATTAATGTTTTATCTGGCCAAAATCTGCTCATTGTCTCCAAGCCATTTCTATGCTTTTTTCATTCCTGTGTATTTAGGTTTAAATTAACAAATATATTGTGGGTTTTACTGTAAATAAAATAGTAGTCATCAGTAGTAGTCATAAAATGTGATCACTATCAGTATACCTTGCATAAGCCCTGAATTTATTAGTGACCCAGTATCTTTTTGCTCTGAATTTCCATAGTCTAATCTAATTTTTCTTCTAATCTAAGACACAATTATTATATGATTCACCATTATATACCACTTAGTAAAAACACTGTCAACTAAACTATGATATGCCATCCAGAGATGTTAAAATGTGTGTCTTAGTTTGATGAAATAGCATAAACAATACTCTTAAAAGCAGAACATATACTTACATATAGGTAGGTATAGGCATAAATGTCCGTAAAACAGAGTTTTAGGATACAACGCATTTAACTTTAAAAAAACTAGCTTTAATTACTCAATTAGGATTAACTTTTCTCAGATTTCTAAACTGTATCCTAATTCTATAAAAAGCATAAAATGGTTTTCAAACAAAATTTCTAATCTATATATAATATAATCACCCTTAAAAAAACCTATGCAACTTCCAATTTTTGTGGGGGTGTTTTTACTCAGTTTGTATTAACGATCAATAAGCAAGGTGACTAAGTGTAAGAGTTGTAGGTAAGTCTTAGTAAATCTTTTTGGTTAACACTCCAAAAAGCTGAAAAGGAAAATGGCCTGAACAAGGTCTTTAGTAAGAGTGGTTTTTAATTCTTTGCTTTCAGCAAAATTGAAGAAACCTTAATCAAATTGTCAATTAATGATCATTAAAAATAATTTAATGATCAGTTTTATGATTTGTGGTATATTACATAAAAAGCATCCAAGAACTAAGTGGCATTGCTATAATAAAATTCGCTTTTTATTTATATGTGTGAATGAGTTCTCAGCATTTATATCTATACTTTAAAAATAGGAATAAAATTGATGTCTCATTCTAGCAATGAGCAGTCTTTACCCTTGAATATAGAAAAATACAGCACTATCCATTTCATTAATAGATACATTTCCAATTAAACTTTATTTTGTGTTTTAATAACTTATTAAAATTGATATATTTGTTGTTTTTATCATTTGAATACTAATGATAATCCAGACAACAGTCTTTAACATTTGGAGGTTTACAGTCATAAGGAATGGAATTTTTTAATTTCCAAAAATGTTTTTTATTTCAATAAATATATTTTTATGTATTTTGAAAAGCAGCTATCTGACAGAGTAGCAGTAAAAGATTTTAAAGAATCACAGTATTTCGCAATGAGATAAAAATTACATGAGGCAGTAAAATGGAAATGAATTGCCAATAAAATAGTGTAAAATTTTTACTAATTTAAGGAGTGATGGTTGATACCAAATTGCAGTGATACTTAAATTGAGTTAATGTAATAGATTTAGCTTAAAATATCACTACTACAGAAATGACTTCCTTTGCAATTTCCTGAACTTATGATAAAAATATTTTTATATTGACATGAAAATACGTAAAACAGTACATCACTTTTCAAAATTACTTTAAAGAATAGATAACCAAAATTTTTAAGGATCTCAACATAGCAGAGGGTGTAGAAAGGGAACTGTAGTAAACCATAAATCCAAGAGAAGTCAGAGAAGGAAGAAAAAAAGTAAAAAATGACAGCAATAAGTCCAAATATTTCAGTAATAACAATGAATCTTTAAAACGTAAAAAAAATTTTAAAAGACATTATCAGATTGGAGTAGAGAAATGGAATCAATCTATTTGCTAGTTTAGAAAAGTGATGTAGAATCTGTAACGATACAGAGAACTGGTATACAAAGTAGAGATTATATGTAATACCAGGGATGCCCAAAAATGTACACATTTTAAGAAATGTTATCTATGTAGTATTACTTTTTAAAGTTGAATCACAGTAGCTATGTGTAGTATGACGTTCACTCGAAAGATGGTGTGAATCAAATGAATCCTAAAAATCTTGTAAAATATATACTTTTTTTGGCACCCTCTGTATATATGTATTCTTTTCAAATATACACAGTATAGAATAAATTTTTAATGTTCTAAATCACAAAGAATTTCTGCAAATTTCAAAGATTTGATAGATGTGCAGATCATATTTTCTGACCAAAATGTTCAATAAATTTAAGAACAAAAAGTACCCTCCCTCAGAAAATAAGTCAGTGAAACAGAAGACAAACTATAGAGCTTGTCGACAAAAGTAAAAGCCTATTCTTTGGGTTAAAGTAGACCAAGACTAATGAAAAAAAAGAACAAGAGGAAAAAACATAAGCAATATTAACCTTTAGTGTAACATCAGGAACTATGCTGAAAAAAAAAAATGACTGCAGTAAGAAAACAAGTGATGGATCACTTAGAAGGATACTGCAACAGTGAAATAAATTATCACTTGCATTACCCTTCAGTTTTCTTATTTCATGGCCTCAAATATTGCATCATCTTAAAAGAAGGTATAAAAGAAGTCTAGCAACACAATTTATGTAAATGTTTTTTAAGCTTTTATTTGGGCCCAACTAGGAATTTAACACTTTTCATTTTTCATCCATAATGGCAAAGAAAATTAACAGATGTTTCATGATTATTAAAAAGATCAGCACTCTGGACTCATAAGCAAAATCTCAAGACAAAAAATTTTCTGAAACTCAAGATTCAATGAGCAAACAATATGTTTCTAAGGACAAAAGGACATATGATACGCTCATCCAGTCAGTCATCCAAAAGGAAGGATTTTATAACACAATAATTTGTGACAAGAACATCTTTCGTGTTCATCATAAATTTACATGATAGGGTTTGTAAGTAGACAAATACTAAAGGCAGGTGATTGAAAAAATAGGTGATGTAAGTGAAAAATCAATTGGATTTCCCATTTTAATTGGTGTTTAGAAATCAGAAAGTGAAAATATTCTGCAATTATGAAGCAAAAAAGATCACCATCCTCTCTTCAACAAAAATGTGACATCAGAGTTCTTAAATGCATTGCATTTTGAAGATGAAAGTGCAAAAAGAAAGTGATAATAAACAAGAGCCCATTAGAGATACATTTGAACTCTGGAGTCAAGATTCATAAGATGAATATATACTAGATTCATGACAGTTGATGAACACCTAGCTGTGTTTAAGGGATGTTACCCATCTTTTGTATTAAATACCTTCAAAAGCAGAAAAATATTAAATAAAAATTTGTGTGTTTATGTTTACATTCTTATTAAAATTTCTAATAAAGTTGTTTCTAACTATCTCTTTACTCTCTACATTTTCACTAAAGAACAAAATATTTTTCAAAATTAAAGGGTCCATTGGACCCAGATGACAAAAAATGACTGGTTTTCCTGGTATGCTGAGGAGTAAGATGAAGAAATTCTATTACTACCAATAAAGGCTTTGAAAATCATACAAACAGGATGACCAACTCTATGCCAGAGTATTTAAAAACATAGATGAAATAAGTAATATTTTAGAAAATACATTATTATAATCAGCTTAAATAGAAAGTCAGAATAAACCAATAAGCATTACAGATACTGAGTTGATAATCATGTCTTCTCCCTACAAATAACATCAAATTTACCAGGCCTTCATAGGGATACATAATTCCTGTATTACAATAATTTTTAGTAAAAAAAAAAAAAATTCAACACAGTTTATACCTATGGAATTAATTTGATCTCAAACCTGGCAAAGGACCCTAAAAACAGAAATTGTAGATCATTTCATTTATGAACGTATTTGTTAAAAATCCTAAATAAGACATCACAATTAAGCAATTACAAACAAAAAAGGAACTAATGGGGTTTATCTCAGTAATCACAATGGTATTTCGGCATCTGGAAATTTATTTCTATAATACACCTCATTAATTGGTTAAATGAGAGGATCTATAATAACAGTACATGAAAAAAAATATTGCTTAAAATCAAATACACGAAAGTTGTCAGGAAATGGGAAGAGATCTGAGACTTGTAAATGGAGAGATGAAACTGATCTTGTTTCCAGATAATATTGTCTGTATATGACTCCAAGAGGCAAATGTTTTTGAACTACTGTGGATCAAAGAATGATACAATTAACGACATTTCTACACAGCTGTCAAAAAATGCTATAAAATGCCCCACCCTCCAAAGCAAGCTGCAATAAATACTGGCATGTGGAGAAGGGGAAGACAACAGAAAATTGTAAGGCATTTCTAAAGAACTTTTTAAAAAGCATGACTAAGTAGATTATTCACGGATGAAAAGGTACAATATTGCATGTATGTCCATTCTCCTTAAATTAATCTATAAAGTCAATCCAATTCCATTCAAAATCTCAAAATAATTTTTGTGGACCTTAAAAAATGATTCCAATATTTATATGAAAGAAGGAAGGGTCAAGTTTCACCATAAAAAAGGTTGAATGAGAAAAATGTAAGCAGGCTTGCTCAACCAGATGAACTTGTAAAACTAATCACTGATCGGTGCAAGAATAAACAGACTAAAGACACAAAAATAGAGACTTCAGAAACAAATTCACACATATATAAAAACTAGATATATGGTTAAGATAGCACTAGATCAATGGGACAAGAACAGACAGTAAGTGGTAATAGGTCGATTGTTTATGGTTTTGAAAAAAATAATAGTATATCCCTACCTCATACCATTTAAAAACAAAATTCCAAGTAGAATAGGCCTGAATGTGAAAAGTAAAACTAAAAAGAATTTTAAAAGATGTTTAGAAGAAAATGTAGGCAACATTTTTTGTAACTTGAATTGGGAAGGATTTCTTATACAAAGAGCACATAAAAGGTTGAGAAACTTGACTGTATCAATATTAAAAACAACAAATAGCATAAAGTTAAAGGATATGCTATTTACAATACAGATGACTAAAATTATTCATATCTAGAATATGTAAACAATTTCTACAAATCTATTAGAAAGACAAGTAACCCAATGGGCCAAGAAATACAATTATAGAAGAGAAAACCTAGATGGGCAATAAGCATGTGAATCGCTAATAATCAAAAAGAAATTTAAGTCACAATGACTTCACATCACATTCATCAGATTGATAAAACTGTAAAAGACTGACAACACAATGTGTTGAAGATGTGGAGCATCCTACACAACTCATGCGAATATAAACTGGTAGGAAGAATCACTTTAGAGAGCATTTGGCAATATAGTAAAGCCAAAGATGCTCAATATCCTGAAACCCAGGAAATCCATATCTAGATATTGTGGAATAAAATTATTATAAACCCCAATTAACATAATTCAGCCTTTCCTAAATTTGTAGCTGGAAACAGCCACAGGTTAGAATAGCGTAGAATTAGAAAGCTTTCTAACATTGTCAAAGTACTTTGGGGAACGAAAATATGTTCAGAAAGATTTTTTTGTAAGGTCAGAGACTATGTAGCAGAAACCATAAAATCTAGGTCAGATGTACTTGTTAAGTGTTGACTCCGAAGGACAAAGACTCATTCCTATACATTCTTAGATTCATATTTAATATTATCCTCCAAGAATTGTTACCTGTCAACATGAGATTATAGAAAAGTAAACCTTTAAAAATATTTTTGCATGAAATTTGTTTATTAGAGTTGGAATAGTAGGTTGAATTTGCTCACAAACTTTGTATAATAACCTGCTGAACATGACCTCATCGTTTTCATATTAACTCAGCATAAAAATACTGTTAATTTTCTTACTGAGTAAAAGTATATGAAAGCCCTCCTAGCAGAAATTATTCTTGCAAATAGGGAAGTAAGACACAAAATGAATTATTTTCCTTTACAATATGTAACCTAGAGAAATCCTTGCATTTGAATTTGTGCAGAGACATATTCAAGAATGTTCTTTACAGTAATCAAAAAATTAGCAACAGTCTGACCACCAATAGGAGAAAGGGTGAATAAGTTGTATATTTGCACAATGTAATAAAATTCAACAATTGAATTCATTAGAATTTCATGATATAATATTAATTAAATTCAAAATAATTTTGAGCAAAGAAAAGAAAGAAAAAAAAAGCCTATATGATAGTCTTCACATAAAATGTAAAAGCCTGCAAAACAATATTTTGTATTATTTATAGATGTATAAGTGTAAAGTAATAGTATGAAAACATGAATAAAAGTAACAAACACTATATTCATAACAGTAATTATTTGGAGATGGGGTGGGGAGTTAAAGGCTTCAAATAAATTTGGGTAGGTGGGTGTGTGTTCCAATCTATCCAAGTTTCAAAAATATTACGATTTATTAAGGCTGGCTATGGGGTACACATATGCTTTTCTCATTTCTTAGAACTATAACTCTGATCTCTTAACACATTCTATAATCCCAGAATTAACGCTAATACCAAAATCAGACAAAGACCTTACAAGGGAATACTATACCAATATCTCTCATGAATATAGATGCAAAAATCCTCAACAAAATAGCAGCAAATTAAATTCGACAATGTTTTAAAAGAAATGTACCATGAACAAGTAGGATTCCAGGTATGCAAGGCTGATTCAGTGTTCAAAAATCAATTAATGTATCACCAGACTAAAGACGAAAAATCATACAATCATATCAATAGATGCAGAAAAGGCTTTTGACAAAATCCAACATCCATTCATAATTAAAACTCTCAGCAAACTAGGACTAGAAGGGAACTTCCAAAACTCGATAAAGAACATCTACACAAAACCTACAGCTAATATGCTAAATGGTGAAAAACCAAATGCTTTCCCACCAGGATCAGGAGCAAGGCAAAGATGCCCCCTCTTACCACTACTTTCCAATATCATACTGGAAGCCCTACCTAATCAGTAAGACAAGAAAAGGGGAAAATGGTATACAAATTGGGGAGGAAGAAATAAAACTATTTGCAGATGACATGATTATCTATATAGAAAATCACAAATAAAAAGAAAAAAGTCCTGGAAGTGTTTCCCCGAAAATAAGACCTAGCCGGACAATCAGCTCTAATGCATCTTTTGGAGCAAAACATTAATATACGACCCGGTCTTATTTTACCATAATTTAAGACCGGGTATAATATAATAATAATATAAAATACCGGGTCTTATATTAATTTTTGCCCCAAAAGACGCATTAGAGCTGATTGTCTGGCTAGGACTTATTTTCGGGGAAACACGATAATAAGCAATTATAGCAAGGTTGCAGTATAAACAGTTAATACACAAAAGTTAATTGTTTTCTTATATACTAGTCATGAACAATTTGAATTTGAAATTTAAAAATCCAATACCACTTATATTAGCACTAAGAAAACTAATTAGGTATAAATCTAACAAAATATACACAAGATATGTATGTATAACTACAAACCTAGCAAAAGAAATAAAAAATTTTAAATACATGGAGATATTCAGTGTACATGGATTGGAAGACTCAATGTTGTCAAGATATCAGTTCTTCCCAATTTGATTTATAGATTCGATGTAATCCCAATCAAAACTCCAGGAAGTTATTTTGTGGATATTAACCAATTTAATCTAAAGTTTAATTGTAAAGGCAAAAGACCAAAAATAACCAATACAATATTGAAGAAGAACGCAGTTGCAGGGCTGACACTACCTGACTTCAAGATTTACTATAAAGCTACAGTAAACAAGACCATGTGGTATTGGTGAAAGAATAAACAACTAGGTCAATGGAACAGACCTATGGAACAGACTAGAGAGACCAGAAACAGACCAACACAAATTGATCTTTGACAAAGAAGCAAAGGCAATTCAATAGGGAAAGAATACTTTTCTGCAAATGGTGCTGGAACAACTGGACTTCCACATGCAAAAACAAAACAGTGAATCTAGACACAGATTTTACAAAAATTAGATCAAAATGAGTCATAGACCTAAATGTAAAACACAGACCTATAAAGAAGATAACACAGGAGAAGATCTAGGTGACCTTTGGTTTGGCAATGACTTTTTTTTTTTTAAGGGGAACAGGACTTTATTGGGGAACAGTGTGTACTTACGGGACTTTTCCAAGTCAAGTTGTTGTCCTTTCAATTTTTGTTGTGGAGGGCGCAGCTTAGCTCCAGGTCCAGTTGCCGTAGTTAGTTGCAGGGGGCGGAGCCCACCATCCCTTGCAGGAGTGGAGGAATCCAACCAGCAACCTTGTGGTTGAGAGCCTGTGCTCCAACCAACTGAGCCATCAGGCCACTTGGAGCTAGCAGCAGCTCACTGACTTCATTCTAGTTGCGGAGGGCACAGCTCGCTGGCCCATGTGGGAATCAAACCGGCAGCCCCATTGCCCAGAGCTCAAGCTCTAACCAGTTGAGCCACCTGTCCGCCCCTGGCAATGACTTTTTTAGATACAACACTAAAAGCATGATCCATAAAAGAAAAAGGTGGATTTCATTAAAATTGAAACTTCTCCTCAAACTTCACCAAAAGACACTGTTAAGAGAATGAAAAAACAAGCCACAGATGGGGAGAATATATTTGCAAAACAATGAAACACCACTGTTACAATGGTTAAATCCAATGGCAAAAATCTAACACACTGACAACACCAAATGCTGGCAAAGATGTGGAGCCACAGAAACTCATTCGTTGCTGGTGGAAATGCCAATTTGGAGGACAGTTTGGAAGTTTCGTAAAAAACTAAATATGCTCTTTCCAAATGATCTAGCAATCCCACTCCTTGGTTGTTACCCAAATGAGTTGAAAATTTACGTCCACACAAAAACCTGCACACGAATGTTTATAACAACCAACATGCCTTTCAGTAAGTAAATTGGTAAGCAAACTGGTACATCTGTAAAATGGAATGTTATTCACCAATGAAACGAAATGAGTTATCAAATCACAGAAAGTCATGGAGAAAACTTAAATGCATATTACTAACTTAAGGAAGCCAATCTGAAAAGGCCACATACCCGTGTGATTCTAACAATGTGACATTATGGAAAAGGCAAAACTGTGGAGACAGTGAAAAGATCGGTGGTGCCAGGAGTTGGGAGGGGTAGATGAGTGGAGGGAGGGTGGAGCACAGAGGATTTTTACAGCACTGAAACTACTATAATGGTAGGTACATGTCCTTCTACATTTGCCGAAATGCATAGAATGTACAACACAGTGAACTCTTATCTGTGCCTTTACTTAGGAATGTATCAATAATGGCTCATCAATTATAACAAATGTTACCACAATAATGCAAGATGCCAATAATAGGGAAAGTGGGGGTGGGAGGATATATGGGAATTCTTTGTATTTTCTGCTCTTTTTCTGTAAACCTAAAGTGCTCAAAAAAAAAGTCTATTAATTGTTATTACTATTAATTTTGTTTTGCTCTGGATTCTGTGTGGAAAACAGAATAGAGAGTTGACAGTGGATTCCCAGAGGACATTTAGTAAAACCACAGAAATAGTCATGGTTAAAGACTGTCGTGCATTAAAATAGTGAGCATGGAGCTGGGAGTGAGCAGGTTCCAGGTGTAAGAATTAGAAGGTGTTAGACCTCCAGCTGATCTCTGTGTGAGGGAAAAGTATGATTCCTTCCTTGGTTTTCTCAGTCCTGCTATTGCCTTGTGTACGATCTGTGTTAAATGTTTGTATACACCAATACCTAGAATTAAATTGTCACTGTAATACTTAATTTTATATGTGTTAAAGTGTACATTTATAAAAATCAACACAAATTATATAAAAATCATGTATATAGTAAATATTTCAATTGTCCCTCAACTTTTATTTCATTCACTTTTCTTCTCTTCGGAAAGGTTAGAAAACTGGGTTTGTTTTTTTCTTTCTTTTAATTATTCTGGTTCCCTTGCACCCAGAGTTCTGAACATAAATTCCATTTTGCCAGTTAGATGCACTTGCCCAAGATTTGGGAGGCAGAAGTGAGTCAGAGACCATCTTCAATATGGCGTCTGGCTGCCACCACTGGTTAGAAAGACTGTAGTTTTCCTGAGATTCGAGTTTTCATTTGCCAGCTTTTTACATGTCTCCAGCTTCTTGATCTAATTTCTTAGTCCCTGGATGCATCTTTAGTCTCATTATTCATTTATATTGAAGTTCAAAAAAGTTCTGGATGATATAGATTTGTTTTCTAGTCTAGATACAATACAACGGCTTATGGCAAATTATAGCTAAATTACACAGTTAAACAATTCCACCATACTCAATATGCAGTGGTAGAAAGAAGACAGGGTAATTAGAATTGAAAGGAATAGGAGAAGGAGGAGAGAGGGAGAGAGAGAAGGAGGATAAAGAAAAGAAAAGAAGTGAGGGGAAAAAAAAGAAACTTGCGTAAGGATGGGAGAGAAATGGAAACATACAATGTTCACCATATACATATAACACACGCTAACTGAAGAGAATAGCAGAGACTCCCTATCTTGCCAGTAACGTGAGTTTTTTGCTCAGCCATGGTTCTATCTGAATCTCCTTTGTCATTCTTACATGACGATGGAGATGAGCAATGAGACTTTTCTCTTCAGGCAACTACATCTCTTTAACTACCTACTTGTTCTTATGAAGGTTCTGCTTTCTTGGAATGATTGACTTAATTTTGTTCCATTTTATTCTCTTAACAAACTGTTATAATTCTACTTCCAGTGAAGGGTTTCCCTTCTAGTACACCCATTCATGTTATATATAAATGGATATATTTATGATATATATGTATATATAGAATATATATGTATATATAAAATATTATAAAATATCTATGTATATATAAAATCAGCCTTTGTTCACTAAATATTGAGTTTGAACAACATACCAGACACAATTCTAGTAGAGAAGAACAAAATAAAAAACTCTGGACCCCTTGGAGCTTATATTGGAAAAAATTAATAATGCAGGAGAGAGATGTGAGCTGGAGGGAGGCTCTTTGTTTTGGCAAGAAGGGATTTTCTAAGAGTACAGATAGTTTATCCATAGTAACAGGAAAGACGTTCATGAAATGGAGACGGTTAATGAAAGGTAGGAGCTTTGGAATTTCTCTTATTTATTTCTCCATCTATGAAATAGAGAAAAGTCATCAACTGAAATTTAGGATGAGGGAGTGTTATGGGCTGAGTTGTGTCCCCTCAGAATTCATATGTTGAAGTTGTAGACCCCAGTACCTCAGGATGTGAGTATATTTGGAGTAAGGTCTTTAAAGAGATAATTCAGTTACTGTGAAGCCTTTAGTGTGGGCTCTAATTCAATATAATGGATGTCCTTGTGAGAAGAGGAAACTTGGACACAGAAGGAGACATGCGAGCACACAGGAAAGACCATGTGAGGACACAGCATGATGGCAGCCTCGGAAGCTCCAGCGACTAATACAGGAAGGGAGGTCTGGCGGTCTGAGAGGAGGACAGTATTAGATGACCGTGTTAGAGAACGAAAATGACTCGAGAATTGTGCTATACTTGATCAAATCTAAGATGCCCGTGATTGTGAGACACACTGTTATTCCAGATTCCACTAACAAAGTGAAAACCCTGCAAATTAAATAGGACATGCCACAGTGGCACGTAGAAGACACATCCTCATTTCAGAGCTACTAAGTGTGAAATGTGTATGTTTTAGATTTGGTGAAATATGGCAGTGTAATTGTTGGGCAGCCTTACGGGCCCACAAGAGATCAGTGGTCATGAAGTGCAGGGAAATTGCATGTGGCAGTAGTGTTCGGCTGTATGGATGTAGGCATAGAGTGGATTTAAATAGTGTTTTGGGAGTTTGAGTCGAAACAGAGTGTTGGTTTTTTAAGTGAGTAAAAGAAAGCAAGAAGGTGACACAGCAGTTAAACATGTATATAAGGGAGTGAGGGAGTGATTATAATGAAAAAGGTAGTTGAAGGGAGCAAGCTGCAAACTTATGGGGAGGGATTTCAAGGAGTAGTATAAGTAATCTGCTTTAAATTAGGGCTTAAAGGGGGATTATGGAATTGCGGTTGATAAAGTCCAGAGTTTGGCAAGAGCGTCAGTAGCTGACATGAGGTGGAGAATGAGATCGTGGGAAAAGTGGTCAAGAAACAAAGAAGCCAAGATTTGAAGAATCATCCACAAGGATGTTGAAATCAAGATAGAAATAGGAGAGTGATAGTGAGCCATGAATTAAAATCTTACAAGAAGGGGTAGGAAGTGAAGTATGCTGGGGAGGGTGAAAGGAAAAGAATAACTCAGAGATCAATAAATAACAGCAACAGGGAGAAGTGAGTGATATAGTCTGATGACATGACAGTCAAAGCTGTGTAGTTTTAAGGAAGCAACAAGAATGGTCTGAAAGTGAAAATGAAAATCAAGAATGACACCTAATAAACTCCAGGCCTCGTGGTACATGGGAGAGAAAATAGCCATCACTTGAGAAGGCTGCAGGGCAATCAGTGTTCTCCGGAAAGAGCCACATTTCAGTCAAAGCAAGAAGGCCAAGGGAACACAACTCTACCTTAACACACAGAGTATGGCATTCTAAGGTCAGAATTATTTCCCTTAGATGTTGCAGAAACTTTTAGCATCCTGTGTTAGTGTGACAGATCGGATGCCAGTCTGATTCTCTTTCTTTTGTAGATAGTCTGTTTTTGCTAGCTCCTCAATAAAGCCAAAGTTCCATTAAATTTAAAATTCCAAGATATTACTTTGATGTAGTTCAACTGTAAATTTTTTACATCTTGTTTTGCATTCCGTGAAACTCTTCAATTAGAAGACTGATGTCTCTTTCAACCCTGGGGAAATTGTCTTCCAATATTTCTTTATTTATTTCTCTCCATTCTCTCCATTCTCTACTTTTGGAACTCTTATCGATGAACGGTGGGATATCTAGATCTATCCTCCGTTTCTTAATTTTCCTTTTACACTTTTCTTCATTTAAATTTTTAGTGGTGAATTTTAGACAGGATCATCCTAGCATCTCTCAGCTTGATGTTCAGGCTCACTAATTTGATCTTCAGCTGTGGATATTCTGTTTTACAGCCCATCCACTTTTTTGTTTGCAATCATGTTTTTAAATACAATAACTCTGACTCATACTTTTGTCCACATTTTTGTTTTTTAATTAATGCTTACTAATGATTATAGGTAACACTCCAACATTCCATCTACCCTGGTCTAAGTCAGGCTGGTCATTTCGTTCCCCTTTTCAGTGATTGACTTGCAGTGTGTATGTAGCTCAATTTTGGCTTATGAGATGTACTTCTGAAGAGATGATGCTTCTTGCTCTAGAGAACTTTGTCTGACTGGGATGCCTGGAATTGCCACAACAATCTTGCCACTGTGCTGAAGATGAAACTGACACTCAGAGAAAGACAGAACCAAGAGAACTACAAAGAAGTAAGCCTGCAGTCCTGAAATACCGTGTCTGAAGCCTAACCTATTCTGGATTTATGTGAGAAAATAAATTTCCCTATTGATTATGCAACTTTTAGCTGGATTTTCTGTTATTTGCAGCCAAACACATCCTGACTTTGTACAGAGTATAATTAAATGAAGTGGGGTGCTTCAAGTAGCAAATCCTAGAATGTGGAATTGGCAAGGTAAAAGAGATAGAGAATTGGGTTCTGATGACCCTTAAATTTGATAAATTGTTACCTTACACATTGAGACACTAACCATGTACCTACGGAAGTGTAGTATTATGGAAAATGGTAGGGGAAAAATTCAAGCTGTTGAAATATGTTGGCTATTTCTTATAATATGCATCCAGCTGAAGGAGGCCTATCTGAAAGCAGACATCCCCTCCAGCTGTGGCCTGTAATGTGATTCTCTGCCCCAGGAAATAGAAGACATAGCAGGAGATAAGATTGAGGGAGAAAAGATAAACTTTGTTACTCCTTTCTCAGATCTATAGGACTATGAAATCATTCCTTCCTACCAGAGGCCATGGTTTCAAATTGCCTTAAGGCCAGATATCATTAAATAGAAGGTCAGAGGGATGAATAGGTTACAAAAATGAGCATGGAATGAAGGCTATCTATTATGCTGTCACACTGTTTCATGAGAAAGATTATACCAAAAAAGGAAAAGGGGTGATTCAGTTAGTGATTCATTCAAAGGGGTGATTCATTTTAACCATTAGCATAGTTGCAATTATAACCAGAATTTTGTTAACTATAAATGTAATACTTATTTTCATAGCTTTCATAATCGTTGAAGATCAAGTACCAATCAGACTTTTTCCCCATTATGGAATTCTCCTCTGCCCTTCCCCCCCTCCTAACTCCTCCCCCCATCCCCATTGTAAGTGATTCTCTGTAACTAGGTTTTTGTTTCACTAATTATATTGGCATACAAAAGACCTCCTATATTTAGTGTCCCTGAACTTGAAAACTCTGGAGTATTTCACAATGTGGTAGTTTGCTCCTAAGTTTTTAGTTGTTTATTATACTAGTTCCTCCAACTTCATTTGTTCTCTACCAAGAATTTTCAAAAACTTCTAGGACACAGAGGCCTATGTCCCAGTGCTATTATTGAATTGTTACAAACACATACACACATTTTGGGAGGAGAGTGTGCTCATATGCTAGTCTGTCCTGGCACCAATTTCTTAAAGAAAGTTTTCATGTGGGCCTTAAAATAAGTGGTTCTGTATGGACTCTGAAGCCAGACTGACTGTTATGAATTGAATGTCCCCCCACAAATTCATATACTGAAGCACTAACCCCCAGTGTAGCTATATATGGAGTAAGGAAGTAAGAAAGGTTAAATGAGGTGATAAGAGTAGGGACCTGATCCAATAGGATTAGTGTCCTTGTTAAAAAAGAAGACACCAGAGATCTGGCTTTCTCTCCATGAACTCCAAGAAAAGGCCATGTGAGGACCCAGCAAGAAGGCAGCCATGTACAAGCTGGGAGGAAATTCTCACCAGAAACTGAACCCTGCTGGTCCTTGATCTGGGACTTCCAGCCTCCAGAACTATGAGAAATAAATTTCTGTTTAAGCCACCCAGGCTGCAGTATTTTGTTATGGCTATGTTCAAATCCCAACCCTGGGACTGTGGTCAATTTGTAGAATGTCTCTTTATCAGTACAGTAGTCCCCCTTATCCATGTAGGATACGTGCTGTGCCCCGCAGAGGATTCCTGAAACTGCAGATAGTACCGAACCCTGTATGATAACCAAGGCATAGACAGCTACTAAGCAACTTACCAACAGGTAGTGTATAAAAGGTAGATACAGAGAGTAGTCCAAGATGGTGTATTAGGTAAACGCTATGCCTACTGCATCCCAGGATCACACCAAAATTAAAAATAAATTACAGAACAATCAACCTCAAGAATCATCTGAAGACTAGCTGAACAGAACCATTATAACTAAGGATATAAAGAAAAGGCCACATCGAGACTGGTAGGAGGGACGGAGATGCGAAACGGGCTGACCCCAAACCCTCAGAGAGAGGTTGAACACCAGGAGGGACATTTCAGGGGCAGAGGTCCCCCCCAGAAGAGGGTGGGGTCCCAGCCCCATTCCAGGCTCCCCAGCCCAGGCTTCCTGTGCCAGGAAGAGGAGTTCCCATGGCATCTGGCAGTGAAAATCAGCAAGGACTCTGTCTGCCCTTCCCAGTGGAGCAGAGGGCAATTGGAAACCCAGAGCTGGCACGTGGACTAGCTGGTGGGCACTCACCTGGTCTCTGGAGGAGGGGCAAGAGCTCGGGCCCAGGGATGTGCAGAGAAGGACTGAGTTGTGTGGCATCAATGTGGGAGCTGGAGTGACAGGAGCCGTTGTTGTCCCTGTGTGGAGCCTGCACACGTGTGGCCTACAGGAGGGTGCCATCTTTTCAGTGCTGAGCCCTCCCGCAAAGGGACAAGTCAGGGACTGCGTGCATTTGCCTGGTGGAATCCACGCATGCACACCACCTTGGAGATGCCCTGGGTCCCTGAACCCGCATAACAGGTGCTACATCACCTGGGAGACTCTTGACTGCTGGGCTGCTGGCAGAAGTGTGTTTGAAGTGGGCAGATGGCCTGCGATGGCCTGCGAAAACGTTGGCAGTAACCCAAGACGAGCACGTCTCTTGTGCAGCTCTTGGGAACCTGAGGGCCTGAGAAAGGCAGTGGCTGGCTGTGATGTTCTCAGGGCATTTTTGCAGGGTGGTTACAGGCCCAGCACCAGTGCGGGAGCTGAAACTGCATTGACTTTTTAGAAAACACCAACCACAACCCTTAGCTCCCTGTACCAGCCCCCCACACAACACCCCGATCCACCTAGAGCTGCATTGCCAGGGCCTGCACTCTGGGTGCCTGGTTGGCCGGCCCTGCCCCACAGTCATCAGAGGACTTCTACAGCAGCAGTCAGTCAGTGACAGCCTGGAGAGATTTTGGTGGTGGACAGTGACCCAAACCTGCGCCACAGCCACTCTTGGGCAGCTCTTGGGGATTTGCTGGCCTGAGGCATGTGGTAGCTGGCTGCAGTGTTCCTAGGGCACTGTGCGAAGTGGTCACAGGCTGGGCACTGGTGTAAGAACTGAATCTGCATCAACTTTGTAAAAACCACCAGCCACGTATTGTGACTCCCTAGGACTCCACCCCACCCAGCTAGTGCTGCATCACCAAGGGCACTCTTAACACCGGATCAACTACACCAGCATGCACATCTAAGGAGGCTCTTTTAATGGATGGGCGTTATAGGCAGCCGGCAGGTAGCAATAGGCCTAGGGGCCTCTGAGCCTCTTGCTAAGCTGCCTCAGGCCCACTATTGGTGGCAGCTAGCCTCAGTTTACAGTGAGGCTGTCCCTACGTGCCTCCATGTCCAGCACAGGCAGCAGCCAACCACATATAGCTTTGTGGTCCTACCAGGTAGCCATGGGCTAGTCACAAGCAAGACTGAAATTAGCCTGCACAGAAGACTCTCCCAAGAGATACCAGAAACAACACACCCAAAGGCCAGCTTCAGGCCACCAGAGCACTACCTGGTTAGTGGCATGCCCAAAGGGGGATCTAAACAGGCACAAGAGCCTGCAGAGGTGATGCCTCCTCTGAGGAGTCAGCCCCCACACAGCAGCTCATACACTGTGGGCATAGCCAATCCTCACAGTCAGTCAACCTGGGAGTCAATCCCACCCACTAATGGGCCAAAAGCAATCAAGGCTCAACTACAACAGGAGAACACACACAACACACTGTAGGACAATGCACAAGAGTTAGGGAAACTGCTTCATTGGACCACAAAGGACACATAACTACATAAGGCCAAACAGCAAAAACTGAGAGACATAGGATATCTACCAAATACACAGAAGCAAATACATTCTGGCAGCCAGAATGAGGGAACAAAAAAAGTCTCAAATGAAAGAACAGGGAAAACCTCCAGAAATAGAACTGAATGAAATGGAGGCAACCAACCTACCACAGACAGAGTTTAAAACACTGATTATAAGAATGCTTAAGCATCTTCGTGAGAATTTCAACAAAGAAATAGCAGATATAAAGAAGGACATAGAAACCACAAAAAAAGAAACAGTCATAAATAAAGAAAACAATAACTCAAATAAAGAATATATTAGAAAGAAACAACAACAGATTAGATGAAGCAGAGAATGGAATCAGTGATTTAGAAGACAAGGTAGCAGAATACACTCAATTGGAACAACAAAAAGGAAAAAGAATACAAAACAATGAAGATAGTTTAAGGGACCTATGGGGCAACATTAAGCTTAACCACATTTGTACCATAGGAGTATCAGAAGAAGAGTGGGAGCAAGGGATCGAGAATCTATTTGAAGAAATAATGACTGAAAACTTTCCTAACCTGGTGAAGGAAATAGACATATAAGCCCAGGAAGCACAGAGAGTCCTAAACAAGATGAACCCAAACAGATCCACACCAAGACACATTATAATTAAAATGGCAAAGGTTAAAGACAAAGAGAGAATCCTAAAAGCAGCAAGAGAAACCCAACTAGTTACTCACAAGGGAGCTCCTATAAGACTATCAGCTGATTTCTCAACAGAAACTTTGCAGGCCAGAGGGAGTGGAAGGAAATATTCAAAGTAATGAAAAACAAGGGCCTACAACCAAGACTACCCACAAGGCTGTCATTTAAAATTGAAGGAGAGATACAGAGCTTCCCAGACAAGAGAAAGCTAAAGGAATTCATTACCACCAAACCAGGATTACAAGAAATGTTAAGAGGACTTCTTTAAGCAGGGGAAAGGAAAAACAAACAAAGATCAAAAATGTAAATAATAAAATGGCAATAACGATATATCTATCAATAATCACTTTAAATTTAAATAGATTAAATGCTGCAGTCAAAAGACAGGGTAGTTGAGTGGATAAGAAAACAAGACTGATGCATATGCTGTCTACAAGAGACCCATCTCAGATCAAAAGACACACAGAGATTGAAAGAAAATGAATGGCAAAAAAAAAAGTAAATGAATGGAAAAAGATATTTCACGCAAATGGAAACAAGAAAAAAACAGGGGTAGCAATATTTATATTAGACAAAATAGACTTTAAAATAAGGACTGTAATAAAAGACAAAGAAAAACATTACATAATAAAAGGATCAATCCAACAAGAGGACATCATCTAGTAAACATTTATGCACCCAACATAGGAGCACATAGATATGTAAAATAAACATTGATAGACATAAAGGCAGAGGTCAACAGTAACACAATCATAGTAGGAGACTTTAATACCCCACCTGACACCAATGGACAGATCTTCCAGACAGGAAACCAACAGGGAAACGGCAGCCTTAAATGACACACTGGACCAGATGACTTTAATATTTTTAGAGCATTTCACCTCAAAGCAGCAGAATATATATTCTTTACAAGGGCACATGGAACATTTTCCAAGATAGACCACATGTTAGGCCACAGAACAAATCTCAATACATTTAAGAAGATTGAAATCATATCAAGTATCTTCTATGATCATACTGATATGAAACAATAAATCAATTATAAGAAAAATACTTAAGAACAAACAAACACATGGAGGCTAAATAACATGATAATGAATGGGTCAATAATGAGGTAAAGGAAGAAATCAAAAGATACCTTGAGACAAACAAAAATGAAAACTCAACGACCTAAAATTTGTGGGACATGGCAAAAGCAGTCCTAAGAGGGAAATTCATAGCAACGCAGGCCTACCTAAAGAAACAAGAAAATTCACAAATCAACAGCCTATCTTTAAACCTAGGGGAACGGAAAAAGAATAGCAAACAAAGCCCAAAGTGAGTACAAGGAAGGAAATAATAAAGAGCAGAGTGGAAATAAACAAAATAGAGACCGCCCCCCCCCCCAAAAAAAAGATCAATGAAACCAAGAGCTGGTTTTTTGAAAAGATAAACAAAATTGACAAACTTTTAACCAGACTCATCAAGAAAAAAAGAAAGGACCCAAATAAATAAAATCAGAAATGAAAGCGAAGTAACAACAGACATACAAAACATTTTAAGAAAATACTACGAGCAACTATATGCCAACAAATTAGAGAATTTGGAAGAAATGGATAAATTCCTAGAAGCATACAATCTTCCAAGGCTGAATCAAGAAGAAACAGAAAATCTGAATACATTGATTACTACCAACAAAATTGAATCAGTAATCAGTAAGCTCTCAACAAACAAAAGTCCTGGACCAGATGGCTTCACAGGTGAATTTTACCAAACATTCAAAAAAGAATTAATACCTATTCTCCTCAAACTGTTCAAAAAAAAAAAAATCCAGAAAGACAGAAGGCTCCCAAGCTCATTTTACCAGACTACCATTACCCAGATTTGAAAAACAAACACATTACAAAAATAGAAAGCTATAGGCTGATGTCCCTAATGAACATAGACGCAAAAATCCTCAACAAAATATTAGTGAACTGAATTCAGCAATACATTAAAGTGATCAAACACCATGCACAAGTAGGATTCATTCCTGGTATGCAAGGTTGGTGCAATATCCACAAATCAATTAACATGATACACCACATTAAAAAAATGAAAAATAAAAATCATATGGCCATATCAATAGATGCAGAAAAAACATTTGACAAAATCCAGCACTAATTTATGATAAAATCTTTCAGCGAAGTGGGAATGGAGGGAACATATTTCAACATAATAAAGGCCACATATGATAAACCAACAGCTAACATCACTCAATGGGAAAAGCCATAAGCATTCCCCTTAAGATCAGGAACAAGAAAATGTTGCCTACTTTCACCTCTTTTACTCAACATAGTACTGGAAGTTCTAGCCACAGCAATCATACAAGAAAAAGAAATAAAAGGCATTCAAATGGGAAAGGAAGAAGTAACATTGTCATTATTTGCAGATGACATACTATATAGAGAGAACCCCAAAGATTCTGCCAAAAAACTATTACCATGTGTACCTGAAAATAAGACCTAACCAAACAATGTGCTCGAATGTGTCTTTTGGAGCAAAAACTAATATAAGACCCAGCATTATATTATTACTATTATATTACATTATATTATATTATTATATTGTATTGTATTGTATTATATTATATTATACCCAGTCTTATATTATGGTAAAATAAAACCAGGTCTTATATTAATTTTTGCTCCAAAAGGCGCATTAGAGCTGATTGTCCGGGCGAGGTCTTATTTTTGGGGAAACGTGGTAGAACTGATAAATAAATTTAGTAAAGTAGCAGGATACAAAATAAAAATTCAGAAATTTGTTGTATTTTTAAACACCAATAATGAACTATCAGAAAGAGGAATTGAGAAAACAATCCCAATTACAATTGTATTTTAAAATACTTAAGAATGAATTTCACCAAGGAAGTAAAATACCTGTACTCAGAAAATTATAAGACATTGAAGATAAAAATTAAAGAAGACAAATAAATGGAAACAAATAAATGGAAACATATACCACACGTATGGGTAAGAAAGATTAATATAGTTAAAATGTCATACTACCCAAAGCAATATGTAGATTCCACACAATCCCTATCAAAATACCAATGGCATTTTTCACAGAACTAGAACAAATCATTCTAAAATTTATACGGAACCATAAAAGACCCCGAATAGCCAAGGCAATCGTCATAAAGAAGAGCAAAGCTCAAGGTATCATGCTACCTGATATCAAATTACACTACAAAGCTATAGTAATCAAAACAGCATGGTACTGGCATAAAAACAGGCATATAGATCAATGGAACAGAATAGGGAGCCCAGAAATAAATCCATGTCTATATGGTGATTTAATCTACGACAAAGGAAGCAAGAATTTACATTGGGGTAAAGACAATCTATTTAATAAATGGTGCTGGGAAAACTGTACAGATATATGCAAAACAATGAAACTGGACCACCTTCTTATGCCATATACAAGAATAAACTCAAAATGGATTAAAGACTTAAATGTAAGACTCGAAACCTTAAAACTCCTAAAAAATATATAGGAAGTAAACTGTTAGACATTACCCTTTAATATTACCAGTGTAATATTTTTACTGATATTGGGCAACAGAAGCAAAACACGTGGGACTACATCAAACTAAAAAGTTTTTTCACATCAAAGGATACCATCAACAAAACAAAAGGACATCCTACTGAATGGGAGAAGATATTTGCCAATAATACATCTGATAAGGGGTTAATATCCAAAATTAACATTTCTCCAAAGAGGATATACAGATGGCCAATAGACATCTGAAAAGATGCTCACCGTCATTAATCATCAGAGAAATGCAAATTAAAACCACAATGAGATATCACCTCACACCTATCAGAATGGTCATCATCAGTAAATCAGCAAATAAGTGTTGGCAAGGATGTGAAGAAAAGGGAACCCTTGTGCACTTTTGATGGGATTGCAAATTGGTGCACCCACTATTGGAAACAGTATGGAGGTTCCTCGAAAAATTAAAAATAGATCTATTATATGACCCAGCAATTCCACTCCTTGGTATTTATTCAACAAAATCCAAAACACTAATTCAAAAAAATATATGCACCTCTATGTTTACTGCAGTGCTATTCACAATAGCCAAGATAGGGAAACAACAGAAATGCCTCAATAGACCATTGCATAAATTAATGGTGGTACATTTATACAATGGAATATTACTCTGCCATTAAAAAAAATAAAATAAAATCTTCCCATTTGCAACAATATGGATGGACTTAGAGGGTATTATGCTAAGTGAAATAAGTCAGAGTGAGAAAGACAAATACCATGTGATCTCACTTATAGGTGGAATCTAAAGAACAGAATAAACAAGCAAACAACACAAAAATAGATTCATGGAGGAAAAAACTGATGGTTGCTAAATGGGAGGGGTTTTGGAGATGGGTAGAAGGTGAAGGGATTAGAAATTGGTAGTCACAAAATAGTTCATGGGGATGTGAAACCCAGTATGGGGAATATAATCAATAAGGTTGTAGACTATGTAGTGTGTCAGATGGGTACTGGACTTATCAGGGTGATTACTTCATCAATTGTGTAAGTGCCTAATTACTGCACTGTACACCTGAAACTAATATAAAATAATACTGAATGTCAACTATAATTATGTGTAAAAAATGTATGCAAGTGCCAAAACATGTATACAAGTGGACACTTTGGTCAACGTTGCTCAAGCAGTAGGTCTCCATAATCAGAAGTTTCTGGACGCTGATGGTAACCACTTTGAACATCTCCTGTAATTGCAGAAGTCAAACGTGACTTGTATTTATCTTTTGTTATCAGTATATATTGAGTATTACAATTTTAATAATTTTTTCCTTTCTTAAAATGTGTATACATTTTTTTGGCATCCTATGTGTGTGTGTGTGTGTGTGTGTGTGTATATATGTCAGACGGATAGTAGACTTGGGGGTGTTATCCCTTTGTGAGGGGTGTAAATGTCTAATCATGTTGTTTTGTAACCTGAAACTAATAATAAAATAAAATAAATAATTAAATAAAGGGTAAATACACTGGACAAAGAGATGAGTCATGCTGGGAGGGATGGAGCAGGTCAGTGTGAGATTTCATCACACTACTCAGGTGGGATATTTTAAATTTCTGAATTGTTTATTTCTGGAATTTTCCATTTGATATTTTCCAGCCACTGTTGACTGTAGGTAATGGAAACTGTGGAAAGTGAAATCATGGATAAGGGAGGATGACTGTATCCTCTTCTGTAAAATGTAGTTTTTTGTCTTGTTTTTTTAATATATTTTTTTATTGGGGAACAGTGTGTTTCTCCAGGATCCATCAGCTCCAAGTCATTGTCCTTCAGATTAGTTGTGGAGGGTGCAGCTCAGCTCCAAGTCCAGTCACCATTTTCAATATTTAGATGCAGGGGGCGCAACCCACCATCCCATGTGGAATTGAACCAGCAACCTTGATGGCTCTAACCAACTGAGCCATCTGGCCACCCCTGTAAAATGTAGTTTTGAATAGTATCTACTTCATAAGAGTTATGAGGATTAAATAAGTTAATATTTATAAAGTGTTTAGAACACTACCCAACCCACAGTAAACACCACAAAGTATTGGTTAAAGAATCAACTATAGCAAATGCAGTAGTAATTTCAGATTTCCTATAGTGTCCTTTGATAAAAAGCTGAAAGCTGAACAGAAATATTTTAGTTAAGGCAATTTTACTATCAGGATGATGATGGAAATTCTGAAGGTCTAGCTTGATCTGAGGTACTACTTAGAGTAAGTGCAAGAATACATGAACTTCTTCCTAAATTTAATGAAGTAATGTTAGTGCTTTTGTGTTTTGTTCAACGTCATAAAAAATCAATTTTTTTCTACAAGTTTTGCTTTTATCCCTTTTGCATTTAGGCCTATGATTTATCCCAAATTAATTATTTGAATATGATGTGATATAGGGCTCAAGCTTCATTCTCCTCCCCACATGGATACCAATTACCCCAGCAACATTTTTAGCAAAGATTGCTTTATCTCCCCTGAATTTCATGTAGGTGAAAGTGTATGTGAGGGTCTGTTTCTGAACTTGTATTAGTTCAAAATCTTGGGAGCTTCCCAGATGAAATCTGACACAGGCCCCCATACACAGAGGGCAAAGAGAGACTGAAGAAAGAGCAGACCACTGGAGATAGGCAGACGACAGATGTAAAAAGCAAGGGAACTTACCGTGTTTCTCCGAAAATAAGACCTAGCTGGACAACCAGCTCTAATGCGTCTTTTGGAGCAAAAATTAATATAAGACCCAGTGTTTATTATGTTATATTATATTAGAGACCCAGTCTTATAGTAAAATAAGACCAGGTATTATTATTACACTATATTACGTTGTATTATATTCCCGGTCTTCTAGTAAAATAAGACCAGGTCTTCTATTAATTTTTGCTCCAAAAGACGCATTAGAGCTGATTGTCTGGCTAGATCTTATTTTCGGGGAAACACGGTAGTACGAAGCCTGTCTTGGTCTCTGCAAGAGGAGTCGATTTCAACCCTCCCACTGGAATCTTAAAAGTTTATATAGAGTCCTTAATGAGTTCAGTCACATATACCGCCCAGTTAAGCTCAACAAAACATTTCTCTGAAGTCTGTGTCCTTAAAAACTCCCACTGTGGGAACAATGGGCAGAACTTATATTCCAAGCACAGGGGGTGTGGAGTCTCCGACTGCCCAGATGGAGCTCAGTGTCAGCCAGTGGTCACATTTTCAAAGACCTTCAACAACCTATATATTCTGTTCTATTGCTCTCTGTCCATATTTGTGCCAATACCTCACTATCTTAATAGCTGTTACTTTATATTAAGCATTGGTTAGAAAAAATTCTTTGAACTTTGTTCTTCCTCATGGTTGCCTTAGCTATACTAGTTCCTTTGCATTTGCACAACTTTAATGTCAACATGTCAATTTACACATTAGCGTGAGTATGCGCACACACCAATCTGCTGAGTTTCTGATAGATAGCCCCATGTGAGCAGAATTGACATCATAATATTGAGACTTCCAACCTGTGAGCTAGTGCACTGTCTCGCACTCTCACTCATCCTCCATAGCTTTAGATTTTTAACTACTCTCAACAAAGTTTTGTAGTTTTTAGTATAGAAGTGCATCTTTTGTAGAATTTATTCCTAAGTATTTGATTTTTTATGCTAATGTAAGTGATGTTTAATGAATTTCATTTTCCAATTTTGCTAACATAAAAATGATTTTTGTATATTGATCTTTCATTCGGTTTTCTTGCTGAATTATTTGTGGATTCTTCCATATTTTCTATATACAAAATCACGTCATCCACAAATAGACAGATGTTTTTTCCTTTCCAATCTTTACATGTTTTATGGCTCAGGCCACTAGTAAAATATTGACAGGAAGTAATGATAGTAAACATCCTTGTCTTGTCTGGACCTCAGGGAGAGTGTGTTCAACATTTCCCCACTAGCTTTGTTACTGTAGGTATTTTATTATTATCAAAATAAGAAAGTTCCCTTCTATTTCAAGTCTGCTGAGAACTTTTATCATAAATGGATGTTTAATCTTACTTGAGATGATGCTATCTCAAAATTGTTAATAAGAGTATGAACTGTCTGGTTTCCTTACTATAAAGCTTAGAACAGGGAAAAGTACCCTAAAGTGATAACAGTTGGAAAAGTAGTTCCTTCGAGGAGTAAAGATTGGGAAGGAGCACGACCATCTGAAGTAACAGACATGCTCTCCACCGTGATCTAGGAGGTGGTTACATGTGTACAAACGTAATTAAAAATTTATTAGGTGAACTTAATATTACCTTAATTAATACATTATACTTACATAAAAGCTTTAAAGTACAATTAAAAATAAAGTTTAACATGTGATTCTGATGCCCACACGAGCCTGATGCGCACATGAGACTGTGCAGGTGCGGCCTGAGAGCCAATCTGAACGCTTGGTAGAGACCAAAATATCCGAAGCGAATGGTTCCAACGCTAGAAGACATACCATTTCCTCCTAGCAATTGTAGAATTAGCTTACCATCATCCCTTCCCATGGAGACAGAGAAATCATTTCTCTAAATTTGAAAATAAAATCTAATGTTTAAAAGAAAAAGAACAGATGAACTACATATACTTCAGATAGTTCTCCAGTAATCACTTCTTTCAGATATTTAAGATGGAACTAGATAGAAGATAGTTCAAATATTTTATATTCTGTGGAAAACGTTAATGGTGAATATTGCTATTTGTTGACTGAAACCATTATCTTCCAACATAAAAATTTATTTTATTACAAAGACATTTTTCTTGAGATAAAAAATAAGTTATCAGTGACGAAACATGATTTTCCCCCTCACCACACCTTCCCAATCTAACAGCATCAAATATTCATAAGACAATTACTATAGACCAGGCACTATGAAGTTACTCACTCCTGAGAATTTTAGGTATTGTACCCATTTCGCAAAAGTAAAAACTGAGACTCAGTGTTTCATAACTTGTCTAAAGTTATATAGATTAATGGTAAAAGCTAGGATTTGAACTGGCTTGTAAGCCTGCTTTTCAAACCAATATGCTCTATAATAACCCATAACAAGCTTGAGTTTTCAAATTCTTTTTCTATGCACTATATATAGACATATTTTTTTAACCAAATGGAGTCATACTATACTTTTATCCATAATATTTAATCATTCTCCTATAAATATTTAAGATACTTACTCATTACTTTATATAAATGATACATGGGTTATTTCTGATTAACAGATTCTCATAAATGGAATTGCTAGGTCAAACAAAGTATATTTTCACTTCCTCAGTATTTTTAATTTTTGTCATTCAGACCCATGAAAATGTGTAGTTTCAACATTTGTCTTTTCTTCACTTTATTTTACTTGTGTATAACAAACTGTTCCAGGAATCTCAATATCTGGTAAAGCAAGTCCAAATTCTTGTTTTTTTCAAAATGAGCTATTCTTGGCTCTTTGTTCTTCTATGTAAATGTTTCTAGCAACTTGCTCAAATTTCGTATTATTGCTAATAATTTATCTGTAGGTTCTCTTGGATGTTCTACACAGTCATATAGTCTGCCATCAACAATTTTTTCTTCTTTTCCAAACCTCGTTTTTCTTTCTCTTCCTTCCTCCCTCCATCTACCCCTCTCTTTCTTAACTGGGTAACAAAGATCAGCCACAAAATGTTTAACCCCTGTAATGATGGGCGTGCTCATCCATTCCTAACCTTAAAATGCATGTGTCTAACATTCTACCCAAGCATGTTTTCAGCAGTACATTTTGGAAACGTTTATAATAGTTATGTAACAGGACAGAAACATCATTATTTTTTAACTGTCTAAAATCATGAATTTTAGTACCAAAAAAGAGGAAGTACGTGTTCAGAATAAAGTGAAAGTGCAAATTTCATTTTATATAGGAAACAGCCTGTAGCAACTCATTCCTGAAGTCATTCATTCAAAAAATAGATTTAAATATCTTTGAAATATTTAAAGCTAAATAGAAACAGTCTGTATACATTACAAATCAACAAAAGACACCAAAGTACAAATATAAAAAGAGAAAATGAAAATCAGTTTACCAAAAGATTAAAAGCAAAGCCAGCAATGTAGTATTAAAAATATATTTTTAAAGGGAAGTGGAGAGTATAACATAAACTGATAGAAGCCCACATAATGGTGGTAATATTAAAATCGGCCTTAGCAGAATTCGAAATGTTAAAAGAAACTTCAATAAATGGAAAAAAGAATACACATTTATGAACTGGTATATGCTGAATATAGCACTGAACATATAAAGCAAAATATAGAGGGTACCAAAAAAATGTATACATATTTTAAAAAAGGAAAACCTATTAAAATTGTAATATTCAATATATACCAATAATAAAAGATGAATACAAGTCACTTCTGCAATTACAAGAGGTGCTCAAAGTGGTTACCATCAGCATCCAGACACTTCTGATTACGGAGAACTACTGCTTGAGCATCGTTAACCAAAGTGTCCATTTGCATATATATATTTTTTTGGTAACCCCATATATATGTGTGTGTGTATATATATATATATATATATATATATATATATATATATATATACACATACATATATATATGAAAATACACAAAGCAGTGTAAGAATTTATTTTACATGTCTTACTCCTTGGAGATATAGAGAATCTCACCAGTGTTTAATTCATAATATTGATTTAATGGTTATATGAAAATTGTACCAAAGGACATACCCATTCTAGCAGCCGGAAAATATTTACAAAAGTTGTTTGATTAGCAACCTAAAAAGAAATCCTTAATAAATTCGCAAAGCAAACTACACGTAATACAAATTATAAGTTATTAACAAAAACTAAACTAAAAATTAAAATAAAGCCAACCACCTGGAAGTGGAAACACACTATCCTAAATAATTCTTGGGTCAAACAAGCAATCAAATTTGCAGCCAACAAATATTTAGAAAATAATGAAATTAAATACAACATTCCTAACCTACAAGATGGAGCCAAAGAAATTATCACAGAATTTATAACATTAAAATGGTTTCTTTTAGAACTGGAAGAAAAATAAATGGACCAATTATTCAACTCAAGAGGTAGAAATAAATAAGGGAAGTAGAAGGAAGGAATCAAAGCCAAAATGCTGAAATAAATTAGAAATAAATGATAGATTATTATCCCCTGGTGGTAAGAAAGTGGATGAAGATAGAAAGGCGCAAATTGTAGTTGTCTAGTCATGAGAAAAGACACTTAAAAGATATTTAATAATAGATGATATGTGTATTTAAAACACTGAAAGTATTAAGTGCACCTATATGCTGAAAGCATTTTAAATACAAGGTAGACTGTATGACGAATTTCCAGCAAAAGGATAATTACCAAGATTTAGTCAAGAAACATAAGCTTGAACACAGCAAGAACACATGGGGAAATAGAAAAATTGTGAATTACCTTCAAGAAAAGAGGTGGATCTGCATATAAATAAAACAGCATCACTTCAGTAAACAGATAATCGTAGGACATATAAACTATTATAAAGCAAATAAAACATGAAATAGTTTTCCAGTTTATTCTGGAAAGCTATCAAAACTAGACATCTCTTATGAATAAATATAAATACAAAATACTAAATACAGGGCTAGTCAATAGAATAGAGCAGCATTTTTAACAAAAAGCTCAATATTAGATTCTATTAATGAAATTGGTGTCTACCATCAACAGATCAAAGGAGAAAATCCCCAAGCGGTAGACACTGAAAAGCATCTGATAAAAACATTTAACATCTGATACTAATAAATGGACTTCCCAAAGATTTTTTCTTAACATACTGAAGTATTCGAATCTACAGTTTAAATTATAAACACTAAAAATTAATAAAATCAAAAACAAGAATTCCCATTATCATAACCAACTGAAAATTAAAAATATGTGACTTTTTAAAAATCACATGATGACAGCTTTCCTATATAAGCAGTGACATTTAAATTATTGCAATACTTATAATCATGTGAAGAGTCCATTTCTAAAAGCAACAAAAATATTTTTAGAAGCTTTAAAAAACCCAACATATCAGAACTATAAAGAAAATTCTTAACTTTTAATGAGGGGCGTGCGCGCGGGCGTGCACGCGCGCGCGCGCGCACACACACACAATTCTATGCTTTCAATGTAGAGACCCCCCCATCAAAACACATCTCTATATTTAAGATTATAGTTTAAAAAGGGCTACCTTCCTTATATAAACTGCTCTTCAAAGCGACAAACACCTAAAAACTAAGCATAGGAATAAAAATTAAGCATAGTTAATAAAAGACACCTGGCTAACATGAAATAATGACTTTCACTAGTAATCAAAGAAATATTAATTAAAACAAGTTAACGTGTCAAATGGCAAAGATTGAAAACTTTTAAATACACAACATAGCTAAATGAAAACAGGAAGTAATAGGAACATAAAACTTGCACTTGTCTTGAGGGCAATTAGAATGCAGCAAAATATTAGAAGTGCATTCTGTAGACCAGTAATTCCAAAGAAATTATGTATGCTTGTATGTATGTATTTATTTGGATTTTCATCAATTATTATTTATAACAGAAAATTAGAAATATTTTTGGTCCAGCAATAAGGAATTTTTAAATTATGGTTCTATAAGGAATAATTTAGAACCATTAAAGAGGGTAGAATTATTGACATAGAAGAATGTTCACAATATATTATTGAGAAAAATTAATTAATTATATTGGCAATATAATCCCATGGCTTGGAAAAAAAAAGTAGATATGCATTCACATACATTCCTCAAAGGCAAAATATTAATGGTGGTTAGCTTTGTACTTGCTCCTATGTTTTCAAATATGTACAAATGTAAAAAGGAAAAAATAAGGGCTAGTTTTAAGTTTGTCAATAAAACATACCATAGTAGCTAACAAGTGGTCATCTTTATCAGATAAGATTATCCTAAGTCTGTTCTGCAGATAAGCAAGAAGAAAACAAGGCTAAAAATGGCCTGGAATTCTTAATGGCAGTTAATTTACAGACTATCAAATACAGCCTTTAAAAAAAAATGGCTTATATTAAACACATTAGGTTTAACAGTTACAAAACATTACCAAAAGTTCTTGCAGAAAAAGAACACCTTTACAATAAATTAATTGTGAAGAAAGAATAAAAACTACACAGCCTCATTGTTTTTTGTGGGGTTTTTTTGAGGGCGCAGCTCTGGCCCATGCAGGGATTGAACCCAGAAACGTTGGTGTTATTAGCACCACGCTCTAACCAACTAAGCTAATGAGCCACCCCTACACAGTCTCATTTTGAATGCAATTAGAAGCAGAAAATTCTTTAATGAGACATTTGATACGGTGAAAGGAGTGAGACCCACAAAATTTATTAGTCTACATAATTCAAAGGGCAGGTTTTTCCATTATGATCAAAATTTTGTTTTCTCCATCTTCAACTGGATCCCTCAATAGCTTAATTTGTTAATAGCTTTATTTTAAAATAAACTGGAAACATTCAAGAAATTATCTGCAGAGGCCTCTGGTATATGGGAAACCATTGCTCCCCTTGTAAAACAAATTAATTATAAAAACTTGAAAGAATGTGTTTGCAGTCCCGCTGATATTAATCTTCCTCCTACAAACAGAAAATGCTTTAATAAAAGATTCAGTCTTATCTAATTGTTGAATAGTTAAGTTACTAGTGTCTTCAAAAGAAAAGGAACTGCCTTTTAAAAGACTATTTATGTGACAGTCTCCATAGGCTCCTCATTAAATAAGTTTCCTAAAATTGTTTTTCCTATTTTTTCTGAATTGTCTTTTGACTTTTTAAAGCCATCTGTATTAAACTAGCTGTTCAGTGTTCTAAATTTAATGATTTTATTTTACTATAACACTGGTATTTTTAGTCCATTTTCTTATTGAAAAGTTAAGTATTCACTGCAGAATTTAGACATGACTTAGACGAACAAGCACTGGCAATACACCTAAGTCTCATTTTTCTTAGCTGTAAAGTGAGGACATGGACCAGATGCTTTAATATTATTGGAATGTCCTGTTCAGACTTTTAAAATACCAAAACCAGTATGCCAGGGAATCAATAGATCTTTATTCCAAAAAAAAAAAAAAAAAAAAAAAAAAAGGACTTAGGGTGAAAACTGGATTCAGCTCAAAGCAAATAGAGCAAAACGAACTCAGAAGTACCAGTTAGATTAATTTGGAAGCATTTAACCCAATTACCTTCTATTTTTTCTCAAGAAATCTTGGTATTTCCTACAGATTGGATTACTGCAAACTGGCTAGATGCAACTTAAATTTTTTTCATCACTGAATTTTCAATTGTTCTATTGCTTTCCAGAACCTTCTGTTCAAATATGACTTTAAAATTGTACATACATTCACATTTTCATTTCTTACATTCACTTAAGTGTAAATACAGCTGACGGTAGCAAACACCACTAGCTTCTTCCAGACACTTTTTAAATCCTCCCGCTCATTCAGCCTACTAGAAGCATGAGTTAATAAAGCCTTTCCTGTTTAGTGCTGCCTGCTCATACTAGACTAGTACCTGGCACTTGGTAGGCACTGGATATACATCTACTGACAGAATGAAGCTCTCAACCACAGCTAAAGCTTTATATTAATTCACATTCCACAAACTATTTTAATCAATAAACCCCTTAAAATGAGTTATTTAAAATTACACAGGAGACGGCACCTTTCCAACAAATAGTGAAGACGGGAAACACGAGTTGCATGTAGGAAAGCTTGCTGTGCAGGAAATACAAAGGGGAATTTCACATGGAGCCAAATATTTTCTTCTTTAGTTGTTCAACCTCTTACGTTTTCGTCATCTTATTTCCAACCTGACTTACCTGTTTCTGTCTAAAAAACTTGAGCAATGATTTTATGTTCCTTCGATTTCACTCAAAAATAATATTACTAGTAGTAGTAATATTACTGCAATTACTATAACCTAGAGGATTAGCAATTTCCCGATTCCACCACTCTTTTTATTAATCCAAATTCACTAAAATATTAAATGATCTGGAAGGATGCATTAACATTTTCACTACCATATTTCATCAATTTTAAGACACCTTCTTTCACTTAACAAATTTGGGAAATATCTTAAAATTGACGCAGCTTATTTAGAATTGTGTTGTGGTTTAATTGGCAACATTTTTTCTAAGTGATGCATAAACATCGGTATGTGTCTCAATCAATGCTCTCTTAGGGTAACATTAGAAGTTGCAGTTCAAATTTTCAATTTCAAGCAACAATTTCCCTGTCCTCCGAGCCACTCTTGTAACATAGATACATGACTAGAATGTTTGATTAGAAAAACTATCCAAACACAGTTCAATTTTATATAAAATATTTAATTTTTAAAACACAGGCTATTCATGTCACATAAATATCGTCAATTTTATGTTAGCTGCTATGGTCAGCAGAATTAACAAGTGTGACTACTAAGAATAACTTAGGTACTGTCACTTATAGGAAAGTCTAAAGCTCTAAGACTCACCATATTAAAATTTCAGATACTTGAATACTGTAGCTATTTTGCTAAATTTCAAAATATCTCTTCACTTCCTGCAATGTAGCTTCGTAAGTAGTTAGTACTTAATATTCAAATAAAAGCAAAATAAATTTTTCTTCCATTCATTTCTCCC
This sequence comes from Rhinolophus ferrumequinum, assembly GCF_004115265.2. NCBI lineage: Eukaryota > Metazoa > Chordata > Mammalia > Chiroptera > Rhinolophidae > Rhinolophus > Rhinolophus ferrumequinum. The sequence goes on along the minus strand of NC_046303.1, from coordinate 53,591,869 downwards.
CAACAAAAAATTCCATCAAAAAACAAAACGGTCAACGGACATCAATTTATAGCAGTAAAATGGTAAATTATCCACTTTAAAATAGTCTCACTCTCACCAAACTAGAATGCTTCCCATACACTGTTTTAAATGAAGGTTCACAAGTCAGATAGAGGGCACAGGGTTAAAAGACTGACTTTAGAACTAGAGCAATATCCATTCTGTAACAGTTGATTCAATTTAAGATTCTAATAAAAAACATAAGTTACCAGGAGGATAGTCAAAACAAAATGGTTAATTGGCACAACTCTCATTTCCAGAATCTATTTTTCCATTTTGTGACATGGAAACATTGGTTATCTACCTTTGGTTCCTTTCTTGAATTATTATATGTGTGTGTGTGAGTGGGCACAAAAAGCTAAACGTGACACCATTAGTTTAAATAAGGATTTGCCCATCATTCTTTGCTGCTTTTAATGAAAGAAAAAAATGTTAAAATAAACTAAAGTTGCTCTAAGTCTGGCAAAAGAAGTCCTAATAAACCTCACAAAAGATGAGAGGAGGGAAGATAAGAGGTTTTCCTCTTACTACTTTTTCTTTGCTTCAATAAATTCAATCTAGGCAATGTTTCTAGTTAACAAGTGAACACAGTTAATTTTTTTCTTAAAATGGCAATTGTGTAACTTCAAATATGGTGTTTGCCACCCTTCCCCACGAACTTGAGAAAAATTATGCAAATTCTGTTACTATGCTTTGCTCCTATCTTGCAATTACCCAAGGCAAAAGGAAACAGGAACAATATGGCAGCCTAAAAGGAAACAGTACTCTAAAATTCCCATTTAGTTATTACTTTCAACCATTTAAATGACAAAACTTTTCAGAATGTGTCAGAAGTAACAAAAGGTACTGATTGGAGTTCTAGTCCCCTATCCAGAGAAGGTGGAGTGGAAAGTAATACAGCCCAAAGACAGGCAGAAAAGGAGAACGGTGTGATGGGCAGAGAATGGATCTAGCAGGAACTGAACAAGCAGACCCTAAACACCCGAGAGCTCCCTGCCTCTTCAATACAATGTACTGATTCCCTTGAGAAGACAACTGGGTGTAAAGGTTAACTACTTTTTCAGACTTTAAGCTTACCTGTTAAGGCACTTACTTACCCTTCCCACCCCACCCATATTTCTCATATAAAACCCACTATTTTATTCGAATGCATTTTGCCAGGTTATGATAATCTGCAAAATAAAACAAAAATAACATTGACCATTTTTTTTATAAAACTGTTGCATCAAGAGAAAGGTTGTGTTTTATTTTCTGAAATGAGCACAAAGTACACCTTTCACAATAACACTGAAAGCAGGTGCAAAGACTGACAGTGACCTTTGACTAAAGGTAGCTTTGTAAAAAGAAAAATACCAAATAAATCAGTGCCCTTTCTGATTGTTGTAAAACTGAAGGGGAAGGGGGGGTTGGTTGGTTGTTACATAAAAGTTGGTCCAAACTTACAAAAAAAGCACAAATGTGCATAGTTCAGAAGATCTGCAAGAGGGCCATAAAAGACTTTTATGTCCCTAAGATTAGCATCCACTTAAAACTGCAAGAATACAAAATAAAATTGTTAACTAGAATTTGTGAAGATGTACAATCGATAGATCTAGTTTTTAGAACAGCATGAATTTAAGCAAAGGTTTTTTTTTTTTTGGTCTTTTTTTAAACTATTGTATGCAAGACCCTTTCCACATAAAAATAAAGCTGTTGTTGAATTAATATTATTCAAGTCTCTTGGATTGCTGCCTTAAATTGCAGCTAGAAAAGTCTTTCCAGATAAAAATGATGTGCCTGAGGAAAAACAGATACTCAGTACGGTAGCCCTCTGCCGCGACCTCTGCCAGCTGACGTGCTAATGTGTCCCCTAAATCCTTGTGAATACCCGGGCCCTTGGGCAGGAGAAGTCCAGGTCTGTCCATGCAGGAGGCTGGGGCCACCCGGGTTTTCCTGTAAGTTGCCGCCGTAGCTATAGTTGTGCATCTTGGCTGGCAAAGGGTGAGTACTCTCGGGCCCTGTGGAAGGGTCACTGCTGTTTGCCAGGACCGCGATGGGGCCGTGGCTGTACTCGAATCTATGGTCCTTGTCTCCACTGAACAACATAGGACCGGGATTGAGGTAAATGTCTCCATACCCAGCTACGGAACTGGGAAACGACTCGGCAAAGGCAGAAGGCTGAGGTGGGCCGCCAGAATGAGATGAAGTAGTACTGTAGTTATCCAAAGACTGAATATCTGAGTTTCCAATGAAGCTCCGTCGTTCCAATGGGGGGGCAGAGCTACCCCCTAGCCCATCGCTGCTAACATACGGAGCAGAAGAGAAAGAGGATCCGAAATTGTCCTTGTAGTCTGAGGTGGGCACGTAAGTGTCTCCTGCCTGGTAATCAATACCCCCTTCTCTTTTGGGATCGTCCTGGGGCTGATGCTGGGCGAGCAGCTGGAGGAGGGCTGCTTTCACTCCAGCATGAGGGTCTGCTAGTGAAGAACTAGTGGTGGGGACATGCTGGTTTTCTGTCCGATAATCCAGGTCTTCTTCGGTGACTGGTGGTGGCTCAGGTGGTTCGGGAGGTCTCTGATCGGGGGGCAGAATACGAGGCCGGTCTGGCTCTGGTGTGAGCTCCAGTATCCTCCTGTCCTGGTGCTGGATAAGCTCATCTTGCCCTAAGTGAAACAAAGCGAAATGGAGAGTCAAAACCTGGAGAACTAAATGTTCAATATAGCTCATATTTCCTACGGGTGATCCTAAAAAGCATCAGAAGTTCCATCTCTGTTCCCCCCCAACAACAACAACAACAAAAAATGAAAAATGAAATGGAAAGGACAACGGTATATAAGGACTAATATTGCCTTCTACCATTTAAGTCTATGGTGACCAAATCTGTATCGTATCTGCCTTTTCAAAGCGATCTCATCTATGCCTGTTTACACTGCTTGAAGAATAAAAACTACTGTACACATAAAGTTTCTGCCTTGGTCAGTCATCGTGCTGTTCTTGGAGTAAAATATGATTTCGTAACCATAGGTCTACACAAGGGAAGAATCTATGGTACTCATCATGAGTCATTTCGCACATGAGTAACTAGCTGAAGAATCAACTGCTAGGAATAAACAGACTACAAAACCACCCTAAGACCAGTGACATCTGCAGAGCACTGAACAGTACACACTGATGGTCGCTCGCCCACAGCAGGGCTGCGGTGGGGACGCGCCATGTCGGCGCTCTGAAGCCTGCCACTCACCCGATACCGGCGTGCTGGGTTCCGGAGGCGGCCGCAGCTGTAATGCTGCTTCATGTCCCGACCCATTTTCCCTCTCTTCCAGCGGCACATCCTTCTGCTTTGACTGCTGAGCCTTTATTATCTGAGTCAGCAGAACTGCAAAGGCGCTTTGTACAGCCGCCTGGGCAGCGTCTGTCTCCACTTTAGGCGGCACGCTCTGAGAAGAAGGCTGAATTCCTCCCAGCGGTTTCGAAGACTCTTGTGGTGTGGATGGATCTGTCTGTTTTTCACCTGTTGCCAAAATTCCAGCAGGAAGGTTTATTTTATTTAGCTGCTGTTGAGCCTCAGAGTTTACCTTAATGTTCAACACTTGGACAAAATCAGCCATATTAACACTTGTTTTAGACTGTAGTAGGTTTAGTAGAATTGCCAATTCACTGTGGTTTAACTGCTGTCCAGGGCCTGTTTTTACTAAAGACAAAATTTGTATTAATTAGAATTGCCACAACTCACATCTCCTCCCACCACCCAAAATGGCTCTGTATTATTATCACATGAATATGTATAGCTAGGAGAGTGCTTAAGAAACACTGTGAAAAGGGAATCTCAGTTCAATTTCATGTAAAGATTTCACTGCACATAAAATAACAACAACGAAAGAACGAACTGTGGTCCATTTTGAATAAATTATCTCTAGGGGCAAATACTTCAAAAGGAAAATCAAGACTACCACTACTATGGCTCTAACCAGGAAATACCACCTGGGAATGTGAACGGAACAATGATGACGAGGGATACAGTGTCAGGAGCTTTCTAAGCAGGTTCTATCCTGTATTACAACACCCTTATAAGGCCTGCTCTCTTATTAGCTACATTTTTTCTTTTACTGAAGAAGAAATTGACATCCAGACAGACTAAATATTAATAACTCGCCCAAGGTCACAAACTCTGTAAGTGGCAGAGTTGAGATTTGAACCCAGTATTCTGATTCCAGAGTCTGAGCTCTTAACTATTCACGGTATTGCTTATCTAAAATAATGCTTATTATCTAAGAACCTAACCTTATACTTGCAGTTAAATTCATGGATGTGGTAGACTCTTTGATAAAGTGTGTTTTATTCAAATTAACTTTAAGTCCTGTGGGGTAAGTTAGGACCTCCTACAGAAGCATTCTTACAATGTACATATAAGATGATATTCACTGATCATCAACAAAACAGATTCAGTTTTTTTTCTTTTTCCAATTTTCAGTTTAGACTTCTGATGGTTTATACAGGTTCTTATGCAAACTTATCTGAGTCATATATAACAACACAGCTCAAAGGCATATAATATTATATATGTTAAGTGATAATACAGACACTGATAAGCAATTTCCATAACCACATAATAGAAAAGCAACACCAAAAAGATGAAAAACTGATTATTAATGCAATCTTTCTATATTCCCTTTACATATTTTGAGATACTTTTTATTATTTCATGTTATTTTTGGATTAATCAAAACAAACTTTGGCAAGTTCTTCTTGTGACCTGCCACATTAATAGGCAATCAAGCTTGTTTACTACACCCCAAGAGCCAGTTTTCCTCATTTTCCCTTTCATTTCTCTATTAACAGGCAGTCTCTGTGTGAGCTCAGAGAACTACTCTTTTTCAACTGTGGTGTCTCCTTCACAGAAGCGGCATTTCCTTATTTCAAGACACTTTACTGATTAATGAAGAAAATGGAGCAGAGGATACATTTCTATTTCAAAAAACCAGAATTCTCACTTAATAATGAGTTTTTTTAAAAAAAGGAAAACACAATATAAAATGAAACACTCCATTAATAAGGTTGTTAAATATGTAGGTAATAAACAATAATGAAATGAGCCCAGAAAGGGCAACTCATTTCTTACCAGCTAAAATAGGGTAAAATAACCACCCTCTATTCTACCATCTCTACCAGTAGAATAGAAAGGACATCAGTTCCATGAAGAGGAGCAATGAAGACCAGAGAGTCACCTAGGACAACTGACTGCCACCCAAACTTCTTGTCACTCAAATCCTGTTTCAGCAGATGGTATGTAAAACATGTAACTTAAATACAAATTAAGAAAACTTCCTGTTGCTTCTCTTTTGCCTTTCTCCATATTTCACACATTTTTAGTATGAAAAGAAATAATATTTAACTTAACGTAGACAGCCCTCATGGCGTACAACAGCTGTGTTTTCCAAAGCTATGTGGATCAAATATTTTCATGTATAAGGGGAATTCTCTGTTTCAAGAAACTCTGAAGACTACTTTTCTACAACAAATAACAATTGCTTCTGGTTTTTAAAGTAATGTGTATCAGCACTTTAATGTAGTCTGACCAAGGTCAAGTATGAGCTTGTAGACTACATGGGAAAGCATTAATGGTAATCTTCCTAAAGCTTTCTCAGCTAATCTACTCTGTATTTACACTCAGCCACCAGTAGCTCAATCTGATTCACAGATCTGTTACAATCAACTAACCAATCAATATTTACTCATCTCTTAATATATATAGGCTACTTTTTCATGTTTAATAAACTACCACCTCTACACACACACACACACACACACACACACACACACACACACACACACACACACACACAGAGAGAGGCATACCTTGGAAATACTGCTGGTTTGGTTCCACAAAAATAAAGTGAGTATCGCAATAAAGCAAGTCAGTACAAATTTTCTGGTTTCCCAGGACATAACATATTATGTTTACACTAGACTGTAGTCTATTAAGTGTTCAACAGCATCATGTCTAAAAATGCACTATACATACCTTAATTAAAAATACTTTATTGCTAAAAAATGCTAACCTTCAGTGAGTTGGTAAACTTTTTGCTGGTAGAGGGTCTTGCCTAGATGTTGACAGCTGCTGACTCATCAGGGTGGTGGTTGCTGAAGGCTGGGGTGGCTGTGACAATTTCTTAAAATAAGACAATGACATTTGCCACATCAATTGACTCTTCTTTTCACAAACGAATTCTCTGCAGCATGCAATGCTGTTTGATAAAACTCTACCACAGAACTTCTTTCAAAATTGGAGTCCTCTCAAATCCTGATGCTGCTTTATCAACTAAGTATATATAATGTTCTAAAGCCTTTGTTGTCTTTGCAAAAATCTTCACAGCATCTTCACCAGGAGTAGATTCCATCTCAAAAAGCACTTTCTTTGTTCATCGTAAGAAACAACTCCTCATCCATTAGTTTTATCATGAGATTGCAGCAATTCTGTCCCACTTTCAGGCTCCACTTCTACCTCTAGTTCTCTTATTCTTTCCACCAAATCTTCTACAGTGACTTCCTTCACTGTAGTCTTGAACCTCTCAAACTCATCCATTGGAATCATCTTCTTCCAAACTCTTATTAAATTCGATATTTTGACATTTTCCCATGAATAACAAAATGCTCTTAGTAGCACAAAGAATAGTGAGTCCTTTCCAGAAGGTGTTCCATTTACATTGCCCAGATCCATCAGAGGAACCATTACCTGTGGCAGCTATAACCTTATAAAATGCATTTCTTAAACAGTAAGACTTTCAAGTTGAAATTACTCCTTGATCCATGGGCTGTAGAATGAGTGTTGTGTTAAAGCATGAAAACAGCCTTAATCTCATTGTACTTCTCCATCGAGCTCTTGGGTGACCAGGTGCATTGTCAATGAGCAGTAATATTCTGAAAGGAATCTTTTTTGCTGAGCAGTAGGTCTCAACAGAGGGCTTAAAATATTTAGGAAACCATATTGTAAACAGATGTGCTGTCATCCAGGCTTTGTTGTCACATTTATAAAGCACAGGCAAGTAGATTTAGCATAATTCTTAAGGACTCTAGGATTTTCAGAATGGTAAATGAGCACGGGCTTCCCACTGCTAGCTGCATTAGCCCCTAAGAGAGTCAGCTGTCCTTTGAAGCCAGGCACTGACTTCTCCTTTATAGCTATGTAAGTCTTAGGTGGCCTCCTGTTCCAATATAAGGCTGTTTTGTCTACACTAAAAATCTGTGGTTTAATGTAGCCACCTTCATTAATTATCGTAACTAGATCTTCCGTGTAACTTGCTGCAGCTTCTCCATCAGCACTTGCTGCTTCACCTTGCATTTTTATGTTATAAAGGCAGCTTCTTTCCTTAAACCTCATGAACCAGCCTCTGCTAACTTCAAATATTTCTTCTGCAGCCTCCTCACCTCTCTCAGCCTTCACTGAATTGAAGAGCATTAGGGCCTTGCTCTGGATTAGGCTTTGGCTTAAGGGAATGTTGTAGCTGGATTGATCTTCTGTCCAGACCACTAAACTTTTCTCCAAATCAGCAATTAAGGCTATCTCACTTTCTTGAATCATTCAGTTGCTCACTGCAGTAGCACTTTTAATTTCCTTCAAGAATTGTTCCTTTGCATTCTCCACTTGGGTAACTGGCGCAAGAGGGCCAGCTTTCCGCCTAGCTCTGCTTTCGTCTCATGCCTTCTTCACTAAGCTTAATCTTTCCTAGCTTTTGATTTAAAGTGAGACGATGTGTCTCTTCCATTCACTTGAACACTTAGAGGACATTATAATAGGTTATTAATTGGCCTAGTTTCAATATTATTGTGTCTCAGGGAATAATAGGGAGGCTCGAGGAGAGGGAGAGAGATGGGGGAATTGTCAGTGGAGCAGTCAGAATACATACAGTATTTATCAATTAAGTGCTCTCTTATGTGGGCACCATCATGGAGCCCCAAAACTAGAATAGTAACATCAAAGATCACTGATCACAGATCACCATAACAAATATAATAATCATGGAAAAATTTGAAATCTTGTGAGAATTATCAAAATGTGACAGACACACGAAGTGAGCAAATGCTCTTGGAAAAAGGGTGCCAATATACTTGCTCAATGCAGAGTTGCCACAAACTTCCAATTTGTTAAAATTGCAGTGTCTGTGAAGTGCAATAATGCATAGCACAATTACACAAAGTTGCTTCTACTTATTTCATATCAGTCTCTGTCATCGTTAAAAAAAAAAAAAAAAAACCTGAAGCTGCATGCTTTCTGGATTCCTGAGGCAAAATGAGGGAGTAGATTCCATTTTTAAAAAAGTTAATTAAATGAGAGGATAAGTTTAACAATATTTCCAACACTGATGAGATTGGTTTCTCATGAAGATGCTTACACTTATAACGGATTGAGTCAGACGAAGAAATTTAAGTTTCCCCAAAATATTCTTCTCTGTCATACTTCAAGTCATTTTTGGCACAAAATCTGATTCCAACCTTTGAGATTCTATAGTACTATGGGAAATATATTAAGAATAATCTGAGGATATTATAAACAGTATGAAAAGAGCTTCTATTATAATTTTTGATTTACTCCTTAAGCATTCACACACATTGACGCTGAGCCTGTGAGAATAGTGTTGAGTAAAAGACTTACCCATTCCGCCACTAGGGGGGAAAAGGAAACAAGAGAAATCTGACTAATCACTAGTCATGTAATTTGATACCTCCTTTATAAATTAATCTTACCTTGAGATTCTTCAACATTGTGGTGTTCGTAGCAGTGAAATGTCTATACTGGCATAAGGAAGTATCAAGGAAATGTCAAGTTTAGTGAATAAACCTTAATGTTCAACTTTAACCACAAATGCTTTAACACTCCAGCAATGTAATCAACACCAGCCACAAAACAATATGAAGAAAACCAACCCATGGAAGCATTACTGACCAGATGCCATATTCGAGTTGCCCTGAGATTTCAGTTGTGAAGTCGGCAGCACACCCTGGGGTGTGTTGGTTCTGCTGTCATCCAAGCCCAGAGACAAGTCCTTTCTGGGGGCTTTAATTGTGGAAACATCATCAGTCATGCCCATCTGCTTCTGTCTTCTTCGTTTTTTACTCCATAACTCATGACAATCTTGCCATAAAGGAAGACTGAAAAAACAAAAATTAAATTGTTCGTAATTGCAGTGACATTTCTTAACGACAAAATGCTAGTATTTTTAACAACACCTCCCCCATCACCCCGAAGTTGTCCTTGAAGACTTCATACATCGGCTTTGTAAACTCTTCTGCTAAAAATCAGCCTTGATGCCCCACCTCCTTTCAGGACTTCACCTTCATAGACAGACTATTAATCTATGGCTTCTGAATAATCAATAAATAATAATTTATTATAACTATAAATGAAGAGCATGTCATAAAAATAGGTTTCAATTATCCTTGGTGCAATTTTTTAAAGCCAATTTTTATACATCATACACTGAATATGACATGAAAAAAAGGCAAAAAATATCCGATTTGCAAAAAGTAGACATAGGATTAAAAGGAGTAAGCCTAGACATTTGTGCAAAACTTTCTAGTAAGAGCTTTTAACTTTTTAATACCCTCGTATTTGCCTCTATAAGCAATGTTGCAGAATTAAACTGATGCAACAGAGGAGTTTCAAAAACAGGTACTCCAGGCTCATTACTCATCAACAAAGAGTTCTGAATAACTAGTAGCTATCAAAATGACCCACAATTCTGAAACAATTCTACCTGAATGTAATTTCATAAACCTGACAACACTGCAAAATAACTTTTGTTTAAATAAAGACATAAATATTTGATTTATAAATGTTTTCTTCTTACCCTAACAACCCAATGGGAAGTTACTGTTATATCTATTTAAAGATGAGAAAATTGAGGCTTGGAAAGGTTAATAAACTTGCCCAGAATAACTATAAATTCCTTTAAGCAGCCCCAACCTGGTGATACATATCTGCAGTCTTCAACCTATATGTTTTCTTCTAAGGATCATGAAGACTTTCTAGGGGGTAAACCTAGAATTGTTTTTCAAAGTATTTCCATATCCATATGTCCTCTTTCCTAAAATTGATCTTTGAGAATGAGCTACATATTCAGCAAATTCTTTCATACCTCCGCTTTCACATTTACTCTTATCTAATGTTATAAAATAAAGGCATATGCAACAATATGGTCGAATCTTAGCAATGTAATATATTAAGTTAAAAAAAAAAGGTCATTCCCAAAAGATTACAAACAGCATGACACTCTTTTATACAACTAAAAACAACTAAAAGTTTAAAATATAACTTTTTATGAGTACATATAGATGGCAACAAAAATATATACAAAAGAGAACAGGAATGACAATTACCTCAGGTGGAGGAAGGCAAGGGGATAGGTTTTGGGGGGGGAGACGGTATGATATGATTCAAGTAGGTTATTTTCAAGCTGCTAGCTTTAATTTGGTAGGCTCATGGCTGCTTATCAACATCATTTAAAATAACTAATTAAATTAAGTAACTGAAAGAAAAAAAGAGAGCCATGCATGGACCAATGATGAGTGACACAAGGATTATGATTAAACCAAGTCTATGCACCTGAGGTCCAAAAACAAAACAAAGGCATACCTCTCAGCCATCTTACTATGGTGCATTGCCTCAGCGTGTAAAAACCTCCTGGAGTAACAAACAAAGGGACAATTTGAAATATTGATATTGGGAAGCTATAAGGCATCATAATCCCGCCAAAGACTTCCCTTTCTCTCCCTCTCCCGCTTTCCCTCTCCCTCCCTTCCCTCTCTCTCTCTGTGTGTATTACAAGCTATGTGGCATTAGCCTCTGCTGGGATATTCTGAATTCAGATGTACTGCAGTAATGCAGTAACTGAAGTAATTTCACCTCCTTCAGCCTGATGTTCAGGGAATGAATGCATTGCTATTGCAGGAGAATCCCACGAGTAAAGCAAAGAAAGCCACTGAAAAGGGCTTTTTCTCCCTCCCATAATGTAAAGGTAAGATTCTTTCTGGATGATTGCAACACTCACCTCTAGGAAAGATAAACATTACCCATCAAATAGTTCAAACAGTATATAGATTTAGAGAAGCTGACTCACAGATGTATGTACCAGGAATGTTTTCTACTAGGATGACCAAATTATGTACTTTTCTGAAGGTTCAAATACTGGCTCAGACACTTACTGTATATTATTAGGCAAGTAATGACCTCTGTGCCTCAGTTTCCTTATCTTTAAAATTGGGATTAATAATACCTTATGGGGCAGCAGTAATGTATGTTAACAGCTGTAAGTACTCAGACAGCGCCTCTCACATAGGAGTCCCTATGTTCATGTTTGAGACCACTTATCATCATTCAATAAGGTAGTTTAAAACTATTTTTATCAAGTCACATCATGAAATATTTATTCTGATTACAGTTGATCATATTCTATCTTATAAACTGTTTAATGCTTTATACCTGCTATTAAGAAAAAATAAAATTATAGGCTAGCTGTCATTCTAATTCACTTTTTCTATTTTCATTAAATATATCAAAAAAGTTTGACAGGACATCCAATTAATGGAGTGTTGTTTTTTTTTATGCCCCACTCTCATTTGATTATTCCTAACAGAAACTGATCAGAGGAGTTTAGTACATACACAGTTCCCAAAGGAATACCAAGGCCTTTCTTCACAGTCCTTACCTCATAAATCACTTAAAATTTTAAGTACATATTACATATTACAAAATACTGAGAGATTAACCTCATAAATCACTTAAAATTTTAAGTACATATTACATATTACAAAATACTGAGAGATTATGTTCTTTTTGTAAACTCTTAATCTAAATATTAATTCAGTATCATAATTACGACCTGACTGCTTTATTGATGTTATCTAACAAGATGTATCCAATAATTTATTACTTGTTTACAGAATTTTCACTAAGATGTGTATTAACATTTATTTTTAATGGGAAAAAATGCAGTCAGGTATGTTCTAATAAAAACTGAATGAATTTAGGTGATGTGATGCATTTGACAATATGAACAGCGTTTCCAATTAGGTTATATAGCAGGCATTTTTCATAAATTGAATGGGATATCTCTATAGTTTCAAGGTTTTGACAAAAACATATTTTAAAAATGTAGTAAGAAACACAATTTAATAAACTTGATTGGCAAAGTAGCACTGATATTACATGCTGACTTTCTAACCTTTATTAAGTATACTGGATTAAACAAGTCCTAGCAAAAGAAAAAGTAACAAATATAAGAAGTCATTTAATAAGTATTGGTAAACCTTCTTTACTGGGATATTCTGAATTCAGATGTACTGCAGTAATGCAGTAACTGAAGTAATTTCACCAAAATTTGAAAAACTAAATGATCAATGACTGGATAAAATACGTATCTTTTGGCAGTCATGCTGTTTCCAATTCTTTACTGTCAAAAAAAATTAAAGGAGGAAAAAAAACCTTAAATGTCATTAAAATAATGACCTTTGTTGTTTTAAAGGTCATTAAAATAATTTTTGATGACCGATCACTGTGATTAGGGGGACATAATATGGAATGAGTTCAAAGAACTCAGTGATATAACTGACAAAACTCTACCCTTCTCAAATGCTTGTTTATAAGGGTACTTAAAATAATAAAAACACAATTACAATTAATGGGGAACTATGTGCCATTCTAAAATAAGTACTATTAATTGATAGATACGCAAATTACACGAGGGGGGGAATCTCAGCACTATTTATTTCATTACATTGAATTTTCAACTAAATCTTTCTTTTTTAACTGAAATATGTACTACTACTATTTGCAATGACAAGAGCTTTATACCAGTAAGAGGAAGTTTTTTAAATTGAATTTTCATTTATATACACATTGTTTTGAGGAAGTATAATCGGGTAATCAATAAAATACTTTCAAGCAAAAATATATGTTGCAATTAAAAACCTGCAAAAGCAATGTAAGTTCAAGATGAAAAAATAACAATGTTCAATGTATGAAGAGTTTTCTTCATACATTTTCTAAGTAAATATTGCTGAATATAAACATACTAAGATATTCTGATTCCACTGAATGTATTTTTAAAAGTGATGTAACTGCTTGATTTAGGTGTCAACATTTATGATACACTAAAAATCACATCTTTTGTGCTATTCAAACCCTCGATTAAAAAAAAGTTTAGATGTCAATTAAAAATGTGCTTTGATACAGTTTTACCAGAATTCTTTCATGTGGACCAGTTAAACCAAGAGATCGACGTAGTGTTATCGATAATGGGAGAAAAATGACATTATATTCCTCTTGATATGATAACAGAAGGAAGTACACATCACTACCTACATAGTATTTTTTGCCAAAAACAATAAATAAATAAAAAGTTACTCTAATTCTAATTACTAGAAAGCAATTTTAAAGCCAGACTGTAGAATGTTTTACAAAACAGCTGGCTCAGACTTTTAAAAAATGTCAGTGTCATAGAAGTCCTCCCCAAAAAGTGATTCAAGACCGGAGACATGACAACTAAATGAAATGTGTGAGTTCTGAATGAATTCTTCATCGCACCCCCGCAAATCAACAGGCTGTAAAGATTACTGTGAAGAAATTTGACAAAGGACTATTAGATACTGCAACGTTAAATTTCTTGTGCTTTATAATGGTACTGTTGTTATATAGAATTAAGTCCTAGTTCTTATAGATACGTGCGAATTATTTATAAATGAAGTGTCACTTACACAATATGTGATATTCAAATAGTTCAGAAAAGAAGTTTATATAGAGTGATAAAGCAAATGTGCCTACACATTAAAAACTGTTGATTGCAGGTTTAGGATCTATGAATGCTCATTGTATTATTCTTCCTAATTTTTCCCTAAAGTAGAAAGTTTTCCAAATCAAAAGTTTAAAAATATTTGAAGGAATACTAGAGCCAAAGTTTCAAGACTGCTGATATATACTAATAAGAAAAAAAAAAAAACAAAAAAAACCCATGAAATAATTCAACAATGAATGATTCAGGTCCCTCAACATGTCAGATGATAGATCCTTTATGCCTTTCAAATAACCCCACATGGCTATTCAAATACAGCAAAAATTTCATGAAGTTGAATATGATGGTCTCACTGAATTATAGTAAGCCCAATCTAAGTGGAAGAGCCAGGATTTGAACTCCAAAGCCCAAGTTTGTTCATTTACAATATGATAACTGAATTACATGGAAACATTTTATTATTATTGGGATAGGCTTGCTTTTAGGACACTTCTTCCTTTTAAAAATTACTAAGAAAATCCCTACAAAGTTTCCAGATCCTACCAAGAAGAACCAAATGGACTGCTTTGTCCCCTCCCCTTTCCCCAAATCAATCCTAGAGAAATTACAGGAGCCACAAGAGGGGGGCATTTCAAGAACCCAGCTATCCTCACTCCCAAACTCTATGCATTCCACCCCCTTCCCACATTGGACAATAAACTGATTGTATACAATCAGTTTATATACTGATTGTATACAGTATATAACTGTATACAATCAGGCTTTTGATACTAATATTCTGTTATTCAATGATAAAAATTTTCTATTGCATAGTTTGCCAAAAAGTATTTCAGAATTCCTATTTCTTATTGGACTAACTTGAATTTAAGAGCTGGCTCCACCCTTTACTAGATTTATATTCTTGGGCAAGTTTCTTAACCTCTTTGAGCCTGCTTCCTCCTCTGTAAAATGATGATAATAATACTAATACCCACCTGAGAGGACTATAAAGATTAATGTAGGCATGAAAAATGTTTAGCACAGCACTCAAAATTTTAGCTATAGCAACTGGGAGTATGAGCAGTTGTACTGGTATAAGGAGTTCTAGAATAATAATGAGTTACAGCAGTAATATTTTCTTAGAGTTAAAATATATTAGTGAAATTAGCTAGAGGAAGGCTACTTTTGCTAGTCCTATATGGTTAGCTGAACATTAAACAAGATTCTGTATTCTAAATGTGCAAATTATGTGTTTTACTATTATTCTATTTATTTTGATTTGTTCTATTTCTTTTAACTAATCATGGAATAGTTTTTGATTGTTTATATACAGGTGTTATTAAAACTGTCCGAATTCTTTACATATGGGATCTAACAATAACAAAAGGTCACTTACTCTGGGGGAGGCATTTTTGAGGGTTCCACGTCCCGCAGGAACTCACACTGAAGGGCCTGTTCTGCAGTGCAGCGCTTACTGGGGTCCAAGGCGAGCATGTAGTCAAACAAGTCTAGCGCGGCTGCAGGAATGCTGGCGGGAAGAGTTACAGGGGTCAGACATGTTCTTCACACCGCTTAATGTTTCTTTAGCAGCTTTTTTCAAAGACTAGCATTTTATAACATTTGCAATACTTTATTCCACTAAATTCCAATTTTCTTTTGGAGAAATATTTTTACATAATTTTATAACTATTATTCTAAATAAATTTAAATTTGGCCAACAACAGTACATTTTATTACTCTATGGGTAATTTGTAACATAAATTAAGAACTGAACAAAACAGTTTCCTACAACAAAATAAAAACCTGAGCTCAAGTAACTTGAAAGCTGTTTCATTAAAATTTAAAATATTATTCAAGTTCTTTCACATAAGCACCAAATCAAACACACAAACCCAAACCACTGATTTCATAATGGTGGTGACATGGTAATTTGCATGTAGCAAAGGGAAACTCAAAATTATATGACACAGAAGAATTGTGCTAAGTCTACCTTGGGTCAATACAGGATAGAGTGACATTTAGAATTCACAAGAAATAACAACAACAAAAATCACTCAGTGTAGTATGGATGTTTAAGCTCCCCCTTCTTACAAAACAAATTCTTCTCTTAACTTTCGACGATATTGCTTCTTTGGTTTCATGGTGTTGAAATATGGTAGTTTGATTACATCGGGCCACACTGCAGGACATGGACTCCCACATATACGGCTAAACACACAAAGAGAAGTACATCACTATAAACTACACAGAAAAAATAACACATACAACTGCTATACAAAACATCAACTCATTTTTAAATACACAAAAGCTGAAGTCCTGATACGAGTATAAGTCGCATTAAATATTGTAGTCATCCAACTTAATTACTTGTTTTAAGAAATAAACTTATTTTCAGTGGATACTTCTAACACTCCAAACATTCCAATGTTTACAAAATCAAATCTTAAAACACAAGTAACACTCAAAATATACTGAACATATTCTGAACCAAACTGAAGAATTTTATGCCCATAAATTAAGGAACTCGAGTTTAATATATGTCTTTCTCTGGTTTTATAGGTACTTGTCATTACCTCTTCTCATGGATATAATAAAGTTAGCAATAATAGCAGAAACAGATATCCTACCCTCAGGAAGGTAAGTATATTGTAAAGACTGCTGAATTCCATCAGCAGGAGGACCTGAAAGTAACATCCCTGAAACAAACAAGTTCTTCAAATTTGTGCCACTGATTTCAAGGTATAGGAAATTTTTAACTGTTTTACTCTCTATTTATCTACATCTTGAAAACACTCATTATTTTTGTATCAATTAGTAAGCCCTTGTTATGATAATTTATAGAATGCTGTAACAAATAGGTAACTCCAGCTGGTAAACAGTTAAATACTAACTGATGTTGGTAATATGTAGATAAAAAATTGGTTGAATATGCTTGAGTATACTGAATCTCAAGGATAAATGTACATTGTATATAAAATTGTCAACTGGTCTTCAAACGTAAAAAGAAAAGGTCCATGTATCACTGACTAAAAGTAAAAATATTTTATACGTACATATAAATGCATGCACCAATGTAAATAAGCATGACAACTACAGTTGCCAGACATTCTTTAGCTGAGCTTTAGAATGCTACCTCAGAAACATGTACTTTACTTGAGATGACCTCTCACGTTTTTTAAGCTTTATGTCACTCAAATTGTTATTTGTTTCAATATACAGTAATCCCCTACCTGCAGGGGTACGTTCCAAGACCCTCAGTAGATGCCTGAAACCACAGACAGTACCCAACCATACATCTGCTATGTTGTTCCCTACCTACTATAAAGTTTAATTCATAAATTAGGCACAGTAAGAGATTAACAACAATAACTGATAGTCAAACAGAACAATTATAACAATATTCTGTAATAAAATGTATGGTCTATCTTTCTCAAAGTTATCTTATTGGACTGGATTCACCCTTATATGGCATGGACACGCTGGACAAAGGGATGATTCATGTCCCAGGTGGGATGACGTAAGATTTCATCACACTATTCAGAACAACATGCAATTTAAAACTTATGGTTTATTTCTGGAATGTTCCATTTAATATTTTCAGACCGCAGTTGATTGCAGTTAACTGAAATTGAAACCTCAGATAAGGGAGGGACTACTGTAGTTTAGGATTTTCCTACACCCAAGCTTTTTAAAAGATACAAGATCTTCTTTGTACATTCCCAATCTCGTTTCTTACAAGCCAATTTTCAGCACCGCCTGAAAAACATCGTGGCTCTCTTGGGAAAGAAGGCCAAACTTGGGAGCTTGGCTTTCTAGTATGATCTGGTCCCAAACTGCCTTCCTAGTCTCATCTCCCAATTCATCTCTCCCCTCAAGTCAACCACTCCTCCATAGCTATGCTCATATTCCTTCTCCGTAGATTCTACCTGGCTGAATTCTTTTCATTTCTCAAGATTCAGATCAAAAGTAACCTAGGTATAGAAGTTTTCTGTACCCCCAATACTACTCAGAATGGTCACTCTTTGCATGCTACTTGTTTCTCTTGACACTATTTCATCCTACTTTGTATTTTAGTTGTTTACATTTATGTTTCTCTCACTAAATTACAGTTTGGGAATCATGTCCCTCAAACAATAGACAAGTGGGGAAGGGAGTAAGAGAAGTAAGTACACAGGCAAAGGCATGGCAGTAGCCACGTACACACTTTTGGGAGGAAAAGTGAGGAAATCTGTATAGGAGGAACTTAGGGCTCAGGCAGGTTTAGCTGGAAGCATAGACAGGGCCACGCAATACAGTTTAAGCAGCAGTTTGCCTAAATACAGTTGACCCTTGAACAACATAGGTTGGAACTGCACAGGTCCACCTACATGTGGATTTTTTCCAATAAATACTATAAATGTATTTTCTCTTCCTTATGATTTCCTTAGTAACATTTTCTTTTTTCTAGCTTACTTTATTCTAAGAATACCGTGTATAATACATGTGATATACAAAATCTGCGTTAATTGCCTCTTTCTGTTATACGTGAAGCTTCTGGTCAACGGCAGGCTCTTAGTAGTGAAGTTCTACGGGGCACCGGGGACAGAAGTTATGCTCAGATGCTCCACTGCACAGGGGATTGCTGCCCCACCCCATGTTGTTCAAGGGCCAACTGTACAATAAAGACAAACTCCGAAAATAACGTTTAGAATGGAATCCTGTCTGTGTAATATTGGTCAAATTGCATTGCATAAGAATCTGTTTCTTCTTTTGTAAAATGGAGATTAATTTTACTTCAAAGCTGTGAAACTAAATGAGCTAGTATCTGGTCCATTAATAGTCTTATAATAAAAATCAGTTTCTTAGCTAAAGAGTTTAAATTATTTTATTGTATGTGTTGTGGGAAGACATTTGAGTACTAAAGTTATCTAATTGGTAGCAGCATGCAGGATGGAATATTTATACTGAGGCAGGGAAAATTACTACCCTGTTTCTCCAAAATTAAGACCGAGCTGGACAATCAGCTCTAATGCATCTTTTGGAGCAAAAATTAATATAAGACCTGGTATTATATTATACCCAGTTTATATTATATCATATCATGATCATATCATATCAAATTATATTAGACGCAGTCTTATATTATAGTAAAATAAGACCGAGTCTTATATTAATTTTTGCTCCAAAACATACATTAGAGCCGATTGTCCGGCTAGGTCTTATTTTCAGGGAAACACGGTAGAAACTAGGAAGCACAGTAATTGATGATAACTGCCTATTAGCAAAATCTGTGCCTGATGGCCAACCAGCTATCCCAAAATCAGTTCCTGAAGATGTCTTAAAATGACTTATATGCCAAAACCCCAAATATTTAAGGTCTATTTTGCAAATGTATTCTGAGCTACTGATTTATCTATTCTGGTGTCAATACCGTATTGTAGCTTTATATTTTTTTTAAGGTTGACAGGACAAACTCCTTGGTCTACTCATTCCTCTAATTACTACTCTCAGAATTTCCTTGCAGATGAAATGTAGAATCAATACTGTCACACTCCAAAAGTAGGAGAATCCTCCTGGGATTCAACTGCTGCTCTGAATTTATAGATTAATTTAGAAAGAATTGCTGTCTTTACACAACTTACTATTTCTATCCCAGAAATATTCAATTTTTATGTTTCCTTCATTTTTATATACATTCCTTCAATTAGATCCTGTATTTTTTTTAATGGGTTTTATCTTTTACTTTTCCTAAACAATGTCAGAATGATGATGCAACACAATATTGGGGGTTTCTGATTTTAATGGGAGTACTTTCATTGTTTACCACTAGGAAGGATGACGACTGGTTTGAAAAGCACAATACTTAAAGATATTTACAGACACAAATTCACAAATATATCCTGTGAAGGAGACATTCATTTATTCCTTTTTACTAGGGGTTTTATTTTTGTGCCTTTTTTAAAAAGATACTTCAGTTTTATCAGTTTGATTTTCAGAAACCCTATTACTATAATCATCATCTGCATTTTCTTCCCTGGGCCACTAATGTAGTGAATTGTATTAAGAGATTTCCTAATATTTATTCATCCTTACATTCAAATGAGGAATACAACTGGTCCTATTAAAAGTACTCTTATTGTAGTATAATGCTGTTGTTTTGCATCAATAATCATGTGAGGTCGGTATCCAGCAGTCCTCACAAATCGTCCAAAGACCTCGGGTACCCCCTAGACCCTTCAAGGGTCTGGACATTTAAAGGCATCATGGAGACATGATTTGCCTTTTTCCATGTGCTGACTTTGCCCTCATGATGCAAAGCCAACGTGGGCACACCCACCAACTCAAGGCAGTGGCACCCAACTATGAGCAGTTAAGTTCTCATCACAACCACACAACCTCAGGGCAGGGAGGAAGCCAGTTTCTCTTAAGAATGCACTTAATGAAGCAGTCAAAATTATTAATGTTATTAAACCCTAACGCTTGAGTATATACATCTTTTTAATATTCTCAGTGCTGAAGTATTACTCAACAAAGCACTTCTGTTGCACAGCAAAGTCTGACAGCTATCTTGAGAAGCACCTGTGCAATTACATGAGTTGCAAGCTGAAGTAGCTGCTTTTTTCATAGATCAACATTTTTACCTGCGAGAAGAACTAACAAACTACGGTCATTCAGACCCAGGTATCTGACAGACAATTTCTCGAAAAGGAACAAAGTTAGGTTGTTACTCCAAGAAAGACAACTCCGAGGAAGACAACTGTCAATTGCACAATTCAAGCATTCAGAAGAAAATTAGAATACTAAAAAACTTATTATCTACACCATGAAATTGACAGCTTCACAACTAATACCTGAAGGCTTTTCTGATGAGTGGTGGTAACAAAAATATGATGAAATGTTATATTTGGAAGATCTGCTCAATTCAGTGATACAGTGTTTTCCAAATGTTCAATACATGTTACAAAATCATCACAGTTGTAAAATATCCATTCAAGAGTGCAAGAGAGACCAGTGGATTTCAGTATATTAAGTGTACAAAATATTCTTTCATATGGTTCAAGACTGCACATTACAACTAACCTGTGGAAAATTACCACTTATTTAGTGCAGTTTCAAAAAAAAATATGCACAATTATCTGAAAACACTACTGAGAACAGCAGGCATACCACAGATATGAGGATCCCAGATGTACTTTATTAAGCCAGACATTAAAAGATTTCTAAAAACGTAAAATGCTGCTATTCATTTAACGAACATTTATTTCTATTTGGAAAATATTGACTTCTTACAATTAAAGATGTTATTTTTAACATTTTAAAATGAACTTAAAATTTTAAATGTGTTTTTATTTCTAATGTGGCACATAGCAACAGAGACAAATAACACAAACAAAAGCTCCTGAGATCTTTCATAATTTTTCAGAGGGTAAAGAAGTCCTGAGGCCAAAACAATTAAGAAGCACAAGTCTACAGAATTTTTCATGCTATTGATTTATGAAGGTATTCATGCTTCATTTTTAAAAATATAGGAACTTTCTTTCTTTTCATATACTCTGGAACAACCAAAGCCAATGCCTTTAAAGTTTTTTAAATTTCACCTGTGTGACCATCCAGGCTGAGGCTTTTGGGAAGAGGTGGGTAATAGGGGAAGTAAGGGAAGGCTGGATAGAGAGAAGCAGGATTCTTTGTATTCCAATCTACTTTTAATCTCCTCCAAGATTGTAAGTGTCTTTTATTTCATAAGGAAGGCTTATAGTTAAAAGTGGTGACTCTGTGTAAAATTATTTTTGCCTTCATTCATCCAATTTGTCCTCACCTTTAATTTTTCACTCTCTTTAGCCATCACTTTTTAATCCATGCTACTTCTATAGCAAAACTTTTGTAATCTGCCTAAGATACCTTCTGCAACAAAGCAAAATACAAATAATTTGACCAGTGTAGTAATATAAACCTCTTTAAGACAGATTCTGATTAGTAATCCTACCCTTGATCTGTTTGCACATAATTGTACAATACAAACTCTAGACCTCATCATTCCTGAGACCTTAGATGTGAGAAATATCCCAGCATGAGGGGGAGAAGTATATATTAGGAAACTTACATTTATTTCATTCTTACAACCCTCAACATACTATTAGTCCTGTTTTACTTGTGGGGAAAAAAAAAACAAAACCTTAGAATATTTTGGAACTTACCCTAAGTCACAAGAGCAGGAAGTAGCTGAGCGGTCATTAGAACCGAGGTCTGAGAGATTCCAAAGCCCTCCCCTTTCAATATACTCTGCTGCCTCCTTCAAATCAGGGAGCCTTGTTTCTTTTATCAGAAACTTCCTTTATTTCTCATGTTTTCAAAATAATTAATGCTACAGAATCAAAGTTGAAGCATCTTTTTCTGTTTTACTAAATATGTGCTATCTTACCAACAACACAAAAACAATTTGAAATATATAACCTTCCCTAGCCCTCTCACATGTTCATGTTGAGATGAACAATTCCAGACTCTTGAGGTGTTCAATTTGATTTACTTAAATGGGATCAAATCGAACATAGCCTTCTGGAAAATTGCTCTTGTAACTATGTTGCTTTTTTCCAAGTCAGTATCTCCAGATCTACCATTTCCTTTTTAATAACTGTACACCAAGTGGATCGACTGAGCTTTCTTTCTTTTGCCATATGAGTCAGTTACTGACTTGACATGCTCATAAAATAACTCAAATATATTTGTGCCTCAGGATTTTCATTACTTTGCTGTTCCCTCACTTCTTTCAGATTTCTGCTCAAATGATACTTTGTGGGGCAGACATTCCTTGACTCTATCTACAACACTACCTCCCAACACTTTCTATCCCCTTACACTTATACCGTTTCCCCGAAAATAAGACCTAGCCGGACAATGAGCTCTAATGTGTCTTTTGGAGCAAAAATTAATATTAAGACCCTGTCCTATATTACATTAATTATATTATATTATATTATATTATATTATATTATATTATATTATATTATATTATATTATATAAGACCCAATCTTATTTTACTATAAGATGCATTAGAGCTGATTGTCTGGCTAGGTCTTATTTTCGGGGAAACACAATATATTTTATTAATTTATTTGTGTTGTCTGTTACCCCAACCAGAAAGTAGAAAAAGTTGGGTGCCAGTTACCAGGCACTGAGGATACTACTTTGACCTTCTGTTGTATCCTGAGAACCTAGTAACTGGCACACAACCAGCAATCAACAAACACCGTTCAATTAATCCCCAACTTGAAATGTCCTCTGTATTATATTCCAAGGTCCATAGAAGCTTGCTTTATTTCTGGACTTCCCATATAATTCCACTGGTTTATCTACGTATCTTATGCCAGTACAAAATGGTTTTAGTTACTATAATTTTGTTTTAACATATGATATGCCAAAATGTCCTCCTTTTTAAGATTTTCCTCATTATTTTCATTTTTATCCTGCTGAATGAACATTAAAATTAATCTATAAAACTATAATGATACAGGATAATCTTTAAAAACAATTAAGGCTTCCTAGCCAAAAAACAAGATATGCCTCACCAATAGTTATTCAAATCTTCTTTACAATTTTAAGTGGGACATTACAGTTTTCAATATTCCTGGGGTATATACGGTAGTGGTTGTTTAAAAAGCATCTTTCCCACCCACTATGTTTCTAACTGGTTGTTGGTTTGTATTTTGTTTTAAGCTATTGCTTTTAGTATATGTGTATTAGTGTATAATATATATTAGTATATTGTGTAATTTTCTTAACACATGTAATTAGTAATTTTCTTAACACATGTCATTTTACCAAACTTTTTATTTAAGATATTTCAGGTGATTCCCTTGTATGTTGCATGCATGCATATATGCAATGTTATATGTAATTTATGACAATACTGCCTTCATCCTTCATCTTTCCACTAATTATCTCTTATTGGATCCCTTTTCTAACCCTACCAGATAACTGGTTAGTACTTCTAAAATACTCTTAAATAATGATACAAGAAGACAACGTTTTTTCATTCTTGTCTTTATTTCTAATAATTTACCAATAATTATTCAGGCTGTCAGCTTGTGATATATATTTTTATCAATGTTAAAGAATCATCCCTCTATACTTCCTTAATGAGCAGTTTATATTTTCTAGCAAGTGCCTATTGAACACCTACCAAGACGAACATATTATTTTATTTCTATTAAAATGATGAATTACAACAATAGACTTCTTAAATTGAAACATCTTTGTATTATTGGGGTAAAATCTACTTGACTATACAAGTTAATTTTCTAATGAAAAGTTGGACACTACTGGCTAATCGTCTTTAGAATTTTTGGACTAACACTCTGCAGAAATGTTTCATGTTGTCTTTGTCAATTTGGTGTTTATGTCATATTGATTTTGTAAAAAGCTCCCCAAAGTTTTATTTTCTAGTACTGGAAATTGGTTAAAAGTTTAGATGCTAAGGTAAACTGTCTACATTTAAATTTCAGTTTTACCACCATGATAGTGTTTTGACTCTGGACAAATTCTTTACCTCTGTAAGGTTCAGTTTTCTTAACTTTAAAAAGAAGACATAGAGTTGTTATGAAGCTTAACTGAGGCCAATTCAGGTGAAAGTCTTAAAGTAATGTTAGCATCATATATAAACTAAATAAATGCTAACATTAATAGATGCCCTAGTATCTAATACGATATGGACAAATGGTTAAGTGAAAAAATAGGTTAAAGGTAGTCACTTCAAAAAAGGATACACAGACACATAATTCAAATATTTTATTTTAACTGAAAATTTATAAATGTACATTTATTCTTCAATCTTCTGACGGAGAGCCAAGGCCTTCTCTTTGAACAGAGGAGTCACTGGATGGGATTCTGCATTAGCTTTCTTGCACAAACCATACCCATAACATATCATCAAGGATTTAAAAGCAATCTGAGTATAAAGTCTTTTACATTTTCTTTCTAACTTATAGTTACTTGCCCATCCGTAATTAATTTGACAGCAACTTTGTTGTCTTTGTAAAGCACTGCATCTGTCTATATTTAATTAATGACAAACATACAATAAAAAGTTGGCATAAAAAACTGGAAACAACTACCTCTTGGTCATCATACCCTTCAACTGGTGGGATAAGTATATAGTCTTACTAAGAGTGATAGCCTACTACTAGCTGCAGACATTCAGCTTGCCATGTTATTAAGCTAGTATTATTTACAGAAGGAATGGAAAGCATCTATTAATACAATAAGTCTGTTGAAGAGAAAATTCATAGTATATTGGTTATCTGTCCCTCATAGTAATATTTTTTCTAAAAGTTTTCAACCGTATTTTGAAACAGTCGTGTAAATCTTACAAGTTGCAAAATAACATTACGTATGAAAACCAAAGCTCTTTTTTTAAAAAAAGAAATTTGTTTTAAAATAGTAGATGAAGAGAAAGGTGACTTACAACCTAAGTCCAACGATGGGCTCCAAATAATGAAGATCTACGCTAGTGGATATATGCATATATTTTGCTGTGTACACATATATATAGATACACATATATATGCATAAATGTATATAAAAGTTATTTCTTTACAATATCCCAAAACATTAATTCTTCCATCCTGTCATACTTAACAAAAAATTATCTACCATTCATTCTCTCTCATATTCACTCCTTTCCAGCCTTATCTTTTCAGCCTCAAGCCCTTTAATATCCTTGATTTTACTAGATCAAGTATCGAAGTGCCTGCACTCCAGTTTCTCCTCCATTCCGCAATCATTAATCTGACCCATGCTGTTCTCTTCCTGAAAACAGTCTAAAAGATTTAAAAGCTCCTGTAGAGTATAATAATCCCCACCCAGCAAATATTACAATCATGAGCTTACCTTATTAATTCCAGTTGTGCAAGTTCCTGATTTGCTTGAAATATAGGTTTTTTAGTGAAGAGTTCACCAAGGATACATCTAATGAAAAAAAAAAAATACCCACCATTACCAAAAGATATGATTTTACCTTACTAACAGAAATTTCAAGTAAATTAAGCCAGTCAATAAGCCTATCTTACCCACAGCTCCATACATCAATAGCTGGTGTATATCGTTCTTCTCCCAACAGCAATTCAGGTGGACGGTACCATAAAGTGATGACCTTGTTAGTATATGGCCGACTGAAAAAACAAAACCAACTTTGGAGTTAGTATCTGTTAGAATAAGAGAGATTCTCTTAGGAAATATTATTTTGGCTAATCAAAGCGTTCCTCCAATCCTAACTAAAACCACTTTCGTATGCCTACCAAATAGAGACATGCTATGACATCTAGTATGTGGTCATAAAATAAATCTGAGAGCAATGTGATTGACTGAAAAAAATTCCCTTAATATATATATAAAAAAGTAGTTGGCTGGTTTTAACTGTAATCTGGTCAAAGAAAGGTCTTTTTAATCAACTCAACTGTTCAGCACTGCTTTTACTTTTCATAACTTTTAAAGGAATTTAAAGGGAGTTGATTTTGACCAAATCTGTCAAATTACTAACGTGTAGCAAGATACAGTTCTAACTGGAACCAACTAACAAGTTTTCAACTGGGCATATCTTTTGCCATCTATGATTTCAACCCATTTTAGTATGTGAATAGTAAGTACAGAAATGCAGATCGTAGTAGTTGAGGTCCATGATGCAAAGAACCACTAGCAATAGGTATGTTACTTTACCAGATGTTTCCTTTGTCACCGTCTAACAGAGAGGACACATACACATGGTTACCTCTTTATCACAGAAGAGATTATCTAGGGAGTTGTATTAGGGACTAGGTTGACCACCACAATATAAATTCTCTGGCAAAGTGTTTTCAATCTTCAGAGAATGATCATGTTCTAGGTGATTCACTAAGAAGTGAGAGGTGGTTCTTTGACTGATCTGTGGTTAGGATTACATACTTCAGAGTGATGATTTATGTCTTTAAATTCTAAACCTCTCTTTCTGGATATCCTCCAAATAATATGGATGCAAAGGCCATGTCATAGGAAATTCCCCAGGGAGGCTGTATTCCAAGACATTCACTTATTTTGGCTTAGATCTGGACTAGTTTGGGGAAGAAGGAAAAGGAGCACATAATATATTTATAAAGCAATTTCCTCTTGCCAACTGTAGGTCTGAAAATCCAGTTAGCTTAAGAGCTCAGCAGCCTATGTGCTCTGCCCCCACCCAGCCAAAGTTCTCCAAATAATTTAAACTCTGGACATCACAGCATTACCACAGATAGGACTACAGTAACAGTGTGCCAAACTCAAGGAAAAAAGGATAAGTGACCTTGGTATAAATTGTGGAAATAAGGAGAACAGTATAAGATGTATATTTTCAACAGCAAATTAGAATTTTCTAATAATATTAAAGTGATTTTGTTTGTTTACCGGCATCATTTATCTTCATATAGTAAGATCTTTTAAACTCTAGCTACTCGAATTAAACTGGACTTAATCATCTTTTAAAAATATGTTCACCTCTTTATGCTTAACTCCTTTTAAATTTGAAATTCCTTATTTTTTATTCAAATTCTATACCTTCTTCAAGACATTGTGACTCATCTCCATAAAGTATAATCTCTACTTACAATAGATTTATTTGCACATCCTTAAATTTGTATCATACTTACCACTGTATTGAACACTCTATTTTGTTTTCTATCTTCCCAGAAAGTCAAAAGAGCCCAGAGACCATCTTTATTATGAACCCCACACACAAAGCCCAGATCAATGCCTTAGTGTGCATGGCCCTGCAACTTGAGGTGACACACATGAATTCGCTAGCTGGGGGGGAGGACAAAGTTTGTGAAATTATGATGACTAGTTTTCTAAAACATTTCAAGGGTCTATAAGCATATGAAACCTATGATCTTGTTACTAAAGTGCAACTATATACTTAGTCTCAAGAAAATGTTTAAATTAATACAAATCTATTTGTAAATAGTTAATTTTTAAATCCTTTTATGTTTAAAAAAGGTTTCTAAATATATTTTTTTAAAAAGCATGTTGAATTATGTGGAGAAATTACATAAATTAAGGTTACTAAATTCTACTGAAAAAGGAGTACTTAAATAAGATTACTTTATATACTCTGTATCAAGTTTCAGGCAACATTTAGAATATAGTCATCTCTAGCAGTTAAAATTAGACTAGTTTTTTTAACTCTTACAGTATCAAATTAATAGCTTTTCAAAATATTTCCAAAAGCTTAGTTTCTGTCAGAATAAAGATAAGAACTAAGTAAAGGATGAGAAATAATTTCAATAAAACAAAGTACCATCCTGCCATTTTTCTTTACGGTCACTGAAATATCAATAGAGTAGAGATCAGAGACTCTGGTCAGAGATCAGAGATCTGTTCAGTGACAGATTCCATCACTTTGCCCTTAGACATCCCAGGAATTCAGAAGATTGAGGCGTTAAGGAGAGGTGAAATATGGCTATGGTCTTCCCTACCTTAGGGCCTGACAAGTAGTACTGTACTCCCCCAAGAACCCAGCACTGCCTTACGGGTGTATTCCCAGGACAGCAGGTGACTCAGCCTCCTATCTGGTCTAGACAGGTAAAACGCAGAGTAGATGCTCAGAGCGAAATCCGAGGCCCTTCAAGTATTTGGGGGTTCTGGATAATCCCAGTTAAAATTTACAAATTAGAGCTGCTAACTTTGTTTAAAAAACTTCTAAGAAATGAAAAAAGAATCACATAGAAGGATAATACCTAAACAGGTTCATTGTCTACTTTTTCTCATCACCATGTAAATGAGACAATGGAATTGGTCTATCTTTCATAGCTGTATGTCTAATACCTAAACCACAGGTATTACCTAGGTCGGTGTTTGGCATAAAGTAAGCACTTAATATTTTTAATTGACTGACTTAATGCCATAACCACATAACAATAAACACAATCCTTGTTGTCATGTCCTTTTCCTCTTCCTTCCGATTTTCACTCCCACTTTCCTCCTTTTGATATTTTCCAAGAACAATAACTTTTAAACAATGTATCATAACATTGTTACACAGAAACAAAAGTAATTTTTTCAATTGATGTCATCTTACAATCATTTGTCTGTTTTTATTATACATGCAAACTTAGAAGTCCTTTATGTACTTGTATCTTAGCACATCCCAAAAGAAATTTATTATCTTTCGGCGCAAACCAGCTTCCTGTCTCCACAAACATTACTGTTTATGGCAGAGATTGCTTGCTGTCTTCTAAAATCTGTTCTTCCTTTCTTCCATAGTAGTTGCCCACCTACACTACATTTCCCATCCTCACTGCAGTTAGGTGTGGTCACATGACCAAATTCTCTCGCAACGGAACATGAACATATGTGATCAGCGCCATTTCTTGTCTGGCTCATAACACTCCTCCCTCTTTTCTAGCTTCGGGCTGACAGAGATGGTGACAGCCTTGGAAGGCATGTGAAAAAGATGGCAGATCTTCCCACCGGGATCCCTGAATGACTGTATGATGCAGAATCACCACTTGATCTAATGATATGGTTAAATATTCTTAGTTATATACCACGGTAAACAAAAACACTCAAATTATGAAGTGAGAAATATACATAAACTTCTTATTCTTTAAGCTACTAAATTTTGAGGTTCTCTTTGTTATAGCAGTTTACCTTATCCTAACTAATAAACCATTTATCCAGTTGCTTAAACAGAAATTTTATAATAGGAATGGAGGCTAACAACACATTCAACCATGAGGTTCTAACAATTCTACATCTTAGATATAATTCATCTCCATCTTCCCAACACCTAAGTCCATTCCCTAGTTTTAGCCGTAATCATACTGCCTAGGTTTACTGCAACCATTTCCTGATTGCCCCTGCTCCCAGACTTACAAGGTCAGTCCATTTTCTGAAGTGTAGTCAAAGTGATAGTATAAAATAAAATGTCAATGTGTTACACTTTTAATTCACATTGTTGCCTTCTAGAGAATATCCATGAAAGGCTTACAGAATTCTTTATTACTTGGTTCTTGCTCCAATCACACAGAACCACCGGTTCCCTGAGAAGACTGAGCAAATGCTCATTTTTGAGAGCAAGGAGATAAAGCAAGGGAGAGAGCAGAGCCAGCAAGAAAACTTTCAAGAAGACAGTGGTGCTATAATTATGCTTTAAATGTTTTTAATAAACAATTTAAATAAGATTTTTATTAAGCTAGTCTTTAATAAACTTTTAGAAGTTAACATTCACAATAAACAATGAAAATGTTTGTTTTCAAGTCAAGAAAATACTTTTGGTGATTTATTCCAAAATTTGGCAAACTAGGTGCCATACCTCACTTTCCACCTTAGTGTTGAATGAGAAAGAAGTAAGCTTCAAGAAAGTTTGCAGACAAAAGGCCCTTAATCATATGAGCAAATTCCAAGGTGGGTGGAGTCAGCAGAGACTAAGGCCAGTTTTGAATCACCCAATTAATAACTGTTCACAGTGCTATCAAGAAAACATTCCATGTTACGATTAGGATGCTGTCTTTACAAATGTAAAGACAAAAGGAAAAGGTACTTTTTACAAGGACATTTAAAGCCCAGAAAATTAAAATACTATTATTGTAATATGAAAATACACCATCTAAAGTTTAACATATAAATGAAAATCCAGAATCCCCAGAAATGAACATTTCAAACTTGGTCTGCCAGGTTTGGCTACCCATTGCCAACATTCTAAAGATGGTCCTGTTTAGATCACAAAGAGAAAACGCAAACCGATGTGACACCACATGCAAGATGCTTTATTTTTTTCTTATGGATTTTTAAAAAATTACATTCTTGAGAGATGGCTACCCAATGTTTTCACAAAAAGCAAATTCACTCCTATTGAAAAAGAAACAGGACTGAAAAACATATGGTCAGGTTCTTAGGTTACAGAATAAATTAATACACTTTAAAAAGAGAAACCTATTTAGTACAACTATACAGTGGAATGTTATGCAGCTGAGGGAAAAGAAAATGAACCACTCCAATTCATTCCCATAATTAAAGTTAACAACATCCAAGCAACAACGTCCATAACCTAGCATACACACACAAAAAAAATCCCTCTGCCATTAGATGAGAAAAACAAAACAAAATGCCAATAAACTGCTATTCTTGGATGTCTAGAAACTAAACTTTGTAATGATCCAGAAATAATGGTCTCAACGTTAAACATTCTGAATTGCAATTTCTACCATATATCTTCATCCGTAAATCTCATTAACAATTTTTGAAAAGAAAGCAGAAACTATTTCTTGGGAATAGTTTGGGACGTAACATCTAAAAACACCCCACTTCCTTCGTCTTTTTTTTAAACCATCTGCCTTAATGTGGCTAACAAAACATTAAAACGTAGTCATTAGACTTTTATTAATAAAACTTTCATGTGAAATCTCGATTAATTTTAAATATTTGATGGTATCAAAATATTTCTCATTTATAAGACCTTTTATTAGATATTCAAGAAGCTTTAAGGGAGATTCAGAAATGAAAGCATCACATACTTGCTAACCTGCTGAAGATTAAATGAGCATACATCGTTTGGCACAAATAAAATACAATATTTGAAGGACAAGATAACACCGACCATGAAGTTGAGCAGATGATTTGCCACAAAAGACTATTTGCCATCAGCCTAATGGTATCTCCAAAGCCAACTTTAGAGGCCCCTAGAGCTCTGCACCTGGAAGATACTTTTAGGTAGCCCAGGTTAGATCCAGAGTCTTAACAGGGAAGTACTCCAGTATAATGAAAGTAAACAGCTTTTCTGACAAAAGATCCAAATTTAATTTTTACTTAGCTCTGCCACTTACTAACTGTGTGATCTTGGAAATACACTTAAGTTTTCTAAATTTCAGTTTATCTTTAAAATGTGCGTAAGAATAATGATATCGACACTACCCATCTCAGAGGACTGCTTTCTCTTAAAATAATTCTTGTGAAGGGGAATTATATAAAATAAAGTACCATGCACAAATGCTAGTTAAGTTTGTTCCTTTCTTTATAAACAAATACTGACTGAAACTCTGAGCTAGGCACTGCCCTAAGTAAGCACTAACAGACCAAAGAACCAACTGACTATGGTTGTAGCTATTTAGACAGAGCCTTCAACTTCTGGAAGCAATATAAATTATAATAATATATTCCAAGTACTACATAAAATAATGAATACTTTTCTCTGAACACATAAACGAAGATGTGCCTAGTGTAGCCTGTGGGATTCAGGGCAGATTTCGAAGGAAGTATTGCCCAACTGCACAATGAAGGAAAAACACAAATCTGTCAGATGGAGGTAACTCGAAGTATAATTCCATACAAAAGGAAACAACTTATACAGATTCACAAGGTAATCAAGAGCTCAGCTTGTTTACTGAACTGCAAATAGTTCAACATTACTATTATCCAAGGGGCAGGGGATGGTAGTTGGTCAGAATGGCAAGGGAAAAGACTATTAGGGAGAAAGACCAAAGGCAAGAAAATGAATTAAATTTTATTTGCAATGGTCTATGTGAGACATATCTACATATGTGTGTGACTGGATACCTTTAACTAAAGTGGGGAATAAAGGAAAAGGAATAGGCGTTTTTCTGGGAGATGTGAAGATAGGGTTTGTAACAGTATGTTTTAAATTTAAGGTACCTAGATCATCCAGAGGGGTCCAGTAAACACACAGGTTTAGAGATCAGAAAAAAGATCACGGCTTGAAATTCAGATTTGTAAGTTTTCAGTATTACGGGAATTAATGAGATTTCCCCTACCTGAGGAGGGGTCACAGTACCCTAAAGAATTGAATTGCCTTTCCCATTTTATACACTCGAAATGTAATCTACTCCATTAGGGCCAAAGGAAGACAACTGATCTTATAGTTAACAGTGATCTAAATGAGATTTTCAGTCCTGAAGCTTGTTTAGTCACCTTCTTTATTGTTATTCATGTTCTGAGTGATCTTTATATTCCAAGGTTCCAATACTGCCCAGGGTCTCCTAGAAGATCCTCTGTGTGACCTAGAATTCCCAAAGCCCTCTGCACTAATCTATACCAGCAGCGTCCGCCAAATCAAGATGACCTTTATCCGGATCAAAATCAATGAAACAGTAACTAGGAATGTATTTTATGTTTCAGGGCATATGAAATACAAAACTTTAAAAGACACTCCTGTCTTTAAAGTAACTACAATTCTAGCTTGAGTGAAAAGACAAGAACACAAGTAAAGACCAGCATCAAGGAGGTAATTTTATCCTGAATATAATCTCACCTAGTCCTTGGGCAAGTAGGAAGAGGTAATAATATCTCTCTTCCTCCCCCATTAATACCTATACACATAGCTTTGGGTTAGTTTTGCTTTTAATGGCAATTTTATGAAAAGCCACTAGATGGCAATACTGCCTTCAAAATGTTCTAAAGACTTATTTTGATCACATTAATTTTTAGGACCATGAAAGTTATTTTTCAATACCTTATAAATAAGGATTTTTAGAGACTTTAAGTCATTCATCTTAAAGTTGAGAATAATGAGGTCTCCAGAGACTAAGTGACTTGCCCAATATTCCACAACTAGGTAAGTGGCAATGTCAGGACTAAAGCCAAAGTTTCCCAATTCAGGCCTAAGGGCTTTATGTTCCTTGCATTAAAATGAAATTAATTTCAGCTTATATGGAAGGCACATACTTTTCGTATGGCACAGAAACATAAAGAGAATTTACTCCCATCATTTGGAAAAGCATTGGAGCAACCACTTGTTAAAATAAAAACTCCAGTATTAGAATGTGGGTTATCTTCTGGAAGACCATGTATCAACCTAGCACAGCATGAATATCAGAAATTCAGTTAGCCCAGAAATTTCACCCTTTCTCTCTGGTTTCAGAATCTTTTCTGTCCCCAGCTCCAGCAACACTGGAGGGGCTAGCCGTGAGTAAAATGTCCTCCAGACTGACAGGTGGATGGGAAAAGAGACAATGTTCTGAGAATTCAGATCAAGTAGATAGTCCTCCACTGATGACCAGAGAACAAAGGCTGGGCTGGGGCCAGTGACTGGCTAGCCCAGTGAGTGTCCACCTATGGATTGCCTCCTATATAACACTGATATAAGCCACGGGCCTCAGCTTCCAGGAGAGAAGATGAGACTCACAGATAGGAGACATGAAATCATCATTCCAGAGGATAAACAATGAAGCTCAGAGGAGTCAGTGATCAGAGTGGGAAGTTCAGCGACCTGGCTACCAGGGTGGGCTGAGAGAGGCTTGGTGTGGGGCCTAGGGAGACGTGCCTGAAGGGTTAAGAAAGTTTTATAGCAAAAGTAGTGCTTGGGGAGGATTTCAAGGATGTTATGAGAGTCCAGGAAATAGGAAATGAAAAGCCCTACAAGCTGCTTGGGAAGGAACCAAGGGCCTCCTCCACCCCCTCATTCTGTCCCTGAGGAATAAAGTGCAAAAAAATTAATTAATTAATTAAATTAAATAAATAAGTAAAATAAAATAAAAACTCCAAAGAGAATATATCACTGTGACTAAAGTCTCAGGAAAAGTTGGACTTAAAATAGCTACCGAAAAAAAAAATGAACTGGGCAATGAAAAACTGGGGCAAAAACCTCTGTTCTCAAGTTCTATATTTCCCAACACCAAATGGAACGAAGTATGAATACTGACGTTCAAAATGAGAAAATGCTTCTTCAAGTTTAAAGGAATCATTTTCCCTCTAATTTTAACCCAGTGGCTTTCCTTCTTTCTTACATTGTAACACACCTGACAGAGGAGATCCATATTGGTAACACTCCCTCAATGTTCAATTCCTACCTACTAGCTATAACTCCATCAATTTTTCTCAAATTCAAAGAAAGACTTTCCAAATCAAATGAGTGGGAATGTGGATGATGCTACAAAGCGGTAAGATGATATCTGCTCTATTTCAAAACAAATCAAAACCCTGCAGTAATTTCTTGACCACTTCAGTTATTCTGTCTCTAGCTAATTACTTAGAAAATACTTCAAAGTGACTTAACATTTTGAGGAATGTATTATGGTAAACCCCTATCTTTCTTTCTGCTTATAACAAAGAAATGTGAAGGAAAAATCATTTACTGTGTGTTTATTTGAAGGAACAGCTAGAAAATTTGGGACAATACAGTAAATCTGTTAAAGGCAGATTTCAGTATGCTAGAAATCACTATGTTATTAAAATTTACTGGAACAATAGATGTATTTTAAAGTCGTTCCATTAAAGTAAGCCTACTTTTCTGATTTTAAAGAAATTGGAATTATCCAAATCTGAAAAAAGAAAAGCTTTAAAGGAGTACATAAACCCCTGAAGGATAGGATATTTGCTTATAAAACAAACTTATACACCAAATTTTACCTTACAAATTTGATTAAGCAGAAAAATTCAGTATACACTATCTAAAAACGCAAAGTTATTAAGATTTTAAATTTCCTACTTCTTTAAGCTCAAAACTCCGGTATCAATTCAGCAGGACGAGGACCATATCACAACCTGACAATTAAAACCCAACATTCCATTTAAAAAGATTTGATAGATAAAATTTGGCTTTACAGGGCAGTGGATAGCCCAGTTGGTTAGAATGCAAGCTCTAAACAACAGGGTTGCCCGTCTGATTCCCACACGGGCCAGTGAGCTGCACTCTCCACAACCAGATTGAAGACAAAGAGTTGTCGCTGAGCTTCCAGAGGGGCGGCCGGATGACTCAGTTGGTTAGAGTGTGAGCTCTCAACAAGGTTGCCAGTTCAATTCCCACATGGGATGGTGGGCTGCGCCCCCTGCGACTGGACTTGGAGCTCAGTTGTACCCTCCACAACTAGATTGAAGGACAATGACTTGGAGCTAATGGGCCATGGAGAAACACAATGTTCCCCAACACAATATTCCCCAATAAAAAATTTAAAAAAAAAACAACTTCGAGTCAAATTTTGGATTAAGTAAACATTTGGACCTATTCATTTTTTTCCTTCAATTTCTACCATGAGGCACTATTATATAGGATGGAAAGAATGAAAAATTGGGAGGTGGAAACCTTGAACTATATACTCTCTTGACTCTGGCAACAAATATTTTTTTTTATTTTTAAACTCACTCAATCCTTTCTGGGTCTCAGTTTTCTCAAATGCAAAATGAAGGTTGTAGCTTTTAAGCTCTAGAATAGTTTTAAACTTTAAATAAAAAAAACCAACTATACGACACTTTCTTAAAATATTAATTAGAAGCATAGTAGGTAAAACAAAACCAAAAAAGCTCTGGCTAATGTAGGTATAGAGGGACCTTAGCCATGCCTATTAACAACCCATGCCACAGTTTCTGACCGGTTTCATGGACCTCAAATAGATCCAAAGCACACCATTTAAAAACCTCCACACACTAAACAATGAAAATAATTTTCAGAATGATGTCACAGGCACTACAAGTTTCAAAATAAACAGATTTTTTTCACTCTAAAAAAATTCAACGAAAGAGGATTTTTTTTCAATTAACCAGGAACTGGCAAAGAGTCAGTGAAAGTACATACCTATTTCTAAGAATTCCAAATAAGTGATATTTCATTATATTAAATATAATTACACTAAAGAAATCAGTGTTGTCATACATAAAAAAAGTCAGAATTAAATATGTATCTAAAAATGAAGAAACAGTGGTGTCTGATAAGAAAGGAATGGGCTAAACTAGAGCTTTATTAAACTCAGTTAATTCCAGTTTATTTACATATAATCTACTACTTCACAAAACAATTTTATTTTGAAATTACATATTAGGTCTAACAAGACAAGTCATATTTCACTATCACCAGGCACAAAAGGAGCCAAAGTGGGAAACATGCCAACTTTAGCCAGAGAAGCGCCACAAAGAGAAGCTATATACTGAACTTCCTCACAATAACTTGTTTAAATAAAAAGTCCTAGGGAGCTTAAAACAAGCTGTAGATATAACTAATTTTTTAAAAAGGAAGTCCAAAATAATAATTAAAACAAAGTTTATTAGTTTAAACATGCAATATAAAAAGTATATACTAAGGTTTTTCACTAAATACAAAAATTACAAACATCTTAATGTCTCAACATGCAATAGAAATTTAAGTATAAATTTCTAAAAAAAACCCTTAAGTTCACTTAAGTTACATTTAAAATGGCACATTTTAAAAGAAATTATATTTACTTCTAAGTGTTTAAAAAAACAATTATTTTAAAATTGAGATAAATGTATAAAATTCTGTCAATCCAATTATGGTGTAAAATTTTATTACTCCATGCATTTAACCATGAAAAGTAGATTTCCCTTTCCTTACACAAATAAACTATCAATAAGATGTTCTTACTATAGCTTCTAAAACTGGTCTCCGGTGTCTATAATATTTATTTGAAAGTACTCTTACCTTTCTTCTGAGCTATATAACCGAGCAAGTCCAAAATCTGCAAGTTTTATCTGCCCTCTGGTGGAAGTAAAATAAAACGAACAAAAGGTTATTAGTCTCCTTTAAATTAATCACACAGTCATATTCTATTCCCAGAGCTAATCAAAAATACTCTCATATAAACTTGAACTTTGATCACACTGCAGTACCTAAGGTACTATAGGTAAAGGCAAGTGGAAA
This sequence comes from Rhinolophus ferrumequinum, assembly GCF_004115265.2. Taxonomy (NCBI): domain Eukaryota; kingdom Metazoa; phylum Chordata; class Mammalia; order Chiroptera; family Rhinolophidae; genus Rhinolophus; species Rhinolophus ferrumequinum. The sequence continues at coordinate 53,554,506 of NC_046303.1, read as the reverse complement.
AAGTCAGGATAAAATAAGGTAAAAAATCAGTACTTCTCTTTGAGTAATTTCAGCTACTATAATACTAGTGCTATTTTTACTATTATTACAATTATTACAGTAGTACTACTGTAACAATATTTCAGTACTATTTAGTTCCTATCTACAAAAGTACACTTCAATGAAAATAAAATGAGATAATGTCTACTATTTAATAAGACAAATTATCAGTTCAAGTCAATAATGCTCAAGAACTAAACCACTGTTTTAAATTTATGTTTAATTTTCCATTTCTCAGACGGGCTAGGTGCATAGAACACTTTATATCAACTAAAATCAGGATGAGGCATACTTCACTTAAACTAACAAAAAATACCAATTACAATGGAATTATCAGACTTCAGGTTATGCTCTCAGTAAAATATTCAACATAAGCTTTGTATGTTTGTATGTATGTAGGTAGGTGTATGTGTGTATGTATGTCTGTACACACTTCAATAAAAGTTCACTTTAAAACTGTAATGACTTTTTAAAAAACTAAATAAAAAAAATTCTAAAATCTATTCTTACACTAAAGCTAAAATCATACTAATTATTGGAAGATCCATTCACATTATTTGAAATAACAAACAAGAAACTCAACTACTAAGTATTTTATGTATATGACAAACTATTACTGGAAGTTAATTAACTAAAGTATATTTAACACAACTTCAGAAATACCCCAAGCTGTAATATTGCTGACTATGTTAAAATAGTTTGAGCAATAAATACAAGGTGTGATCAAAAACTACAGTGAATGCCGCTGCCAAGTGCCATCCAACGGAAAGGCAGGGACCTTCAATATAGAAAGCGGTGCGTCGAACCTTAGTAACAGTGTGTGACAAGTTTCAACTTGTTCGGTGCATTCAGTCAGGTGTGAACTACAGTTGAGAGAAGGTGTTGTTTTATAATGTGCCATAAATCATCCTCCATCATGACAACACTCCGTGTCACACGTGGCTTCTGGTATGCGACAATTTCTGTCAAATAAAAACATTATGGTACGTCCTCATCCACCTTATTCATTGGATCTGGCACTGTGTGACTTCTGGCTCTTCCCCAAAGTCAAAATGACCACGAAAGGTAAACGTTTTGAATCAATTCAGGACATGGAGGCAGTCACGACAGCGTTATCTACAGACATGAAAGAGGACTCCCAGAACTGCTTCATAAAGTGACAAGAAGGATGGAATAAGTGTGTTCGACACAAGGGGGTATTTTTTTGAGGGGGATTAATGGCGATGTGTCTTTTACTGTAATAAATTTTTATTAAAACATTCACCATATTTTTTGATCACACCTTGTACAATTGACCCCTGAACCACATGGCTTTGAACTGCATGGGTCCACTTATATGCAGATATTTTTTTTTTATAAATACTATAAATGTATTTTCTCTTTCTTATTATTTTCTTAATAACATTTTCTTTTCTCTAGCTTACTTTACTCTAAGAATAGAGTATATAATACATATAACATATAAAATATGTGTTACTCAACTACTTAAGTTGTCAGTAAGCCTTCCTGATCAACAGGAAGCTATTTAGTATTTAAGGTTTTGGAGAGTCAAAAGTTACACACAGATTTTCAATTGTGTGTGTGTGTGAGAAGTTTGGCACCACTATCCCCAGAGTTATTCAAGGGTCACCTGTAACCTAAATTATAAATCCTTTTAACAAAATCAAGGCATACATTTTATAACACTCATTTTGAACACATATATCATACCTATTGTTTAGAAGAATATTTGAACATTTAATATCTCTATGCAAAAAGTTCTTCTTATGACAGTAATCCAGACCTTCCATGAGCTGTCTCATAAATGACTTTATGTGATTTTCATTAAAATGAACCAAGCCTGATTCCAGTAGTCCCATCAGATCATGGTCCATATATTCAAATACCAGATAAAATGCACCTACGAACAAGAACAATTAAAACATTAAATATTTTTATTCTTACGACTTTTCTGCGGGTTCAACATTTTTTAAATAAAATTCTGGGGTGAAAATTAATCCCTGAAAAGAGGCGCTACACTTTGTCATTTTAATAACGTCTTTCTTTCTAGCTGAATGTAATATTAGTTTAATACACCCCAAGGACACATCTTAACTCAGTTTGCTTCTCATCAACAAAATTCTTATGACATAAAATCAAGCCTGCTGATTTCCACATTTCATAGTTTCTGGGTGTGATTAATATAAAATAAATTCTTAACTGTCTTACATATCGAACAAATTGTCTCTCAGCAGAAGCTGAATAAAATCAGTGTAGCTCATCAAAGAAAATTTAAAGGTGGTAAAAGAATTCTTTTTAATTAAAAAAATATATATCTGGGCCCAGTTGGACTTTAAATGACTTCCTTAAAGCCTTCAACAAACATAACTGAACTCTGTCTATACAGCTCCAGAGCATTTGAAAGCACACAAATTACAACTTTAAGTTATAAAACCAGCTTAATCCTGCTACCAAAACATAAAATAACATAGCATATACACAACTGTACATATTAGAGATTCAAAAATCTTACATGAAGCTTGCACAAATTGAACCAAAAGCTAAACCAAAAAATCTCAATCAAGCAGTTTAGTTTAGCAAATCAAGAATGGAAAAGCTAATAAAATTCAATACATCTATGTCAAAAAACAAAAACTATCAATATGTCAGAAAATCTGAGGAAAGTTCACAGTCAGTTTCTAATTAAAGAGAGCAAAGATCTCGTAGTAAACTTCCAATAGAAGGATTCTTTCTTAAAAGTTTATAATGGTTATCTCTCTGAAACCAAAACTAATAACATATTTACTAGTAAAATGCCAGGTGTTGTACACAAAACAAAAAAATTCATTGTTACTAACTGTTCTAGAAGTTAGGAAGTAAAATTAAAGACAAAGTATAAATATTAAAAGAGACAAAAATATAATTATTGGTAGATAAGATGAACGTCCTGAAAATCCAAAAGAATAAACAGAGAGTAGTTTGGTTAGAGAAAACCATATACAAAAAGCAAAAGACTTCATATATGCCAGCAACAATTAGAAAATAAAATTTAAATGACTCCACAATAGAAAAAAATTACACTACAAATGATTAGGAATAAAGTTTAAAAAGAATTATACAAATTCATTAAGAAATACCAAATTATGAAATTCTGTATTTTAAGACAATTTCAATAAAAGCACCAACAATTTGGTTTGTTTTCTTTTGCTCTAAGAACACTCAAGTTGACAAAATAATTTCAAAATTCACCTTGAAGAAAATGAAAACCAGAGTACCAGCCAAAACATTTCTGAAAATAAACACTTGTCCTACCAGAAATTAATATGACCCAGCATAATATAGGAATAGACAGAACACTGTAATATAATATACACTAGAAAACAAGTCCCAAATATGTATCTAATAATTATTAAAATCGCCATTTTAAGTCAGTGGACAAAAATAGAAATTCTAAGATAGCATCAAAAGTAAATGCTCAAAACCGAAAACAGTGTAATAGTACATAGGACACGGACAAGCAGAGAATTAGTGAGTTTGAAGATATATCAATGGAAACTTCCAAAACCAAAATATGTAAAGAAAAAAAAGGGACAGAATACTTCCAAACTGTGGGAAAATTACAAAATGTGTTAACATAATGTACAATGGGAATACCAGAAACAACAATAAAGAGAACGGAACACAAGAAATATTTGAAGTAAAAAATGTTTGAAATTTCCACCAATTAATAATAGATATGAAAACTACAGATCCAGGAAACTTGGAGGACACCAAAGAAAATAAATACTAAAACACCCACACCTAGGTAAATCACATTAAAACTGCTGAGAATCAAAACAAAAAGAAAATCTTGATAGAAGCCAGAGGGAAAAACACCTTACCTATACAGTATCAAAGATAACAAATTACATCTGATTTATCTTAAGAAACCATACAAGCAAAAAGACAGTGGAATGAAATATTTAAAGTGTTGAAAGAAAAAACCCATCAACCTAAAATTCCATATCCAGCAAAATTATTCTTCAAAAGTAACAGAGAAATAAAAACATTCTCAAACAAAAACTGAAAAAAATTGTCAACTAAAATTCTGTATCGAGCAAAATTATCCTTCAAAAGTGACGGAGAAATAAAAACAATCTGTAACAAACAAAAAGTGAAGAAATTAGTGCCCAGTAGATCTGTCTTGCCAAAGGCCAAAGAAATTCGTCAGAAATAAGGAAAATGACATAGGAAAGAAACTCAGATCTACATAAAGAAAGGAAGAACATTAGAAAAGAATAAATAAAGGTGAAACAAAATCTTTTATTTTTCTTATTAATTCATCTAACCGTTAACACTTTGTTAAAATGACAGCAATAATGTTTTCAGTGATTACAGCTTGTAGGTAAGTGAAATGAGTGACAATATTATAAGGAAGGGAGGGAGGAATTGGGAATATTGTTATGAGATATCTATACTACCTATCAAGGAACATAATGTTATTTTAAAGAGGACTTGGACAAATTGTGAATGTATTGGAAACACAAAGACAACCACTGAAGAAATTTTAAAAAGAAGCATTGTTGATAGGATAAGACAGGAGGGAAAAAAAAATGAAATCATATAAAAAGCTTAATTAAGATGAGAGGAGGCAGAAAAAGAGTAGAAGAAAAAGAGGACAAATAGGACACATAACAAATATGGTAGGTATTAATCCAACTATCTCAATAATTACCCTAAATGCCGATCATCTAAATATACCAATTGAAACACACAGACTGGTAGAATGGATAAAAAAATTAAGACCCAACTGTCTGTTGTCCACAAAAACTCCACTTTAAATATAGACAGATAGATTAAAAGTAAAATGGAGAAAGCTTTACCATGCTACTACCGCTAATCAAAAGAAAGCAGGAATAACTATATTAATGTTACAAAGAGCAGACATAAGAGTAAGGAAAGTTACCAGGAATAAAGGGCAATTGCATAATGATAAAGGGGTCAATTCTCCAAGACACAACAACCCTTAATGTTTTCACTCCTTACTGACAAAATCAGGAAAAAAAAAACTGATAGAAGTACACAAATTTTTAAAAGTACACAAACTATTATAGCTAGAGACTTCAAGACTTCCCTAACATTCATTGACAGGTGCAAAAAAAAAAACAAAAAGTAAATCAGTAAGGACATATTTGAGCTGAACAGTACAATAATCAATGATGTGGATCTAAATGATGTCTATATAATACTTCATCCAACAATAGCAAAATACATATTCTTTTCAAATTCACATGAGACATTCACCAATATAAAGCACATTCAGGGCCTTAAAACATACCTAAACAAATTTAAAAGAACAGAAATCATATAAAGCATACTACCAGACCACAGTGAAATTAAGCTAAAAATCATTAACAGGAGGATAGCTGAAAAACCACAAAATACTTAGTTTAAAAAAATAAAAAACTTTTAATATTTGCCAATGATATATCTGATAAGGGGTTAACATCCAAAATTTATATATATATATATATATATATATATATATATATATATATATATATATATATATATATATAAAACTCATACTACTCAACATAAAAAAAACAAACAATCCAATTAAAAAGTGGGTTAAGGACCTTAATAGACATCTCTCTAAAGAGGACACACACACAGACATATGAAAAGATGCTCAACGTCACTAACCATCTGAGAAGTGCAAATAAAAACCACAATGAGATACCAACCTCACTCCTGTCAGAAAGGCTATCATGAATAAATCAACAGACAATAAGTGTTGAGGAGGATACGGAGAAAAGAGAACCCTCGAGCACTGTTGGTGGGATTGCACACTGGTACAGCCACTATGGAAAACAGAATGGAGATGCCTCAAAAATTTAAAAATAGAACTACCTTATGATCCAGCTATTCCACTCCTTGGTATATTTATCCAAAGAAATCTAAAACACTAATATGAAAATATATATGCATCCCTATGTTTACTGCAGTGCTATTAACAATAGCCAAGATATGGAAACAACCAAAATGCCCATGAATAGACCACTGGATAAAGAAATTGTGGTACATTTATACAATGGAGTATTATTCTGCCATAAAAAATAAAATCTTACCATCTGAAACAACATGGATGGACCTCAAGGATATTACGGTAAGTGAAGTAAGTCAGACTGAGAAAGACAAATACCATATGATCTAACTTATATGTGGAATCTAAAGAACAGAATAAACGAGCAAACAAAACAGAAATAGACTCATAGATATACAGAACAAACTGATGGTTGCTAGACAGGAAGGGAATTGTGGGATGGGTAAAAAAAGGTAAAGGGATTAGGAAGTACAAATTGGTAGTCACAAAATAGTCATGAGGATGTAAAATACAGTGTGGGGAATATAATCAGTAATGTTGTAAAGACTATGTAGTGTGTCAGATAGGTACTGGACTTATCAGGGGGATCTCTTTGTAGATTATATAAATGCCTATCCGCTGCACTGTACACCTGAAACTAATATAAAATAATATTGAATGTCAACTATAATTATATATATACCGGGTCGGGGGGGTGCCAAAAAATGTACACAAGTGGACACTTTGGTCAATGCTGCTCAAGCAGTAGTTCACCATCATCAGAAGTGTCTGGACGCTGATGGCAACCACTTTGAGCACCTCTTGTAATTGCAGAAGTCAAACGTGACTTGTGTTCATCTTTTGTTATCGGTAATATATATATTGAGTATTACAATTTTAATACAGTTTTCCTTTTTTAAAATGTGTATACATTTTTTGGCACTGTGTGTGTGTGTGTGTGTGTGTGTGTGTATGTGTTTGTGTGTGTGTAGACAGATAGATAGATAAATAGATAGAGACACATGGAATGTAAAGTACAGCATAGGGAATATAGTCATTGGTATTGTAATAGCTATGTATGATGTCAGAGGAGTAGTAGACTTGGGGGGAGGGTTATCACTTTGTGAGGGGTGTACATGTCTAATCATTGTTGTTCTGTATACCCGCAGCAAATAATAATAAAAAAAAGAAATTTCATCCTAATGGTTAAAAAAAACTTTAAAAAACATATAAGTCAAAGAACAAGTCTAAAAAGAAATTTTAAAATATTCTGAAGTAAATTAAAATGAAAACACAACTTACCAAATTATGTGGGATGCAGCAGAGCTATTGCTTAGAGAGAAATTACAGCACTGAATGAATGTATTAGAAAAGAAGATCTAAAATCAACAGTCTAATTATCCAGTTTAGAAAACTAAAAAAGAAGCAAATTAAATTCCAAGTAAGCAGAAAAATAGAAATAATAAAAATTAGAACACATCAATAAAATTGAAAACAGGAAATCAACAGAGAAAAATCAACAAAACTAAAAGCCGAGTCTTTGAAAAGATCAAGCAACTGGTAAACCTCTAGCCAGGTTAACTAAAGGAAAAAAAGAGAAAAGGTGCAAACTACTATTATCAGAAATGAAATCACTAATATCAAGTCATCACAATTGCTCCCAAGAACATTAAAAGGATGGTAAAGGAATATATTAACATCTCGATGCCCTCTTTGATAATCTAGATGGAAAAGATCAATACCTTGAAAAACACAATCTACCAAAACTAACACGAGATATAAATCATCTGAATAGGCCTTTATATACTGCAGAAAATGAATCAATACTTAATAACCTCCCAAAACAGACAACACCAGGCTTAGATGGATATACTGGTGATTTCTACCAAAAATTTAAGGAAGAAATTATACCAATTCCCAACACTATCTTCCAGAAGATACAAAAAGACAGACTACCGCCCAGCTTCATTCTATGAGGTCAGAATTACTCTCACCAAAATCAGATATTACAAGAAAGGAAAACTAAAGACCAATGCGTTTCATGAACATATATGTAAAAATTCTTAACAAAATAAGCAAACTAAATCCAACAACGTATAAAAAAGAATTATATACATGATCAAATGGGGTTTATTCCAGGTATGCAAGGCAAAAATCAAAATTAATGTAAGCTATGACATCAACAGGCTAACAAAGAAAAAACATACGATGATAGCAATAGATGCAGAAAAAGCTTTTGGCAAAATCCAGCAACTATTCATGATTCAAAAACAACAACAAAACTCACATACTAGGAATAGAGAACGTCCACAACTTGATAAACAATATCTACAAAAACCTGTGGCTAACATCATATTTCATAATGGTGAGAGATCTCCCACTAACATCTACAAGCTAAGGACACCCCCTCTCACCACTTCTATTCATCATGATACTGTAAGACCTAGCTAAGGCAGCAAGACAAGAAAAGGAAGTAAGTATTCAAATTAGGAAAGAAGAAATAAAATGCCTTGTTCACAAATGACACAACTGTCTATGTAGAATATCCCAGGGTCAAGAAAAAAAGTCCTGTAACTAATAAGCAATTAGTTCCTAACAAGGTTGCAAGGTACAAAGTTAATACCGTGTTTCCCTGAAAATAAGACCTAGCCAGACAATCAGCTCTAACGCGTCTTCTGGAGCAAAAATTAATATAAGTCCCAGTATTTTATATTATATTACATTATATTATATTACATTACATTATAAAGACCCGGTCTTATATTATAGTAAAATAAGAACGGGTCTTATATTAATTTTTGCTCCAAAAGATGCATTAGAACTGATTGTCCGGCTAGGTCTTATTTCCGGGGAAACACAGTATACAAAAAGGTAACTGCTTTCTTATATATCAGCAATGCACAATTGGAATCTGAAATTAAAAACATTACACCATTTGCATTAGCAGGAAAAAAATACCCAACTTTAGTATAAATCTAACAAAATATGTACAAGAGCTATATGAGAACAATGACAAAATTCTGATGAAAGAAACCAAAGATCTAAATCAATGGAAATGTTCCATGTACATGGATAGGATATACTCAATACTGTCAAGATGTCAGTTCTTCCCCAAGCAGATGTATAGATTTAACATAATCCCAATCAAAATCCCAGCAAGTTATTTTGTGGATACTGACAAACTGAAAAAGTTCATATGGAAATGCAAAAGTTTATGTAGAATAGCCAACACAATATTGAATACAGTATTAAAGGAAAATGAAGTTACAGGGCTGATACTATCGGACTTCAAGACTTATTATAAAACTGTAATAATCAATACAATAATACAATGTAGTATTAGCAAAGGAACAGACAAGGAGATCAATGGAATTGAACAGAAAGCCCATAAATAGACTCTTTAAAAAAGTGAACTGATCTACAACAACCTAACAAAGACACTTCAGTGGCAAAAGGATAGTCTTTTCAACAAATGCTGCTGGAATAGGTAAACAACAGACATGCGATAACAAAAACGAATCCAGATATAGACCTTACACGCTTCACAAAAATTAACTCAAAATGGATCATAAACCTAAGGGTAACATGCAAAACTATGAAACTTCTAGAAGTAACATCGGAGAAAAACCCAGGTGAACACAGATTTGCTGATGACTTGGTAGAAACAACACCAAATTCACAATCTGTAAAGCAGAAATGGTCTTCTTGAGAAAGAAGTTGGACTTCATTAAAATTAAAAACTTCAGCTCTGAGAAAGCCACCATTAGGAGAATGAAAACACAAGCCACAGACTGGGAGAAAATCTTTACAAAACATGTATCTGATAAAAGACTGGTTTTAAAAATCAACAATAAGTAAACAAGCAGCCCAATTAAAAAGTGGGCAAAAGATATGAAGAGACAGCTTATCAAAGAAAAAACACAGATGGCACATAAGCATTTGTAAACATTTTCAACAGATGCCATTAGACAAATAAATGACACTTAAAATAACAATGGGATACCATACACACCTATTCGGATGGCAAAAATCCCACCCATAACACTGATAAACCAAATGCTGGTGAAGATTTGGACCATCATTCATTGCTTGTGGGAATACAAAAAGATACAGCCACTTCTGAAGACAGTGTGGAAGTTTCTTACAAAAGCAAACATACTCTAACCATTTGATCCAGAAATCACGCTCCTTGGTGTTTACCCAAGAGTGGTCCACAGAGAAACCTGCACGCGAATGTATATAGTAGTTTTACTCGTAATTGTCAAAATACAAAAGCAACCAAAATGTCCTTCAGTAGGTGAATGGATAAATAAACTGGTACATCCAGACAATGGAATATTAATCAGCACTAAAAAGAAATGAGGTATGAAGCCATGAAAATCTACGAAGCAAACTTAAATGCATATTACTAAGTGAAAGAAACCAATTTGGAAAGGCTACATACTGTATGTTTCCACCTATATGACATTCTGGAAAAGGTAAAACTATGGAGACAAGTAAAAAGTCAGTAGCTGCCAGGGTTTTGAGGGTGGGAATGAATAGGTGGAACACAGAGGATTTTTCAAACAGTGAAAGGTGTGCGTGCATGTGTGTGTGTGTTTGTGGGATTTCCTGTGGCTCTCTGTCTGTCTCTGTTTCATTGTGTCCCTATCTGTGGGTCTCTCTCAGACTCCATCAAACTCTCTCTGTTGGACCATGTCTCTGCTTTACTGACTGCCTGACTCTCTCGCTCTCCCTCTATGTATATATTTAAATATACACTTCTATTATTTCTATTTCCATTTTTGAGCATAGTAGGTCTAGAAGGATACATAACAGGCCGTTAACACTGAGTTGGGCACAAAGTAGAAAGAGAAAATGGGAAATTATCTTTTCATGTATATTGGCATTATTTCAATGACTATGGAAAACTCATTTTACTTTTATACTTCTTACAGAGGAACTTTATTTTCAAGAGGGAAAGATTAAAGAATATTTAGTTAAAACTCCTTAGAATACAAGAGATTTTAAATTCAGTAAAAGCTGATCAGAGTAAGCTCTATACTCACAGGCAAAGCAATAAAATGAAATGAAGAGAACACCCTAGGGAGATAAATTATTGTGTTGCTTGTATTTCTGATCCCCTTTGTTAAGATAGTACAATCATTATTGTTCACTATAATTAGGTTGAATCCTTCTTTGTCCCACCAAAAGGTCTGAACAACTTGCTAAGAAGTCAAGTCAAGCATCTGAGGCGTAAGAATCACAATTTGGACCTGACTTCTACTCGGTGGAAACCCTCCCAACAGCCCCAGAAGAATTCTGTGCTATTCCCTAATCCGTACCTCTAATCCAAGTTTTAGTCAGCCCTGGACTTTCTACAAGACAATGCACAAAAAAAACAAAAAAAACAAAAAAGGTAATTTATCGATCTTCTAAATATTTTCCTTTGTTTTGGATATGGAATGAAACAGAACTTTCAAAAATCCTGTGGCGAGAGTCTAAGTTCCCTCTCTCCATTCCTCAGCGCGGGCTCTCGCCTCAGAACCCATATGGCCTCAGGCACTTGCTGCGGCAACAATGCCTTCTTGCTCTCAGGCTCACATCTCAGTTAAGAAGACATCACTCTATACAGCAATCTGAGGGAAAGTCTCAGACCCAGGGACAGGAAAACTGTAAGGCTCTAAGTGGCCAGATCTGAGTGACGCAGCCCTAGGGAACTGGAAGTGGAGTCAGCTCCACAGATTTAGAAGAGATAAAAGGTGGATCCTCCACAAAAAGCCCCAGGCTGTTACAGGAAGTAAGGTAAATAGGAAGTAGAGAAAAAGATATTGGTAGGAGACACCAAAATAGGTCAAACACAATGTCAATTCCAAAGAAGGGCCAACATCAAGCTATATTCTGTCTATGACTACACTGTCCATTCACAAGCGTTAGTTACAAGTACCTATGGGGCACCTGAAATGTGGCTAGACCTACTGAGACGAGATGTGTGGTGCGGTGGCTGTGAAGACTTAGTACAAAACTATGTAAACCACCACCTAAAATAATGTTAATGTTTATTACATGTTGAAAAAATATTTGTGGCTATTTTGGGTAAAATATGTTACTAAAAATAACAAGAAGAAACACTGTTATATTATTAAACTATATGGCAAGAAGTGGGGGGAATACACCAAGAAAATAAATTCACTGGCACACCAATTTAAACAAGATGAAAGTAAATTGTCCACTTATTACTAATCCAAAACAGTATTTTACACTATGACCAAAACATTTTGAAAAGGTGAAATCATAGCTAGCACAACTTATAAAAATGTGTTTCAAAATTCTTACAGATGGTTCTTCTTAACGGAAAAACCATTTCAAGAAAAGGATGCGAGAGACCAATCTACTTTCAATTATCCATTCTGTAAATGATCTGTATTAACCTAGATCCTACTTGTTTAAAGATAATAAATCAGTAATCGCTGGAAGCAGACACAAGGAATAAGAATGGTGAATATGGACTAAAAAACTACAAGTTTCCATTTGAAAACCCTATTTTTTCAGAATCTATATTTTACATAAGTCTTTATATTGTATCAGTTATTTTAGAATTTTACCTTAGTGAGACTATTCAACAGAACAGCCAACAGTAATTTATTTTTTATAAGTACAAAGATGAATAAGAAACACTGATATCAATAGCCTAATAAAGTAACATTGCAGATAGATAACTAAATAATTGTATTATAATGCTTTAACTGATAGGCTGAAAAATGCAGTGGGGGGTGGTCGGATGGCTCAGTTGGTTAGAGCGTGCGTGAGCTCTTAACAACAAGGTTGCCGGTTCAATTCCCACATGGGATGGTGGGCTGCGCCCCCCACAACTAGATTGAAAACGGCGACTAGACTTGGAGCTGAGCTGCGCCCTCCACAACTAGATTGAAGGACAACTTGACTTGGAGTTGATGGGCCCTGGAAAAACACACTGCTCCCCAATAGTCCCCAATAAAAATTAAAAAAAAAAAATGCAGTACTACCCTGAAAGATGAAACCTATTGGGGAATCAAGGAGAGAGATTTAAGGCAGGGCTAGGAGCAAGCAGATGGACGGGGCGACGGGGCATGCTCAGTCTGAGACACCTTTGTAAAGTGAGCACAGAGATCTAGGAATAGTGGTGGCCATCAGGAGCTCAGGCCTAGAAATACTTTTATGAGACAATGGCACAGAGCTCATGATGACAATCACCTTAGAGCTATGAGAGTATCTGGGAAGAAGAGAGATCACCAAAGACATAACCCTAAAGAACATCAACATTTAAGGAAAAGGCAAAGAAAGGGCCAGTGACTGAGGCTATGAAGCAACAATCAGACAGAGAGAAAACAAGTCTGACCAGAGCTTTTCCAGAAAAGCCAAGAAGACATTAAAGAAGCAAGTCAATATAGTAAATGTTGCCCAAGTAAAGTAAGAAAAAACTGAGAAATTACTACTGGTTTGACAAGTAATCATTAGTGACCTTATTTTTATAAAGTGGTAGGATAATTCAGACCAACTAATGAATGAAAAAGTGAGGAACTACAGACAGTAAGTGCTGATTACTCTTTCAAAAAGTCTGGCAACAAAGAAAGGAACAAGAGTAATGGAGTTATTGGCCGATTCAAATCAGAGGAAGATTTTTTGTTTTGTTTAAAATAGGAGACAGATGAGTAGGTTTGCTGCTGAAAGTAAGAAGCCAGTGGAGAGCGAAGAGTCTGAAAATACACGAGGTAACACACAACAAGGTTCCTAGGAACTTCAAAGAACCGCCTTTAATCAGGAAGAAGAAATACTACTTGCTCTGAGATAAAAGAGTGAAATGGATACAGAGTGAGATAAGTGCATGGAAAGTTAGAAGTTGAGAGAGTGAATTCTCACCGGTAAGTGTGAGTTTCTTTGTAGAGAATGAAGCAATGTCTTCTCTTAAGAGAACAGGATTCTGCTTTGTAGAATGAAGAAGCTGACTACGGACTGTCCAGCAGCCCTGAAGTGCCAGCACTGTAGAGCACAAATCTGAGAAGAAAATAACCCACATGGTTGTACGATTTTTCTCTAGCAGCTTTAATATTTAACAAAGTGATTGATGCAAGACTGAATGTTAGGACAGGTATGGCAGGACAAGTATCAGTGATATTAGTATTACGACTCCACGTATCTTTATGAAAATGTATAATCAAAAAGAAGGTATAAATTGCCCTGGAACTCTGCTTTCTGAAATTCAACATCAGAAATAATCAAGGTAGTTAATGGACATGAGCTAACAGTTCTAAAAGTAAGGGCCGCAAAAAAAGTACTTTTCTTTACTTGAGAAAACAAGTAAAAGAATCAAAGACGAACTATTTATAATGTGTAAATTTTCAAGACATTTATGTGAAATTCAAAAACATTTCTGCCTGAAATCTGTAAAGAAAGGAAAAGAAAGCAAAACCCTTCTTCCTGTGGCCATCTTTGCCTTTAATCTGTAACTGCCAGAAAACATTTTTAGCTATAACAGGAAGAAGTGAATTGACCTAACATTAGGAGTTTCAAGCCATATATTATCACTGAGGGTGGATGGGGGACATTTCTCCACTCTCCTCTGACCCTGCGTTCTGTTCAAGTTGGAGTAGAGAGGAAAGAACTTCTTTTCCCTATTCCCTTAACCCCATCCCAGCCCCAATCCTCAGCTCTTATGGTAGAATCATACTCACTAGAATGTAAGTTCCATAGGGGGGGTTTACACCATAAAGAGGTCCAAGGAAAACCCTAGTCCTCTAAACTTCAAACTCTGAGAAAACCTGAGAGCTCCTGCCTCTTCCCGTCAGGGTCTCCATTCCTAACTTAGTCACAGCTCCAGAGACAGTGAGCCAGGCAAGTAAACATGCTCCCACTACGAGAAAGGTGGTAAGACTAGAAAGAGTAGAAATCCATTAATGCTACCAAACTGGGAGCAGAAGGGCATAGGTGTGTACCTGGCCTCAACATTTTATTTCCAATGCTGTCTCCCATAAATATACTGTGATACATCAAAGTTAGACTTTCCATATCCTATTAAAATCAATCTGCTTGACAGAGAATATTTCTAGTGACTATTTTTCATATATCAGATATTTTGTGTATCAAAGACTGGTTGTGATTTTTCCTGTACCTCATTTCCTTCTCCACTTCTCATAGATTTTTTAAAAAAATAAGGATTAAATGAGTTAATATACGTAAAGAGGTTTGGACAGTGCCTGGCCCACAGTAAGCATTTTTTAATATTATATAAAACACTAATTCATATTTCAGATTTGTTATAAGTTTTTCTAATTAATTTTCAAAAGAGTATATTTGGGTCTACTTATTTAGTGGTGTTTTCATAATTTTTTAGTTTTCTACCTCAAAGAGAATTGTAGAGAGTTAAAAGAGCAAAAATATTATTTCTAAAGACTAGCAGATGAACTAATCTTTGGGAATTTCAGATTCATTTAATTTATAACTTCATGATTCATAACATCAACGTTTAAAGCAATCGTATCATCCAAACTTATCTTGCTTTTAAAAAACTATACTTATACCTTGTTTTACCCATAGCTATATTGTCGCCACCTAAAGCATATTTGTTATGTTTAAACAACTTTTATTTAGCTTAATCATAAGCGCCCTATTAAACTGCCATCATTTAACATAAGAGCTGAATATACAATGAGATGCATGTGCAACCTCAGTCACATTCTGGGACGCACATAATCACTTCATGTTGCATGGGGAGCGTGCCAGTCCAGCCTTTCTTATGCAACGAAATAGCCTGGGGGAGTAGAGAGGTTTAAAAATGAAGAGCAAACCTGAACTTACAGACATTGAAAAGCTTACTGGTTATATTAAATCTAGAACATACGGTAAAACTTCAGTTCACTTTCAGAAAACTCATTTAAAGCCAGAAACAACGAAAAGCGCTGAGGTGAAAAATCATTCAACTCCTGTTACACCAAGTATCTGTAAAAATGGACAAATATTACGAATGTATAACATTTGTTAGAAAATCACATTATATTAAAATGACCCAAAATCCCCAAATTAACAGTTTGGTACCTGAAAACCCAAAAGTGAAATGAACTTAAACCCTAATGAAAGCGATGAAAGACTAGTCAGGAAATAATTATTACATTCACTAAAATAAAACACTAAAGTCAGAAGATTAAAGAGGATATCAATGCAACTCTCCACATCCTAAATTAGAAATGGTCGGTAATTCCATTAACTTGATTACTCAGCATATTTGGCTGCCAATTCCTTCCTGTCCTAGAGATAGAGTAACTTAAATGGAAAAAATGTACATATCTTTTACTTCGCCTAGCAGAGGAGATACTTCTGAGTCTTCTTCCATAATACTCACTCGAGTGTCTTCAGATTTCAGGTAAAGTCACTGCATTGGCCCCTGTACAACTCAATTATCTCCCTCCCTCCTACCAAGCTCCTGAGTTTGGAAAACGGTACTTTTCTGCATTTCTTTTTTCATTTTATTAATATCATATTCTAACTTGGGTACATTTTATGTTACATAGATTCTTGGTGACCCTCCTCCTGGTGGCTCGTTCACAGCTGCGACTGGTTCATAAGTAGATTTGGGCCGATGAGGCCTGAGGAGGGCCCTGAAAGAGAACCCTTCTGGGACTTCAGAAAGCCATGGGAAGCCAAAAAGCTCCCTCTCACCAGATAAGAACAACTGCCACACTCCAAACCGTACTCCAGTGAGAAGGAAAACACACATGGATGGCATAACTTGGGCATCTGATGACATCCTTAAGCCAATGAATCAACTAACCCTAAAGCCTGCCCATTCTCTAGATCTCTTTATATATAAGCTAACAGATTCCCATGTGGTTTAAACCATTTCAACTGGATTTTCCAATACTCTTCTGAAATCACTCTGACAGAACGGTGGTTAATTTTGTGCCTACTTGGTGAGGCTGTTGTGCTCAGCTGTGCGGTCAAAACCAGGCTACATATTGCTGTGAAGGTATTTTTAAATATGCCTAACATTTCTATCTGTAGACTCTGAGGAGAGAAGATTACCCTCAATAATGTTGAATGCCTTAAAAGAAAAAGACTAAGGTTCCTTAAAGAAGGAATTCTGCCTTCAGAATTGCCTGTGGACTCCAGACTGCAACAAGGACTCCTGCCAGGATTCCCAGCCATCAGTCAGCTTTACCAATTTCAGACGTGCCGCCTCCACAACTGCATGACCCAATTCCTTAAAATAAGTCTCTCTCTATATGTATATATACTATTAGTTTTACTTCTTGAAGTAATAAACTCAACAGTTTCCTTTACGTTTATTACATTTAACAGAAAAATATTTACAGCTTTGATATAGTGACAATAATAAACTGCACATATTTAGAAGGTACAATTAAAGCAATTTTCACAAAGTATACACCTGTGACACTGTGGCTATAATTAAGGTAATTTCCATCACCCACTAAGATTTCTCTGTCCTCCTGGAATAATTTTTAATACAAAAATTGGATTAAGCTTTACATATTCCTTTGTAAACTTTTCCTAGTTCACAATATATAGGGTAAACAATTTTCCTTATTGAACTTTTATATAATTTTAATGGCTATATAGTATTCCGCAGTAATATGCCATAGTTCTGTTCAATAATTCTCTATTGCTAGATGTTTATTTTTAACGTTCTGCTATTATAAGCAAACTATGAAGAACATTCTCATAGCTATACCTACGTTTAGTCAATACTTCCTTATGTTACTAAAAATAAAATTGCTGAATTAAAACTTATTACATTTTTAAGAAATCATTATTAATCAACATTAAATTTATACATCATTTAATATGTGCCAGGCACCATATCATGCCTTTAAATATTAAATACTCTCTGAAAGTTATACCAATTTTCACTCTTAATCATTACATGAGTAATACCTGTTTATGATCCCATACACTAACCAAGTTTTTAAAAAATCTTTGCCCTTCCTCAAATATTTTCAAGGTCATTTCAGTCAAATCTTTATTAATAAGTTTTTGCACTTCCTATCCATCTAAATGCAGGAAAATAAGCAAGATCTTTTTTTAAGGGGATGAGGAGACCTTTATCAACCAGAGATTAAAATGTAATATAAGGCTGCAATAATTGTGACAACATGGTATAGTAGCAGGACATACACAAGGATCAATAAAACAGGAGCACCCAGAACATGGGAGAACTTTAAATAGGATAAAAATGGCAGAACAGAGTAAGACAAAAAAAGACCTAAACATTTAAATATTTTTTAAAACTAAAATAGAGGTTGAAAAAAAAATACAAAAAAGGTCTCATAATTTTCCAGAGGGCTGAACTTTCCTAAGAATGAGACAAACCACCTTCCCTCGAAAAAGAACCCCCCAAAACTAACAGACATGACCACATACGAGATTTAGAATAAAAGGAACACGGAAAAGCAAAGTAAGGGCAAGTAACAGAAATGGGAAAAATTATCTATGATATGTGAAACACATGAAGCATTAATATCTATATCACAATAAATCTCTCAAGTCAGTAAGAAAACATAAACAGAACAGGCAATTCACAGAATAGAAGAAACATGAAAAAACTTTAACCTCACAAGTAATAAAAATACTAATTTCTCTTATCAGATGGACAAAAAATGTAAAATCAATAATGTAATGTGTTTCAGTAAACTAGGCACTCATACAAAATTTTAACAAGAATGTAAACTGGTATAAGCTTTCTTATAAGTTAATTTGGCTATATCTATTAACATAAAATAATTATATCATTTAACATAACAATTTCTTTTAGAAAGGTATTCTGCAGAAAGACCCAAACAAACATGCACAGATTTATATTTAACGTATTTGATTCTTTTTAGAATTATAAAAGATATTTAGCTTTTCAGCTTTTACTAACAGTGTTTTAGTAAAAGCTAAAGCTGTTAGTAAAAGCTAAAAACCAAAAATCCATCTACAGGAAAAAGCCCAGTGCAAAAAAACATGTACAAATTACAAAACTAGAGAACCCTATCTTGTTTTTTAATGGCTGAATGATAATCAGAGATATCTATTTTGCAGAATACTGCGTATTACATTCTCAATTTTGTAAAAATTCATGAATACTGTGTATACCTGTTTTGCACAAAAAGTTTGGAAAGAAACTGAAAAGGAGAGGAACCTCAGTGTCTCTTTCACTGTTGGCCAAGTGTCACAGCATCTTTGCATGCATCTCCCTTCTACTCATTTATGGTTTTTATTTCCTATTTTCAGTGTTTTAATTCAACCTGATGTTATTTTTATAATTCTAAAAAGAATAAGGAAGAAAAGTTATTTTAAAAACACTACCAGTGTTTGATAGAAAAAAATATATTTACAGTACATTTCCTTTATTATAGTGAGGCTGAATATTTTTACTAATATTTACTGGAAACTATTGTTGTCTTATTGCCTGTTTATTTTTTTCTCTTAAACTTTTTATAAGCTATAAAGGAGAACTTTGCCTACAGAGCATTCATGCCACAGTTCACATTTTTTTAAACCTTAGATGATATACCTCTCAAGATAATGACACCTGGCATAATACCCTCCAAACTCTAACATCTGACTTTCATCGACATTCTGCACACAAGCTAAAAAAAAAACCAAGAAATCCAAAAGTCTTATGTGTTAATTGCAAAATAGCTCAACTATTATATTAAGTCTCCTCTGTAACATATCATAGTACGAGTGGCATCCTAGTATGTCGGCTGACTCTGTGGTAAGCACAAAGAAAAAAACGGTAAACTATTAAAGAGATGAAAATATTTCATATATTGTCCATTTAAGCTTTACAATAAGCTATAAAAGTATTATCTCCTTGTACACATGAGGCACAGAGAC
Source organism: Rhinolophus ferrumequinum (assembly GCF_004115265.2). Lineage (NCBI taxonomy): Eukaryota > Metazoa > Chordata > Mammalia > Chiroptera > Rhinolophidae > Rhinolophus > Rhinolophus ferrumequinum. Next base: position 53,534,792 of record NC_046303.1, on the reverse strand, counting down.
TAAACAACTTGCCCATTATCACTATTACTACAAACAATCCCCAGCCTGACTGCCTCATTCCTCTTTTCACCATGAAGAAACCATGAGGAGTTACTAGTTTGCTAAGAGAGGACAAAAACCCCAGAGCAATATAACGGCTATCTTTTAGGTACCGCCCTACATGGTGATGAGGCCTAAATGGTGCGCTGTCATTGCCACCTCTCCCCACTGCCTTTCCCCACTACAGAATTTAATGCAGAATTCTTTCTCTTTATTGACGGCCATAACATTCTCAATGTCAGACCACCTGCTTCTTAACTTTCCCCTTCTATTCTCCATTCCAAACCCATACCATGGCTTCTGCAATCGGCATCTGTCTTATCGTCTGCTGCTCAGTTGCACTCTTCTGACATCTTTCTCAGAAGGAATCTAGGATCCAATGCAATTTTTAACTTCTAGTGGGTTAACCAATCAATCACAGCTAGTCAAAGATGGCCGAAGTTTTGCACTCTTCTTGACAACTTTTACTATTAATAATTAGAGACTACTGCAAGCTTTCAGCAAGGTTATTTTTTTCCTCCCAACTTCTGGGTCAGCACCGTTCCTGATGTCTGATCACATAATGAAATTTCACCAGCGAACTAAAACTAAAATATTAATTTTTCCCACACTTCCATGCTCTATTTAACAATAAATAATTATATTATTGATTTATTTCTACCCTCACAAACTACCACAAAGCTATAATAACAGCAAATTTTACTGTGTACTTACTATGGGCAATATTCTAGGCTGTTTCACATGCATTATTTCATTTAATACAATAAACCTATGAGTTAGGTATTATTACCCCATTTTCCAGATGAGGAAAACAGATTATATAATGATGGAAAAAGAATTCAAACTATACTCTTTCTTAAGCTCTACACATATTTCCCATTACTATTACTTTGTAACATCTGCCCCCAAAGAACATATTTCTTATTTAGCTTTTCAGGAAATACTGCCAGGGAAAAGACACTGGCAGTATTCCCCACCCCACCCCCTTCCCATTCCCACAACCCCTTTCCTATTTTCCCATAGATTCCTTTTCCCTTACATTCCTGACAATCCTTTTGCATAGGTCATGTCCTGGTGGGCACCTATATATACTGATTTCTCTGTTCTTAAAACTCCACATTTCAACACATGATGCTAACTCTACATTTTCTTGTGACCCAGAGAAGGAAGTCATTCCTAAGTTTTATTTTTCTTCCTTTAAAAGCATTATTTGTTATATTTCACTGAATATAACTAAAGCACCTTCCCGTATCTTTTATTGATTATGCAAAATTCACAATCATGAAAGGTTCATTTGGTTATTTTAGAACCGACTACAATCTATTTCATAAATAATTTCCTCCTCAATTCAACTCGACAAACATTTACTGAGCACTAACGTAAGAAACACATGGAGAGCAAGGAAACCAGATGGCTGGACAGTTTTAGTGACTATCACTCAAAAGATGAACATTCTTACTATTTAAAAAATGTATTTAAAATCAATTAAGAAAAACACTAATGCCCTAATTTTAAAAATGGGCAAAGGACGTAAACAGGGAGTATATGGATAAAGAAATATAAATGGCCTCTGCACAAGAAACTATCTAATCTACATAATATAAGAAATAATTTTTAATAAGATAGGATATGACTTACCCATCAAATTGCCAAAGATCAAATAAAATAATAAATGCTGGTCAAAATACACAATAAGCACTGTGCTATTTTTCTTTTTTTTTTTTTTGAAAAAAATAAAAGTTGGTATTTTGGTTCCCTGGCACAGTATTTAAGGTCAAGTACCATTTTTGGTCGTAATCTATCTTTCCAGCTTCATTTTTCTATAACAGACCCGCCATTTCCTCTAACAGCTACCCCTCTCAGTTTACACAGTATTTTCATCAGAACACAGAATTCTTGGGAGCTAGCTGGGCTATTTTTGTCTTAAGTAACAGCTTTATTAGATCTAATTCATATACCATACATTCACCCATTTAAAGTATATAATTCAATTGGTTTTACTTATTTGCAGAGTTGTGCAACCATCACCATCCTGAATTTTACGACATTTCATCACCTCAGAAAGTACCTTATAGCCCTTAGCATTCACTCCTCCGTTTCCACCCCTTCCCCAGGTCCCTGGCAATCACCAATCTATTTTCTGTCTCTATGGATTTGTCTATTCTGGACAACTATAAATGCAATCATACAATGCAGTCTTTTGTAACTGGCTGCTGTCACGTAGCATTAATGCTTTTAGGATTCATCCATGCTGCAGCATATATGGTTCCTTTTTTGTTTGCTTTAAACTGTGGTAAAATATATGTAACATTTACCATCTTAACTATTTTTAAATGTGCAGTTCTGTGGCACTAAGTATATTCACATTGTTGTGCAACCATCACCATGTATTTCTGGAACGCTTTTCATCTTGCACAAATGAAATTCTGTACCTATTAAACAATAACTCCCCATTCTTCCCGCCCTCCCTCGATCCCCTGGTAACCAACACTCTACTTTCTATGAGCTTGACTACCTCAACTACCTCACATATATGGTGCTAGGTAAGGGTCTAACTTCATTGTTTTGCATGTGGAGATCACGTTTTCCAACACCTTTTTTGAAAAGACTGCCTTTTTCCTGTTGACTGTCTTAGCACTCTTGTCAAAAATCACTTGACCATATATACACAAGAGCTTATTTCTGGGCTCTCTATTCTGTTCCATTAGTCTATACAGCTGTCTTTATTCCAGTACTACACTGAGTGATTAGTGTAGCTTTGTAGTAAGTTTTCAAATCAGAAAGTGGGAGACCTCCAACTTTGTTCTTCTTTTTAAAGATTGCTTTGGCAATTGGGAGTCCTTTTGAGATTCTGTATGAATTTTAAGATGAATTTTTCTATTTCTAAAAAAACCACTGTTGAGATTTTCATAGGAATTGCACTGAACTTGTAGATTGCTTTAGGTAGTATTGACATCCTAACAACATTAAGTCTTCTAATCCATGAACACAGATGTCTTTCACTTATTGGTGTCTTCATTCAGCAATGTTTTGCAGTTTTCAGTGTACAAGTCTTTCATCTCCATGGTTAATATACGCCTGAGAATTTTATTATTTTCAGTGCTACTGTAAATGGAACTATCTTCATTTCCTTTTCAAACTGTTCACTGTTAAAGAGTATAGAAACACAACTAATTTTTGCACGTTAATTATGTGCCCTGCTACTTTGCTGAATTCACTTATTAATTCTCATATTTTTTGCGTGGACTCTTTAGGATTGTCTACATATAAATCATGTTTTCTATGAACAGTGATAACTTTATTTCTTCCTTTCCATTTGAATATCTTTACTTCTTTTTCATGCTTAATTACTCTGACTAGGACTTCCACCACTGTGTTGAACAGAAGTAACAAAAGCAGGTATCCTTCTCTTTTGATTTTAGAAGAAAAACTTTCAGTCTTCACCACTGAATATGATGTTAACTGTGGACTTTCCTTCTATTCAGCTAAATCCATGAACATGAAATGTCTTTCCATTTATTCAAGCCTTTTTTAATTTCTTTCAATGATGTTTTGTAGTTTTCGAGCTACCAGTCCTTATACTTCTTTTGTCAGTTTGTTCCTAGATATTTTATTCTTTTTAAAACTACTGTAAACTAAACTCTTCTTAATTTTGCTTTGAGTTGTTCATTGCTGGTATACAGAACTACGAAAGATTTTTGTATACTGACCTTCTGTCCTGCTGAACTTGTTTATTATTAGTTCAGAGAGTTTTTTAATGGATTCCATAGAGTTTTTTATATTGTACACACACACACAAATGAGAAATATGGGGTGTGATCAAAAACTATGGTGAATGCTGCTGCCGAGTGCCATCCAAAGGAAAGGCAGGGATCTTTAACACAGGAAGCGGTATGTCGAACCTAAATAACAGTGTATGACAAGTTTCCACTTGTTCAGCGCAGTCAGTCAGATGGGAGTTATGGTTGAGGGGAGGTGTGTTTTAAAGTGTGCTGTAAATCACGGATCATGAACAATGCCATTAAATCGTCAAACAGTTCATCCTCCATCATGACAACGCTCCGTGTCACACATCGCTTTCTGGTACGGCAATTTCTGTCAAATAAAAACATTACGGTGTGTCCTCATCCACCTTATTCACCGGATCTGGCACCATGCCACTTCTGGCTCTTCCCCAAAGTCAAAATGATTCAGGACATCAAGGCAGCCACAATAGCGCAACTGAAGACATTCACGAAACTGGACTTACTTCCAGAACTGCTTCAGAAAAGCGGCAAGAATGATGGGATAAGTGAGTTTGAAATGAGGGGGAGTATTTTGAGGGGGATTAATGCCATTATGTCTTTTGTTGTAATAAATGTTTTTATTTCAACATTCACCATATTTTTTGATCACATCTCGTAGTAATTTTATTTCTTCTTTTCCAATCTGGTTACCTTTTGTTTCATTTTCTTGCCTAACTGCCCTGGAAATGTTGAACTAAAGGGGCAAGAGCCACTTGTGGCTCTTTTTCCTTCATAGATGCTCTTTATCAGGTTGAGGCAGTTCCCTTCTATTCCTAGTTTGTTCTATTCCCGCCCTGTATTTCAGAATGTAAATTGCCACAACCTTTCCGGAAAACAATTTGGTGATATGTGTCAAGAAAGTTCAAAGTTCAAATCCTTTGACCTAGTAATCCTATTTCTATTAATGTATTTAAGGGAATAATCAGACGTGAATAAGAGTTTTATACACAAGAACAACAGAATGAAAAGAATCTGGTTCTAACGTCTATGGACTAACTGCTAGGACTAATGGGATATCTATTCATTAATTCCAGTAATGCTGTCACTCATTACCTGATTTCTAACCAAATGTATAATTCAGAGTTGGTCAGGACTTTTCCTAGCCGATAAAGTCCCTTATTTGAGTAAAGGTATATGAATAGTTGCACACCACTGCTAGAATTTCCCAGTGTAAAATTTCAATATAGGAAACAGTACTGAAATGCTTGAAACAACCTAAATACGCAACAATGAAGGCAAGAAATATGGTTCATTCATGTGATAAATTACGCCAATAAAAAATGCATGTTGCATTAATGAAAGAAGCAGATTCTCAGTTTGGGAATAATCACAGATATGTGAGAAAAGATACATAGGGAAAAATAATAGTGATAATACCTGGGTCACTTTAATTTCACCTTTATTTACCAAACTTGCAAAAATAAACTTATTACTTTTATAATCAAGTACAGAAAGTCTATACATTAATATTTGCCTTTCTTCTCCTCTGCCCCACTCAAAAAGTTACTAACTGTACATACTAACAGTACTACATAAAAAGAGGATAGTAGGATCTTAAAACTATAAATCCCTGGCCTGATAGTCTTAATTGGGAATTTCACATAAAATTCCACACACAAATGAAATGTAACACTGAGTCTATAAGTTTTATCTTTTATATAACATAATGAATACAATATATGAGTAGGATCCTCCAGTACATAAAAAATTTAAACTTCCATGTGACTTTCAGTCCTGCCTCAATATGCTACTGGAGGCCCAAAGTAACAGAAAATTGTATTTTTAATAAAATAACCTGCAAGTTCTTTCTTTTTTAAGGTGGAAAAAAAAAAAAGAAGACATAGTTTATAGTTGGTAGGAACAGACTCCTTTTATTAACAAAGTTCTCTTGTTCATTTGGTAGGTTCCACAGCCTACAGTATTAGGTTGGTGCAAAAATAATTGCAGTTTTTGCAATTATTTTTAACCTTTTAAAATGCACTTACTTTTGCACCAATCTGTATTTAATTTTTTTCCACTTCTTTTGAAACTCAACACCTACCACTAAAAATCCAGTTAATAATTATATATTAACTGAGTTAACAATAAGGAAAAACTTCTGGACAGAAATAATTTTGTCATTCATATATTAGTCTGATATAGATCTACCAAGTACTAATCCTTCTGGTTCCCAGAAACTAGCCTGAGTCAGGGATGTTATTTTCTTTAATCGCAGAATCATTCCATAGAACTTGCTAATTTGATAGAAATGTTCTATAGCTACACTATTGAAATGTTGTCAAGGTTAACTACAGAGCACTTGAGGGGTGGCTAATGTCACTAAGGAACTGAACTTGCCCAGGTCTAGAACCTAGTATAATAAATATCTGTGTAGTCAAAGAATGAACCAGTCAATCACACCGTAATGCTTCCTTCACAAAGCTTACAAGATATCAGCAGTTCTACATAGAGGAAATGAGCTCACATTTTTAAGAAAATGACATAGGGCAGGTAATTTTAAAGCAAGACATTTTGTGGGGATAGGCCAATCTTCTATTGCTTCATAAAACAAATCATGACAGTTATGAATTAGAATGCACTCCTCTTTACCTATCCAAATCGCACCCACGTTTAACATTCTACTTATTCCATAGAACCTTACCACTTTTGTATTTCATTCATTCATTTATTTACTCAAAATTTAGTGATAATCTACTGTATGTGCTACACACTATAAATACAAAATAAAATAAAATTCAGTCCCCGCTCTCAAGGACAGGAATACAATATGAAAACATAATGACAAACTAAACTAGAAAATACTATAACAGAACTGTGTAGAACACGAAACGCAAGTGTAGGGGAGCACCGCGTGGGAATCAGAAACTACAGAGGAAGTGACATTTGAGAATTCTTTCTCTGACCATACATTGACACTCTGTCACAAACACTTATCAGAACACTGTTTTCTTGATTTTTAGGAAAAATTCAAAGTTAGATTGTTCAAATTTCCTCATTAAACAAATACTAATATTGAAAGTATTACAGCTAACTTAATTTGTACATAGTAAATACTGGTTTTTGGTTTTCCAGGATATTATGTTAATTTTAAGTATCAAAATACTAATTTATTGGAGTGACATCATTTCGTTTTTTAAATCTGAATATTGAAATATTTACATCTTGAGATGGAGATTAATGATGGCATTTTTATTTCATACTGCACGTAATTGCAAAACAAAGGTATTCTCTAGAGAATTACAAACTGCATTAAAATTTTAAATTAAATATTATACTCATTCAGAAAGTACTTTTCTATAAATTCATAGTCCTCACTGGAAGAAAATAAAGCAAAGCTTCTATTGCAAAATAATTCACATACTAGTTCAAAAACAGTGAAATATGAACATGAGAGTACTGAAATTAATACAAGTATATGCATCTCACTCTCCTTCCATACTTGAAGACAATAAAGATCTAGAGGTACAAATACTTTATGTGAAACAAAAACTCCCCCTTCCTAATAATAAAAGAATTGAAGACAAAAAGGTTCAACATCCTCTCAAAGTTATTTAAACAAAGATGGGACTGCCTGAGGATTAAAAGAGGAACAAAGTTTAGTATTAGTTTACCTCTCCTCCATTCCCCCGATTATTTCAAAAAAACTTCCTTCAGCATCTCTAAGTTTTTGCACAAAAATACACCCATGACTTGGTGATACCACTTAACTCTGTTTTCATAAGGACAATGATTTAAGACCAAATAATATTTCATTTTCACAAGTTTTCATGACTTTTTTTTCATTTTTATATACAGCCAAGTTTTTTTAAAAAATTATGCTACCATTTTTATATAGCCAATGGCTTGTTATGATAATGCAAATGTTCATAAGTTCATATTTTAGTTGATGTTTGTGGTTTGTAATTTTCATATTAAAACTGTTTTATGTATTTAATTCCACTTTTTAAAATTTTATGAATTCTAATATGCAATATTAAATAAAAATTCCCATACTTTCTGCTCCAGCATGGCTGATGTATAATGTCAAACAGAATGGTCAAAATTAGAACTCAAGGACTCCAAATTTAGTTCCCTTTACACCAAATCATGCTGCCTCATCATGGTTCCCATCAAAATTAATATTCATTAAAAATTATTATGTATCACCTCATACCCGTTAGAATGGCTATCATCAAAAAGACAAGAAATAACAGGTGTTGAGGATTGTGGAGAAAAAGGAACCCTTGTGCACTGTTGGTGGGAATGCAAGTTGGTACAGTCAACATGGAAAACAGTATGGAGGTTCCTCAAAAAAATTAAAAACAGAACTACCATATGACCCAGCAATTCCACTTCTGGGAATATATCCAAAGGAAATGAAAACATTAGCTGGAAAAGAATCTGCACCCCATGTTCATGACATGGAAACAACCTAAGTGTTCTTGGATGAATGAATGAATAAAGAAAATGTAGTAAATATAGAGAACGGAGTATTATTCAACCATAAAAAAACAAGGAAATCCTACCATTTGCACCCTCATGGATGTACTTGAAGGCCTTATGCTAAGTGAAATAAGTCTAACAGAAAAAGACAAATGTTATATGATATCACCTATATGTGGAATCTAAAAAAGAAAAGAAAGAAAACCAAACTCATAGAAAAAAAGATCAGGCTTGTGGTTAACAGAGGCAAGGGGTAGGGAGAAGCGAATTGGAAGAAGGTGGTCAAAAGATACAAACTTCCACTTATAAGATAAATAAGTACTGGGGATGTGACATATAACATGATGACTAGAGCTAACGCTGCTGTATGATACATAGGAAAGTTGCTAAGAGAGTAAATCCTGAGTTCTCATCTCAAGGAGAAAAGTTTTTTCTTTTATTATTTTCTTTCTTTTTGTTTTATCTGCATGAGAAGATTGATGTTAGCTCAACCTATTGTTGTAATCATTTTACAGTATATGTAAATCAAACCATCAGGCTGTACACCTTAACCTTTTCAATGCATTAATTGATTTCAAGTTTGTTCTCTAAAAGGTGTCAAAAATCCACAGAAAATAATTACAGTATTTATATTTTAAAGTAAATACAGTTAAGGTGCTACATTTTATTAAAATAAATGATTACTTTAAAGTATTAAAACTTCCTATTGTTATTCATTCTTGAAAAACACAAAAATACAGAAAAATGTACATCTGCTTTCCTAAACTTCCTTTCTGGAGCACTGAGCTCCTGGGGTAAAGTCGAACGCCGCAGTCAGCGGCATGGAAATATCACTCAACTATAGATGAACACCGCAGCAGAAATGTTAAATTTATACAGTGATTTTTCGATGAAACTGGGAGAAATTCCAAATCTATTTCCCATTCCATGCTGCCTCACATGGTTCCCATCAAAATTAATAGATTCATTACAAGGAATATGTATCACCTCACACAGCTATTCTCAAAAAGGAAAGAAATAACAGGTGTTGGTGAGGATACAGAGAAAAGAGAACAACCCTCGGGCACTGTTGGTGGGACTGCAAATTGGTGCAACCACTATTGAAAACACTATGGCAGTTCCTCAAAAAATTAAAAATAGAACTATCATATGATCTACCAATTCCACTTCTGGATATTTATCCAAAGGAAACAAATACACTAATTTGAAAAGACATATGCACCCCATGTGCACAGGAGCATTATTGCAATAACCAAGACATGGAAGCAACCTAAGTGTCCATCAGAGGATGAATGAATAAAGAAAATGTGGTATGTATACATAAAACGAAGTATTATTTAGCCTTAAAGAAGGAGAAAATCTTGACATTTGCTACCAAATGGATGGACCTTGAGGGGATTACGCAAAGTTGGTTGCAGAGGCAGGAGGTGCGGGGGAGGTGAAATGTGTGAAGGTAATCAAAAGGCACAAACTTCCAGCTATAAAATAAATAAGTCACAGGGATGCAATGTACAGAATAGTGACTGGAGTTAATAATTGCTGTACTGTATATTTGAAAGTTGCTGAAAGCAAATCTTAAAAGTTCTTATCACAAGAAAAAACTGTAACTGTGGTAAATGATGTTAACTGGATTTACTGTGATCATTTCACAACATATACAAATATTGAATTATGTTGTTGAAACTAATATGTCAATTATATCTCAATAAAATAAATAATTTTGAAAAGGGATAATGTTTTAAATTTTATACTCCCTCACATATTCTAATATATTTAACTAATAACTGGCACCTAAATCTAACTTTTTACATGATAAAACACACTTTCTTATTTATCATGACTCATAATTACAGAATTATGGTGGAGGAAAAAGAAGATGAGGGTACAAATACATGAAAAGCTATGATTTATAAAATACAGTGCTAGGAACTGTGGAACAATTAAAACAAAAGTCTTCGTGGAATTTATAATCTGGTAAAGAAAGTAAATCGTGACCACAAATACAAAGAAACTATGAATACTTTACATGTTCAGAGATAGCAGTCTTTCAAAAAGGATGGACAAGATTATAATAAGTAGAGTGCATTGATTGATTGATTCAGCAATTAGTCATTCAGTACCTTCTGTAGCCTAGCCACTGAGCTAGGGAGGGGGTGTAACAGTGAATAAAACGGTATGGTTCCTATCCTCATGTGGAGAAACAAGTAACAAATCAATACAGTTATTCTGGAAAAGGTTATGAAGAAAAAGACTAGCTAGGGCTCTTAACTTGTATGTGTCTATATGCAGTAGAAAGTGGGACGACTGGTCCGGTAAGGCCTCACTAATGAACAAAGCAGCATCCAGGCAGAGACCTAGTTGATGAGAAGTCAGCATTTCAAATCGTGAGTGCACATGTTTATGTGTGGTGTGTTTGTGTATGTGCATGCGTGCGTGGTTAGAGAAGTTTAAGCCCAGGGAAGCAGCATGTTGAAAGACTTTAAGGCAGAGAAATGCAATGGAATATCTGATGACTCAAAAGACCAACGTGACCGAAGTTTGGTGAGCAATCAGTAAAATGGCATGGAGCTGGAAAAACAGGCAGGGGTGTGATCCCACAGATCAAAGAAACAGGAGGTCCAGCGTATGTGGGAGAAATAACAAATATATCAATTTGGCTAAAGTACGAGGTTAATAAAAAACATTTGCATACAACCCTCAGGTATAAAATTTTAATTTAATTCTTACTTCACAGTAAGAGAAATGTTTCCCTTAAAGGGATGGAAGGAGTAACAGGCTCAAAAGGGCTAAAAGCCTTGCTAATAATAAGACTGCACTGCTAATAAGCTAAGGCACAAATCCCAGACATACTAGCCCAAGTAAAACGAGTATCCTTTCAACCACTAGTAATGAAAAATAAGGTTAAAAATACAAACCAGGTTATAAAGTCAGGCTACAGAATATGGGCTTTATTATGGACAAAAACAAATGGAAGTGACATCAATGAATGATTCTGATGAGCTGCACAGCGCACACAGAATACATGCAAGCAGAAGTTCCTTTATGCAAAACAATTACTATATATTATATCAATCATTTTACAATGCATTCCCCAGAATGAGAGAGAGAGAGAGAGAGAGAGAGAGAAAGAGAGAGAGAGAATATGTGTATGTGTGTGTGTATAGTTAGGGACAGGAGGAGGCTAAGTTCCATGTTCAACAGAACATACTTTAATCTTTTATAGTTAGAGTTAATTTGAAAAAAGGATTCTGCTCTTCGAAAACCACAGATTATAAATAAGTTAACCTTGGCTCCAAAATCTTACTCTGAAGATCTAAAACCTACTGGCAGTAGAGACTTTCTTTCACCCATCATATGCTGTCCTAATTATAACTACTTCAATAAAAACACCAATCGTTTTTTTTCAGGGTTTCTGATAAAAGCCAACCATATACCATTGCAGTTTATTAAGTTCTATTTTAGGTTAAGATTTCTGCCTCCACACTTTTAGAAATAACATATAAGCCTACTATAAAGTTTCTTTATATATTAAGCATTATAACATTAAAAATGTAAGATAAATATATTCTAACAGTACTACAAACTGTTTCTCAATCACTAAAAAATGAAGACTAAATATTATATTGATGCTCAGAAAAACAAATACTACTAGCAAATACTTTATGTGTGATACTGGTAAACATGCTTTGATGTTTATGTAGGTGACTCAAAAACTACTAAAGTAAATAAAATAATTCTTCAACATAACTACATTTAAAAATGTAGTTTGACATTAAGGTAATAGTCATTAAGGTAATAGTTTTATGTATCTAATACTCACTCAAATGTATCTAGTAATTACTCAAATATCTGTAACAAAATCTGCAAGATAGCAAAATCATGAGACACAGAACTGGTTACATAAGTATGCACACATACCTTTATCCTTCTTAAAATCCAAAGCATCTTCTTTATCAGTAACTATCTCCTTCATATTGATAATACTCTGGTGAGTAAGCTGCCGGAGTATTTTAATTTCTCGAATTGCTGTAATCGGAAAGCCTTCCTTTTCATTATCTAGACGTACTTTTTTTAAGGCTACCATTTCTCCTATTAGAAAATTAAATAAAATCAGGTTACCACATGACATTTTTCTTAATTTTAAATATATTTTAATTCACAATTTCTGTTCCTACCTTTTGAAATTACGACCCACAAAATATATTTTAGTTTGCAATATACCAAATTATAATGTTGACAGTTCAAGAAATTAACATTCTGGTTAAATAAATTATGGAATATTTATCCAAACTGTGGAATACTATACAAGTGTATAAAAAGACAGGGTAGGTCCATATGTATTGTTATTTTATGCTCTCCAATATATATTAAACGAAAAAAGCAGGATGATGAAGAGTGGACACATTACACTGTCATTTTTAAAAAGTAAAGGAGGGGGAGGATAAATATATCCAATATGCTAATATATGCATAAAATCTCTCTGAACAGATGGGAAAATTCTGTAGATCGTACAGGTAAGAACAGATGCTCAGACATAGTAATTTGCCCAAAGTTGCCCGGTTACGCACTAGTGAAAGTGGGATTCAAAATCTGGTTTAGTTGTCTCAAAAATATGCACTCTTCTCCCTATACTAAATAGCCTCATAATTTAGGTATGAGTGAGTTTGTATTGGATAAAATCTAAACATTAAATTAAACACACACAGATTCTATTATAAGAAACTATTCATCATAATAAAGTTTTGTTCAATCTACTTTGGAGAAGAAAAGGAATTCTGTACTTAACAAATTTTCTAAAAGAATGTTTATCCTTTTAATCATTAAAATGCATTTGATTCTTTTTTATGGAATTCTAAAATGAGGGTGATTCCTTGTTTTAATAAACAGCTTTAAAAGTTATAATTTAATCTCTTTCTGATAATGCATCATTATCATATTATTACTCCATGCTATAATTGCCTTCAGGAGTTTCTAAGTATAAGGTAGTCTCCCCTGTATTAAAAGGCCTGAAATAGCTATGTAATTTTAATCTACTGGTTTATTTTAACAAGAAGTTATAGGATTATACACTGACTCTGTGCATTACTTAGTAAAATACATAGCATCTGACAGTTACTTTTTCCTCTTCTGCAAGGACTTTTAAAACTAAAACTGTCTCTCAAGTTCCTGATTATGTTCTGAAAGATTAAGCAGCTAAATCTGGCCTCCAAATAAAGGGTAATTTCTACAGAAAAAAAAAAAAATATATATATATATATATTTTGGACAAAATAAGTGTTGCATAAGGCTTACTAGAACAAAATTGACTACTAAGAAATAAGGTCAAGATACTTTTTTCCTCTGATTACTAACAATGTAAGAATTTACTCACCATAAAAGAAACCAAAACCGTGCTTGCTTCGGCAGCACATATACTAAAAGAAACCAAAACCCATCGTTCTACACATCACAAATACTAAAGGAACACTTTAAAAATATATAAATGTATATAAACCCACTTACATGTACTCATATCTTACATAAGTGCACATATCAAACAAAAAAACAAGATGAAACAAAAACATGATAAATTAGAAGAGAAATACAAATGATATTCCATAGGACCAAAAATCCACCGCATTTTGGCATTCTTACCAGTGTCTTTATCCCTGGCTTTGTAAACTTGTCCATAGGTACCTTCTCCAATAATTCCGATGATATCAAATTTATCCACGCAGCGTTTTCCCCAGTCAATATCTTTCTCTTTGATTTCACCATAGCGAGGCCCACATATTCTATCAAATATAGTTCTGAAGTTTTTATATACAATCAAGCAAATTGAATACACTGTTTAATACTCAATATCCAACCTCCACCCAATCATATACTTTATTTCCCCTACCATTCCATATTTGTGATCTAAGACAAGCAACTCTGGGATTGGTATTATAAATTATCTTGAAAGTCAAGGTGTCATTCACCACACTAACCCTTCTTCTGTAGACTAGCACTTAAACTGGGAAAGAGAAGTAAAGCTTGTATGAAGGACTTTCAGAAATAAAACATAATTTTTCAGTGAGTGGACAAAATTGATACTAGTATGAAGAGTCAAAGTTCTCTAATCAACCTCCAGAAAATTTTGTTTTTCATTCTTTGACTACATATATTAGCTTTCAAAAGATAAAATTTGGATAATGAACATCACCAAAAATCTAACTATAAGGCTTCCAGACAAACGTAGACTTATGGCTAGATAACAGACAAACGTAGACTTATGGCTAGATAAAATTATCTTAAAAATGGAAACACCAGAAAGACTTTTAGTCTAAGAGAGTACAGAAGTATTAAAACCAACTCTCAGGAATCCACACTTTAAGTGTGTGCGTGTGCGTGTGTGTCATATGATAAAACCTGACATTCTTCAAAGAGATATGTAATTCTGTAGTATTTTAATATTCTGGTAGATAACAAATTCAAAAAAAGGAATAAAGCTATTAATACTCAAGGAGATACTATCTTAAAAGTTTTCTAGCTTTCTGCTCCATACTAGAAAATCAACTCATACTCCTCAGGGTGTTACCCGAACAGCAATGCTTAAATTGGATCTATCTCAGTCTTACTCACATTTTCAGTTGGTTAAATAAAAGTAAAAATGGAATCAACATTCTCCCCCCTTAACTGAGGAATAGGTTTCAAGGGAAAGAGTTATCTCCACGTACTTACTTACTTATCTCCACGAAGCTAATTTATAACACAAATTTCAAACCTTCTTCGATTCCACCTCTTGCAAAATGAAGAATGAATTCAGTTATGGGAACAAATGGAGCTAAAACCAAAGGAAAGTAGAGCAGCTTGCCCATTACTAATTTTGTTTGAGCTCACTGAATGCCAACTTCCACCTTGTCCAATTTCGGTGATTCTGTGTTATTTAAATATCTTAATTATAGAAGATATTGTATTGAACACATACAATAGGCCAAGAAATTAATACATTACAAATTGTGACAGAAAATTAAATGTGATTTTATTAGTCATTTTGAATAGGTATGCAGGCAATTATGAAAAATTTTTTTCAAAACGCTAATAGAATTTATTCATATACTTAAGGAATAAATACACTTTTTATTATTTTAAATCCTAATTTTGTGTTTTATGATTTTATGATGATCCAGAATCATCTCTGATCAATTTAAGAGCAGGTAGAAAGCAAGCACATACTTAGGCCTCCTTTTACTATGTAACTGTGTTGCCGTTTTCTTTTCCTCGGGACTCTTGGACAGATCATCTCCTCCTGGTAGCTCAGGGGGCAGTGGTAAATCAGCAAGTAGACATCGGAGTTTCTTTTCTACTTCTTTTTTAACTGCTTTTACTGAAATATTTCCTCGTAAACTAAAAAAGGAAAGGAGTCAGACAAATAACAAAACACAAAAATGTATTTTGTTGAAAAATTAAAATGCAGCCATGTTTTACACTTAAGTAGCATGAAATGGCAAAATACTAAACTGAGTTTCTTTACTTTCCAGCTAAAATAATATACTATATCCAACTGCAAAATATTAAATGTAGGGGTAAAAACGATACAGAACTAGATCAAAACTAAGGAAATGTGAACAAAGTATGGACTAGCAACAATGGTCCCTTAATTGTAACAAACGCACCATATTAAATGTAAGATATTAATAATGAGGAAACTCAGTGTAGGGTATATGGGGACTCCCTATAGCATCACTGTAATTTTAAAACTGTTTTTAAAAAATTGTGTATTTTTAAAAATTATATATAATTACTATAAAACTACATTAAAATCGAAAGTCAACTGGTCATGTTTTACAAGAAAATTTATTAATTTTGTAATAGCACTGGTTTGATTCAGTGAAAGAACAAAAGTTGTCTTGTAAGAAATAAATAAAACTACATGCTGTTATTCATCTTGCCCATTTAAATAACCACAAACAACTAATTTAGCTGCACCCCTTTTCAGGTTAATTTTTCTAAACTGGACACTGATTCTTCTAAATTTTTTTAAGGCTCTAGCTTACTAGAATTGCAAGTGAAACTTGAAGCTTAGTTATGTAGTTATTATGAATGAATAAAGAGCTCTGACTTTTAAAGTATATCTGAACTTGGTAACTGATTTTAAACCTCCCAGATATTACAAAATCTGTTATCTAATAATAGAACATGTTTGAAAGAGAATCATAAAAGGACAGTAACATTTGGACTTCACATATTTACATGGCAGTTACGAGTCCCGTAATGAAAAGGTTTAGAGAGACTACACTGCTGTGGTCATAAGTTACTAATAAAGTTATCAACATATCATTTAATTTTAATTATACCTTCTATTAGTTTCGAACATTAGTATTATTGTAGAACAAATGGTTCCTTTAATACCATCTGATAAAAACTACCAATAATCATAATAAAATTGTACCTGTTCTTTATAACCCTGTGTTACTCCCTAGAAGGTTCTTTAAGAGAGAAAACATGCTCAAAAGAAAATTGGTTTGCAGTTTTATTTTTAAACTAATAATATCACGGAGCCCACTTTTCAATTTTATTGTCCCATTCAACAAATCCAGATTGTACACCCCTATGTGCCTGGTATTACATAAGGCACTGAAGAGGTAACAACAAAAACAATAACAAATGCATTAAAATATTGTTCCTCTCAGAAAAAAGCTTCCAGTTTTTTGGAAGACACCATCAGGTAAGCAGCAGGATAAAGTCCTATACAAACAGATACCCAGTGTAATGTGGTAACTAAAGGGTAACTAAATCAGGATTCAAAGACAGGAAAAACTTCTTTCTAGAAAAGACTCCACTTGAACACTATCTGAAAATAAGCCTATTTAAAATAATTTATTTAGAAAACTGTAGTCGCTAACCTGCATTTAGACTTTACTCAAAAATTCTCGTTTATCTGAGGATTCAAATCAACATTTTTTGGGGGAAAAACTAAACTAAAAGTCTTAATTTTACTTATAATTTGAAATTTAAAATACTGCCTATATTCAAATATATCATTATATGAACTATCAAATTCAGCAAGATTCCCCGACTTAAGAGAAATGAAATATTGCTTTCCAAGAATAACATTATATAATTAAAAATATTTTATTTTCACTGAATACTTGCAATAACCAAATAGGAAATGTGATTTTTAAAAAGTTTCCATACACTACAACAAAAACAATACAATGCCTTAACAAGAAATGTACTAGACCAATAGAAGAAAACTAAAAAACATTTGACTGATGAACATAAAACTAGATCTGAATGAATGAAAAGAGAACATGTTTTTGTATAGGAAACTATAATGCTGTAAAGCTGTCAGTCTCCAACTTAATCTATTACATTAATAGAGTCCCAAACAAAACCCAAGGAAGAGTTTTTTAAATACAACTTGACAAGCTGACTGACATTAAAATTTGTCTAAGAATAAAAGCAAACAACTGCCACGAAATTTCTAAAAAAGAATAATGAAGTGGGATTTGCCCTGTCATATGGTCAGCCTGTCTAGAAAGATCTCAAACTAGAAGCCAAAGGCTGGTTGAAGTCAAAGAACATATATTTTTGTCTACCCAATGTTTTGTAAAACACTCTGATTTAATTGTCAATATTTTTAAATCAGAAGATTTACATAAACATTCAAATTCCAGGCTTCTTAAAAAAAAAAAAAAGAAAACTCTAGCACCACTGGGCCCAAATTCATGTACAGCAACAGCAACACTAAGGTTGAGGCTGAATATCTGGGCTGTTCACTAGTCAGTATTTATCCCATCCCCTCACTTTTACATTACCTTCCTACCCCTATAACAGAAATTTGAGTTTGAGAGCCAATATACCATGCATCTAAAGAAGTTGAAACAAAAGGTACTGGCAAATAAATAATAAAGCAAGTTAATAGAAAAGAGAGTGCAGAAACATACAGGAATCTGTAAGAATTTTTATATATGACACTACAAGTCACTGAGATGGATTATTCAATAAATAATGTTACTGATTGGGTCTATTAGTCTACAAGGTGATAGAGGAGAGCCTCATCTTTCTTCTTCATATAAAATCCAAAACCAAATTTCTGTGAGATTTGAGTTAACCTTTTTTAAATTTATAAACTCAGAAGTTTTAAAAGATCTAACTACATTTAAAATTTTTTATAAAGATGTCATCTAGGAAAATTATCCATATAGCTGCTTTTTAACAAAAAATAGCGGGGAAAACAGCTCTAATTTCTTCATAAAAATAAAAATGAAAAAAATTAAGTAGTATAATAGGCAAATATCACACAATAGCATAATGTTTCCATCCTAGCATACATTTAAGAAACATTCTTAGAATTGCATTTACTTTAGACACACTTACCTTCATTCTCTTAAAAATAAAATGTTTCAAAATAAAAAACAAGCCACATCCCCAATATTCATAATAGAAATTTGTAAACATGTTAAAGGAAAGCATTATGGATTTTCTGTAATATGTAATTAA
Source organism: Rhinolophus ferrumequinum (assembly GCF_004115265.2). Lineage (NCBI taxonomy): Eukaryota > Metazoa > Chordata > Mammalia > Chiroptera > Rhinolophidae > Rhinolophus > Rhinolophus ferrumequinum. Next base: position 53,516,078 of record NC_046303.1, on the reverse strand, counting down.
TCTCTAATTGTAAAAAGTTTTTAAAAGTCAAGAAAAAACTACTAACAAGTGATGAATTCGTAAAGCCACCAAAAGGGGTAAATTTAAAAGGCCTCTGAAAAAACTTAGAAATAACCAAGATACAAGCTTTATACCACCCAGAACAGACTCTTTCATAAAATGTCCTGTCTCTGATAGTATCATCGAGAAATACTAAACCAAAATAAATACTGGCATTTCTAATTCCCAAACTCAAACTGATATTTATACATTGCATTATTGGAATTCTTTGCCTAAACTATAATTTTGCCATTCTACAAGCAATGTGCTTCATTTTAAGACATATATAATAAAGAGAATTAATTCACTTACTTATAGTCTGTAAAGTTTTTTAAAGAAAAACTTTTATTTTTTTCTTGAAACAGATACTGACCAAATTTTGGTGCTTACCTATTATCAGCATCTTTATCTTCGGGCAGCATGGGAGGCAAAGGTAAAGGGGGTAACGTAGAGGTCACTAGAGCCACATGCTGCTCCTTCTCCTTGGTGCCTATGCTCGGTGTCAGTGGTTTACTTTTCTCTTTAAGAGATGCTGGTTCCTCCTTTGTAGCAGCAGTAGATTTACTCTCCTTCCCAACTACAGTTGCTTTCTTGACGGCTTTATCTACAATTAAATTATTGTCCACCTTTGTTACAGGAAGAGGTGGCTTTGTTTTTGCCTTGTCGTTTTTTACAGCTCCACCACTGGAGGGAGAAGGTGCACACTCGACCTTCAGTTTCTTCGCATCCTTCACATGGTTGGTCTGTGAGGCACTGGCACCAGCTTCTGTGTGCCCCTTGGTTGGTGTTGAAGTGTTCGAGGCTTTGGCAGCTTTGGCGGCAGCCTCAGCAGCCTTAGCCGCTTCTGCAGCTTTCGCTGCTTCTGCAGCTCGTGCTGCCTCTGCAGCCCGGGCTTTTTTATTCTTGTTCAATTCAGCTGCCAGGCTACTCTTCAGAGTTAGTGTGCTAGGAGAAATGCTAGAATGACGACTTCTGGATCTAGACAATCTGTGCCTGCTACGTGATCTTGAATGCCTAGATGAATATGGGCTTCTGCTTCGGGATTTAGCAGATCGTCTGGCGGAAAATAATTAAGAGTTAGTCAGAATTCAGAAAAGTTCAGTTTGAGATTTACAAAAACTTCTAATTTGAGCCATGAAATGAAAGAGAGTTAGAGATTTAATTTCAAAATCATAACATAGTTTGTATGGTTTTTTTAAAAAAATTACGAATGTTATCTGATGATCTGGTAGCTATAGTTGTCTTTAAAACAGGGTGACTGTCTTAACCTTGGTCTAGCCTACAAATGTTCAGGTGAAGCTGGATAAAAGTAGATCTCTGTGAGAAGAAATACTGTTAAGAAGTAGGAGGAAAAAAGTGTGACAAGGCATCAACGCTGTCTCAAAAAACAGAAGCCGGCAACAAGGAGACCAGTGGTAGCAGCAGTAGGGTGAACTCTGACCAATCTTCTACGAGGGAGACAATCTCTACATTTCAGAAGCACCCTCACCCGTAAGCTCAGAAGTAGTGTTCTGACTACAGCAAGAGTGAAAAAGACAAAACCTGTCATTAGGCAATAAGTAAAAGTCTCTAAATCTTGGAAAATACTTAATAATGTGTAATAATGTGTAATTCATTTCTCAAAAATTACTGGAAAACATAAAACTAACATTTAAAATCATGGTGGCAACCAAAGCTCCTGTAAAACAAATGCAGCACAGAATCCAGTGAGCTTTTCAAATCCATATCAAAACTTAAACAAAATACAAGACAAAGCACTCATACCAACCCAGGTATCTACAGCTTACAGATAAAAAACTGAATTTAAAATACGAGGTTACCTAAGTCAATCCCGCACTCGCTGCGTAGTAGTCACATTGGTTATTATCATATGGCCGCTACCCTCTCCCTCCAATACGCTTTACCCTACGTTGTGACCAAGGAGGCTGCCCTCAACACACCCATCTTCTAGGTGCTCATGCCATCTGTCAGTGACAGAAGATCAGAAGGCAGAGAAAGGCTGGATTATTTCTTGCCAGCTCCCTCCTTTCTCTGGCCACATTTTCTGATAGAAGCTGTGTCCCTCTACTACCATGGCACCTGACAAGCACCTCCTTCTCCACAGCTGTCACCAGCCTCCAGTAACACCATTATTTTCCTCGCCCCTTTGAGCTGCCCTCTGTAACTAGTGAAAACATCCCTTGTAGGTTCCCGTAATCCACCCCTATGTCTATGGCCCTTCATTAAAGCCTCTTGAACCATCTGAGTTGGATTCAGTTTCCTTCTAGAATCTTGCCTGATCTAGTTGTAAACCAGGTCTTAAACCCAGACCTTTTGACTGTGAAGTAGGTAAGTTAACACAATGAACACATTAACATACTCCCTAAGAGAAAGTTCTTGCTAACATTTTGTGGAAGTTACAGAGAAAGCGTAAATGGGGAGAAAACAAATAAACTTCTAGAAACCCATAATTAAGATGGGTGAAAGAAAAGGAAGAACTGGACATTTTTGTTTATCTGACATTAGTATAGTATGGAGAGAAAAGTGTAGAAACATTCTACAATTCTAGTATGAAAAACAAAATGATTACGTTTAGAATAAACGCAAGTAATATAAATTCAACTTCTCCCTCATTCACTCTTTCAAAAACATTTCAAAATGTACCAAGGGCCAACTAGTATTCAGCACTGAGCCACTGCTTCATACAAACTTCATAGAAAGTATTCGTCACATTATTTTCGATTAATAAGAACAGTGATTTAGAAAATATTCTAACACTTGTTTATCATTAGATATCTATATACACACTAATCCTTAAAAATCACCAATGAGCTTATAGTTATTCATGGAAATGAGAGGCGATGTTTGGCTAAATAGAAAAGTGATAAATTGGGTTGTAACGTATTTTGGATAACTTTAATATAGTAACCAAAAGTGTCATATTATGAAACCATCAGTCCCTCTTTAATTTTCTCCCCAGTAAGAATTAAGAGTCTTGGACCTCAAAACAGGCCTGATTGATACAAGTGGTGTTTCCACACCCTGATCAGATACTGATGAGCAGCAGAAAAGCACACAGCAGGAGAAAGCAGAGAGACTGTCATCTCATCAGGGGTAACAGCACAGACCTTTTCTCAAATAAACTTTCCTACACTAGCATATAGACACATAAATTTTATTTAACTTGGAAATTTATGATCAGTGAATTTTACCTAAGAGCTACAAAGATACTGGCTAAAAATCCCAACATAATTAACTCCTCTGGCATATTAAATTATTCCTTTCTGGATAGAATCTAAATAAGAGAGCTATCAGTAAAGACTTTTAAAAAGTTCTGCTCCATAAAAGGGATTTGTTTTTTTCTTAAGATATCTTGGGAATGACGTATTATGATATATACCAACTGAATTCTCCTAGACACATCCTCCATTCCTCTCCAATTGCTCTATTTCCTTCAAAAGTTCCTTAACTTTTTAATTTCATGTCCCAGTAAACTTGCATTCTCTCAGGTACTGCACATCTGATAATAAATTTCAATTCTATATTTACTGTTATAACACATAATTTGAGAACATGAAACATAAATATAAAATTCAAGTTAGGTCATTTTTACTAATGATCTAATTCTTCAGCCATACAAAGTTATGAGGGTAAGAGAAGTAAATCTCTAAGACTGTATAACGAACCGCAGCATGATGTCTTACTAAAAGAACTGAAAAGGATGGTATAGACAGCAAGTTCTTGTTTTATAAATAAGATTTTTCTTATTTTTAAAAATGTTTTCTCTAGTACTTTTATGCTACAGATTTTGCAGTGAATATGTATTAGCTGTTTCCTGTTTGTTGTTAATGTTTTTAAGGTTATAGGATCTCTTTAAGAAGTGAAGATACCTTTTGATGTTTCTAACAAGGTTTCCCAAATTCATACAACACAAAGCAGAACCAGGATAAAACTCCAGTATCCTGAAACCCAACTGCTTAACGCTCATTGTTAATTAGGTTAGTGTCCCTCACAGAGAGACACAGCACAGTATACTGTTCACCTGATCCAATCACACAATCTCTCTGAGTCCAGGTCTTCTGAAATTGTACCTAACTAGCAAACACTGATTCTCAAAAATTTTACTATAATATCCAATCCCTCATTGCATAAAACAACAGAGAACAGTGCTATCCAATAAAACTTTCTGGGATGATAGACATGTTCCATACATGTGATATCCAATATAGTAGCCACTATTCACAGTATTTTTTAGCTTAATTTTTCTACCCTGTTTATTTCACATGCTAATAGCAACTGAGTTCATTTCAAAAACTTGTTGACAACCCCTCAAAAAAAGGTATAAAACGCTTCCCATGCAAGGATAGTTCAACATATGCAAAGCAATAAATGTGATACATTACCTTGACAAAATGAAGGATAAAAATCCTATTATCTCAATAGATACAGAGAAAAGCATTTGACAAAATTCAACACCTGTTCATGATAAACACTAAATAAACTGGGTATAAAAAGAACATGCCTCAACATAATAAAGGCCATATATGACAAGCCCACAGCTAATATCATACTCAACAGTGAAAAGCTGAAAGCTTTTCCTCTAACATCAGGAACAAGATAATGATGCCCAATTCTCACCACTTTTATTCAACACAGCACTGGAAGCCCTAGTCAAAGCAATTAAGCAAGAAAAAGAAATAAGAGGCATCAAAATCAGAAAGGAAGAACTAAAATTTTGTTTGCAGATGACATGATCTTAGATAGAAAACCCTTAAAGACTCTACCAAAAAGTTGTTAGGAATAATAATTCAGTCAAGTTGCAGGATACAAAATCAATATACAAAAATCAGTTGTGTTTCTATACACTAACAACAAAGTACTGTAAAGAAAAATTAAGAAAACAATCCCATTTACAATAGCATCAAAACAACAAAATGCTTATAAATAAATTTAACGCAGGAGGTACAAGAAACTGAAGACACAAATAAATGGAAAAATGCTCCATGTTCATGGACTGAAAGAATTATTATTGTTAAAATGTCCACACTGCTCAAAGGGATCTACAGATTCAATGCAATCCCTATCAAAATTCCAATGGCATTTTTCACATAAATAGACAAAACAATCCTAAGATACATATGGAACCACAAAAGACCTTGAACAGTCAAAGCAATCTTGAAAAAGAACAAAGGTGGAGACAACACACTTTCTGATTTCAAACTATATTACAAAGCTATAGTAATCAAACTAGTATGTCGTGTATTGGGATTATAAGAGCTCTATTAACTGTAACAGTACTATGGCAGCATCTTAAATTTATCTCCTGTTTCAAATCTTCCTTCACCCAAACTAATCCATACTTATAGGCAAAGTGAACACCTTCCTCTAACATCGCTTCCTTGCCAGTCTGTATTTTTACTTTCACTACTCTCCTCCACCCATTTACCCAGGCTAGAAATCTACCCAATTCCTTTGTGCCCATACCATCAATTGTCTCATTTTACTGATTCTAGCTCTACATTCCCTTACATCCATACATCTCTGCATGTTTCCTATTGCTATTGTAATAAATTACAACAGATTTAGTGGCTTAAACAACACAAATTTATTATCTTACAGTTCTGGAAGTCAGAGGTCCAAAATCAGTCTCAGAGGGCTAAAATCAACATGTCACCAGAGTTTTATTCCTTCTGCAATCTCTTGGGAAAACCTGTTTCCTTGCCTTTTCCAACTTCTAAAGACTTTCCATTCTTTGGCTCATGGTCCCGAAACAATCCAACCTCAGCTTCCATCATCACATAGCCTTTTCTGACTCCAACCCTCCTGCTTCCTTTTATAAAGACCCTGTGATTACAGAGTACTCACCCAGGATCATCTCTCCATCTCAAGACCCCTATTTTAATCACCTCTACAAAGTCCCTTTTGCCATGTAAGGTAACATATACACAGGTTCACAACGGGGGAGCACTATTCAGCCTACCATGCCCTCCTCTCCTGTACTCATTACCTCTCCTTTCCTCTCGGCTACCTTATCATCTACAAAATAACTGATCTTTTCGTATCTAACCTCTCCCTGCTCCAATTATTTCTAGACACCATAACCACACTAATCCTCACTGTTCAATAATTATCACATGTCCCCAATTCACTCACTGTCCTTCTTTTTTAGTAGCTATTCAAAACCTTCGCAACTTTCTTCTTGCTCACACCACCATTCCCAGTCTTTTCTTAACCCTACCTTATTATTCTATCTCACAGAAAAAACAACAACAAAGATTATCAGGCATGTCTCCTACCTGCAAACTGAACTGCATCACCATGCAGCTTACATCCCACCTGAGGAGCGGCGCTTCTCTTCCCACGCCAGGCTGAGCCCTGGAGCAGGCTATGGGTCCCGCGCTCTCTAGACCCTCACTTCACAGAGCGTGGCCCACAGCCCCGCGGCATCAACATCAACACAGAGCTTGTCAGAAACGCTGTATCTCAGGCCCCAACCCAGTCCTTCTGACTCCGAATCTGCGTTTCACTAGATCCCCATTAAAGTCTGAAATGCATTAGGCCAGGCTCCTCTACTGCAACTCTATTACTTGTGACTTCAACCTTTGCTGTCCAATGGCTATTTCCCCTCATGGAATAAATAATTCAAGTCTCTCAGATGTTTAAAAACAGACCAGAAAAAAACCAAGCAAATGATGGTAACCTGATGTTGTATTTTTACCTCTCCTTCCAGTTACAGCCAAATTCTGGCTCATACCCTCCTCACTGCAAATACTGTGGTGATCAGTGGCCCATATACTTTTTCTTGGGGGGGAAGGGAGGTGGAGAAGGGAAGAGAAACTAAAAATATCATTATCTGTGACGACCATGTTGACACATCCTTAAACACACTTCCTAACCACTTCCACTACCTTTGTCCCCCCCCTGATTATTTTCTTACTTCTCTGGCTGTTTCTCAGTGTTCCTTAAGGTTCTTCTTCACTATACTCATTCTCCTACAATAATTTAATTTATGCTTATGTGTGGCTTACATCATCACCTAAATACTGATTACCCCCCCAAGTCATCCTCCCTACTCCCAACTATCCTACACGCACCCTCAACATAATACAGCTAAAACTATTAAGCTTCCTCTCCAAACCCACCCCCTTTCTCCTTAAATATACCCTATTCTCAGGCAATGGTGTCCACTGAAATAGCAGAAATCCAGAAGTCATTCTATATTCCACACGGTCCCCTCCTCCCTTCTTCCATATCCAGTTGATCTCCAAGTCCTGCCAATTCTATATTTAAGCATCTCTCCCGTTTTCCCGTCTCTTTTATCCCCATAACTACTATTTCACATTAGGTCCAACATCATCTCCCACTTGGCCCAATTGGTATAGAGACCAAATAACATAAAACATCATTTCTAAAATATACGTTTACCAGGTTGCCCACCTCTAGTCTCTGCCTTTTCCAATTTACTCTCCACACCGCCACCTGAAGCTTTCTGGTAGTTATCCCTCTACCAAAACCTCAGGCTTGCACTGCATATAAAGACCCTGCCCAGCAATCCCAAAGACCTTGTCCAGTCTTTGCAAAACACATAAAGTGCCAGGCCTAGAATGTTTCTCTCACATTCCTCTCTCTACCTCTTTTATTTGCTAAGCAAAGGAATACTTCATACCAGAGCACCGGGTCTACCACACCTCCATATGCCTTCCCTTATTAAGCCAGGCAGCTGAAGATGTTCCTTGTCTCATGATCCCACCATCCTTTGACCATCTCATTAGAGTCATAATTAGATAATCTGGCCTCCCCAACTAAACTGAGATCACTGTATCTTCATAGCCCTAACTAGCAGAAACAGCAATGACAGACACTCAATAAATATTTCCAGAATTAAGAACACGGCTGACAGTGCTCCTACTGAATGTACTTCACCTTCATTAGCCTAGTATTAAGGTGCTACATGGTCTGTCTGGCCCTAACCTACCATTCCTTATCAAGTTCTGAATTTGCCTAATGCTTCCATCCATGCCTTGACTCCCAGATTCATCTACTGAGAAATTGTCTTCCCTCCATTTTCTACTTAAGTCCTATTCATCTTTCAAGGCCTAGATCAAAAGTCCTTCCTTATTCATAAAGCCTTACCACCAACTCCAAGAAAGAAACATGCTCTTCTTTCTTTGAATCCCCATAGCACTTTATTTGCATTCTTCTTATGATCTTTATCACTCTTAACTTTGTCTTTTATCTACCACATTATCTACTAGACTATATCCTCTTTGAGGAGCGGAAACCAGGTCTAATTAATTTTATCATTCCACAGCCCTTAGCATAATACTACAAACAGTCATCTTATATTGAATACACAAACATACCCCATTGAACTTCAGTTTACAAAACACTTTTATAAGCATTTTTCATTTGACTTACTCTTCACAGCAAGCAAGGTATAGAGAAAGCAAATGGGAGAACCAAAATAAAAAGTGTTAAGAAATTTATTTACAGGCCAGGAGCTATGAAGGGGTAGAGTCAATATTTAAGACCAAGTCTTCCAATTTAAAGCCAGGCACTATTATTCTACACCCTTCCCTTCAATTTATTCAATTCTTATCTATCTTCATGGATCAAGCTCAAGTCCCATTTCCTCTGTCACCTCCCCATTTGCTGAAATCACATACACTTGTTACACACTGCCTTGTATTTTATATCTTTACCTTTTAAAAACATAAATTGCATTATGTCAAGCCTTTGCCTAAAACTCGCCAATGGCTTCTCACTGCATTTAGAATAAAAGTAAAAATCTTTACTGTGATCCACAAGACCCAAACTGCCTCTCATCTTTATTACATCCTCCTTCACTCATGAGGCTCTTTTCTGATTCTTCAAAAGGTCACCCTTCTCCCTGACGTGGTATCTCATCACACAGTGTTTTCTCTTGGGATGCTGAGATCATCACATTGCTGGCTCTTTCTCGTCATTCAGGTCTCCATTTATCAACTCCACAATGAGAATTTCCTTCACTAAAAAGATAAATTAGCACATATATAACCCCTCCTCCATCACTGTCTTGTTTATTACTATATTCCCAATGCCTAAAACTGTGTATCGCATGCAGTAAAGGATCAAAAGGTATTTACTGATTTGATGAATAGAAGAGTAAACAACAGGTTATATACTTTCCTGAATGGCTGCAAATACTAGCAGAACGCTTTGCATAACTGATATCCATCTAGTTAACTAATGGTTATAGGTCCACTGATAAAATTCTACTTAAACTAAAAAGTTAGGAGACAATTACATTTAGTTAATTAGCTTCTTCATAGAAACACTAAGCTAAATTTATTTTTATTAACAATCAAATGTTTGGCATCCACTATCAATTAGGATTTAATGAGCAAAACTAATTTTTCTAACGTAAAATATCCCTTATTTTTAATAACTAGAGGGTCTTTGTGATAAGAAAAATAATTCGGTCATGATAGAAATACAAATCACCAATAAAAAAATTAAGATGCTCCCTTCTCTCTAGTAACCAGAAAAGGTAAAATAAAATAATGGTAATAAATTTGCATCCATCAGAATGGCAAAAAGTGGAATTTTGAAATTATCAAGTATTTTTGATAATGCAGAGAAATGATCACACATAAATAATCAGAGAATATAAAATTGCTAGGCCTTTTTAAAAAGGCAATTTGGCAGTATTTATGAAATGTTTTTGATCTGCAATTCCACTCATAAGAACAATTCCATTTGTGTCAAAAAGTTATTACACAATAACCTTTAAAGGGTTGTTTGTAATACAGAAAAAATAGCTTAGTGCCCAACAATTGATGGTTAAATGAAACTTGATAAATTTCATTATGGAATTGTATGTAGCCATCTGGAAAGATCTTCAAATCATACCACTGAAAAAAACCACGTAGGTAACAACACTTATGGCATAACATTCTTAATGTTTATGTGTACATGTTTGTATGTAAGTATATGAGTATACGCAGAAAAGGAATGTATATCAATCTCCTTACATGGTTATATATTTAGAAGAGAATGGAAATGAGAAAAACATTAAAGGGTTTCTTTCACATATTGTTCTGCATGACTCTGTACTGCTTTCAAGCATTTCATATGTAAGTTTTAAACAGAGTGCAAAGGTTAAAAGTAGTAAAATAATTTTATTACAGAAAACTGAAATATACAGAAAAGTTTAAAGATAAACACCATCAGAAATTACTATAAACCAAAATGTATAGTATGAAAAAATCAATGTTACGTTCTTTAATAAAAATGAAAAAGGTTGTACAGATTTATTCCTATTTCACTACATCAACTGCTTAACTTCCAAGAATTAAATCTAGAAAATCATGAGTGCTTTAAGTAACACTAATTACATAAAGAAAATACTATCAACATTAATACATAATTTTTCATAATGAACAGATTTTTTCTTCTCCTAGTCCCTAGAACAATAATGGATAGTACATAGGCTCATGTTTAAGAATCAACCAAAGCATCCAGAACTTTTTTCTGACACCAAAAATTAGACTCTGAGGGAAACAATTTTAATCAAAAAATAAAATTAGACATTTATGAAAAATTCACAGCATCATTTTGTAGACAAACACTAAATACGTTCCCCATATGATCAGTAATGAGAAAAGCAAGTCCAATCTCACCACTTCTAATCAACATTGTACTTGAGATTCTAGCCATTTCAATTAGGCAAGAAAAAAAATAAAAGGAATTCAGCCTAAAAAAAAGTAAAACTAACTATAGTATATGACATAATCTTGCATATAGAAAATCCTAAGGAATCCACTGAAAAATATTAGAACTAAGAAACAAGTCAGCAAGATGGCAGGAAAAATGATCAATATAGAAAAATATATTGCAGTTCTATGCACTAATAATGAACAAGCAAAATGAAATAATGAAAAAAAAAACTCCCATTACAAAAGCCTTAAAAAGAATAGCTAGGAATAAATTTAACAAAAGAAGTGCAAGGATTGCACCACGAAAACTTCAAAACACAACTGAAAATATTAAGGAAAACCTAAATAAATGCAAAGACATTTTATGTTCATGCATTAGATGACTTAATGTTATTAATATGACAATACTCCCAACTTGATCTACAGATTCAGTGCAATCTCTGTGAAAGTCCCAGCTACCTTTTTTGCACAAACTGGCAAGCTGATCCTAAAATTCATGTGGAAAAGCCTCACTCCTACCCCCAAAAGAAAAACAAAGTCAAAGCAATCTAAAAGAACAGAATTGGAGGACTCACACTTCCTGTTTCAAAAATTACTGCAAAGTTATATAACCATCAAGACTGTGTGGTACTTGGCATAAGGATGGGCATATAAATAAATGGAATAGAATTGAGAGTTCAGAAATAAACCCTCACATTTATGGTCAGTGGATTTTCAACAAGAATGTCAATACAATATAATGGAGAGAAACAACGGGGACAACTGGATATCCACATGCAGAGGAATGAAGTTGCACCTCTTTATCTCACCATACACAAAAATCAACTGAAAACAGATCAAAGACCAAGATGTAAGAGCTTTCTGACTTTCGATTAGGCAAAACCTCAGCTATGACACCAAAGCACAAGCAACAAAAGAAAAAATAAACTGGACCTCATCAAAACTAAAAACGTTTATGCTTTAATGGACATATCAACAAAAAGGGATACAATGGGAGAAAATATCTGCAAATCATATATCTGTACCATAATTTAACAGCTCCCCTATTCATAGTACTTAGGTTGTTTCAAGCGATTTTTTATTAGGTAGGCATTATGCATCCCACTTTACAAGTATAAAGACCAGGGATCAAAAACGATAAATAAATGGAACTGCTTGATCGCTTGATATTGTTCTGCTACAAAAGTACCTAAATCCACATCTGTATAATTTCTAAGTCCTTGCTTTTTCCTTTATACTGGATATTTACCCAGCTAAACCAAGGTATAAGATCTACTAAGTGGGTATTGTGGTTGTTCTGTTGACACTTCGCACTAGGAATTCTTTTCTTCTTCTCCTTTTGAGACCACACACAATGACTCCGAAACTAAGAGACTTGTACAAAATCACACTGTTAGAATGGCCAAAGTGGTTATGAACACATCACGTAAGGAAAACTCCATTTCTTTGTGTTAAATTATTACTGACTCTCCTGAATACAAGAATTCCTGTCTAGACAGAGAAATATCACAAGTCACATCAGGGACTCTTATCCAGAATACTTTAAGAATTCTTAAGATTCAGCAATAAAGACAACCCGATTTTAAAATGGGTAAAGGATCTGAATAAACATTTCCAAAAAAACACATACAAACGGCCAATAAAGACTTACAATGCTCAACATCATTAGTCACAATGAGATACCATTTTAAACACCAAGATGGCAATAATCAAAAAGACAACTATAGCCATGGATTGACCCTCATGTATAGCTGGTTTGAATATAAAAATAATGTAGCCACCTTAGAAAACAGTTTGGCAATTCCTTAAAATGTTAAAAATAGAAATACGACCCAAAAATTCCACTCCCAGGTATACACCCAAGAGAAAAAAATATGTAATTCTATGCAAAAACTGTATATAAATGTTCACAGAAGCATACTTCTTAATAGCCAATACATGGAAACCCAAATGCCCAGAAACTGACAATAAAATGTGATATATGCATACAATGGAATATTTTGCCCTGAAAACAAATGAAGTACAGCACAACATAGGTGAATCTTAAAAATATTATGCTTAAGTAAAAAAAGACCATGAATTATATTTCATTTATATGAAATGTCCAAAATAGGCAAATCCATAGACAGAGAGTACATCAGTTGTTCCCAGAAGCTGAGGGAGGTTAAGAATGGGGAGTGACTACTAACAGGCAGTTTCTTTTGAGGGTGATTAAAATGTTCTAAAATTAGTGGTAATGGTTGCACAACTCTGTGAATATTCTAAAGACCACTGAATGTACTATTGAAAATCAGTCAATCATATGGTGTGTGTGAATTATGTCTCAAAAGAGACGTAATTTTTAAAACTAGAAAAAATGACATAAAACTGCAATGTTTTGTTAATTCTAAAAGTATACTTCATGTTCCTCATGTAACACTAAAAGTTAAAAAAAATAAGACACATGGCAGACTTTTTACAGATTGGCTCAGGCAAATAAGTTCCAGTTCACTGAACATAAAGTCCATGTTTGTCTTCATGTTTCACTGAAGAGAGAAAAAGATGGTGAGAAGTAGAGGGAGAGCTTAATATTTGATTTGTCCAAAGACAGATACTTTTGATTAGTCTAGCACTAGTCATTATGAATCTGTTCATAGGCCAATATCAGACCCTGTTAGTATCCACAGGATTTTTTTTTTTTTTTTAATTCTGAAGTCTTGGGTATTTTCTTATCCAAATCACTTTATCATTTGCTGGGTACCTATTACATACCATATGCTGTGGTGGGTGCTTAAGAGACACTAAGAGTTAAAAAGAACTACATGGGACTTACAATCCAATGGGTAAAACAGAGACAAAATACTATGGAAAACCTTGTCAAACTATGCCAAGCCAGAAGTGGAATAAGTCAAAGTCCTGAGGGGTAAAAAGTAGTCCATGTAGAATTCCATACCCAGCAAAAATATCTTTCAAAATAGAGGCTTTCAGACAAACAAAACAGCATTTTATGAAATGTTCAAAATCATTCCTTTGACCAGAAGAAAATACTACATAGAAGCCTGGATGTACACAAAGGAATCAAGTTTTTGCAAAGGTACATATTAAAGTAGATACAAGTGACTTCTCCCATTTTAAAATTTCGTATCTATATATAACATACGTTAAGTCATACATATGTAGAAATAGAACATGGCAAAAGAGGAAGAAAATGGAAGTATACTCTTGTAATGTTATATTATGCATGAAGGTAGACTGATTAATTGAAGATGTATATTTTAAACCATGGAGAAAAATCTTTGTGACCGTGAGTTAGCAGTTTTGGTTTTTATTTGTTTTTGTTTTTGTTTTTTTGCGGGGTGGGGGAAGGTACGGTCAAAAAGCACAAATTATAGAAAAAAAATGCAAAATTGTATTTCATCAAAATTTAAAACTTCTGCTCTTTGAAATTATTGTTAAGGAAATGCAAGCCACAGACTGAGAAAAAACATTTGCAAAACACATATCTGACAAGGAGCTTGTATAGGGAATATGTATCAAAACATGTACAAGAATTCTTACAATTTAGTAAGACAACCCAGTTTATAAAGAATATGGACAAAATATTTTAAAACGCTTAACAAAAGATATGAAGAACAAATAAGTACATGGAAAGACACTCAACATTAGTCATTAGGGAAGTGCAAATAAAACCACAATATGCCACTACACATCCACTGGAACAGCTAAAATCAAAGACTGACAAAAACTGAAGTCTTAGTGAGGATATGAAGCACCTGTAAGGCTCAAGTAATAAAAACAAAAGACTCAAATGTTCACAGAAGCTTTGCTCATAATAGCCAAAAACTGAAAACAATCAGATGTTCCTCAACTGGGTGAATGAATAGGCAAATTAATGGCATAACCATAAATGGAATACTACTCAAAAATAAAAAGGAAACCACTTGAACATTCAACAATATCAATGAACCTCAACACCATGCTAAGTGAACGCACACACCAAAGACTACATACCATATGAACCCATTTGTATCAAGTTCACAAAAGGTAACATGACAGAAAGCAAGTTAGTGGTTGCCAAGGACTGCCACAGGCAGGAATAGGGGACCGACTACAAGTAACACAGGGAACTTTTGGGGGCCACAGAAATGTTCTTTATCATGATTGTAATTGTGGTGGTTACACAAATGTAACTACTTGTCAAAACCCATTCAACTGTACAATTAAAATTGGTGAATCATACTGTATGTAAATTACGCCTCAATAAAACTGATTTTTTTTAATTGAATGTCTAAAACAGGTCCCATATACCTAAGGAGGGTGGGGGGAGAGACAACACTAATACAATCCTGGATGTAGGAAGTATCCATAAAGATAATCTCAGTGCTAAAGGAATTAATCACTCTGGATGAAATTAATGAAGGCTTCATAGATGACACCTGAACTATGGTCGGAAGAATGGGCAATAGGATTGGCCAACTGAGGGAATGACATAAACTAAGGTACAGGGGGCTTACAATTTAAAATAGTAAGGAGTCCAGACCCACAGATACAGAGAACAAGCTGTTGGTTACCAAAAGGGGGGAGGAGAGTAGGTGGAGGGTGAAAATAAAAAGTAAAAAAAGAATCTTGAGGTGTAATTTATCTTTTCACTCTTATCCCTGTTAAATTGCTCTACATCTGCCATAGCAGTAATTGCAGTGATCAGTGATTCAGACTTATTCAGCAAAGGGCCTTAAGTAGGTTAGGTTTATTATTAAAATCTCCTAAGTTTTTATTATTAAAGTAAGGGCTTTAGGCCTCCATGGGGCAGTCATACTAATGACTCTTGAATTATGAAGGGACGTCAGTCCCATCATCAATGTTTCAGTCATGAACAGCTGTAACTGGGAACTTATCAACCAATAAAACCAACCAGCATTCTAAGAATAAATAATCTCATTATAAGCAGCATATGCAGTGCTGTGCAACCTTTTAAAAAGCTTCCTTTGTTCACTGAGGTATTGCTTGTGACAGCAAATACTAGAAACAACTCAAATGTCCATCTGTAAGGGTCCGGTTCAATAAACTAGGAGGCAACCGGCCATACAATGGAACGCTATGCAGCTCTGATAAAAGGAGGAGGGAGCTCTCGCAGTACCAACATGGAAGATCCTCAGGACATACTGCTAAGGACAGAAAGTTACAAAAACAGGTTACATAACATGCAGCCTTTTGTATAAAACAGTAGGGAGGGAAATAAAAACATATATTCATATTTGCTTGTATTTACAAACAGCAACACTGAACAGATATGAGTGGCATATAATAAAGGGCAGGGGGAAAATTCTATTCACCCACATCCAGTGAACCTTTATCATCTCCCCCTTCTAAAAAAAAAGAAAATAGTAAGGAGTCCAGTTTATATCATGATCAGCATATACAGTAGGAAATAGGGCAGTTTAAATGAGTCTGGGGTGGGGGATCTTAAAAGCCCAGTTCAAGAATTTGATTCTGGGCCAGCCCAGTGGCTCAGGCGGTTGGAGCTCCGTGCTCCTAAACGCTGAAGGCTGCCAGTTCGATTCCCACAGGGGCCAGTGGGCTCTCAACCACAAGGTTACCGGCTGCGCCCCCTGCAACTAAGATTAAACACGGCACCTTGAGCTGAGCTGCCGCTGAGCTCCCAGATGGCTCAGTTGGTTGGAGCGCGGACTCTCAAACACAAGGTTGCCGGTTCGTCTCCCGCAAGGGATGGTGGGCTACGCCCCATGCAACTAGCAAGGGCAACTGGACCTGGACCTGGAGCTGAGCTGTGCCCTCCACAACTATGATTGAAAGAAACAATCCTGGAAGTACACACTGTTCCCCAATAAAACCTAAAAAAAAAAGGAATTTGATTCAGTAAATATGTTTTATAAAAAATGGTATTTTAAGATTAATTTGAATGCAGAAAACTGGACAGGCTCGAAGAGTAACAGCCCAAAAGCAAGCAGACCCAACAATAAGCACATAAAGAAGTTTCAAACTAAGAAGTTTCAAAGTAAGTGGGCTAAAGACCACTGCAAAGGGACCAACAGAACAAGCAATTTATTGGAAGTGGGGAGGGAGAAAAGATAAATATTACTAAAGTTTGGGCACTGGGAGAAACTACCACCACTTAAAACACATGTGTGCGCGCGTGCACACACACACACCAAAAACTTAAAACATAAACAAGGTTAAAAAACAAAAGACAAACTCATGAAAAATACTTGCTAATGCCACCAAAAAAGTTAATACCACTAATACAAAAAGGACTCATAAATTAATAAGAAAACAAACAAAAATGAATCAATAAGTTAAAACATCCAATAAACAGATGAAAATAAATTCAGCCTTATTAGCTATTAAAGAAATGCAAATGAAAACAATGGGTTAATTGACAATGCCAACTGATGTTGAGACTAAGGAAATGAACACTCCCACACTGTTGGAAAATACAAACTGGTAAAAGCCTTCTGAAGATGCAATATTCATATACTGATATGCCCAGTATATTAAAACTACTGGGCATATCATTTTTGGCCCAACAATTTTACTTTACCCCTGGGAAATCCAATCTGGAAGATATTATGGGACAAATGCACACAAAAAAATTTGCAATAAATACATACACAAAACAAAAATTAAAAACTAAGAGTCCAGCAAAACAGACTCGGCCAAACAAGTTATGTTACATCCATACAACAGAGAACACTAGGAGCCAATAAAAAGAATATACTATGAAGTACAGGGTACAAAATAGCATGGTAGTATGTTCTCATTTATGTAAAATCTTATAACCCTATACATACATGCATAGAGAAGTTGAGAATAATGTTCATCAAAATGTCATAGGTTATCATTTCAAGAGCTTGGATTCAGGGGGACCTTATTTAAAATCTTACACTTTTCTACACTAACGGAAAATTTCTACCATCGGCTTGGCCTCTATTATCCTTGCAAACAGGTGAAAAATAACAAAGAGCAGCATATGGGGAAAAAAAATGACTCCGAGAGAGATGAAATAATTAATTTAATGCTAGATAAATTAAGTTTGAAGGGTCAATCAACTACCTTAGTGAAAGTGACCCTATCCAACTGAAAATGAAGAAACAGAAAAGTGGGGAGCATGCCGCCCATTAACTATTTTCAGTTTTCAGTTTCTCTCACTATGCTTTCCATTTCCATTTTATATAAATTCTAGTTTTTAACCGAAATTTTACCCTCTAATCTACATTCATTTTATTTTTCAAATATATTAAAAACACTAGATTCTCTCACAATTTAGTTGTACACAGTTTGGAAATTCACCAAACAAAAACCACTGCAAACAATACTTCTGATCCTATTATAGCTTGATGCTTTTGCTTCCAATACCAACTTTAAAGCTTACAAATATCTACATATGAAAGCCAACCAAAAACTAAATAACAAAAACTTAAGTAATATTCACAGAAAAAGTACACAATAAAAGATTTAAATGACCTGAAATATGAATAGTAAGTAACATTAATTTTAAACTGGTTTTTCAGAAATAGCTACAATTCTTCAGCATTAGGAAATAAAACATATAGGTTACTCAGAAAAGTTTCACCAGAAAAACCAGATCATTTATCTTGATCAGTACAACAAGAGTAAAAATATAAACACCAGGTCTGATTTTGTTCTACTCACACTGAAAGCCAACTCCCCGCATCCCTGACTCATTCCAGTAAAGCAGAAGCTAGAAAGAGCAGATTCTTAAATTCTCTCCTTTTAAATCAAAACATTTAATTTCCCCATCCTAGAGTATACAGCAGACCAAAAATAGCAAGTTTACAGACACAATCAGTATCTGTGCAAAAGTTGATTTGTGCAGAATAATACTATTTCAATTAATTCAACTACTAATTACACTTCAGAATTTGTCCTCTAGAAGCTTATAATCTAGTAGGGAAAACACAAATGTAGCCATCCAAATAATTAAAATATGACATATAATTTTTTTAAAGCTCTAAACAAACATCAAGCAAAGTACTCTAGAAATATAAGAAAAGGAATGAAATATTTCTAGATGAAAGGAGAAAGGTCTCAAGATGGTGGAATTTGAGCTGGGTTTTGAGTACAAAGCTGGAGGCATAGAAGAGAAAAAGGAGCATTTCAAGCTAAAAGAACAGCAAGAGTAAAAATATAGAGAAATGAAAGTGGCTCTAAAAGATAGAATGGGGCAAGATCAAAAATGGCATTTCCTGAAGATTCATTAGACAGTTTGGACTTAAATCTACATAATGGCAGTGATACAATCTAACCACATTTTAACAAAACTTTCCTGATAAGGAATGAACTAAGAAGAAAAGAATGGATGAACAGGGAAGAAAAGAATAACAGAATAACAGGAAGTGTGATAAATAAAATGAGGGCCTGAACTACGGTGCTAGAAAGGGAAATGGAATTAGCAGTTAGAACAAAAATGTGATAAGGTCTGAATAGATGTAAATGTCAGGTAAAGTTTGGTCCGGGAAAGAGCAAAACACAAGGCCATCTTGAGAATGAAAAAATTAATTACAGGTTTGAAGACTTAAAACAGTTCACATAAATTTCCAACCCTTCTGAGCGTCTGTTTCTGCATTTATTCTAGTATCCTATATTTTTGACACTTTTTAAAAGCATTTTAAGAATTCCATGCATCTAAAGACACTCATGACATTTCTATTAAGTACACATCAAATCAGCAGCATTTTATGACAGGAGCTTCTTTTTTTTATTATTCTGGAATGTCTTTATTTTATATATTTTTGAACACCAGTTGTTAGGACAAAACACTAAAGATTCCATAATAGAGATACCCCACATTCGCTTGAAGTGAATATTAACAAATTTACTTATTTACATCTAGGGTCCACCCATCTTCAGATTCTCAGGGTCTCGATATTTTTCCATAATGCAGGCTTCTACAGCTTCTTTGTGGGATAGAACACTTTCACAGGTTCAGAGAGAGAACCAATTACGAGTATATGCAACAATTTACTGTACTAACTGTAACTGATCAGACTTGAGTGACTTCAGATCAAGATATTCCATTACAATATTCCATCAATAACTAAGTGTAATTAATGTCTTTAAGAAATGATTTTAGCATCATTTTCATAAAAGCTACTAATTAGTAAAGACAAAATAAACTGAAAGAATCTATAGAATTCGTTTTTTAAAATCCTCATCCCAAGAATATAGACAGAACTACCCTTCAGAACCACCCCCCAAAAAAACTTCAAAATGCTGCAAAGATAGCCAGGAAACAGAAATTAATACATAAATACTCAAATGGGTTGAATTTTAGCAAAACAGATCATTATGTGAGATGGTCAGCTCCCCTGAATGCCAGGTGAGGTTCAATACAGCATAATATCAAGTGCACGTACTTTAGAACCAGCTCTGTATTTGAATCTAAGAAGACCTTGGAACAAATCACTTAACTTTTTAGAGTTTCCGTTTCCCAATCTATCAATAGGAATGTCTCCAACTACTACATGAGTTTTTGGGGTGAATGTACACGAAGTATTTATCAATACTGGTACATAGTAGTATTTATCAATACTGGCACACAGTAAAACCCGAATGTCAGTACCATTCCCAACCTTTCCTACCTAAATACTAAACAGTTCCTCTCTTCGGTACACCCTCACATTTATTATAGAGCCAATCAGCAAAAATTATGTGACTTCCCACACCTCAATAATCAAGTAATAAAGAAAATATGGTAAACCGGTTTCATACGGGAAAAAGTAAAGAGGAACTGATGAAAAGAAAAGCATGAGCAAAGGACCAAAGATTCAGATGAAGGCAAAGAGCAGGTTGTAAACCAGGTTATCAATAAAATGGAGAGGATTTATTCTAGGAATTAACACCAAAAAAAAAAAAAAAATCAGCAATACCATGGTTTCAATACTAGTATTCTGGATGTGTATGCACTTCCTTAAAAATATCTACACTGACAGTTCATTAACATATAACATATTTTGCCATGTATAATGCACACTTTTTGCCCAAATTTGTGAGAGAAAAATAAGGACGTGCATTATACATGCGCAGCACTAATTCTGTATCTATATGGTTTTAATATTTTTATTTACGTTTATGAGTTAAAAACGTAACTCTAGAAATTAATAACGATATCCATACGCAAAATAATACCCTGGATTACGATCATCGATCATCGATCATCGGTTTTGTTGAACTTAACGACGAACTTGCAACAACTAAGAGTTCTTGGCCTTCTGTGATGCGTAAATATTCTAAATTTGTTACCGGTACATAAAATTTCTTGTACCTTGTATCTGTTCTTATGTTTTGTAATTACTTATTACATAAAATTTTTTGTACCATAACATATTAAAAAATGTTAAAATTCCTTTATAATACAAAAAACAAGTACCTAAATGTAAACAAATAAAAATTTGAATTAAAAAATTAAAAAAGATTATTTTTTCCCTGAAAATTTGGCCCCAAAACGTGGGTGCACATTATACACAGGAGCGCATTATACATGGCAAAATATGGTAAGCTCCAGGTAGGCTGGAAAAAGATCACATTGCTGTTTCCTGCAACACATGGTCTGTATTAATACTTACATAATCCAGGCCCACAATAATATCTCATATGCTCAGTAAACTCCATCATCCCTTCATCTACCCATTTAACAATTAAAAATATACTTGTGCCGGATACTATGCTGAGCACTAGGATTACAATGGTGGGCAAGACAGGCTAGTTGCCCTCATGGAGCTCCCAATCCAGCAGTCTATATTCATTAAACAACATGGGCCACCACAACATGGGGGATCACAATTACTAAATTCTGAAACTAAATAAAACTTTTTGTATTAAACTGGATAAGAGAGTTCAATTAATTGTTTCCTAAACAGTAATTATACATTTGTTATATTTAAAAATCTTAAGTTTTTCAATCAACTATTTTAGCTGTAAATTCTGGGCCCCACATTTTAAGAAGGACATTTGACAAACTAGATATAATGCGAAAAATCTAAAAACGTACCTTATGAAAAATGAGTATTTTTGGCCAAGAGAAAAAAAGACTCAGACGACATGGCAACTGCCTTTAATTCTAAAGAGGTAGCATACAGGTTTGCTCTGTATCATTCCAAAAGTTTAAACTTAAAGCAGTGGGTGAAAGTTACACAGAGAAGGGTTTCTGTTTCAATATGAAAAGTCTAATTCAAGCTATTCAACAGTATCTCAATCACATCACATTTCTGTAATAGTCTACACTATTTCTATACTTTGTGAAACATAAACTTTCATTTACTTCTTAAAATCATCCAAAAACAAGTATTTCCCTGTTACAGTTTAGGAAACTGAGTCTGCAAGGGTCTTGCTAAGACCCTGGGCAAACTAAGACTAGAACTCGAGTCCCAAATCTAATGGAACAGGCTGTCTTCAAAGCCATGTCTTTCTACTAGATGTATTCAGGCACATACCAAATGGCCAGCTGTCAGTAGTGTTGGCCAAAATATTCTAAAGCTTATTCCAAATACAACCCTTTAGAAATACTAGTGGTCAATATAAACACCATGAAAAGATTCAGTAATGAATGGTCCTCTAGAATGCAAGCTTCATGAAAGCAAGGACGTTGCCTTCTTCACTGCTATACCCCGGTCCCTAGAACAGTATCTGTCATATAATATGTGCTCAACAAATATTTGCTAATCATGAATAATCCTAATCATACATACCACTACTACATAATATAAACAAAACACATAGCACTAGTAGATAATAAAGGACCTTGCAAAAGTATCCAGCAACTAAAAGGTCTGATAAACACAAAATCCATTCTTAAAATTGCACCATATACTTAAAATTGCTATTTCAAGTCCTGAAACTTAACCTAATCAGTTTTCAAAAATAAATTCAATTGAAAAAATGCAAACCTTTTGGCAAACCTAAAATAACTAAAAGTAAAACATAAGGTCTTACAAGATGTAAAGGCTAAATCTGGTGAAATGAGTCTTCAGTGTTGACAGTCTTTGCTTAAAGCATCAATCAACTAGGATTTTAAGTGTGCTTGAACACTTAGCAAGAATGAAGAGATTCATACAGCTAGCTGTTTTGGTTTAAAGACAAACTCACATCTATAGCTGTACTCACATCATCACATCTTTACAAACATTTACCTGGCTGACATTTCAAAAACATCTGCTAATTTTACAGGTACATACATTGTTCTGAGATTCAATATAACTTGTACCTAGCATCCACTTGGCACTAATGAAAGTAAGACCAATACGAAAACCACAATCAATGCAAATGTCATTTTGTAATACCCTAAACTAAAAGGCCTAGAATTTCCAGACATCTTAAGGACTATAACATGCAAAAGTTATTTTTAATTCACACTTCTTAACATAGTATATATCAATGCTCACACTTTTTTTTTTGGAGAATACATCAGAAGGCATAACAGATATAGGGAAGATTTACTCCAATTTCACTAGGTTAAATTACACCTTTTGAAGATTTCTGAGCAAAGATCCTAATATTTAAAGGTCTACTTAACTTTAAAGTAAGTGTAAATAGTAACTTAACAGTAAATAGTGTAAAAGCATAAGAATATACTAAGCCATTCACTTGGTTCCACTGGATTACACCAACTAGATTACATTTATATGTTATTAGCAACTGGGTGTCATCACAAACCAACACAGAAACCACAATATTGTCATTTTTCTAATTTTTTTTTGAAATTACAACTTTGAAAGATGGTGTAAGAAATTATTCCACACAGGAATATTGCAAAATGGATTATCTTCCTCAGCTTCAGAATTTGGAACTTTATAGTTCTATAACAGCTTCCACATAAGCTTTTCTTACATATTAAAAGAACGAACTTTACAGAAAAGCTGCTTTTCCCATTGTTGTATCATATGACACACTTGCAATCTATATCTAACTGACATAAACACGTGATTCAAATTCTCCTTTACAATATTTAGCCCTAAACTGCAGTCCATTCCTAAATCTCCAACAATGAAACCTTGAGAGCTTTCAAAATTATCACAAATTAAACAGGCTGTAGGTTTACCAAAATTAGCTGCTGAAAAAACAACGAACTGAGAAAAACCTGTTCGTAAACTAATGCAACAAGTTTAAAACTCTGAACTCTTCCTTAGAAATCTTTCCTGCCTGAGCAAGGAGAAAAGCTCTGTTGGACCTGTTGCTTTGTCCCTCCAACCCCGTAAGAGGTGTCAGAGGCGCCAAAACGCCTCTCCCTACTAGAAACGCGTCCGAAGCTGAGTTTTCTAGTCTCGGATGGTTTGGAAGAGCCCAATCACCACTTTCCCTGCCTCCGGGACCTGGCCAGTCCAGCTAAAGACGAACGCACGGGACAGCGGGCTCACCTGATCACAGGGCTGTAAGGGCTCCGGGAGCGGCGCCAGCTGCTGCTGCTGTAGGGACTAGGAGACACGTCGCCGCCCCGCTCATACGAGCTGTGGCGGCTGTAGCTGGGGGAGCGCCGGCGGCTGTAGGGGCTCGGAGAGCGCGGCAGCCGCCGAGAATAAGGGCTGCTGCCACCTCCTGCCGGGCTGGGGGACTTGCGGCTTCTCAGGCTCTGCGAGGCCCTGTGGGACACCGGGCTGTCGTCCCGGCCTCCTAGGGGGCTCAGGGACCGCTGCCGTCGCCTGTAGGCCTTGGGCTCGGTCTTGTCCTCCCGGTAGGCCTTGGGCGGCTCTTTGTAGGCCGAAGGCGGCTCCTTGGACGATTTAGTCCGGCTCCGGTGAGCCTTCAGGTCTCGGTCCTTGCGGCTGCTACTGCTGCTGGACGTGGCCGAGGCGCTTTTCCGGCGGCCGCCGCTGCTGCTGCTGCTGCCGCTCTTGGCTGCCTCGGCCCGCTCCTCGCCGCTGTGGCTGTGGCGGCTGCGGGACTTGGAGGCCTCGCTGCCGCCGCGCTGCCCGTCCCGCCGCCGGTGCTCGCGGTGGCGCTCCTTGCTGCGGCCGCTGCTGCGGCGGCGGTCCCGGCGGGGCCTGCGCCCCGACCCCTCCCCGCGCCGCTGGGTGCCGGAGGAGGAGGCCGGACTCCCGCCGCTGCCCCCCGTCCCCCCGGCAGCCGTCGCCGCCGTTGCCGCGCTGGCGCCCCCCAGCAGCAGCCCCTGCTCGGACTGGGAGCTCACATCCTCGTATTCCACCAGCGGCGTCACACCCCCGCCGCTACTGGCACCGCCACCGCCGTCCTGCTGCGGCTGGGGCAGCGAGAAGACCCGACGCTTCTCCGCCTCCTGCCCGGCGCGGGGCCCGCGGCGCCGCTTCTGCCGCCCTCCTGGGCGCCTCTTGCCTCTCGCCAGCCGCTTGACCTCCAGAGGGGGGCCCGGGCTGAAGCAAGAGGAGGAGGCCGCGGCGGCGGCGGCTGCGGCGGCGGCGGCCGTGCCGGGAGCAGCCAGGAAGAGCAGAGGCGGCGGGGGCGGCGGCGGTTGCAGGAGCTGCGGCTGCAGGAGCGGCAACAGCAGCGGCGGCTGCTGAGGGGACAGGAATCGCCTCCGCTTGCGGCGTTCCTCCAACTTCTTCTCCGCCCAGCTCAGGCCCCCGCCTCCCCCCAGCGCCGTGTCCGAGCTGCTCGGCATCGCCTAGAGCTCGCCGCAGAGCGCGGCGCGGGTGCGGCCTCTCCCCGGGTCAGATCCTGGCCATCTCCCGCTCCGGAAACGGGAACAGCAGCGGCTACGGAGGGACACCGAGCACCAGGGCCGGCCGGGAGACACGCCACGATAATCCGGGTCGGGACTCGGGTCCCTGGGTTCCAGGTCACAGTGGAATACGCAGCGGCCTCCAGGCCTGAGGGAAGCAGGAATCCGGGCGGCAGAGCTCCCGACCGTGCCCGTCGTCCTATCCTCAGCAGCAAAAACACCAGATGCGCCGGGCGCTGACCTGCGGGGGAGTCCGGAGTCCTCCAAGTGCCCCCGGGGTGGAGGAGCGGCCTCCGCCGCGCTCTCAGCTCAGGCAGCGCAACGCGGAAGTACCACCTTCGTCGCCGCTTCACTCCATCGCGCCCTGACGTTGGGTGCGAGTTCAGGGGAGGGGAGTGGGCGAGACAACAACACGCCTCTGCCGCCTCCTCCTCCGCGTCGACGTCGTCCTCCAGCGGTGGTGGCGACACACGGCGGGCGCCTCTGAAGTGGCTTGGGCCTGACAACTCCCGGCCTAGGGCCTCGCGCACTCTGCTGCCCGCTGGGACGGCCGGCGGGGCGGGGCAAGGCGGGGGCGACCGGGCTGCGGCTCTCGGTTGGGGCAGCGAGTGTGCGGGGCTGGGCGGGGGTCTGTTTCCGGGGAGATGGGGGTGGGGGGGGCCTTTCTGAGTCTTTGGCGGAGGGTATGGGCCCTGACTTTCTTCTTCCTTCGCCGCCGCGAGCAGAGGTGGCGGAGCTGCCCCTATGCTCCGCTCCCCCCTCCCACGAGGAGGCTTCTGGTGTGCGCGACCGGCCCCGGCTCGCTCCTCCCCTTCCCTCTCCGCTCCTCGTCAGGAGGGAAGGCGACGGGACTTGCTGGTTGGACCCTAACCTCCACAACCCCTCCCTCTCCTCGCTCTTTCGGCCTTTCCCCTAGGCCCAGACGCAAGGCCAGGAGCGCGCACGCACGTCACGCTCCGGGGAAGCCGAGGGTGAGCGGTGTCAGGGGACAAGGAGGCGGGAACAAAGTTGCCGCGCACCGGCGTGCTCGCTCCCGCCAGCGATGGGCTTCCGGGCCGGAAGTGGCGTAACAGTAACCGCTTCCGGTGGGGGTGGGACTATGTGTGAAGAAGGGTTAAAGAAAGGAGAGACTTCGTGCACCGCCCACTGCTGTTGCTTGAGACTCTCGCAGCGATGGTACGCCGGTTGTGCCTGTTCCTTGCGTCCAGCGCGCAATGTCTCTCCGATTCTCCCTCAGGCGCTGCATCGCCTGCTTGTTGAAAGGTCACTGCGAGAGCCAAGAATCTAGAGAGACTGAGGAGAAAAATGTGTTTTGTGGCCTCCTAGACTTGGTAGTCTCCCATCATCTACTTTAAGCCAAGCCCAGAGGTTGAAAGAGCTGCGAGAGCAGAAGAGTGGTCACCCTGCAATAGAAGACAGATGTAGCTTTAAGCTTAAACTGCCTCACATACATGGAAGTTCCAAGGCCCCATCTTAACTTAAAAACACCTTGGGAATCTCTGTGTCAAGTTTAGATAACATCGAAGTTCACTTTTTTCTAAAAAAGCCATAAATTAATCTGGGGACTAAGTGTACCATCAAAAGGAACTATTGAAAAATCTTGGAATTATTATTACCAGCGGCCTTGAAGTGCAAATATCTTGCTCAAATGAAGGCTAACCTTGCATAAAAAGAATGAAACTAGACTGCCATCTCACCAAATTCCAAAATTAAAATGGATCAAAGACCTAAACATAAGACCTGAAACAAAAATTGCATAGAAGAAAACATACGTACTAAACTTGTGGACCTTGGATTTAGATAGGATTTTTATGAATTTGACCTCAAAGGCAAGGAAAGTAAAAGCAAAAATAAATGAATGGTACTATATGAAATTAAAAAGCTTTGCACAGGAAAAGAAATCATCAACAAAACAAAAAGGCGACCAACCAAATGGGAGTAGATATTGCAAACAACACCTCTGATTAGGGGCTAATATCCAAAATACATAAATAATTACTACAACTCAACAACAACAAACATCCACTTAACAAATGGGCAGAGGACACAAACAGACACTTCTCCCAAGAAAACAAATAAATGGGCAACAGATACATGAAACAATGCTCAACTTCACTAGCTGTTAGGGAAATGCAAATAAAAACCACAATGAGATACCACCTCACACCTGTTAGAATGGTTATCATCAACAAAACAAGTAATGACAAGTGTTGGAGACATTATGGAGAAAAAGGAACCTTCATACACTCCTGGTGGCAATGTAAATTGGTACAGCCACTATGAAAAACAGTATGGAGTTTCCTCAAAAAATTAAGAATAAAATTACCATACAACCAGTAATCCCTCTTCTGGATATCTACCCCAAAAATCTGAAAACATCCATAAAGAGGTATGCACCCCTATATTCATTGCAGCATTATTCATGGTGATCAAGACATGGAAACAACCAAAGTGTCCTTCGATACATGATTGGATAAAGAAGATGTGGTACATATATACAGTGGAATATTACTCGGCCAAAAGAAAAGATGAAATACTGCCATTTGTGACAACATGGATGAATCTTGAGATTATCATGCTAAACGAAATAAGTCAGACAAAAAGTTGAGAACCATATGACTTCACTCATATGTGGGATATAAAACTAAAAGCAACAAATGAACAAGACAGACAAATGAAAAATCATAGACACAGACAACAGTTTAGTAGTTACTAGAGGGTAAAGAGGGAGGAGGTTGTAGAAGAGGGTAAAGGGGGACAAATATATGGTGGTGGAAAGAGAACTGAGTGGGTGGTAAACATACAATTTACTATATAGATGATGTATTCCAGAATTGTACACTTGAAACCTATATAGTTTTACTAACTAATGTCATCCCAATAAATTTAATAAAAATGTTTTTAAAATAAATAAAATTGAAAAAAAAATAAGGCTGCCCCCTTAGCACTTCACCCACTTTCGTCTTAATATCTAAATCTGTAGGGCTGCCAAAAGTAATTTAGTAACTTCATTTAGCAACTTTATGTCTCATTTCTTACATTACCAAGCTCTCTTTTATTTATAGATTTGGCCCTTAAGATAATTACATTAAAATCTAAATGCCTTATTGGCATTTAATATACGGTTCAATTGAAAAGCTAAGCAGTCCATTCAATGGCTATGTATAGTCACCCTTTGCGCATTTATTTGTTCAGACCATCAGTTGGTTCTTAGTTCTTAAACACTTGGTATCGATCCATCATTCATACCTCAGTGTAAATAATTTTAATTGACTTCACATCCACTAACACTGTATTTCAAACGACTGAGTTAAAAAGTAAGATCAGACTTCACTGAAAGAATGAATACAAAGGGTGTTGCTGAAGGATAAAGAAAGGAGAAAAGGAATAGGTAATCTAGAAGTCAGAGCATTTCTCAGGAGAGAAGGCCTAGGTGGGCCACACAGTGGGACCTACTATGCAGCCAGAAGGAAATGGTAAGAGCATTGGGAAACTGAATAGAAAAGTAAGGGCAAGGTGCCTAGAACAAATTTCTCCTTGGCAGTATTGCTGAGTGAAGGTCCTATAGGCAGCCTCCTGCTAAAGACTAGTTATAAGGGGTTTTTCCAAAAAGTAGATCAACCTGCCTCATCATCCTACTTTGAAAAGCCTGGTGTAAGAGAACAAGTAAAGCAAAATACAAGGTTTACCTTGCAGTTCTTCACAGCTATAACCAATTCCATTTGAGGATGTCATCTATCTTACACTTGCAAAGCAAACTTGATCCATAGTAAGTGGATAGAAATTTGCAAACAGAAAACTGCAAACAGATTATAAAAAGAAAACATGTACTAAAATATCTTTACTGGGGTTTTGCCACCTACATGCTTCCACAAAAGTTCTATCTTACAGGGGGTGGGGAAAACAGGAAGAAATTAAGCATTTTGAGCTCCCCAAAGATACCTGCCCACACGCATTGAAATACTAATAATGTATAGGATTCAAACTCCAAAAAAAAAAAAAAAAAAGAGAAAGACCTTTAAATTAGAAGCCATCTGTTTTGATAATAAGCTTGTGTACTTCTGTCCATATAAGGAGATTTGAAATTGCCACTTGGGAGTATTTTGCTGTTTGTGTTATAATTTATTGTCTCCTGGTTTAAAAAAAAAAGTGGTAAATTTTTTGCTTTATCTAACAGATCATGTTATACAATATCAACTGTTCTTAACATATGCTCTGAGACTTAAACTTTTTAGTGGATCACAGGACTATTTTCATAATAATAAGGGCATGATTTGTCTTTTTCACTGTCATTCTTTTACAAAGGTACCGTGGAGTTTTCCAGAGGCAGTACAACATGTTATGACATCATTATTATCATGGTTAATGGAATGTGTGTTCTGTGTTCATGTTCTCTAGAATGTTCTAAAGTATTAGGTTTCTGAAATGTGTAAACACTTGGAATATCTGCAAAACTCAGTGAACCAATATTTTTCAAATGACTAATGGATGATACTAGAAAAGCATGAGTAAAAGATTCATTCAAAGTACAAGACAGTGTGGAAATATGGTCAAGATGGCAGAGTAGGTAAACACTGTGCTCACCTCCTTTCACAACAACATCAAAAGTATAACTAAACTACAGAATAACCATCATTGAGAATCACCTGAATTCTAGCTGAACCGATGCCCTACAAATAAGGACATACAGAAGAAGCCACCTCGAGACTGGTAGGAGGGGCAGATATGCAGAACAGGCTGGACCCACACCCACATATGACCATTAAAAATCAGGAGGGATATGTTGGCTGAGGAAGTCCCCCCCGGGGGAGTGAAGGGTCCCAGCCACATACCAGACTCCTCAGCCCAGGATTTCAGTGATGGGGAGAGAAATCCCCATACTTCTGGCTGTGAAAACCAGCAGAAATTGTGGCTAAGTGAGACGAGGGTGGATGGAGTCACAGGTGCTCCTCTGAAAGGGACCACGCATGAACTTCCTTGCTGATGGACTCACTCACTCTGAGCTCTGGCACTGGGGTAGTAGCTGGAAAGGTGCCAGGGACATACGGGGAGGAACTAAATTATCTGGCTTTAAGGTAAGGGCTGGAGGGGCAGCTTTCCCTTAGACAGAGCTGGCAGAAGCCATTGTTTCTTTGTTGAGGCCTCCCCACTCCCGGTGTGCACGCACAGGCGACCACCATATCTGAGTCTCCATTAACCTGGCTAACACTGTTGATTCACCTTGATTCCCTGAGACGCTACCCCACCCAACTTTCAGGCCCACCTAAGCCACTTCCAGTGGCTTTTCCATTCAAACAGCCTGTCTTGGCTCATGCTGCACAGTTTCCCAAAATCTCTTAAAATTTACAAAACCCAAACAAGGTATAGGTATGGGTCAGAGGTATGGCTTCAGTGTGTCCCATACCTCTGACTGAGCAATCCCAAGCCCAACCCTCATGACAACCGGTGACTCCATTTGTAGGTTGGTGTCTTGAGGCACTGCCAAGTCCTGAGCAGGTGGCAGCCATCAATGGATTGTTTTGTGGCTCATGCCAGGTGGCCCTGAGCAAGGCTCAGACTGCAGCTGAACTTAGTTTATGGTGGGGGCCTGTGGGGACAGAGCCAGGAGTGCAGTTTCCAGGCTCTCAGCCTCACGTGGAAAGGTGCTGGCTCAGGTGGTAAATGGCCATCAACTGCAATTGGATGGCCATCAGCTGTGGCTAGTTGGCCGTCAGCTCTACCCGGTGAGCCTTGGCCACTAATATAACTGCTATGGCTATGCTAGCAGCAAATGGAGGCTAGCAAGTAGATGGTGGCTGAGCTAGCAAGCGGCGGAGTGTGGATTGCAGATTGCAGAGAAGCGGATTGCTAGCAAGTGAGATTGTTTGGCAGAGACAAGTGGATGGTGGGTTATGGATAGTGTGGCTCCTGCCTCCCGTGTCACCAACCCAGCCACCAACGAGAATATAGTGGTATGACTCCCCTATCTGTGGCTCCATGGGTGTTCCTTTTTGGCCTCACCATGTCCTGCGTTCTTATGTGGGGAGTGGGAGCTGAGACCCCACCTGATATCCCGCATGACAGGGCCCCTTGCAGGAAGCCCTGAGGCTTGCAAGCTTGGTGGCCAGCTTTGGACCCAGCCAGAGCATCATCTGGTCAAATCTGGGAACAACACACCCAAAGGGCAGATTGAGCAGGCACCAGAGTCCTGCTAAAGCAAATCCCGTTCCAGAGGGTCAGCCCCTGCACAACAGTTCCTCCACTGTAGTCACAGCCAGTCCTCACAACCAATGAGCCCAAGGGTCAGTCCCTCCCATTGACTTGCAAACAGCAACCAAGGCTCAATTACAACAGGATAGCACACATAGCACACACAAGGGACACACCTGGAGTGCCCAGTTCAGGTGACCAGGGAGGTTATGCCACTGAGCCCCACAGCACACCTACTACATAAGGCCACTCTACTAAAACCAGAAGACAAGCCCTTCCTAATACATAGAAACAAACATAGGGAGGCAGTCAAAATGGGAAGAGAAATAAAATGTCCCAAATAAAAGAACAAAACTTCAGAAAAAGAAGCAAACAAAATGGAGAGTTCAAAACACTAGTTATAAGGATGCTCAATGATAACGAGAACTTCAACAAAGAGATAGGAAACATAAAAATGAAGATAGGAAACATAAAAGAGAACCAGTCAGAACTGAAATGAAGAATACATTAGAGGGAATCAATAGTAGATTAGATAAAGAAGAGGATTGAATCAGTGATTTAGAAGATACGGTAGCAGAAAACACCCAAACAGAAGAGCAAAAAGTAAAAGGAATCAAAAAAAAAAAAAATGAGGATAGTTTACAGGGCCTCTGGAACAACATCAAGCATAACATTATTTAGAATTGAAGGAGAGATAAAGAGCTTCCCAGACAAGAAAATCTAAAGGAGTTCACCAACACCAAATCAGAATTACGAGGAATCTTAGAGGAAATTCTTGAAGATGAAGAAGAAAGAAAAAAAAGATAAAAAATATGAATATTAAATGACAATAACTATATAACTGTCAACAATTACTTTCAATGTTAATAGATTAAATGCTCCATTCAAAAGATAAGATGGCTGAATGGATAAGGAAACAAGACCCTTACATATGCAGCCTATAAGAGAACCACTTCAGATCAAAATACACACAGACTGAAAGCAAAGGCATAGAAAAAGATATTTCATGCAAATGGAAACAACAAGAAAAAAGCTGGAGTAATAATACACAAACCAGACAAAACAGACTTTAAAACAAGAGACAAAGAAGGACCTAGTAATCCCACTTCTGGGTATTTATCCGAAGAAACCCAAAATGCTACTTCGAGGGAATGTGTGCATCCATATGTTCATTGCAGCATTGTTTACAATGGCTAAGATGTGGAGGCAGCCTGGGTTCCCACTGATGGATGAATGGATGAACAGGAGGGGGTACATACATAAAATGGAATATTGCTTGGCCTTAGAAGGGAATGGGTTCTTACCATCTGTGGTGGTATGAATGGACCTGGAGGGTGCTGTGCTGAGTGAAGTATGTCAGGCAGAGAAAGACAGATGCATTGTGATTTCACTTATATGCAGAATCTAAAGAACAAAATAAAGAAACAAAACAGAAACAAACTCATAGATACAGAGAACATTTTGATAGTTGCCAGATGGGAGGGGGGTGGGAATGGGTGAAAAAGGGGAAAGGATTAAGAAAGCACAAATTGGTTGTTACACAGTAGTCATGGGAATGTAGCGTACAGCATAAGGAATATTGCAATAATATTTCTTATTGCAATAATATTGTAATAACTATTTATGGTATCTGATGGGTACTAGATTTATTGGGGTGATAGATGGAAGGAGGGTTAGGTAAAAAAGATGAAGGCAATAAGAAGTACACATTGGTAGTTGCAAAATAGTCAGGGGGTTATAAAAGAAAACATAGGGAATATAGTCAATAATATGGTAATAACTATGTATGGTGCCAGGTGGGTACTGAAGTAATCAGTGGAATCACTTCTTGAATTACACAGAGGGTGCCAAAAAGATGTATACACATTATAAGATAACATCTCTTAAAATGTGTATACATTTTTTTACACCTCCAGTATAAATGTCTAACCACTGTGCTGTACACCTGAAATTAATATAAAATAATATTGACTGTCACCTGTAATTGAAAAATTTAAAAGGAGGGATGGGAAAGGTGAAGGGGAATAAGAGGTTCAAATTTCCAGGTATAAAACAAATAAGTCATGGGGATGTAATGTACAGCATAGGGAACATAATCAATAACATTGTGATAGCGTGGTATGGTGTCAGATGGCTGCTGGACTTATTATGGCAATCATTTCTTCAGGTATATAAATTTTGAATAACTATGGTATACACCTGAAACTAATATAATATTGTATGTTAGCTGTATTTTAATAAAAATCTTTTTTTTAAAGTACAAGACAGATTGATGGGTTTTAATGTAACAGTACAAAAAGTTCATTGATATAATTTCAGATTCTACTTTACAATTAACCTTTAAGAAAGTGTACTTTTGATCTTGTGTCAAAGAGTAAACAGAATTATCTTGAAAGGCTAGTAATATGTCACCCTTCCTTTCCCAACAACACATTGCATTCATATATTTTCAGCAAAATAACATATTGCAACAAATTGCATAAAAAGGCAGATATGAGCATTAGTTTCAATTCTATTAACCAGGCAATAAAGAGATTTGCAGAAAGGTAAAGCAATAATCCTCTAATTTTTGTTTTGTTTCGTAAAGATAATTACTTTCATTTAAATATGTTGTGTTAATATAGGATGGGATCATTGTTATTTTAAATGAATATTTTTAAATTTTGTCAATTTTTATTTCTATATCAATAGATATAAGTCAAATTTTAAAAAGCTTCTTTGTGGTCCTCTAAATTTAAGACTGTAAAGGGATTACCCAGACCAAAACCTTTGAGAAATGCAAAATACAAAAATCATTAATATTCTGATTCTCCCCTTCATGCTTCCAAATGGTACATATAGTTCACAGATAGGTCATGCGCAATCATTCCAGAATCTTTATAACTAGGAATTTCTGCAGTGTCTTTCTACATTGTTCCTCCTTTAAAGGGGTTGGTTGTTTGACTTTAAATTAGGTTTTTCTGTTTTGCAAAAATTTAAGCTATCTTTATTTCAGCCCACTATCTTTTATCACAAGGAAGAACAATCAAGCATATTATACTAGGTCTGACAATTAATTTTGTGAACTTCTTGCAAAGATGTTGCTAACCTTTTTTGATATCAGAGGGATTATTCATCGTGAATTTGTACCAACTGGACAGTTAACCAAGTTTACTATTTGGAAGTGCTAAAAAGGCTGCGTGAAAAAGACGAAAACAGTCTGAACTTCTTGCCAATTCATGGCTCTTGCATCACGACAATGCACCAGCTCAAACGGCACTGTCTGTGAGGGAGGTTTTAGCCAGTAAACAAATAACTGTATTGGAACACCCTCCCTACTCACCTGATCTAGCCCCCACTGACTTCTTTCTTTATCTAAAGATAAAGGAAATATTGGAAGAAAGACATTTTGATGACATTCAGGACATCAAGGGTAATATGACAACAGCTCTGATGACCATTCCAGAAAAAGAGTTCCAAAATTGCTTTGAAGGGTGGGCTAGGCACTGGCTATGGTGCATAGCTTTCCAAGGGGAGTACTTCAAAGGTGACTATAGTGATATTCAGCAATGAGGTATGCAGCACTTTTTCTAGGATGAGTTCACAAACTTAATTGTCTGACCTCATATTGTTAAAAGAGAGAAAAGCAAAGCTGAAATAATGGAACATTTCAATTCAGTGGTGAAAAGAAGTAGTGACTAGTATTTATTGAAGCACTCACTGTGTGTCAGGCTCTGTGCTGAGTGCTTTATGTCTATTTTCTCATTTAATCTTCTCAGCAATGCCTGTAAGTAGAGCGACTATGGGCCCGGGTTGGCCTGGGGTGGGCCTGGTTTATGCCTCTTATTCAAGCATAATTATTAATAGTATCCCCTTTCTAGCACATAAGTTTCCAAATTTAAATATATAATTATCTGACCACCCTACCTATAAAAATTATTATTCATATTTTACAAATGAGGAAAATGAGGCATAGAGAGGTTGAATGTATTGCCCAAAGTATACTACTAGTAAATGTGGATCCAGGATCCTAAACCAAGTCTGTCTGTCAGCTTTGTAGTTCAGTCTTTTACGAATTACAAGATGTTTCACAGTGATAACTGTGCTCCTGAAATTTATGTTAAACCCAACTATAGTAATATATTCAAGAATAAAAGAAATGCAAAATTTATGATAAAATTTTAAGATCAATTTTACTAGTACAACTGAAATGATAGATGTGTCTCTCCCACACTCATCTTCACACAGTTCAGAGGCCCACACTTGCTATGAACCTTTTGCAGAAGCAAAATGCTGCTTCTGTGTGTGGGGGGTGGGGCGTGGGGGGAAAGTTCTTGTTGGTTCAATAAAGCTGAAGGATACCTATCCATAGAATAATAATGGTGGACTAAACTGCTAGAGGCCTTCCTAATATGAATTCTCCCCAATCATAAGTAACAGAAGACTGGTTTTGCTGGGGTATAAATGTGCCTAACTAGAAACTACATCTCCCAGCGCTCCTTGCAGATGGACATGATTATATTATGCAGTTGCAGACAATGAAATGTAAATGGAAGTTGTTGGTTGAGGCTTCTTGGAATGCTTCTTAAAATGCAAGGCCAATTTAGCTGACCTGTGCCTTTAGCCCTTCACCTTTACTATTCTTTCTGTCTGGAATTTAAATGCAATACTGGAGTTTGACCAACCATCTTGTGACTACAAAGGAACAAGCGCATACTCAGCATGGCTTGGTGAAGAAAAGATAGAAGGGCCTGGCTTCCTGAGGACATTATAGATCTGCCAAACGACCCCTGGACTGAAAAATACATATAAAAATGGTAATATGTTTAAGCTACTGCTTTTTCCAGTTTTATCATAGCTAAATTTCTAATTATTAAGGGTGACCCCACGTTCCCATCCCACTTTCATGGTAGAGATCATTAATTAATGATAGCACTCCTTCCTGCTCATCCTAAATATAGCCTCAGACTCCATCTCAACGTAAGTGCCTGACTCCCACACTGCAGTAGATCAGCCACACCACCCAGCAGCTCAGGCTTCAGGAGGACATGGTCCGAGTGTGATTCTGCAGCCATCACTGGAAGGGCAAAAAACCAAGCAGTGGCTATTTGCATAGAGAGGATTTTGAGGCTGCTGGGTCCCCTTTCTCAGGGGGACCAGTATTTTTACCTCTGGCACTGGGGCCCCATTGGTATGCCAGGCTATGGGAGCCCTCACTTCACTATGTTACACGCAGTCCCTTTTCCCGAGAGTGAAGCCTTTCCCTCTGTGTGTGTCATACTCTGGGTTCTTCCATGTATTCATACTGACATGTCTCCACATCCCAGAAATGGAGGAAAGAAAAAAGGAGAGAATTACAGAAAGAGAATCCTGAAGTTTATAACAGCACTTTTAGGATTAAATTTTCTTTCAATAAGAAAGGAATTGGGAACACAATAGGTATTGGGGCAGACAGTTTTGGAGAACTGATTGGAGGGAAGGTGAAATTCAATGATGCTCTTGATTTTAATCCCCAAAAATCACAGATCACTTTGTTCTTAAAATCTGGGACACACAAACACACACACACACACACAGAGTAATATATTCCAGAATAAAAGAAAGTATAATGTAAAATTTATGATAAAATTTTAAGATCAATTTCACTAGTAAAACTCTGAACTGATAGATATGCCGCCCCCACACTCCTCTTTTACACATTTAGAGGCCCATTGCCAATAGGTCAGAGATGGTACCATCAATGAAATTATTTTTCATGCCTGTCCTAGAGCAATTTTTGTGGTTATTTAGGGAATTGGTTGGTCTAAAAATTAGGATTCATACCCTGGCACAAAATATGTGCATTATAGTTAGATTATACTAGTTATGCCTTACAGAGATAAATCAAATCAATACATTGAATTATGTCAGAATGTAAAGGAGATATAATTAATTGGAATAAATATTTTGTTAATGTTTAATTTCATAAGAATATATACTCTTAGGAAATAGCTATTAAGGAATATTTGGAAGTTCAACTACGGAACAACACTTTAAATTTCCAATTACATCAACTAACAGAATTGATGGAGAAAGCATAAATCAACATGAACAATTCATCTATGTTGTTTTAAAAGTTCTCATAAATAAGGTCATTATAATCTTAAAATACACTATTGATGTAATAGGTCAAAGAAAATAATTTCTACCAGAATGTGAATCTTTGTTTCCAGAGCATTACAATAAAAGTATTAGAATTAGCAAAAATTGATTCACCTTTATATTTATGGTCAGATGATTTTTAACAAGGATGCCAAGATAATTTAATAGGAAAAAATAGTCTTTTCAACAAATTATGCTGGGACAACTGTCTAGCTACATGCAAAAGAATGAAATTGGACCCTTACCTTATATTATATAAAAAATTAACTCAAAATGGATCAAAGACCTAATAGAAGAGCTAAAATTCTGAAACTCTGAGATATAAACATAGGAATAAATACAACATATGGTAACATAAAACCTTCTCAGATGAGACACCAAAAGCACAAGTGACAAAAAGAAAAATGGATAAATTGGACTTCTCAAAGCTTTGTGCTTCAAATGACACCATTAAGAAAGTGAAAAAGACAGCCTATTAAGTATTTACAAATTATATACCTGTTAAGGGACTTTTATCTAGAATATATAAAAAACTCCTACAACTCAATAACGAAATGATAAATAACTCAATTTGAAGATGGGTAGAGGATCCGAATAGTCATTTCTCAAAAAAAGATATACAAATGGCTAAAAAGGACATGAAAATATACTCAACATCATTAGCCATTGGGAAAATTCAGATAAAAACCACAATGAAATACCACTTCAAACACCAGGATGGCTATAATTAATAGACAAGTTTTGTCAGAGATGAGGAGAAACTAGAATCCTCATACATTGCTGGTGGAAATGGAAAAATGGTACAGCCACTTTGGCAGTTCCTGAAAATGTTGAACATAGAATTACAATATGATGCAGCTATCATAAACCTGCTAGGTATAAACACTGCTAGGTACAGACCCACAAGATATGACAACATATTTCCATGCAAAAATTTGTACATCAATGTTTATAGCAGCATAATTCACAAAAACCAAAAAGTGGAGATAATCCAAATGCCCAACAACAAATGAATGCATCCACAAAATGTGACATATCCATACAATACAGTATTTGTTCAGCAATAAAGAGGAGTGAATTTCTGATATATGCCACAACATGGATGAACTTTGAAAGCATTATCCTAAGCGGAATAAAGTTTAGTTTCTGTCACTGAATGGTCACCTTAAAGTGCAAAGTATACAGTATTATTCTCATTTAACAGTCAAGCAATGTGAATCTCAAGGACACTGAGTTGTCTACAGACACATAAACAATAATGTGAAACTGGCATTTTAACCCAAATGTACCAGAAGTGCCAAAATTATGTATACACTTTTTAAGAGATGTTATCTATGTATTACTTTACGAAGTTGAATTGAATTACGGTAGCAATGTGCAGTATGACATTCACTCAAAAGATGGTGTTAATCAAATGAATGTTAGCGTCATTCATGGTATTACAATTTTAATACAGCTTTTTCCTTTCTTAAAATGTGTATACATTTTTTTTTGGCACCCTCTGTGTATCCTAAACAAAATAAAAACATTTTTTAAAAAGTGTTTCTTGATCTATATCCAAGCAATATCCTTTCCTTGTCCTTTATTGTGTCCTCAGTAACCACACAAATCCTATCCTTCTTTCCTTTTCTCTTTCTGTATTGGTGCCTGGCCTTCTTTCCAGTTTCCTGGGCATAGCTGAAAATTTCCAGTGGAAATTGCAGGCATTTAGAGCTGGAAAGAATCTTCAAATTAGCTCAATCCCATCCTTTATTGATGGAAACTGAGAGTTACACAAACCAAATGTCTAAGTTCCTACTCCTACTTTGTCAAACAAGCCAAGTTTATTTTGCCTGCTGTTCAGCACTCTTTACGCTATTCTCACGGTTTTCAAACTCACTAGTGGTACTCAAAGACATTCCAAAGGGTACATGGGCTGGAAAGTTTTGAAGAAATCAGTTTTCAGATCCTCAACTTCCATACTTCTAAAATTGATATTCCTAAGAATGTTGTTGTGATCAAGTTATCTTGCTGGCTCTCTTTCTCCAACTTTACAAAACAAAGACAAAATTCTCACTCATTCTCTAATGTTAATGGCACATCGCCCAAAAGTGTAAGAACAAAGGCAAACCAAGCCATGATTCAAAACACTGGTGTGAAGAAGACTTTTAATCATTACAACCTGTCTCATACTAAGTAATATTCTTCTATGGATACATGAACTTATAGGGGGCAGATTAACTAATGTCTAAAAATTATTAGTCAAAACATGAAATATGCCTGCTGTTTTACTCAACTGTATATTACTGATAGTTGAAATTATGACTCAATCTAGAAAAAATTATCATAAATTTCCATTTACATACATATTTTTATAGCAGGATGTATATAATAGGGTGATCAATAAAAGACTTTAAAGCAAAAAGGTGTGTTATTGTGTTACAACTGGAGATAATTATGTGAGAGAAATAAAATGGAAATACAAATTCAAAGAGAAAAAGAACAGTGTAAAATTCTGCCAATTAAAGGTTGATGTCATTTTTTAAAAAGAATGATAGTGGGTATCAAATAGCTATTGTTTGAGAGTCTTTTGGAAACACACAAGAGTGATATAATAGTTTTATTTTTAAATATTAATATTTATGACAGAAAATTGTATTCTTCGCAACTATTTAAATTTATAAAGAAAAAAGTTTAAATGTCAATATAAAAAGGTGCAAAGGAATATATAGGCTTTCAAAATTATTTTAGGAAGTACAAGCAAAAAAAACCTGAAGGCCACGGTCATAGGCAATCCTCTGTAGAATATTGATGACTCACAGTAAATCCATTACCATTTTCTAAAAATATTCTCAATAAACCTTTCTGCTGATTTTTAACTCAGGATGATCATTTCCACACTAAAGGAAAGCACATTGTCATTGTTCTTTTAAAAAAAATATTTTGAAGTCATGAAATAGCAGAGATTTTTGCTCCCATTCCTAAATTCTGCATGCTTTTCTAACACAGTTGTGTCAGGCACTCAGGCACCAGGCTGAGGATCCCGTTTAAAACCCTTTCATTGTTCCCAACTCCTTATGTGAGAAGGTACTAACACCTTTATGGGACTCACATTACTTTGCATGATCCAAGGCCCACTTACTGCTCCAGAATCATGTTTCTATCTCTGCTCAAACTCTGCACTTCAGTCATATAAAAATTTGCTTTAGTTCTGTGAAGGTCTTGAACCTCTCTCAACTCTGCTGCTTCACATGGGCGATCCCTACTATTTGGAATACTTACCCCACCTCCTACCTCTCAACTAGGTCAAATTTTTACATATTCAAATCTCAATGTAGATATTGCTTGAAGCTTTCTCTGGTAACCCCCACTACTGCCATCACTAAGGTTGAGTTAAATGCTCCTCCTTTTTGTTCCCAATGAATAGTGTCCTTCCGCATCAGGCATGTACTACAGTCATCTCTTTGCTCCTCTGTATTTTCCAGTAGACTGTAGGTTTCAAGATAGTAGGGACAGTGTCTACTTTACTCACCATCATGTTCTAAAGCCTGACCCAAGGTATGGTACCTGCTAGGTGCTTAATGAATATTGGGAGAATTAATGAATGGATTGATTTTGCTGATTCATCAATTAAACTACTTCTATTAAAAGTAAGAGCTACTCAACTTAGAACCAAGTTGGTGCAGTAGATTACAACTAATACACAGAACAATGATTATTGGGAATCGCCTAAAATCAAGCTGAACTGAAGCCTTTCAACTAAGGACGTGCAGAAGAAGCCACCTCCAGACTGGTAGAAAGGTCAGAGACGTAAACAGGCTGGTCTCACACCTGCGTGTGACCATTAGAGATTGGGAAGGGTATTTTGGCTGTGGGGGTCCCTCCCCATCCCCTAGAAAGGTGAGAGATCCCAGCCCCACTCTAGCCCAGGGTTCTAGTGCTGGGAGAGAAGTCCCCATAATTTTTGGTTGTGAAAACCAGCAGAGATTGTGACTGAGTGAGATGGATGGAGCATGGCTGCATTCCCAGGCACTCCTCTTAAAAGGACCGTGCACGGACTTACCCACCAATGGAATCACTCGCTCTGAGCTCCAGCGCTGGGGCAGCAGCTGGAAAGGCAGCAGGGACAAATGGTGGGGAATTGAGTCTGGCTTGGGACGGGGGCTGGAGGGGCGGCTATCTCCTGGACTGGGGAGCTGGTGGAGGCCATTGTTTCTTTGTTGAGCCCTCCCCCTTTCCCAGGCCTGTGGACACAGGTGGCCGCCATATCTGATGTGCTGCAGTTCATTCGCCCCACCCTGGTGATTGGAGACCTGGCCCCACCCAACTTAGGCACACCCAGGCTGCTTTCAGTGGCTTTTTCCTGCAGACCGCCTGCCTTGGCTCAAGCTGCAGACTTTCCTAGACTCTGAAAGGTTCGCGGAACCCAGACAAGGAGCATCTGGCTTGAGTGTGTCCTGTACCTCTGGCTGAGCAGCCCTAAACTCAGCACTAGCCACAGCCAGCCTTGGATTATGGCTTAGCCTTTCAAGACACTTCCAAGCACAGCATGGGAGACAGCCATCTGAGGATTTGTTTCTGGCTCCCGCTGGGTAGCCTTGGCTGGAACATGGGGCTGTGGCTGAACTTGACCTACAGTAGATCCCCTCCAAGATGGTCCTGGGGCTGGCGCCCCCAATGGCCAGCTTCAAAATGAGAT
This sequence comes from Rhinolophus ferrumequinum, assembly GCF_004115265.2. Lineage (NCBI taxonomy): Eukaryota > Metazoa > Chordata > Mammalia > Chiroptera > Rhinolophidae > Rhinolophus > Rhinolophus ferrumequinum. The sequence goes on along the minus strand of NC_046303.1, from coordinate 53,473,729 downwards.
GGACCATCACCCAGCTGCCTCCAAGTACAACATACCCAAGGGGCAGATTGGGCAGACACCAGAGTCCTGTTGAGGCAGATCCTGCTCCATAGGAGAACTATAGTCACAGCCAGTCCTCACAACAAAAGAGCCCACTGGTCAATCCCTCACATTGATGTGCAATTATCAACCAAGGCTCAATTACAAGAGGAAGGCACACACAACCCACACAAGGGACACACCTAGAGCGCATGGCTTAGGTGGACAGAAAGACTGCACCACTGAATCCCACAGCACACCTACTACATAAGGCTATTCTACTAAAACTGGAGTTTTTACCGGTTCTAGCAGTTCTTCCTAATACATAGAAACAGAAACAGGGAAGCAGCCAAAATGGGGAAACAAAGAAACTTTTCCCAAATAAAAGAACAGAATGAAGCTCCAGAAAAAGAACTAAGTGAAACAGAGATAAGCAATCTATCAGACAGAGTCCCAAACACTGGTATAAGAATTCTCGATGATCTCAGGGAGAACTTCGACAGAGAGATAGGAAGTATAAAAATGGAGATGAAAACCATAAGAAAGAACAAGTCAGAAATAAAGGATACAATAATGGAAATGAAGAATATATTACAGGGAATCAATAGTAGACTAGATGAAGCAGAGGATCCAACCAGTGATGTAGAAGATAAGGTAGTAGAAAACACCCAACCAGAATAGCAAAAAGAAAAAAGAATCCAAAAAATTGAGGAGAGTTTAAGGGACCTCCAGGACAATATCAAGTGTACCAACATATGCATTATAGGGGTACCAGAAGGAGAAGGGAGAAAACAAGGAATTGAAAACCTATTTGAAGAAATAATGACAGAAAACTTCCCTAATCTGGTGAAGAAAATAGACATTCAAGCCCAGGAAGCACATAGAGCCCCAAACAAGATGAACTCAAAGGGGCCAACACCGAGACAAATCATATTAAAATGCCAAAGGTTCAATACAAAGAGAATCTTATAAGCAGCAAGAGAAAAGCAGTTAGTTACCTACAAGGGAGCCCCCATACAACTGTCAGCTGATTTCTCAACAGAAACTTTGCAGGTAAGAAGAGAGTTGCAGGAAATATTCCAAATGATGAAAAGCAATGACATAGAACAAAGATTGCTCTACACGGCAAGTCTGTCCTTTAGAATTGAAGGACAGATAAGGAGCTTCCCAGACAAGAAAAAGCTGAAGGAGTTCATCACCATCAAACCAGTATTACAAGGAATCTTAGAGGGACTTCTTTAAGATGGGAGGGGGGTTAAGGATGGGTGAAAGGGGAAGGGATCAAGAAGTACAAATTGGTTGTTATACAGTAGTCATGGGGATGTAGGTTATAGAATAAGGAATATAGTAAATAATATTGTAATAACTATGTATGGTGCCAGATAGGTACTAGATCTATCAGGGTGATAGATAGAAATGGGGCTGGGGGCAGGCAAATAAGGTGAGGCATTAAGAAATACAATTTGGTAATTAATACAGTATGGAGAATATAATCAACAATGTTGTAAAGATCATGTAAGGTGCCAGATGGGCACTGGACTTATCAGGGGGATCACTTCATAGACTGTGTAGATGCCTGACCAATGCGCTATACACTTGAAGAACTGAAGTGGAATAATATTGAATGTCAACTATAACTAAATATATAGGTACATATAGTCATGAGATGTGGAGTACAGCATAGGGAAGATAGTCGATGGAATTGTAACAGCTATATAAGATGTCAGAGGGGTAATAGCTTGGGGGGAGGTTATCACTTTATGAGGGTTAAATGTCTATACATTGCTTTGTACACCTGAAACTAAAAAATAAATAAATAAATGAATAAATAAATAAATAAAATAACACCTACTCTAACAATATTAAGTGAAAAAGGAGTTTATTGGAACAGTGTAAAGGGCTCACGAATTGACAGGAAGCTGTAATAGCAAGTTTGAAAAATAGGTAAAGACCCAGATAACTCCAGGAAGCCAGGAAGCTGGAAAATGTTAGCAGGAATAGCCTGGGCAGAACACAAACACCTGTGTTATAGGGAACTGCTGAAGTCCCTTGGGGATTCCACCTCAGTGCCCTTGGAAATAATCTCCTCATTCAGTAAATTGTATCTCGTCTTTTTGTCACTGGTCAAGAATCAAATTTCTGGGAACATAATCATTTGCTGAAGCTCATGTGCCCATGCCCAGGCTGCTAGTGGTGGGGGACATCAGGATATGGTCCCTCACACTTCCAGAGTGGAAAGGAGGGCATGCCTCTCAGCAAGACAGTGGGGGACCCTCAGACAGGAAGAACTGTTGGATGCAGAGCAGCCAAGAAAGGACATCTTTCTGTACAGCTCTCTAGAACTAAAGCAAAATATGTGTTCCCACACAGAGAAGTCTGTTTTGGTGTATTTAGGGACTTGAGAATGGCTTAAAAGGTAATAAAAACACATGAATTGAGTGTGGTGTTTTTAGAGAAACATCATCATTCTGTAGTTAAGTGGAATATGTAATTCAGATGTGGTTATGCTAGAAATTTTACTTAATGAAGTGCTCAGTTAAGGACAGAAAAAAATTACAAAATAGACATTTGAAACATCAATTGAAAAGAACTTAAAATACTTTTGGTTGCATTACGCAAGAGTTATTTAGTGCTCCAATCTCAATTATAGCACACAGTTCTACTTTTCTGTGAAAATGGCCAGAGCCTAAAAATCCAAAGAACTTTGAAAATCACTCAACAAATTTTAAAATTTCTTTGTGAATTTTGAGGAAACTTTGTGGTATTAATATTTACTGAGAACCTAATAAGAATTCGGGCTCATATATACAAGATGAGGGCATTTTCTCAGATGTAGAAGAAATAAACCATCTAAGATAAAAATAAATCCAGTGTAAACCTGAAGAAACAGGGATGAAAAAGAATATACATATACATATACATGTATATACATATCCATGACATGAATATACATATCCAGACAAAAGCCTGCACATCAATATTATATATTTATTTATATAATTGCCAAATTTATTTATTTATAATTGCCCAAATTTGGAAGAAACCATGTAATCCTTCAATAAGTGTGGTACATCTATACAATGGAATATTATATCGATAAAAATAATTGAGTTATCAAGCCACAAAAAGGCATGGAGAAATCTTAGGTGCATAGTATTAAGTGAAAGAAGCCAACTTCAAAAGGCTACATACTGTATGATTCCAACTATATGACATTTTGGAAAAGACAAAACTAGAGACAGTAAAAAGATCAGTGATTCAGGGGAGGGAGAGATGACTAGGTGGAGCAAGGAATATTTTAAGGAGGTGAAACTGTGCTATATGAAAGCTGTAAAGGTAGATACATGTCATTATACATTTGTAAAAATCCATAGAATGTACAACACAAAGAGTGAACCCTAATGTAAACTATAAATTTTAGTTAATAACAAAGTATAAATATTAGCTCATTAATGCAAGATGTTAATAGAAGAAACTGAGGGGTGGGGAGTAGAGGGGAGCTCTCTATACTTTGGCTCAATTTTTCTCTAAACCTAAAACTGTTCAAAAAAATTCAATAATGTTTTAAAAAGAGAAAAACATGTACAATTGTAATTTTAAAATATTATAAACTCCTTAGTTATGTGCATCATCATATCTATCATACTAATAAAAATAGATTGGGATTTTCTTCACAAGTGACAGGTGAAACATTTGTGAGGAATAAAAATGAAGTAGATGGACATAAACAGACAAGTAAGTATTTACTGACTGTAGTAGCTAGCCTCTAAGGTGATCCCCAATGATCCTTATCTCCATTTCATTGTGTTTTAACCCCCTAAATTTTACAGTATTTGTTATGCAGCAATACATAATTAACACACTGCCCTTCAATGAGGTTAAATCAATGGATGCACATCAAGAAGTAAAAATCCTAGAACAAACGAACAACTTTGTATTTGCAGAATTTTGGAGAGGTTCTGGACTCAGTTACAGGAAGTATTACAGAGGGAAGAAAAGAGAAGTGAGTCAGAATGAGAATGGTTTGAAGCTGGAACAGACCAACTCACACGTGAACCCTGAAACAATGATTCATTGGCAGCCAGGCGATTACACCTGGGAGGTTGGGGAGCACAGGAGAATTCCTTTCTGAAGAACTGTTACAGAGAACTAGGAGAGATAGGAAAGATCTGGCACAGCAGAGAAAAGCTCTCCATTCTGGCGCTGAAAAAGTTTCCAGTATAAAAGCCAGCACTTGACCTGTAATCTCAAGGAAGGCCTATCAATTGAGAATCTCAGCTTTGTGCACAAATGATCCAGTCAGTCTTACGGTTGCCTCTGTTTTTAACGAAATCAACTCTGTTGATGTATAATTTATGTATAACATAATGACAAATGTATAAGGCTCATAATCACCACACTAAGCTAAGACTTTCATTCACAAAAACGAAAGTTTTCTCTTGCCTCTTTGAAGTCAATCCCCACCACCACCACCACGTAGCCCCAGGCAACTAACTGTAGATAAGTTTTCATGTTCTAGAATTTCTGATGAACTGAATCATAGAGTATATGATTCTGGCTTCCCTTGCTCAGCATAATGTTTTTGAGATTTGTCATGTTGTGGCTTGTATTAGTAATCACTTTCTTTTTATTGCTGAGCAGCACTCCATTGTATGGATATGTCACATTGTTTATCCATTCACCTGTGGTTGGACACTCACACTGTTTCCAGTTCACCACTATTGTGAATCAAACTGCTGTGAAACTCATGTGTCTACCATTAGATTATCGTATAGAATAGTTTACCTGCCCTAAAAAATTCTCCCGTGCTTCACCTTTTTAACCCACTCCTACTCCCCCTCAAACCTCTGTCAATTGCTGATCTTTTTTAAAATAATTTTTTCAATTACAATTGACCTAAAATATTATAATAGTTTCAAATGTAAAAAACGGTGCTTAGACATTTATATAACTTATGAAGTGATCACCCAGGTAAGTCTAGTATCCAACTGAAACCACAGATAATTATTACAATATTACTGGCTATATTACCTATGCTGTACTTTACATACCATGATTGTTTTATAACTGGCAATTTGTACACCTTTATCCCTTCTCCTTTTTCACCCATCCCTCCAAACCTCATCTGGCAACTATCAAAATGTTCTCTGTATCTATGAGTTTGTTTCTGTTTTGTTTATTTATTTTGTTTTTTAGATTTCACATATAAATTAAATCATATGGTATTTGTCTTTCTCAGTCTGACTTATATCACTTAGTATAATACCCTCTAGGTCCATCCGTGTTGTCACAAATGGCAAGATTTCATTCTTTTTTATGGCCAGTATATATATATATATATATATATATATATATATATATATATACACACACACACACACACACACACACACACACGTATATATCTATATATATACATATATATGTGTGTGTTTTGTGTGTGTGTGTGTGTGTGTGTGTATATATATATATATATATATATATATATATATATACCACCATTTCTTTATTCATTTGTTTGTTGATGGGCACTTAGGTTGCTTCCATATCTTGGCTATTGTGACTAATGTCGCAATGAACATAGGAGCACATACATCTTCTCAAATTAGTGTTTTGGGTTTCTTTGGATAAATACCCAGAAATAGAATTGCTGGGTCTCATACTAGTTCTATATTTAATTTTTTGAGGAATCTCCATACTGTTTTCCATAATGTAAATTGGCTGCACCAATTTACAATCCCACTAACAGTGCAAGAGTGTTCCCTTTTCTCCGTATCCTCACCAACACCTGTTTGTTGATTTGTTGATGATAGCCATTCTGACAGGTGTAAGGTGATATCTTATGGTTTTAATTTGCATTTGATTAGTAATGCTAAACACTTTTTCATGTCTATTGGCCATGTGTATGTCCTTTTTGGAGAAATGTATATTCAGGTTCACTGCCCTTTTTTGATTAGAGTTTTTGCTTTTTTGGTGTTAAATTATATGAGTTCTTTATATATTTTGGACATTAACCCCTTATTGGATGTATCATTGATGAATACCTTTTCCCATTCAATAGGTTGTTTTAAGCTATTTTTAGCTTTGTAAGAAACTACCAAAGTATCTATACCATTTTTCATTTCCACCAGCAATGAACGAGAGTTCCTGCTCCCCACATCCTTACCAGAAACAGGTATTGTCAGTTTTTTGGTTTTAGCAACTCTAATGTGTGTGTAGTGGTATCTCATCGTTTGAATTAGAAGATCCCGAATGACAAATGCTATTGAGCATTTTTTATATGTGTATTTGCCATGTGTGTATCTTTTGTGATGTGTTTTTTTGTTTTTCTTCAGATTTGTTGCCCATTTTTAAATATTGGGTTGTTTCATACTGTTGAGCTTTAAGTGTTCTTGGTATATTTTGATACAAGTGCATTATCAAACATGTGTTTTGCAAATAACTTGTCTGAGGCTTGTCTTTGAGTCTCTTTCACAGAACAGATGTTTTTAATTTTTATAAAGTATAACATCAAATTTTTCTTTCATGGACCATGCTTTCGGTGTATCTGAAAATTCATCACCAAACCCAAGGTCAAATATATGTTCCCACTGGAAGTTTTATACTTTTGCATTTGAATATTATGTCCATGATCCATTTTTAGTTAATTTTCATAAAATTTTAGTTAAATTTTCATATAAGAGTTTTGTAATATTTCATTTTCTTTCACTTCATTGCTAGTATTTAGAAATACAACTGATTTTTGTATTTTGGCCTGCTTTACTTTTAGTTTGGTAAATTCACGTATTCGTTCCATTAAGTTCTTGATAGATTCTTTAGGATTTTCCATAAATATGATCATGCTATCTCTAATAAAGTGTATTATATCTTACTTTTCAATCTGCATTGCTTTTTATTGCCATTTCCTGTCTTTTTTGGTAAGCATGGTCCTCCAGTAGAGTGTTGAAAAAAAGTGTTGAGAGCCAACAATTTTCCTCCTTTTTCCTAATCTTAGGCATAAAACATTAAGTCTTTCACTATTAAGTGTGATGTTCTGTGTATATTTTTTATAGATATCCTTTTTAAGTTGGATGAAGCTTCATTTTATTCCTTGGTCGCTGATAGTTTATCATTAATGAGTATAAATTTTCTTAATGTTTTACTGCATCTATTGACATGAAGATGAGTTTTTTATCATTTATTTCACTAACATGGTGAAGTACATTGATTGAGATAATCATATAGATTTGTTTTGTTTTTGTTTTTCATCTGTTAATATAGCGAATTGCATCGATTGCTCTTCAAAAGGTAAACCAACATTGCATTCCTTGAATAAGCCATGCATATTATAAGCATATTATCATTTTTATATATTGTTAGATTTGCACAAGGATTTTTGCACCTAAGTAAATAATGGATATTGCTCTATAAACATTTTTTAAAATGACTTTTCAGGTTTTGGTATCAAGAGTATCCTGACTTCTTAAAATGAGAAGAATTATTCTTTCATTCTGTATTTTTGGAAAGAATTTGTATAAAAATTTCATTATTTTTTTCTTAAATGCTTCAGAGAATTGGCTTGTAAAGCCATCTGGGCATAGAGCTTTCTGTGGAAAAGTTTTTAATTAAAAATTAATTTCTTTAATAGTTATTGTGCTTTATATCAATTTTGGTTATTTGTGTTCTTCAAGGATTTTTTCCATTTCATTGGAGTTGTGGAATTTATAGCCATGAAGATCTTCATAGTATTATTTTATCATCTTTCAATGTGTGTTGCAGTGTCCCCTCTTTCAACTTTATTATTTTTAATTTATATATCTCTCTTCATTTTTTAACTGTTTAGCTTTATTATTTTTAATTTATATCTCTCTCTTCATTTTTTAACTGTTTAGCTAGTAGCTTATTATTTTTATCAAACCTTTACAAAGAAGCTGCTTTTAGTTATCATTTTTTGTTTGTCCATTTTCTATTTCATTGAATTCATTCTTATCTTTACCATTTCTTTTTTTTCACTTTCTTTAGGTTTAATTTACTCTTCTTTAACTAGCTTCTGTCTCTTATGGAGAAAGCATAAATTATTGATTTTAGACTTCATTTTGTTTCTAATATAAGTATTTAAAGCTACACATTTCCCTCTAAGATCTGCTTTAGCTGTACCCTGCAAGTTGATGTGTTGTTGTTTTATTATCAATTGGTTCAAAATATTTTCTAATTCCTTCTGTGATTTCTTTTTCAGCCCATAGTTAATTACAAATGTGTTGATTATCTAGATAATTAGACTTTTCTTATATAACTTTAGCTACTGGTTTTGAATTTAATTCCATTATGGTCAGAGAACATGCTCACTATGATTTCAATACATCTAACTTTATTGAACTTGTTTTGTTGTCCAATATAAGGTCTATTGTAGTAATTATTCTATTGTAAATTAAAAAGAATGTGCATTTTTCTGTTGTTGGGTGTGTATTCTCCACACCCAACTTAATCTATTACTCTGATAAAAAAGTGTCCTTAATGTCAATGGGTCAATTTGGCTTATAGATCTTGTATATTCTTACAGATTTGCCACTTAATCTATTACTGAGTTGAGTGAAATCTCTGACTGCAACTGTGAATATTTTTATTTCTCTTTTAATTCTATCGACTTTGCTTCACATATTTTGAAATGCTATTATTAGGTACATACACATTTGGAAATTTTACCTTCCTGCTAAATTTAAACACTTCTCCTAGTTTTTTAATACTAAAATGTACCACTTTATATCTAGTATAGTTTTTGTTCTGATGTTTACTTTGTCTGATCTTACTAGAGTTATTCCAGCTTTCTTATAATTACTGTCTGCATATTATATGGTTCCTTCTGAGGACTGTGAGGGAGAATCTCTTCTATGCTTCTTCTCTAGTGATTTGCTGGCAATCTTTGGTGTTCTTTGGCTTCTGTTGCATCACTCCAGTCTCTGCCTTCACCTTGACATGGCATTCTCCTTGTGTGTCTCTATCTCCAAATTTCCCCCTTTTAAAGATATCAGTCATGTTGGGTTAGGTATCCACCCTACTTCAGAATGATCTCATCTTAACCAATCTGCAATCACCCTGCAATCACCCTGTTTCCTAATAAGATCACATTTTGAGGTACTGGGAATTAAGACTTCAACATATGAATTTTGGGAAGCAGGACATAAATCAACTCATAATAACAATTAAGGTGCTGCTGACAAAATCTGTGAGATGAAAAAGGAACACAAGAGATAGAGGGAAGAGAGGAAAAAACTAATATCCTGATCTTACAAAACAGGAAAGGAGCCATGAGATATTGACAAAAGATTATGAAACGTGAAATCGAAGTTTTTGGTATATTATTTAAAAGTTATAAAGGTAACCAATAGCACAGTTGGCAAACTGAGATGTTTACAGGAGTGAGGCAGGTAATATACATGAAAAGAAGGGCTCAGATATTAGTGTATGTGTTTGCCTTGTAGATGTGATGAGAACTTTGGCATACTAAGTAGGCACCCATACTAAGTAGGCACCCATACTAAGTAGGTGTCTCTCAAGTGGAGAGTACATCCACTTGACCGGCTTTGATCAGTTCTTGGGATAGGGGCCATATTTGCCATGTACTGGGTTAGTGTTCCCCCCAAATTCATGCCCACCTGGAACCTCAGAATGTGATTGTACTTGAAAGTAGGGTTTTTTTCATATAATTCGAAGTTATACTGGATTAGGGTGAGCCCTAAATCCAACGACTGGTGTCCTTACAAGAAGAGATTTGGATGAAGAGACATGGCCACAGAGGGAAGAACACCACATGAAGACAGATGCAGACATTTGAGTGATACAGCTACAAATCATGGAACACTAAGGATTTCTGGAAACTACCAGAAGCTTGGAAGAAGCAATGAAGGGTTCCTTCCTATAGGTTTCAGAGGAAACATGGCCCTGCCAACACCTTGATTCTGGATTTTTAGCCTCCAGAACAGTGTGAGAATAAATTTCTGTTGTTTTATGCTACCTGCTTTGTGATACTTTGTTATAACTGCCCTAGGAAATGAAAGCATGCTCCATCTGACATTTGTGAGAAGCTAAATATTTAGATTTTTCTTAAATGTGAAACTTTACCATTTTTCAATTTTTTCTTTTAAACTCAATGAAATCCAAATACATGTGTAGTCAGAGCTAGTTTCCAGGCCATCCATTTGTAATCGCTGCAATAGAGAACCTAAATACAGTATCGGAATATGACTAATAGAAATGAGAAGGGAGGTAAATGAACTGAGATATGGAATAAATGTGCTAAACCCTCATCTGTCATAGCAGGAGGTAAAAAGAAAATGTCTAAAATTGATTAAGAAATAGCAAGAAAATGATTCAAAGCAGTTGCCTCTGGAAAATGGAACAGGGGGTGGGGCAGGTGACTGTTGCTTTTTGTTATAAGTTCTTTTATATTCTTTGATTTTTAAAGGTAGACAGGCATTACTGTTAGGAGGAAGTTGCTTTAGAAAGGAGGAACTAAAAATGTTTCTGCCAGTAATAATAGAAGAGGCCAATAGTTGAGAAAAATTGGAGAAGTAGCAAAAGGCACTGCCTCTCTATGGAGAAAAACATATCTTAGCACCTTTGAAAGAACAGACAGAATGAATGTTTCCACACTCTTGTGTTTCTCAGAATTTATCTCAATGAAAACCACCAGAGCCCTTAATCCTGAGTACGCTTTAAGTTTTGGAAAGGAAATCACTGAGTAATGTTTTATACTGTTAAGTTTTACACTATTGAGAAACTAAAAAAATTAAGAACATATTCTGCTGATTTCATTTTTAAACCGCCTATGAAAAACCTTGAAAGCGACATCTGTATTTCATGGAGGTGTTAGTGCCCTTCAAAGAGGGAGTAAGGATCCTTAATTATACAACTGTGTATGATATCAGACATGACTAATAATTTTAAATGATAAATCAAAGGAATCAAACCATAGAGATTGCACAAGGGAAAAATCATAGCTAGAACTACATCCAGTTTTTCTTGAAATTCTTGTTTCTATAAAAACCTACCAATACATTAGCAGTGTATATTTATTTACATGAAGTTTAAAAGTTGAATTTATTTATTTAGGTAGTTAGTCAAGCTCTGAGTTGCTTCTAAAAGCAACATTAAAAAATTTAAATTGGATTAAATTTGGGAAACAGGTTTATTATATGTCACTTTCTTCCCTTTAAGGCACTGAGGAAAAACTGCGCCAATACCCAGACTATCTCCCTCAGTCTATTCTCCACATTAGTCCTGAGGGACCTAATCAAAGACACATCTGCTTCCAGCCTTCCCCGAACCTATATCCTTCCATGGATCTTCGTTGCCTCATGACGGAGTTAAGTCCTTTCTTGATATGACTCTGCTCACCTTTCTGGCCTCATCTCTCAGCTCTCCAACTACCATTCCAAATGCGGTGCTTGCTAGTCCTTGAACCTGAGCTCCTGAGCATGTTTTCTTCCTTTCTCAATCTTCTTTCCTATGGCTAACTCCTACTTATCCCACTAAAGTTCAATTTAGGTCTGCCCCTCCTCCAAGGAGGGACCTCCTCCCTCCCTCCAAAGCTGAGTTATATACTATCTCGGGTATTTCCACAGCATCTTATTGAATAATTCATCGTAGTTTGGCATCTTCACTCATCTCTTCTGACCCTAATTTCACTAGTGAACTTGGTTTAATGAGAAAGCTTCTTCTTTTGTTTCTAAAGAATGACTTTAGTTCTCAGCTCACTTATAAAACAGGCAAATCCCAAGCCAGATGAATAATCAAACCCCTGCCTGTGCTCCTAACCCACCCCAGAACACTTTACATTCAAATGCTCTCTTCCCACTCCCCATAGTGGTGTCCCAGTATAACACCACATTTACACAAAATCAAACAGAAAAAAAGACAAAATTTCTAACAAAAAGAATTGTTTTCTCATAGAATAATGTGCTCATAATCAACTCTCCTAACTTTCCTTTTCAATGATTTAAATGTAAGTTTCCTGAAAGCTTGAATTACATCCCCACTGCTTACATACTGCATAAAATAGTAGGAAATCACTAAATATTTATTGCTGCTGATGATTTTTAAAGAAACTTGATTTCCATTCACGTCTGAATTTATGAGCAGAAACTTACTGCATTAGTTTCTTTTGCACAAAATTTTAATTGAGAAAAACAGGGTGCATGAAAATTAAACAGTTTGTCCCATTTTATAAACCATTACAAGATAGACCCAGATAAAACCAGAAATGCTGCAGGATTCTTTTCCTGATAATTTTTTGTATTTATTCCGAAAAATCTAGATGTATAAAGGTGTTTGTTTTAAACAAAATTCTTCAAAAAATAAAATTCAAACTGCCCATATTTCAGAAAAGGTAGAACTGGCCTAAATCTGAGAAAAAGGTTTAGGTCATATGTCACTGACTTTCTTCTAATGTACTTTCTAAAATATGGACTATTTCCTGGTTCTTTCCCTTTTTCTTCACATATTCACATTAGATTCAAAAGAGAAAATGTAAATATCATCAGTAAAACTTAACTGTCATTTTTTTGCAAGTTTTTAATCCAATAATCCTATGAATCCTGCCAAGGAAATTCACTGACAACAACTCACTTACTGTTCAGAACATCCCTGCGAAATAGGCATTGATGTAGAAATATAGGATCAAAGAAATCATGTAATTTTCTCAACATCACACAACTAGCAAGGAGCAGAACCTTAAGTGATATTTGTAAATGTTGGAAAAAGGAGAGGGGTTTAAATGAAAATTCATCTGAAGAAGACACAAGTAGTTTTAAAACATTTTTTCACAGCTGTTTGTGAAATGATAGCCAGTTATGCCTCATGAGATAATGTGAAGTCAAAGCATACATGTTTTCATCCCCTGATCACTGAAAGTAAAAAGCAAACAAATAATTACTTCGGAAACCTCAGGACAAGTTTATTTTTTTAAATTGATCTTTTGTCCTGTCAGCATTGATAGCAAAGATTTGTTGAGTCCTGCTGTGTCCGTGGAGGTGTCTTTCTGGGCACCAGAACATAAAGACGTAGGTAGACTTGTTTCTTCTCTGACAGCACAGTTTCTCTCTCTTTTGGTGGAAGTTTTATTTTAAATTTGCTTCTAGAGCATTCCACCATCCTAGAGTATAACGTATTGAAACTCTTCTTCCTTATCACTATAAATGGCCTCAGAGATAGTCTATGTAAATGTTTACATCAGTAGCTCACCATTCAGCTCCCCATGAAAGGAGACCGTATCCATTATCATTGTACCTTTTGGCCCTGCCACCACCTTCTGGTTTAGGGCTAGGGGAGCAAGTTTGGAGATGTAAAACCCCTGTTTGTTTCTGTCACGTGGGGGAGGCCCTGGGTGTCCAGGACACCTGACTCAGCCTAACATTTGGATGACCTCATCCCTTCCAGTATTAGCTTCTCAGGATAATAACATCAGTTAACAGGTGTCAGTTTCTATTTCCATAGCCTTATGAAGTCCATACAATTTACAAGAAAAGCCTTCAGTTATAAGACGGCTCGTCTCTGCTGTGTGAAGAGCTCTGTTTACCTCCATTACATTAACGTCATTTCCATATCACCTTACTTGGAAAGTTTGAAGGCTAGAAAGTAGCAACCCTATTTTTAAAAGAGTCTTGATTTTTCTCTACATTTACATAAAGTGCAAAAAACTAACAGTTCACGGCTCTTTCTAATTGTTGAGTTTTACTCATAGCAGCCTGGAGGGCCTTTGCTTAATGACTCCTTCCATCTCGTTTTCTTTGCCTTGGAACTCAGATTTAAAATAGGTTTGCTGTCAGGGGAAGCTGTGTGGCTTTGGCTCTAACAGTCTGTGAGGCACCTGGATCCAAGGGATTAGAGATCATGATAGCTGAGCCTGTTACTTGGCAGGACAAAACTCGAAGGTAGGTCTTGACAAGTCAGAGCATGTGTGATCCCAACGATAGCCGCTTTCCTGCTGTGCTCACCTAGCAAATGAGACTGGTCCCCTGAAAATTGCTCGGAATGGTGAATGGGTCTTATATACTATGCTTCAATGGATCACTGTGAGTCAACCAAAATAAGTTATTTCAAAACAAACACTTTTTGGAGTACTTCTAAAACTCTACTTAAAAACTGCTTTCAAACCCCATTTTACTTTATAAAATCAATTAAGAAATTTTAGAATTGCATGTTGTTGGACACACATTTTACCCTTTCTAATATCTGTACCCATATGTAACTTTTTGCTCACTTTCATGCTTGAATCTTTCTCTAAGAGTTTTGAAATCCAGTTCTCTGATGAAATCTTAAGGGGAAGTGTGATATGGTAGAAAAAGTAAGAGGATGAGTCAGATGAACTTTGGCTCTGCCATTTATAAGGGGTTTTATTTAATCTCTCTTAGCCTCAATTTTCATATCCATGGAATGGCAAGAATGATAGCTGCCTCACCTATTATCACAAAACTCTTATAATAATAGTTGGTATAATAGATACGAATAATTCAAGCCAGCATATGAGGTAGGTACTGCTACCCATTGCATAGAAGAGGGAACGAGGCCTGAAGTGCTTAGGTGACTTGCCCAAGGTCACTCACAACATAACACACTACTTTTATGCCCCAGATCAGACTCCCAGGTCAGGCTCCCACGGACCCCACCCTCTGACCTTGGCCTCTTGTTCAATGAGCTCACCTAGTCTCCTAACATCCCAGCTAACTCATACTGCCCCAGGGTAAGGGCCTGGCTTTGGCCTTACCTCCTTCATGCCAAATCACGAAGCAGCAGCTTCAACATCCAGGTCCAAACTGACCCACCAAATGGCCTCTTCCACCACTTCCAGATTAGATGAAGAACTAGCTGCACTGCTTTCCCTGCACAACCCAGAAGTATGGGGTAATTAATGCCCCGGGGGCAAGCTCAGACAACGGGAGGCAGGTGATGGGTAGGAGCCAGTAGCTGAGTGCATCTTTCTTCCTTCCCATATAAAACAGTGCCACATGGCACTTCCAGAGACATCCTGTGTAGCTAAGCAACTAGTGAATCTCCTTGTGAAGCTGTGACCAACTCAGTAACTCACCACAATGTATTTGCTTCTTCTCCTTCGTTTTCTCCATCACTCTGCAGCCTTAGGATTGCAAGCCCCAATAAAGCACCTGATGTGATCATACTCTAGTCTAGACCTTACTGTTCCATTTAGTAGCCACCAGCCCCACTCGGCTATTTAAATTAATCACAATTAAATAAAATTTAAAATCCAGTCTCAGTCACACAAGCCACATTTCAAGTGCTCCGTAGCCACATGTGGCTCATGGCTGCAGTATTGGACAGCACAGATACAGGGCACCTCCATCATCACAGAAAATTCCATTGGACTGTGCTCCTCTAAACCTTATCATAACCAATATTTCACACAGAACTTCTATTTTAAGCAATTCCCTTCTCTTACGGGGCACCTTCTATCTTTCCAACTTGCTGTGGTCCCCCCACATAAATGCTCCCTTTGGACTAATAGTTACAGGATCCTGCAGTTTTTTACTGCCTTCCTCTTCCTCCCATGTCCTCATCACTCCTCCTACCTAACTTAAGTGTTTTATGACCTTTTGCTTTACTCTTAATCCTCTCACTCCTCCCTTTACTATAGTCACCTGATGTGCATGATCTCTCCTATTTGCCTCCAGATCTCCCTTCCACCCTTCTCTACTCTGCTTTGTGCCCTGGGAAGGTGACCTATATGGTCATCAATGAACTCCTTTTCTCTGGGTCTCATTTGAGCTCAACCCATGGAAAACCCAGAAGGAGGTCAGAAAGAGGGAGGAAAGTGAAGTTAGGATATTTATTACTCCTTAAGAACTCACTATGTATGGGCTCCATCCTTCATTGGAAGGACTCAGCTCCTGAAAGCCCTTCAAGTATTATCCATTCAGAGAGAGAGAGAGAGAGAGAGAGAGAGAGAGAGAGAGAGAGAGAGAGAGAGAGAGAAGAAAAGCTCCTGGATTACTACTGGGCCCTGACAGACACCTGTGTCCCAAACTGCCATCATGAACTGGGTGTTATCTATTCCACCAAAACATCAAAATTGGACATGCACAGAAGATTTCTTATAAAATAGAAATGTGATGGCCAGTCTTGTAAACAGATCTGGAAAGCACGAGGAAAGTGTAAGCAGGGGGACAGACTCCCATGGTCCTCTGCCTTGTCGCCGCTTCCTCAGTCTGCACTGGTGCCCTATGAGGAATGCCGCATGGCCAGTTAATAGAGGAAAAACATAGGCTGCATTTATTGGTGCTCTACCTGTTTCGCGATCACAGCTGCAAGTGGTGGCGGCCACACTAGCACTCTGCCAAAGGGTGGCCAGCAATGAAGAGAAATTTCTATGGGCAGAGCTCTGGGTGCTGCATCTAGTTGTGTGCTTCATATGGAAGAAGAAGCAGCCTGAGGTACAGAACTATAGTGACACACAGACAGTGACTCTGTTGGTCAGAGACTTGGAAAAATTAATTCTGGAAAAATCAGTGGCAAGATCTCAGTGCTTCTGCCAGTTCCGCTAGTTTTTGAACTCTTGAAATACCTTATCCATCACCAACATATCCCCAAGACTTGGGGATGCATTTTATGGCAACAGAAGTGGAGCAATAGGCTCAGCGTCTGTGAACTTCACTGATCTCACCACAGGCTCCACTCTATAGAAGTGGTTGGTGTAACAGCACAGTGGGATGGCCTGCTGAAAGTCTGGCCATGACATCAGCTGGGAGACAGCCCCCTGTGAGGTTGGGCTGCTGATCTATAAATTGAGGTATGCTTTTAACCAGTGACCAATATACGGTGTCTTCTTTTTCCTAGCCAGAATGCATGAGCCTGGGAACCAAGGGTTGGAGCTGGGAGTGGTCCCTCTGTTACACCATACACTTGAAGAATTTTTGCTTTTTGTCCCTGTGACCTTGGCCTCTCTGGATTTAGAGATCCTAGTGCCCAAGGAAGCAATGCAGAGAATGAGACTACTATGCTGACTGGGGTCATTGATCCTGATTACCAGGGAGACATTGGGTTGCTGATACACAAAGAAGGCAGAGATCTATATTTGGAGCCCAAAGAATTCACTGGGTGTCTCCTAGTACTCACTTGGCCAGTTGTTCTAGTCAAAGGGAAACTGTAGCAATGGAAAAAAAGAAGACCACTAAGGACTCAAATCTCACAGGAATGAAGGTTTGAGTTACCCTACAAGGTAAAGAACCCCATCCAGCTGAGGTGCTATCAGAGGGTAAGAGAAATATGAAGGGAATGTGAAAGAAAGCAGATGTGATTACCACCTGCTTAGACCTCATGATCAGTCACAAAGAAGGGATGGGAATGTTTTCTATGAATTAATTATTTTTCTACTCCCTTTCCCCCCTTACCCTAGCCATCTGATATGAACAGCACTAGTGTTGGCTAATATTTTAGGTTTCAGGTGGGACTATGACTGCATAGACATTTTCCTGTGATAATATAGAAGCTGAAGGACTTTGAATATCTCCCGTGATAGGGAGACGAATTTTCACCTGCACAAAGAGCAAGAAGGGAAAGACCTGAAAGGAAAAGGGAGTGGACCCTGCAGAATATTCTTTTATTGGCCTCTCCAGATCCAATCTCCAGTCTTCTCTCCCCTGCTCTGTGTCCTACAGGCTGACCTTTACAGACAGCATGAAAGGTTCCCCTGCCTTCTGCTTCTGACTATGTTCAACTTATGGGGAGCACCTACAAGGTCAGAGGGAGGGAGAAGAGTGAGGTGGAAATGTTTATTCCCAGGTTCGCTCTCTGGGGGTTGCTGCCTGGCTGGTGGCTATTTTAATTACCTAACACAAAACTTTACTGACTTAGAACCACCACCATTTTATTATTTCCCATGATTCTGTGAGCTGATCAAAGCTCAGCTGAACGGTTCTTCTGCTGGTCTCCTAAGTGGTCTCTCCTAAAGCTGTGGTCACATGATGACTGGGCTGGAACGTCCACAGGATGTCTTCACTCCCGTGTCTGGTACCCGGGCGGGGACAGCAAGAAGGATGGGCTCCACTGGGGTGTGGGAAAGTGACACTTCTCTCTCCCCAAGTAGGCCCCAAGCCTGGGCCTCTCTGTGTGGCTCCTCCATAAGCTCTTCCCACATGGGCTGTGCAGCAGAGGAGCTCGGCCTGGTGACTAACGGCTCCCAAAACTGCAGAAGTAGAATTTGACAGACCGTCCTAAGGTTCAAGGCCTGGAATCGGCACAGAAGCACCCCCATCATCTTTGAAACTGCACCTTTATTAAACCAGTCTACAATGATTCCGATTGGAGTGTGCCGTCTGTCTCCTATTGGGACCCGGGAGAGGTTCTTACTCTACTTGACTCTACTTTCTCCATGCCTGCATCTGGTAGAACTGTGGCTGGAGAAGCAGACACAGCCAGAGAAATGATTCTCATTTAAATTTGCAATCACAAACCTCAAGTTGACCTTTCATGGCCGCACGATCCTACCTTCCCCTGGCCTAGTCACTCTCCCACTTTCTCATACAACTGTTTCAGAGCCCCCTGCTCTGCTCCATTCTTACTGTGCACTTGACTCTTAATTCACTGAGAATAGATGTGCATTTCCACTACTTCCCATCAACAAACCTACCAACCTTTTTAGCCTTGTACTTCAGGGTCTTTACTCTTGCTGTCCCCTCTGCCTAGAGTCCTCTTCCAGACTCTTCTCCCGGGACACTGCCTCCTGTCACTCTTGACTGATCAATCTTTACTGCCTTGACAGGCTTCTAGGTCAGCCTTCTGCCATAGCCCCTCACCCTCACTCGCCCATCACACTTTTTCCTGTTACCCTGGATTATTCTTTATTCTTCTTTATAGCATTGTCACTACTGTCCTTATTTATAGTCTTTCTTCACCACTGGAATAAGCTTCATGAATGCAGGAAGTTTGTCTATTTTCTCTATCACTCTATCATGGCACCTAGAATAGGACCACACTTAGGTGTTGCCAGGTTTGTTGAGTGACTAAATAACTATTCTAGCAGGGATTTGAATGTGGTTCCAAATTCTGTATTCTACTTGAGAAACGGGCTTAACATTATTCCATCATAGGGTATTATTATTATTATTCACTGCGGCTGCCTAGCGGCATCTCACACATAGGACTGCGGTCGAAGCTCTGCCCTGAGTTCTCTCCTTGCTGTGCAGGAGCTCGTTTGCATCAGCTGACAAAAGCCAACCATGTGCCCCTCTTCCCAACACTGCGTTCAGCAACTTGAGATTCAGCCACTTCATTGTGGGAATATTTGCACCGTGCAAATGGTCATACGTTACAAATCTTGGGGTAGTTTTCCTCCCAGACTGTGAAATATTTATGGGCAAATCACTGATTCTCATCTTTGTGCCACTGTTTTCCCAATGGTCTATGAGGGAGGAGGAGGTGCTATTTAAGAAGTTCAAGTTCCCACTTCCGAACAATCTGAGAGACACAGAGATCAAAGTATCAGCGTCTTGGGGCTGCCAGTCAGCTCAGTTGGTTAGAGCGTGATGCTCGTAACACCAGGGTTGCCGATTCGACCCCTGCATGGGCCAGTGTGAGCTGCGCCCTCCACAACAAGATTGAAACAACGACTTGACTTGGAACTGATGGGTCCTGGAAAAACACACTTAAAAAATAAATACAAGTTAAAAGTTAAATATATATATATATCAGCTTTTTTGGTGATGAGGCTGAATTGAAAAACGTAGCTTGATCAATAACTACAATTGGGTTCTTTAAATCTCCTCCCAGAATTGAACTTAAATCCCCTCCACTTCAAGGATAATTCTCATTCTAGGAAGTTTATACAAGTGTAATTAGATTGCAAGCACTGAAGACAAGCTGCTTCAAAAGAGAGGGGAGCAGTCACACATGTTCCTTTCTTCAATCTCCCCAATAAGATTGGTTATTACTCCTCCTATAAGTAGTGAAAGAGGGAACAGAGACAAAGAAGAGATGAGAGTTCTAATGTCAGAGGTATTAGATTTTGGTTGTGCATTATTAGTAAGTAACATGATTTTGTTTTTTTATAGTTTTACTGCAGTATAATTGACATACAATGAACTGTCCAAATTCAGAATGTATAACTAGATGAGTTTAAGCATAGCCATGAAACTACCACCCCAATCAGGATAATGAACCCATCCATCACCCTTAAAAGTTTCTTTTGCCCCTCCCCTCCCTATCCTGTCCCCAGGCAACCACTAATCTGCTTCCTGCCTCTACAGATTATATTTTCTAGAATTCTATATAATGGAATCACAAAGCCTGTATTTTTTTTATCTGCATAATTAGTTTGAAATGTGTGTTATTGCATGTATCAGTAGTTCATTCCTTTTTATTGCTGAGTAGTATTACATTGTATAGAGACACATAGTGTGTTTACTCATTCATCACTTGATGAACATTGGGGTTCTTTCCCTTGATGAACATTGGGGTTCTTTCCAGCCTGGACTTATTAGAAATAAAGCTGTGAAGCACATTCATGTACAAGTCTTTGAATGAACACATGCTTTTATTTCTCGTGGGTAACCATCTAGTTGTGGAAAACTTAGATCACATAGTATGTGTATGTTTAACTTTTTAAGAAACTGCCAAACTATTTTTCAAAGTGGTTTTATCATTTTACACTCCTACTAGCAGTGTAGGACAGTTTCACTTGTTCTACATCCTTGCCAATATTTGCTATGGTCAGTCTTTTTGAATTTAGCTATTCTAATAGGTGTGTGGAGGTATGTCATGGTAATCATTTGCATTTCCATAAAAAGTAAGATGTTAATTACCTTTTCAGGTATTTATTTGACATTAAGTGTCTCCTGGTGAAATGTCTTGTCACCCATTTTTTATTGGCTTGTTTCATTATTGAGTTTTTGAGAGTCCTTTATATATTTTGGATACATGACTTTTACCAGATAATGTGATTTGCAAATATTTTCCCCAAAGTGGCTCGCCTTTTATTTCTTAACAGTGTCTTTGAAGAGCAGTTCTTAATTTTTATGAAGTCCAATTAATCAATTAATTTTTTCTTTTATGGATCATGCTTTTGGTATCATATCTAAGAGCATTTTTTTTAATCTTATTTAGACTAACCAGAAAGATTTTCTCCTATGTATTCTTCTACAAGTTTTATAGTTTCTATTTTACATTTAGGTTCATTATCCATTCTGAGTTGTCTTTTTGTGTGTATATGGTTTGAAATGTAGCGTCTTAATTCATCTTTTTGTATGTGAATATCCAATTGTCTCAGCCCTATTTGGTGAAAATCAATTGACTGTATATATGTATATATGTGGGTCTATTTCTGAAGTCTCTATTCTGCCCCAATGATCTATATGTCTATATCCCAGTACCAATACCATATTATTGTGGCTTTGTAATAAGTACTGAAGTCAGCTAGCGGAAGTCCTCCAACTTTGTTGTTCTTTTTCAAAGTTGTTTTGGGCATTGTATCTCCTATGCATTTCCAGATGAATTTTAGAATCATCTTGGCATTTTCTACGGAAGAGCTTGCTGGGATTTTTATTGGATTGCATTGAATCTATAGATCAATTTGGCAGGAATTGACATTCAACAATACTGAATCGTTTGATTCATGAATGTGGTACGTAATGTTTTTAGTAAGCTGCATAGCCTCATGACCCTTTACCCCTAAATTCTTCGGTGTTTATTTCCTAAGAATAAGAATATCCTCTTATATTTCCATAGTACAGTTATCATTTTAGCATATGTTACATAGATACTTTTACCTCATCGCTTGTCAGTTTCTTGTCAATTTTATCAATTGACCCGGTAATGTTATATCATTTTTTCCCCAGTATAGTTCCAGATGAGGGTCACATGTTGTATTAGTTGTCATGTCTCTTTAATCTCCTTTAATCTGGAACAGTTCTGCATCAGCCTTTCTTCGTCTTTTATGACATTGATATTTTTGGAGAATACATCCTCTTTCTTTTCTTTTACAGTCCCTTTTTAAAAGAATGCTACTTTAGTGTGAAACAACAGTAATGCTGAACTCCCATATTTAGTTTTTAGAAAGTGGAAGTACTTAAAGGTAATTTTTACAATAATTTTTACTACTCAGAGTAGAGAAGACCACTTTATCAAATAGATTACTAAGAAGGCTCTGTATAGCAGAGTTGTTTTCTTGAATTATACATGGAATAGAATAGCAATGTTTCATTGATCTGATTACAAAGAATTCCATGTAGTATTTTTTAAAACTAGTGCTTTCTCAGGTTCCTCTTCATGAAATAGTCACTTTTTTATACAAAACTAATATATACGTGTATATGACATTGTTATAGAGACGGAAAGGGCTTATCCATATCTGGTTCTCCTTTCTTTTTCTGGCATGTGGGGAGACTATACGTCCTAGCTCCTTTGCCATTAAGCAAGAGATGTGTCTAGTTATTGCCAATGAAATGCGAATGTAAGTGATGTGTCACTTCTGAATGGAGATATTTAAGAGCTAGTGTCCTATCATTCTTGTCTCCATGTATTCTCTTCCTTGTCATGGTGACCTTGGAAGCCCCAAATTGACAGGGCAGCATTTCTAGATAGAAGAAGTCTGATTGTTGAGTCACCAGATGGAGCCCTTTCACTCACCTAAATCAAATTCTGTGATGGTGAGAAGTAAACTTTTTAAAATGTGTGCTAAGTCACTGAGATTTCAGGGGTGTTAGTGCATCCTATCCTATCCTATCCTATCCTATCCTATCCTATCCTATCCTATTCTGTCCTATCCTATGCTGACTAATATAATTTTATGTACCATTTGATAGGAGTTAAAAAAGATAACTGAACAGTAGTTGATACCTGAAATTTCTTTTTCAGGTCACATCACCCCCATGTTAGGCACTTCATGAAAAGTTGATCTTGAACCATCAAACAAAATATACTACAATATCTTAGCGCTATGAGGAAAGGGATAAATGGTTAAGTACAAGATAGCTTCCGTGTTTTGGAGATGTATCATGTGGATGTTTTAAGCTGCAAATGTCAGGGAGTCTAAATCAATTTGGTTTAAAAATAAGAAAATGCACTATCTTGCATTACTAAAAGTCTCAACTAAGGTAGGGAATGCTTCAGGTTTGGTCAATTCAAGAGCTCACTGTGCTACCAAAGACTGGAATTATTTCTCTCTTTCTCTCCTGAAGCCCTTGACATTGACTTCATTCTTGGGCTCATAATAAGAGAGCAGCAGCAATTCTAGCATCCACATTCTCAAAAGGAAATGTCAAGAGAAATACGGATGACCTCTCTTACAGCTCTCTCTTATGAATGAGGGAAGTTTTCCCAGAAGGCTTCCAAAAGACTTCCCCTCATGTCTCATTGGCCAGAATTGAGTCACAGGATCACTCCTAACTGATCATTGACAAGGGGCAGTGGGATTATCCATGGAAAACTTAGGCCTCCTCTTAGACCTGGGGGTTCTAGTGGGTGTGGCATTCTTGTAAACAAAATCTGGGTGCTGTTAGGAAGGAAAAGCTATGGCTGAAGGCTGGTTAGAGGCTGACAGTGTGGCCCATGTAGGGAACGATGGAATGAGGCTCACTCCTCTAACGATGGAATGAGTCACCTCTAAGACATGCTTTTCCAGTAAATAAGAGCCTTGGATAGGACTGATAAGAAGAAAACAAATCATTAAAGAATTCCTGGTCATGCTGCTTCCCCCTGGTCGTGGTGCTCAATGTTAGATCATCCACAGCTTACCTAATTAATTAGGCTATTTATAGACTAACAACTTATAGGGTGCCAGATTTTCCAGTTAAAAAAAATGCCCCAAAATACTTTTTATGAAATCTCCCAATATTTATATGTTGGTAACTGATTTAAAAGTAAAAAGCATCAGCAGTAACAAAACTATGCAGGCTAAATAAATACAACTTCCAACTGAATTCTAATTGCATTCATCAATTTGGGACCTTGAGACATGAAAAGCTCAAGAGTCCCTCCCAGCTCTAACAGTATATGAGTCCATGGTACCCCAATAGTGTTTGTGCTACACTGCCATTGGTCATTCATGGTAAGCCATTCACATGGATGAAAATCTTTAGTATTACTTTAACAAGCCTAACTCTGTATTTCCCTATTCACCCATTGATATTTTCATTTATTCATTCAACAAGCAAGCATTTGTATAGTGCCAATTATATGCAAAGCAGGGACTTTGCATTGTTAAATCGAGAAGGGGTAAAAGAAAGAAAAGAATCTGCGGCATAGAGGAGGAAAGATTGGAACTTCCTTATGAGAAGAAGAACTCTGTCATTTCTTACCTTTTGCCTCCACCAGCAGGTCTTAGAGGAGAGGGTTCTGCAGCCTGGCCCAAGGCCTTGGTGTTCACCCTTTTTAGTTCACAAGACACAGGGGTGAGCAAACTTGTCCATTGTGGGTCCCCAGGACACTCAGGATGTGACTGCCTACTCTTCCATCTGAAGAAAAGACAAATGAAAATAAGGAAAGTAAAATAAAATTTAAAAACAAAGGAAAGGAAAAGAACTCACTGCTCCAAGTGGTTATTGCAAGACTAAGGTAACAGGTGACATTTGTTAAAGAGGGTTAAAAAAAAAAGCCAGTCTGGGATTTTTTTAAAAAAAAAGAAAATTAAAGGCATAGGAAAACGTGCATTGTGTCGTATCTTTGTGTGGAAAATGCATAGAATACCTCTCAAAGAGAACATGCATGTAATAACTGACATTTGAATTCTACTTAATTTCTACCATTAACAGAAAGGGAGCTAAAAAGAAATTAAGTTCTTAATAAACTAAGAAAGTTAAAATATCATACCACTAAAACAAAGGAAAATAATAAAGTACTATTTTAAACTCATTTAAACCATTTTAATGCAACATTTTTAATAAAAATTACCGTTTTATGATAATTACAAAGATTAAAAAAATTATATCCAAAGTTGTTCATGTAATACAGAATGGTGTCAAAAGTTTTAAAGATGATATTAGTAAGTATTTATCCCAAGGAAATCATTTTAACATGTGTAAAAAGATTTAAGTGTAAGGATGATTATCATAATTTTTAGAAACCTGACGGCAGAGTAAATAACTAGCAATAGGGAACTCGTTAAATAAATGGCATAAATTTGTTACTATCTAGTCATTAACCATGACTCATTTATTCTCATAGAAAGCTGTCCCAGGGAGGCATGTTTTGGCTTAATCATGAGATTGCATCTTCTAACAGCTAGGGTTATGCAGCAATGGAATGAGCCACCTGGGGCATTCTAGCAAAAAGTGTCATGTGTCACACATGTCCATGGGCAGTAGGATAGGGCTGGCCCGGGGGAGAAGAACTAGCAGGAAGCAGACAGATCATATAGCTTGGGGAAGTGGTTAAGCCCCAAAAGGTTAGTCACAGTACAGACCATGATACAAACACCACAGGTTCAGACCCATAGGGTCTGAGCCCTGTTATGTAATTTTAAATTGCCTAATGGCCAAATTTGTAAAGGACAAATACACAAGTAAAATTCATTTTAATAATATGTTTTATATGACCCAGTATGTCCAGAATATTATCATGCCAACATTCAATCAGTATATACATATATGTAATTACTAATGAGATATTTTAGATTCTTACCCTGTTTCCAGCGTCTGGTGTGTCCCACACTTCCAGCACTCAGTGGCCTCCTGTGGCTTGTGGCTACTGTGTTGGGCAGCCCTGCTCTAGAGTCTGTGAGCGTCAGCACTTACAACACAGTGACCAGCGTTAGTGAACTCGTAGGCTATTTCGTTCTCTGCCTCTTTTGTGAGGCTTGCTGGGCAAAGAAGCACCTGGGAACTTGGATGAAAAGTATACCTGAACGTGGTCCAAGGGCAGACAGCTGCAAAAGTCAACACCTAAGGTAACGTCCCTGAGTGAGCATGTGGGAAGGGATTCCTGCCCTGGGGAAGATGCTGGATTTTATTGTCCTTCCCAACCCTGAGTCCCTGAACTTGGGGTGAGTTTCAAGCCCTTGACCTGACTATTTCTAACAGAAATGGCAAATGCTCACTTTCAGGTTCTTCCTATTCATGTCAAGTGCAGGGCCATGGGCCATGCCCACCCCACACAGAAAGACAGACACTAATAAAGACAGAGTGTCTCAGCTGAGCGAAGCCACCAAAATACCTCACAATTGTTTAGGTAGGTAGCTTTTGTCTAAATATAAATGATGCTGAGAATACATAGATATCAGATTATATGTGCTTTTATAACCTTACAAGTTCCTTCAGGTTTTTATTTTAATGTTATGGGCATAATTTAAAACTGCTCAGCCAAGAGTCTTACTGAAACCTCAGAAACACTAGACTGTTGGAAGCAAAATGGGTCCAGGAAAGAGCTGGGAAATTTACTCTATGACGTGTTTCCTGGGACGGGAGCCAGGAGGCTCACATTCGCACTCCCTGGCTGGTGCTCATATCTGAGAAGGTCCAATTCTCTTGGTGCTGGGTTAGCGCAGTGGCAGCAGAAATGCAGACACTTATTATGTGGACAGAGGGTATCATGGCAATGAGTCACAAATCTATGAAGCCATTCCTAAATCTTCGCTTGCCTAACAATCACCTAGGGATATAAGCACAATTCTCATCTCTACCTTCCGAGAGTCTAATGTGGCAAGTCCAGGGCAGGACCCCAGGAGTCTGGAAGTAGGTGGTGTCTTAGAAGATTCTGATGCAGTTGGTCCCTGGAGAAATATTGGTATTTCTGGCAACACTTTCAGGCACAAGGATCAGGATCTGGCCCTTCACTCACCGGAGCACTAGGGTACATATCGGGGCTCCAAGAGGAGCCAGCCTGTGAGGAACAAGGTGAACGCCTGTGTGAGCTGTGCACATGGGAGGTAGAGGAAATGCAAGGGGTTCCAGAGAGCCAGACACCTGGACTGCCAGCACAGAACATGTGAGGTTCCTGGCACACGCCGTCTATCCCTGCTCAGACTGACAACCTTCACCAACACCAGACTTGGCAGTTCCACCAAGTTAGTTTATTAACGCTTCCTCTCTGAGCCTGCCTGAAGCCCACCATATTATCAACGTGGAATCTCACAACTGCTACTTGGGAAACACAGAGTTAGCTGTAAAAGCAAAAACCCAGAAGCAGGTAACAGGATTCAAAGGCAAAATGGGATTATTTGGTGTGAGAGGTTGAAACAGGCGTTCTAAGGCGAGTGATGCCTTACTCGTGATAAGTCACCAGAGGGCGCCACAGCACTCTTCTCCAAAAGAAGTTTCTGTTGAACAAAACCTGTTAGGCTCCAATTAAATAAAACACTTGCCCAAAGCGACGTTCTTCACGGAAGTACCCTACATACAAAAGACAGTGGGCAGGTGGCGCCTGAAAAAGTCTTCTGAGGCATGCAATTTTGTTGACGTCATCAGTGTTGTGTTAAAAATTGATGTGACTTTCTACTGAATCTCTTGAGACGTCCTGGTTTGTTTTCATGTCGCAGACAATGTTTTACATGTCTTACGCTGGGTAAACGGGAAGCTCCGAAGGGCGCCGTGTTGTTCTCGGGCACACACTGGCGCCGACACACGAGTCCTGATTCCGGCCGCCGCAACTTGGAACTCGCTGGGGAGCACGAATGGCCCCACCTGCTGTGACACCTCCTACAAGCTCCGACTCTGAACTTGGAACAAGGGGCTGTCAAGGCTGATGACCTCTGAGATCTTCCATTCCACTGGCCTCATTTTCCACAGGGGAAACTGAAGCTCAGAGGGGCACAGGAACCTGTTTAGGATCACTTCAGGTTAGTCTTGCGGCGGCGGTGAAACTGCTTTTTCTAACCCACGAACTGACGCCAGAGTCCCCAACAGGAAGCGGACCCGGTCCACGAATAGTCTAAAACCTAAACAAGGATATGAAAGAATCTGAGATACAGGAAACTGGGTTCAAAGTGCAAGAAAAAGCCAGCCTCTTGCGGGGCGGTGGGGTGCGGGATAGAGAGACAGCTCAGAGCGACTCTCCTGCAAATTTCCGTGAAGTGCTGCCACCCCCGTTCAACTAAGAAATTAAACTCAAACTTTGCCGTAAAGTTGGCTTTTCCATTAAAATATTTTGTAAAAGACTTGGCATTGGCACTTGCTGTATTTCTATCATAATACATTTCCCCTAAGGCATTTGCTTGGCATTTCCAAACTCCGTGATCATCATTAGAAAAGTATTAAGAGACAAGTATGAAGAGACATAAAAATGTCAAAACCAATTACTGAGAAATTAAATAAAAAACTTCAGTTGCTTGCAGATTCAGCCTTTATAAGTGTGAATAGCTGTGGATCTGGAATATTTCATAATATGCATTTGCTACGTAATCACGGACTCACAAAACATATTCTGAATTAAAATAATAGCAAACGTTGCAGTGTTGATGATATGCTGTATCCATATTTTACGTGGATAAAGTATTTTATGGATCAAGAACCTTATGGAAACACAATTTCCATATTTTATATGGATGAATTTATTTAATCCTCATGGTAGCCCCCCAAAGTAGGTGCCTTTATCATCCCCATTTTACATATAAAGAAAATGAGGCACGGGTATGTTGAGTAATTAGCCCATGTTACACAGCAAACTCACGATGAACTGGAAGCCCAACCCATGGAGTCTGGCCTAGCAGCCTGCGATCTTCACCACAAGGCCAGTGGTTCTTAAAGTATGGCCCCCAGACCAGCACCACCATGATGTGGAAACTTGATGGGAATGCAAGTTCTCAGGCTCCACCCTGGACCTTTGAGTGAGAAACTCTGGGGGTGCTAACCAACAGAGTTTTCACCAGTCCTCCAGGTGGTTCTGCCACAGTCCAAAGTTCAATAATCATTGACCTAGGCTATGCTGCCTCCAATTGTTAGATTATTTAAATAAAAGCAACTTTGGGTCTAGACCTATCCTGGAGATCAGAATGGGAGCTATAATTACACTGCCATTTATGTTACTCTGTAACTATGGCACATTCAGAAGATGTTTTCCAGGACTTAAGGAAAAATCGATTTTGGAACATAATGCTTATATAATTAAGATCCTTGAAAAAGTTAGCTGCACTTCCCAAACTCTTTAAAACCCCTGGTGACTGTGAGGGATTCCCTGTTCACCATAACTGAGTGTTGATTGAGATAACAACCCACTTCTGGGGAGACGAGGCCCAAGGCCAGAGGGTATGGGTGGTTCTGAAGGGCCCACCCAGGTGTCCAGACCAGAGACTGGCAGCAGGGAATAATTCCACCTTTGCTCTAAAACAAAACACAAAGTAAATATTAAAGAGAGGAAGTTTCCTGGACGGGATTTTTTTTTTTTTCACCGTCAGCTTTTTGAAAGCCAGAGAAAGAATGGTGGCGCTTCCCCAGCAAAAGTAGGATGTCCCCATCCCAAGTATGTGGCTTGGGATTGTAGCAATCTGGTTAAACTGGAACTACATTTCCCGGAATTCCCTTCCCTGCACAGTTCCGGGTTGGCAAGAACCGCAGGAGACATCTGGTAAGGAATTTGGAAGGCAGAAGTGAAACAGACGCCAGAAGGAGTTCTGTGTAGACTGGTGCGTGGTCTGAGACACTGTCCTCCTGTCGCCCTCATCCACTTGTTCACTGTCTTGATGGCAGGGACAGCCACAGGGCTCACGGCCCCTCCAGCCCCCAGTGGAGCCTCTTTTTTCTTCTGAGTCCTGGGCCACATGTGTGTTTAGTTCCACAGTGATGGGCTCTTCCTTTTCCTATGGGACACCCACTTCCTTACATTTGGAGGCTTTTTGAAAGACATATGAGGTCTGACAATTATGTTCACGAACTTGCCACCATGCGCTTACATTGGCAGCACTGTACAAACAGCTTGGTAAGGTTTCATAACCTTGGTATATCAGTGTCTCACAGCTGTGTTTGTGTCGATGTGTGGCGGCGTCTTGCTGAATGGTGTTCATTATTCTTGTTGCCAATAGTCAAGATATGGAAACAACCTAAGTTTCCATCAATAGATGAGTGGATGAAGAAGAAGTGGTACATACATACAATAGTATATTACTCAGCCATAAAAAAAAAAAAATTAAATCTTGCCATTTGTGACAACACGGATGGACCTAGAGGGTATTATGCTAAGTGAAGTCAGTCAGACAGAGATAGACAAATACCATATGATTTCACTTATATGTGGAATGTAAAACAACAAAATAAATGAACAAACAAAACAGAAACAAACTCATAGATGCAGAGAACATTTTTGATGGTTACCAGATGGGAGGGAGGTTGAGAGGAATGGGTGAAAAAAGGGAAGGGATTTAGAAGTACAAATTGATAATTACAAAATAGTCATGGGGAAGTAAAGTAAGGCATGGGGAATATAGTCAATAATATTGCAGTACTATGTATGGTGTCAGGTGGGTACTTGATGTATCAAGGTGATCACTTTGTAAGATATATCAATGTCTAATCACTATGTTATAAACTTGAAACTAATAGAATACTGTATGTCGATTATAATTGAAAAATAAAAAATTATTTTTAAAAAGAAATTAAGGAGATTACATGAGGTGGGAGAAAGCAGGCAAGGACTGAATTACAGGGTAGTTACAAGGTTATATACTCTCTGGAAGGTGGTTATTTCAAAGGTGTGCTAACCTAGATGTAGAAGAACAATGGACAGGGCTGGCTTAAAGCTTTTACTGAGAAGTTACAGGCCTGGGGTGCGACTACCCACCATGACGTGTCCAGTTAGTTTATGATCGGATCACCCTGTGAGTTTACTTTTCATAGAACCCCTTTTTTGTCTACACAGTGATGGCCTCCCTGCATCTTTCTCTTCCTGTGCATTTAAAGGGGGGAAATGCAGGACAGTGTTTCAGGGAGGTGTTGAAAGATGCAGGGAGGAGGAATGGGCCCTCAGACAAGGAGTCAGGACACATGGTCCTCATCTAGCTGTGTAAGCACAGCCAAGTCACTTCTGTTTTCTGGGGGTTAGACCATGATAGCCAAGAAAAGTCGTTCAGAATTTAATATAGAAGTCATACTTCTCCCAAAAGTGACAGAGTCTTCCTGTGAGAACCACCAAAATTTTATAATCTCATAATTCAGATTTTCCAGAAGTCATTTGTATATATTCCCTAATATAATGATAAAATCTGTACTTTCAGATAGATCCTTCTATCTTAGTTGAACAGGGAAGGGAAGAGGGCGTATCCCTAGTGAACATCTAGCATGAGGTAAACCTGAGGTCATTTCTTTAAAAGTCTTGAGCAGATGAACTATGGAAGACAAGCCTTAGGAAAATGAGGGAAAAGCAAATGAATTATCCCTTTAAAGACAACTGATTGGACTTTGAATTGGGAGGGCATGAGAAGATCATTTGAGGCTCTTGAGTGATGCTGGCTACTTCCCTAGAAAATTCCTTACCCTAAAGTAAACAGTACTCATGTCTTGTAACCCATTTTTGTCTACACTCTATGTCTGTAAAATAGGATTAAAATTGTGGAAGAATTTTGAAATGAAACAGAAACAGAAT
The DNA here is from genome assembly GCF_004115265.2 of Rhinolophus ferrumequinum. NCBI lineage: Eukaryota > Metazoa > Chordata > Mammalia > Chiroptera > Rhinolophidae > Rhinolophus > Rhinolophus ferrumequinum. The sequence continues at coordinate 53,442,226 of NC_046303.1, read as the reverse complement.
GGGACAAAATAGTCCCTAAAACCTCTTAAAAATTAAGTGGTCAAAATCAATTTCTAAAATTCCAGTAGGTAACTCTGGATGTTCTCATTAAAAACCAGAGAAATTGTTTAGATAAATGGCCTCCATGTCTGAAGGCTTTACCTCCAGGTCTTTTAATTTAAAACTATTTTGCAATTTATAGTCATTATTTTGTAGGGCAAACAATATCTCCAATTTTCTTTATGTTACTGTTACTTAGTCTAGAGACTACGCTTAATTGACCCCATGTCCCATCCAAAAGTAAAAGTAAAATGATTTAACTATGAGGAAATGTCTTAGGAAGGATTCTTATTAGAGAATATTTATTCATTCATTTAAATGTTTGTTATGAGCATCTGGACATGTGATGATGAACCAAAATAAAGGTTCTGATCTCATGAAGCTGAATTCTAAAGAAAAGACACCTATAATAAACAAATAAATATATAACATCAGTTGAAGATAAGTGCTGCAAAGAAAAATAAAGCATCATAAGGTTGCAAAGGGTGGGCGGTGGTGTGGGGGGTGCAGCACGAGTTCCATTTAGGGAGGGTGGTCCAGGAAGATCGCTCTGATAGGGTGACATTTGAGCATAGATCTGAATGAAGCAAGGGATTGAAACTTGAGGTTATCTAGAGCAGGAGTTTGCAAACTTTCTCTGTAAGGGACCAAATAGTAAATATTTTTGGCTTTGCATGCTGTACAGTCTCTGTTGCAACTACTCAACTTTGCCCTAGAGGCAAGAAAGCAGCTACAGACAACATAAATGAATGGGTAAGGCTGTATTCCACTAATCTCTTAATTATGGACAATGAAATTTGAATTTCATGTACTTTTCATGTGTCACAAAATATTTTTCTTTTGATTTTTTTTGTTTCTAACCATTTAAAAATGTAAAACACATTCTTGGCTCAGAAGCCAAACACAAATAGGTTATGGGCTACGTTTGCTGACCCATGATCTCTGACCCCTGATCTTAAGTAAATACATTCCAGAAGAGGGAACAATTAGACCCTGAAGCAGGAATATATGTGATTTGATAGAAAGCAAAGGAAAGGGCCATCCAGGGCATCAATTAGTAGTCATCATGGAGGAGAACCCCCACACTCATTCCAAATTATTTTTACCTGGTTATGTCAAGCTTCTAATTTTAAGTATCTTCAAGACCAAATATGTTCTATACTGGACTCCCGTTAGAAGACAGACACCATATTTCAGAGGGGTGGATGGATCGGGGAAATCTGTTAGAGCTTGAAGTAGGTTTTGAACTGGTTTGGCTTTGAAAAATGGACACGGTTCCAAGAGATGGGCCTGGACATGGAGGGAGAAAGAATATTCTAGTTAGAGGAATAACATGAATAAAAGCCTGAATGTGGGAGATGAGATGCATGTTATGGATTACAGGTCCTTATGATCCCGTTCCCGGTAGTGCGTGTGTGTTGCATATCCTTATACCTTGAAATACAAACCTCTAAACAGTGGTTCTCAAATTCTAGTCTGCATTAGAATCACATGGAGGGCTTGTTAAAAGCAATTGCTAGACCCCACCCCTAGGATTTCTGCTACAGTAGGTCTGGGGAGGGACCTTGGAATGTGCATTCCGACTAAGTTCCCAGGTGATGCTGATGCTCCAGGCCCTGGGACCCCACTTGGGAAACCATTGCCCTACAGGGTTGTCTGCTACAGAGGCAGGGTGGAGTCTAGCTATCTCTTATGGCCACACCTGCAACATGAGGTGCCACCTGAGCCCAGCTATAGAGTGAAATGGTGCCAGGCCCTTCCTAGATTTTCTCATGCGTGAATTCCCTTACTCTCCTGCCTTCTTTCCTACAACTATCCAGGAGAGTTTAAAATTTGTAAACATGTTCCATGTAGTGCTTCTGCTTCCAGATTAAAAAAGAAAAAGTCAAAGACATGTTTTGCCATCCACAACAAACAAAGCAATAACATGGAATGGCCTACAGCACAGCCAACATTCAGAGAGAAGCCTGGGGTTTCACCAGCAAGACATAGGAAACTGGAGACTTTGTTGAATTGACTCACACTGTTAATTTGTGTATCTTTCTCACAAGCTAAAGGCCAAGATTAAATGTAAGCTCTCCAGCAGCTAACAATATCATAATTAAGCTTCCTATTTATACATACTGTTGATTCTTTTGCCTTCACCATTCTTTTAGAGTGGCAGTTAGGCAGAACTAAGCAGCACAGATTTCTTTGAAACCATTCATTTAAACCAAATTTCCAATGATTAGCAAGAAATCTGGAAGACAGGCAATTGGAAAATCAATATTCTCCAAAAGAAATGTTTTTTAAAACAGAAAATACCAAAAATAAAAATTTTCCTTTGTGTTCCAAAATTAAGCGATGAAAAATGAGGGGAAACAACACACACACACACACATGTGGAAGTAGCACTTCAAAACTATTTTTTTCTTAAAGATGGCCACCCCGCCTGTGTAAGCTTCAGGCCTCTCAAAACCTACATGCATGCCTGCTTCTAAACCACTTTTTCCCTAGTATGTAAGCTGGAAGGTTTTAAAATGACGAAAGTTTTGCTTTCCTAGTTAGAATCAATGGTTGTAATTAGAAACACAGCTCCTGTTGAAATTAGGTCCCTTTAAAGAAACTCACGTGATTTAGATATCTCAAGAGAAAGAGTTGTCTCTAAGAACACATGTATACTGGGACTAGAGAACCATCCAGAACATGCCTGTCCCTTTCTCCCTTAGCAACCATATGAACTCTTACTCATGGCCTCTCTTCTTCTTTCATGTGATTCTGTCCACTCTGTCTTCTCTTTACAACTGGGCTTCTTCACACCCTCACCTTACTTGTGGCCCACAGGGAGCCCTTACTTAGTTTTCACAGCGAGTTGGCTCAGTCTCGCCAGACCACATCAGAGGTTGCTGGCAGCCTGAATAAGTCACCGAGGGATCAAGTGCCAGTAAGCCACAGCTGGGGGCCTGGGAAGAGGGCCTTGAGATACAGTCCTTAGCTGGTCAGGCCACAGAATCTGCAGACAGGGCCTTAGCCCTTAGAAGGGACTGGTCAGCCTCAAGCTCAGCACACAGAAGTTATTCTGATCATTCAAACTCTGAGTTTTGGCTCCATATTCTTAATGAGATTCTAGTTCACTAACGCCACTCTGCTTCGAAGTGAGAACATGGTCCTGTAGGGCAGTGCAATCTTAGGCACGTCTTTCTCCAACAATTATCATGTTTAATTTAAATAAAAAGTGCCCCCCAGAAATTTACAGTATACTACCCTCATGTTTTATTTAGTTCAGTGTTTTTAAGCTGTAGCTTATGAACCATTCGTGGGCATGAACAGCACTTTTTAAAGGATGAAATAGAATAAGATAGAAAAAAAACCATCAGGATGCATCACACGATATAAGGAACACCATTGTTCTGTGAGACTTTTGTTTCATTTTTATAAATATATATGCCAGTGACTCTTAAACTCTTTGGTTTCAGGATCTCTTCATACCCTTAAAATATTTAGAGGACCCCAAAATGTTTTTGTTTATGTGGGATGTATCTATTGAAATTTACGGTATTGGAAATTAAAACTGAGAATTTAAAAATATGTTTATTAATTTTTGTATTAACTATGGTGGTCACCCCAAGAAGGCAGGGTGAACCCACCAATTGGCATAATGAGCAGGGTATCTAGGTGGTAACCACCACCAAGGATATTTCTTCTCTTGCTTTGGCTTGCTGACTAGCTCTGTCACCTGCTGCTGAGCATATATTTTGAGCTGCTACCTGCTGGGGAGCTTCCACTCTGAACTGTCTTGCTTTGTGCTGCATTTGCTGTGTCCTACCAAGACTCTGTTCTAGATGGAACTAATCTAAATAAAACGTTTCAGTAATTGGTGTTTAGATCTTGGAGAATGAGACTGAGGCTGTCTTTCAAGTAGCCCTGGGTCATTTGTGGCAGCCTTTGCCAGATACTAGAATGCTAGTCACCCCTCCCCAGACCCCTTGGCGACCTGGGAAGGCCCTGGGAACTGATAGAGTGAATAGCAATGGGAGTTTGCACACTTTACAGGTAGCATTGCCATTATTATACATGATGGAGCTTGCTGGAGAGCTGCTGCTTTTCATCTCTTTACTGGGACATCCCTAATTAGGGATGGGACACAAGGGTCAGCATAATTGGCTAGATTTCAGGCAGTCAACTTAGCACTGGTCCCTGGCCAACCATCAGCCCTATCTGCATGTTTTTACAGATACTTGAACTATTCATTGCCAGTGGTCAGCCATCTGGTCCAGTCAATGGCAGCAACAATTCCTTATCCAAAGTTGCATCCTTATGGGAAAAGAACTCCGGAAATTTGTTGCCTCACAGATACCCAAAATATATACCAAGGTCACACCTATTTCTGCACATACTGAAATCACAATGTGACGGCTCACCAAGACACTTCTTGTCTTCTTTGCAGTTCCAGATGTTATTGATATTGACCAAGGCACACATTTCACTTTGCAAAATACGCAGTGCTGGGCTCTTGAACAAGGCATTCAACAGAACTTGCTAACCAGTCTCAGGCTATAGGATTCATAGAGTACTGCAATGGCTGATTTGTTGCAAAGTCAAATTCAATTAAATGGGGATTTTGGGTCAAGATGGTGGAGTAGTTAAACACTGTGCTCACCTCCTCTCAGGATCACATCAACTACAACTAAACTACGGAACAACCATCACTGAGAATCATCTGAAGTCTAGCTGAACCGAAGTCCTACAACTAAGGACATACAGAAGAAGCCACCTCGAAACTGGTAGGAGGGGTGAAGACATGAACAGGCTGGTCCCACACCCACATATGACCATTAAAAATCAGGAGGGATATATTGGCTGTGGAGGTCCCCCCTGAGGAGCGAGAGATCTCAGCACCACACCAGGCTCCACAGCTCAGGGTTCCAGTGCCAGGGAGAGAAGTCCCCATACTTCTGGCTGTGAAAACCAGCAAAGATTATAGTTGAGTGAGCTGGAGGGCCACTTCAATTCTAGGCACTCCTCTTAAAAGGGCTTGCACGTGGGCTTACTCACCAATGGAATCACTCACTCTGCACTCCACTACTGGGACAGCAGCTCAGAAGTCACTAGGGACATACAGGGAGGAACTGAGTTATCTGGCTTCAGGACAAGGGCTGAGGGGTAGGTTTCTTCTGACGGAGGAGCTGGCAGAAGCCACTGATTCTTTGTTGAGCCCTCCCCATCACTGCATGCAGATAGAGCCATATCTGAGTCTCCATCAAATTGGCTAACCCCTTTCATGTGCTCCACCACAGTGATTCCCAGAGACCCTGCCCATCGAAATTTCCAGCCCCCCCAAGATCTTCCAGTGCCTTCCAAATGGCCTGTCTCATCTCATGCTGCGGACTTTCCTAAAATCTCTCAAAGGTTCACAAAACCCAGACAAGCAGCATCTGTCTTTGGTGTGTCCTATACCTCTGGCTGAGCAGTCCTAAGCCCACAGTAGTGATAGCCAGCCTCAATTCACAGATTGGGCCCTTGAGGCACCTGTAAGCCTAGTGTGGTGGCGGCCACCTGCAGATTGTTTTGTGGCTCATACCGCGTGGTCCCAGGCAGAGCACAGGCTATGGCTAACGTTAGCCTCAAGGGGTTCCCTCCCAGGAGGCCCCAAGGCTGGCACACCTGGTGGCCAGCTTCAGACCAAGCTGGAGCATCACCTGGCCACGACACACCCAAAGGGAAGACTGGGCAGGCACCAGGGCCACACTAAAACAAACTCTGCTCTGTAAGGTCAGCCCTTGCACCACAGCACCTCCATTGTAGTCACGGCCAGTCCTCACAACAAATCAGCCTGAGGGTCAGTCCCTCCCACTGATGTGCAGACAGCTACCAAGGCTCAACTACAACAGGAGGGCACACACAACCCATACAAGGTACACACCTGGAGCACCCGGCTTTGGTGACCATGAATACTACACCACTGGGTCTCACAGGACACCTACTATATAAGAACACATCACTAAGACCGAGAGGCATAGCAGCCCTACCTAATACATAGAAACACACACAGGGAGGCAGCCAAAATGGGGAGACAAGGAAACATGTAAAAGAGTAGAACAAAGCTCCAGAAAAAGAACTAAACAAACTGGATATAAGCAATCTACCAGATGCAGAGCTTCAAACTCTGGTTATTAATATGCTCAGATCTGAGGGAAAACTTCAACAAAGAGATAGAAACATAAAAATGGAGATTAAAAAAAAAAACATGAAAAAGAACCAGTCAGAAATAAAGAATACAATAACTGAAGTGAAGAACACATTAGAGGGAATTGACAGCAGGTTAGATGAAACAGAGGATTGAATCAATGATTTGGAAGATAAGGTAGCAGAAAACATCCAATCAGGACAGAAAAAAAAAAAAGAATCCAAAATATTAGGAGCGTTTAATGGTTTAATGGCACAACATCAAGCAAATCAACATTTGCATCATAGGAATACCAGAAGGAGAAGAGAGAAAGCGAGGAATTGCAAACCTATTTGAAGAAATAATGATGGAAAACTTCCCTAATCTAGTGAGGGAAATAGATATACAAACCCAGATAGCACAGCGAGTCCCAAACAAGATGAACCCAAAGGGGCCAACACCAAGGCACATCATAATTAAAATGCCAAAGGTTAAAGACAAAGAGAATCTTAAAAGCGGCAAGAGAAAGGCAGTTAGTTACCTACAAGGGAGGTACCATAAAACTGTCATCTGATTTCTCAACAGAAACTTTGCAGGCCAGAAGGGAGGGGCAGGAAATATTCCAAGTGTTGAAAAGCAACGATGTACACCATCCAGGATTGCTCTACCCAGCAAGGCTGTCATTTAGAATCAAAGGACAGATAAAGAGCTTCCCAGACAAGAAAAAGCTAAAGGAGTTCATCACCACCAAACCAACATTACAAGGAATGTTAGAGGGACTTCTTTAAGACAAAATAATAAAAAACATGAATAGTCCAGTGGCAATAACTACATACCTAACAACAATTACTTTCAATGTAAACGGATTAAATGCTTTAATCAAAAGACATAGGGTGGCTGAATGGATAAGAAAACAAGACCCTTATATGTGCTACCTACAGGAGACTCACTTCAGATCAAAAGAAACACAGGCTGAAAGTAAAGGGATGGGAAAAAAGTGTTTCATGAAAAAAAAAAAAAAAAGCTGAGGTACGTAGCAATACTTATACCAGACAAAATAGACTTTAAAACCAATGCTATAGCAAGATACAAAGAAGGACCCAGTAATCCCACTTCTGGGTATTTATCTGAAGAAACCCAAAAAACTGCCTCAAGGGGTACACCCATATGTTCATTACAGCATTGGCCATTACAATGGCCAACATGTGGAGGCGGCCTGGGTGTCTGTTGATGGGAGAATGGATAAAGAGGAGGTGGTACATATACACAGTGGAATATTGCTCAGCCATGGAAGGGAGCGGGTTCTTGCCATCTTCAGTGGCATGGATGGACCTGGTGGGTGTTGTGCTGAGTGAAGTATGTCAGACAGAAAAAGACAGTTGCAATGTGATTTCGCTTATATGTGGAATCTAAAGAACAAAATAAACAAACTAATAAAACAGAAACAAACTCACAGATACAGAGAACATTTTGATGTTGCCAGATGGGAGTTGGGAGGATGAGTGAGAAGGGGAAAGGGATTAAGAAGTACAACTTGGTTGTTACACAGTAGTCATGGGGATGTAGCGTATAGCATAAGGAATATAGTCAATAATATTGTAATGACTATATATGGTATCAGGTGGGTACTCGATTGATCGGGGTGATAGATGGGAGGGGGTTGAGAGCAGGGTGAAAAAGGTGAAGGGACTAAGAAGTGAAAATGATAGTTACAAAATAGTCACGGGAATGTAAAGTATAGGAAATATAGTCAATAGTATGGTAATAGCTATGTATGGTGCCAGGTGGCTACTAGACTAGTCAGGGGGATCACTTCTTACGTCATGTAAATGTCTAACCACTATATTGTATACCCGAAATTAGTATAAAATAATATTGAATGTCAAAATAAATAAAGTGCAAAAATATTTAAAATACATTAAAAAAAAATGAAAAGGTACAAGCTTTAATGTGCCTGGCAAGAAGCAAAAAAATAAACAATTAAATGGAGCATGACACATTTCAGTCATCAAATATCAGGGATGAATTTTAATTGTGAGTCTGACTCTATCTGATATTTGAGCGTGGACATCCTTCAGCCTATTCCTCCCCTTTTCCTCTTGCCAAGATCTGAGAAGGCAATAGGAAAGCTCATGAGCTCCCTCCTGTGGTGCCAACAAAAAATCAGACCACACAAAACCTGGTTTATGTGAGGAAACACTCATTCCAGTCCCACTTGCTAAGAGTGGTGGGTTCGAGTTTTCCAAAATTCGATTTTTTACTTGAAAGCTCAAATTTTATCACTGGTAACAGGTGCTGATAATTGTTTTCCTTAAAGTGACACACTCCATTCATTTTTGAGGAAATGCCTGCCAAGTACTCAAGTGCGAATAAATCTGGTTTGTCTGTTGGGAGTTGTTTCAGAAAGTAAAAATGGTGTTCCATGCAAAATGCAGCTAGTTCAGTTTGCAATTCAAACCATGGCTCAGGCGCTTTTCTTGGACAATCACTGTACTTCAGTATATAGCAAAGTGCTTCATGCATACTTATTTCATACACAGGATATTAACAGGGATCAAGGTTTGATTAGCAAGGATCGAGATTTTATCAAATTAAGTCAATAAGACAAATCCAGAAAAATGACTTTTTATAGCTTTACCAGGAATGTTCTTAAACGTTACTGGCTTTTGAAAAAGCTTCTCATGCATGGGGATGAAGAAAGCAGTGACTACTGGTCCCATCTGGTGCCACTGCCTTGATCGGTGCTGAGGCACCAACAAACTTACCAGTACTACTTTTCACCATCAGTCAGCGCAGTGAAAGGGCAGATAACATCAGGTGTTCCCAGGCAGGTGATTTGAGGCTGTAGCTGAAATTGCATTTTAGATGAGGAAGAGCAGGTCACCAGGAACCTGGGGTCCAGGGTTCTAGTCTGGCCCCTGCATGACCCAGCATAGAAGTTTACATGCAAGAGAGAATCAATAAATATTTTTAGGTGACTATGAACTAGGTGAACTTGGGAAATCACTTGGCCTCCGTGGGGCTCAACTGACTATAAACTGAGGCAAACTACATTTGGAAATGTACAAGTGAATACAAGGTGTGAAACCCTAACGGATGCTCCCCTATAAATGTGCATTTCTGTAGGGGAGCAGAGCTCATGGATAATTTGGTATGCCAGCTCACCTGTGAGAAGAATATCATTTTCTCTTCTTTTTAAATTGGTGCTAGATGGTTAGCAACATCCATTAAAACCCTTACAAAAGACCCCAGCTTATTTGGAGCTAGGTGAAGAGAACGAATCCAAATCAAATGAAAAACCATCAGTACTCTGTTGAATAGTGTCCCGAACCCAACCCCCAAAAAATTCATGTCCATCCATAACTTACAAACGTGACCTTATTTGGAAATAGGGTCTTTGCAGATGTAATCAGGTAAAGATGAGGTCATACTGGATTTAGGGTGGGCCCTAAATTCAATGATTGGTGCCCTCAGAAGGAGAGGGAGATCTGGTGACAGAGGTACAGAGACACAGACAGGGAGGTCACGTGACCATGGAGGCAGGCACTGGGGGATACGGCTGAGGCTGCGGAATGCCAAGGGTTGTCAGCACATGGCAGAAGCTAGTAGCAAGGAAGGAATCTCCCCTGCAGGTTTCAGAGGGAGCGTGGCCCTGCTGACACCTTGATTTCAGACTTCTGACCTCCAGAATTGGGAGAGAATAAATTGTTGTTCTAAGACACCCAGTCATGGTAATTTGTTACAGCATCCCTGGGAAAATAATATAGCATCTTTAAAAGCTTCTGTTTGAGAAAAGTCAGTGTCACAAATTATGAACAGTTCTTAGCCATCTCTAGGCCTGAAGGTGTGTGTTCACTGGAAACATTGCCCTGTGGCTGTGACCACTAATTGAAGATAAGTTTTTAAAAGATAACAGTGAAAACCCATTGTAATTGAGACCTTATAGGTATAACCTGTGTTTTTTCTGACCCAGGCCACTGGCTCCACCTCCCCGGGGAGACCCAATTTTCCCTACACAATTTTAGGAGACCCGAGCAGGGCCCTGACTGGGGTGAGTCCAAGGGGACTGTCCATGTGCTTCCCTAATGCTGCCCCGGGGCTCACTCTATTCTATTCCTGCCCCGCCCCAGAGTGCTCACAGGTGCTCATGAACAGAAAGATGGATTTCGAAGCCATACCGAAGACACCTGGGTGAGACTTCCCTGTTGGGCAGATGGAATCTGCATTGCATGAAACTCTCCAGGTAATTCTGAGAATGACCTAGGTAGGGGCCAGGGTGGGAGGAGGGGTAGGTCATACTCAGACCCAGAAATATGATTCAGAATACTTCTTTTTTGCCTTACACCTGTGTCATGCGAGGTGACAGGTGGGGTCTCAGCTCCCGCTCCCCACATAATAACGCAGGATATAGTGAGGCCAAAAAGGAACACCCACGGAGCCATAGGTAGGGGAGTCATATCACTATATTCTCTCTGGCAGCTGGGTTGGAGACACAGGAAGCAGGAGCCACACGATCCGCAATCTGCCGTCCACTTCTCTCTGCCAACCAATCTCATTTGCTAGCTGCAATCCGCGCTTGCAGGCTCAGCCACCATCTTCTTGCTAGCCCCCATTTTCTGCTAGCATAGCCACAGCAGTTATATTAGTGGCGAATAGCTCACTGGTTACAGCTGACGGCCAACTAGCCACAGTTGATGGCCATCCAATCACAGTTGATGGCCATTTACTACCTGAGTGAGCACTTTTCCATGTGAGGCCGAGAGCCTGGAAAGTGCACTCCTGGCTCTGTCCCCACAATCAGACAATGGAATATTATTTACCACTAAAAAGAAATGAGCTATCAAGCCATGAAAGGACATGAAGGAAACTTAAATGCACATTGCTAAGTGAAAGAAGCCAATCTGAAAAGGCTACATACTGTGTGATTCTGTTGCAGAATCCAAGACTGGAAAGAACCCAAGTGGCACTCAGAGAGTTAGGAGAGTCAGCTTTATTCCGCCGGCGGGCTCAGCGGGATCCTTCCCAAAAGACTGAGCCCCTAGCAAGGTTTTGAGCAAGTTTTATGGGTTGGGGACATCCTTGAGTTGGGGAAGGGGTAGGTGTCGTCTGGTGATTGGCTCAAGGTATGGCTTGCGGGGGGGCTATGCGGAAGTGGGCTGGGGCTTAGGCTGGGGACCTCTCTCTCTGCTCGGGCCACCATTTTAGCTCAGTTCCACGTGGCAGGGAACCATTTTAAGGTCAGTTTCCCCATCATGTCCCTCCTATTGATGATCGTAAGTGGTAACAACTTAGAGATCATCATATTAGCTAAGAGGACGATAACCCCGTAGGGCAAGGATCCGGGCTGTAGCGGGTGATGGAGGTCTCTATGAAACGTAAGTACGAGAAGGTTGGTGGCCAGCGAATTTTCCCCAGCAGCCTGAGGGACAGGAAGGGGAGGTCGTGACTCCTTCCTGGGGAAGAGATAGTATGAGAAAAAGCCAAATCATGGTTGCTGCCTAAGACAGGTTAGGGAGAGGAGGCAACCAGCCCAGAACAGGAAGTAGAACCCTAACAGTCCCTTTTCCAGTGGTGACCAGCTCGGTGGAGAGGATGCAACGAGACCAGCAAAGACTAGAAACAATAGGAGTCCAATAACAGCGAAGACGGAGGCCGGGCAGATGACAGCGAGGCTCATCCGAGCTGTTTCTTGAGGGTCAGACAGAGTGGACAAGCCGGGTCAGGCTGGGCGGTCCAGGCGTCGGTCTCTGGCTGGGCTCCTTTAACCCGGGTGTGATGGATCCACGGGACAATGCCTGAAACTTTAAGAGAAGTGGGAGTAACGAATATTACAGTATGAGGGCCTGTCCACCTGGGCCGGAGGGGTTCGCGTTTCCAATCTTTGACCCAGACCTGATCTCCTGGGGTAAAGGGGTATACAGGGGTACCGAGGGAAATGGGGGTCCTTTCCAGAATGTAAGCACGTACATCTGTGAGGACCTTGCCTAGCGCGGCCATCTGGTTTTGGAGGCTGGAGAACCCCAGCTGGCGAATGTCTCCAGGGAGACTGGTTAGCAGGGGAGGGGCCTCCTGAACATAATTTCGAAGGGAGATAATCCAGATTTGCCAGGGGTGCAGCGCGCCCGAAGGACGGCTAGCGGCAGGAGGTCCACCCATCCTAGGGAGGTCTCCTGGTGGAGTTTAGCCAATGTCTCCTTGAGTGTACGGTTCATGCATTCAACTTTCCCTGAGCTTTGTGGTCGGTATGCTGCATGGAGTCTCCAGTTGATGCCCGTGGCCCTGGTTACCGTCTGGAGGAGTTCTGCTATGAAAGCTGGCCCGTTGTCACTGTGGATAGAAAGTGGAAGCCCATAGCAGGGGATAATCTCCCTAAGGAGGACCTTGGCTACTTCGCGGCTCTTTTCAGTCCAAGTGGGGAAGGCTTCGACCCACCCAGAGTAGGTACAGACCAGGACCAGCATATACTTAGTACCGCGGCAGTTTGTCATGTCAGTGAAGTTGACTTCGAGGTCCTCAAAAGGTGTGGTACCGCTTCTCTGAATCCCGGCGATGGGGCTAGGGCTGGACTTTGGATTGCTCTTTGCACAAGTGAGGCAGTGTTCTCCGATGGACTTGCAAAGACCTGACAGCCGGCTAATGTAGAAGTTTTTGGCTAGGAGGCCTTCAAGAGCAGTTTTCCTAAGTGGGTTAACTTGTGGTATTCAGTGGTTACTTGAGGACCCAGCAGGGCCGGGATGAAGAGTCTTCCGTTGAGCAGTTGCCATCACCCTTGTGGCAACCTGGTGGCCCCTTCTGACCTTGCCCATCTGAGTTTTTTTTCTGTGTACCTTGGGAGGGATGTGGTGGTAGTGTCAGTGACCAAGAGTAGCTCACTAAGGCTTCTCATCGCCGCTAATTTGGCTGTGGTGTCGGCGAGCCTGTCCCCGACTGCTGAGGGCTCGTTGCCCCTCTGGTGGCCCCGACAATGGATAACTGCAACCTGCTGGGGAAGCCAAATAGCTTGCAGGAGCTTAAGGACTTTTTGTTTATTTTTAATAGTTTTTTTCCTCCGCGGTAGATGGCTTCTTTCTTTGTATATAGCCCCATGGGTATACTGAGAGTTGGTGTAGATGTTGACTTTTCGGCCCTCGGATAGAGTGAGGGCTCTTATTAGTGCCCATAGTTCTGCCCGTTGGGACGACCATTCCAATGGAAGTGCCCCTGCCTCGAGTACCTCATCTGTGGTAGTTACCGCATACCCCGCGTGACGTTTTCTGTCCGTCAGGAAGCTGCTGCCGTCAGTATACAGAGTAAGGTCCAGGTTAGGGTGTGGGCTGTCCCGGAGGTCAGGTCTGGTGGCGTAGACCTCGTTGATAACTTCTATACAGTCATGTTCTGGATCCCCTTCCTCAGTTGGCAAGAAAGTGGCTGGGTTCAGGGCACGCACAGTTTTTAACTAGATCCGATGGTTTTCCAGGAGTAGCCCCTGATACTGAATCAGCCGTGCATTTGACAGCCATCGGGGTCCTTGACTGTTCATTAAGGTGGTGACCGAGTGGGGTACTTTAACTATGAGTCTCTGGCCTAAGGTGAGCTTATCTGCCTCTTTGATGAGAATCACAGTGGCTGCTAGGGCCTGCAGGCATGGTGGCCAACCCGCTGCTACCGGGTGTAGTTTCTTTGAGAGGTAGGCGACGGCACGGAGCCACAGTCCAACTGTTTGGGCCAGCAGTCCTAAGGTTACTTTGTCTCTTTCATGGGCGAATAAGTGGAATGGCCTCTCAGCATCAGGTAACCCGAGGGCTGGGGCCTGTCCAAGTGAGCTCTTGAGCTGCTGGAAGACATGTTCTTGATCTTCTGTCCATATAATGGGGGCCTTTTCTTGACCAGCTAGAGCCTCATATAAGGGCCGGGCTATTGCCGAAAAGCCAGGAATCCATATCCGGCAGAAGCCGGCGGCCCCAAGGAACTCACAGAGCGCCCTCCGGTTTGTGGGCCAAGGGAGAGAGGTGATGATTTTCTTCCGCTCGGTGCTGAGGGCTCGCTGTCCTTTGGAGATGACAAAGCCCAAGTATTGTACCTGTTTTCTGCAGAGCTGGGCATTCTTCCAGGAGACTCTATACCCCATCTCAGCTAAGTGGGACAGGAGTGCCTGCGTCGCAGTTTGGCACTCGGTTTCAGTGGCACAGGCTAAGAGCAGATCATCTGCATATTGCAATAGCGTGCAGCGGTATTCTTCTTGAGGGAAGGTGGCTAAATCTGAGGCTAGTGCTTCCCAAAGAGGGCTGGGGAGTTTCTGAAGCCCTGTGGGAGCTGAGTCCATGTCAGCTGGAGCTGCCAGCCGGTATCAGATTCAGTCCATTCAAAGGCAAACAGTGATTGGCTCTGGGGCACCAACCGAATGCAGAAGAATGCATCTTGCAGGTCCAGGCAGGTGAACCATCAGCCTCCGGGGACAGCTGACTGAGGAGAGTATACGGATTTGGGACTACGGGGTATAGAGAAACTGTAGCTTGGTTCACTGCTCTTAAATCTTGTATTGGCCGGTATTCCCCATTAGGCTTCCTTACCGGCAGGAGGGGCGTATTCCATGGTGACTGGCACTCTACGAGTATCCCTACTACTATGAGATGGGCGAGGTGTTTTTGAATTCCTGAGCGAGCTTCCCTGGAGATGGGGTATTGGCGTAGCCGTTGGGGTTGAGCTTCAGGTCTCAGTTCCACCAAAACTGGGGACTTATGTTTTGCTAGCCCAGGCGGGTTATCTTCAGCCCAAACCTCCGGGAAATTGGCCCTGTATGCTTCCGGGTTTTGTTCTACACTGCCAGTTCCATAAAGCCTCCATTCTTTCCTCAGGGTGGTGATAGACAGAATAAGTCCCTCTGACGGGGGCTGCAGTGACATGGTGGCCTGAACTGATGGTTCGAAGGAGATCTGCACCCCTAACTTGGTAAGGAGTTCGCGTCCCAGGAGCGGGATTGGGCAGTCTGGTAAGTAGAGGAACTCATGCGACACGGTGTGTCCTCCCAATTTACAAGTCCGAGCCTGGCAGAACTGTCGGCTCTTAGCTTGATCCCCACTGGCTCCCATTATGGTGACTCTGCGGTCCCCGAGCGGTGCCACCGGCATGGTGACTACCGAGTGTTCTGCTCCAGTATCTACCATAAAAGTCACTGTTTGGCCCCCTACATCTAAGTCAACCATGGGCTGTGGGGGCTGAGTTCAAACGAGCTCGGTCCTCTTTAGTCTGACTAAATTCCTGCCAATCCTATGAAGTCAGGCTCTGGGCTGATTGGGTTGGGACCAGGGGGAGGCTGAGGCTGGAAGCAGAGTGTCTGGAAGCGGCAGGGCCGCGCCAGCCGTTGGCCGTGTTGCGTAGGGACGTGATGGCGGCTCTTCATCGGGGTCCCCCTGGTAAATGGCCTTAGCCATGTCTTTCTGGGTACAGCCTCGTGGGTTCCGTGCAATGTAGATCCTGGACTGTCCCTTACTATTGGAGCAGAACCGTACCCAAGGAGGAAGGGTTCGGGCTATTTCCAACCACGAGTCAACTTAAGGAACTGGTCTGGATGTCCTGGGGTCCCGGTGACAACTACGTAGAGTTGGTGAATCGTGGGGAGGTCAAGAGTGCCTTCTGGGGGCCATCCCACGTCAAAACCTGGCCACTCCAGCTCACATAAAGCGTGGAGACGTCCGGGGGTCATTTTGACCCCGTAGTCACCTCTGAAACCTTTCCTGAAATTCTTTAACTTGCAATTTAGAACCATGGGCTTCCCGTGTTTCCCTCCCATGATGTTCAGTGTCGCACGGACAAGGGAAGGATTTCAATCAGGCGCCCACCTGGCTGTTTCCCTCGCGGGAACTCAGGGTGCGTCTTGGCTAAGGTGTGCCCATATAAACCCCGGGCCAGGTCGCACCCCGAGAGTGCAAATCACCATTATGCCTTACGATGCGACCACGGAAACGCAGGTTGAGGCTCACTCGGGTTCCGTAGCTGACAGGCCGTGGATCCACACAGAATCCTGTTCGGGACCAAGCACACACATATTCATTCAGGGAGGAGACATGCCCTCCCCTGGAATGGCCCTAACTGGAGTCCGAAGTGGGACTCAGCGGGAGGTGATCAGGCTCCCCTTCTGCCCTTAGGCAGGCCTAACTGGGTCTGGGCCCCGGGGTCTGACAGTGTCCGATGTCCTGGTTGGCTCTCCGTCCTTTCTCCCTACTGGAGTCTGGCAGGGAGCCATGGACCGGAGCCGGTGGGAGGTCGCCGGTCCTGGGCCTGCTGAAATCAGCAGGGTGCGCCTAGCCCTGTCTCGGCTCTCCCGCCACCCTGCGACCCGCGTCTGCCCAAACTGGTGGCTCAAGGAACCAGCGCGGTTGGGTTCCTGGTCAGGGAACCAAATGTTGCAGAATCCAAGACCAGAAAGAACCCAAGCGGCACTCAGAAAGTTAGGAGAGTCAGCTTTATTACGCCGGCGGGCTCAGCAGGATCCTTCCCAAAAGACTGAGCCCCTAGCAAGGTTTTGAGCAGGTTTTTATGGGTTGGGGACTTCCTTGAGTTTGGGAAGGGGTAGGTGTCCTCTGGTGATTAGCTCAAGGTATGGCTTGGAGGGGGCTATGCGGAAGTGGGCTGGGGCTTAGGCTGGGGACCTCTCTCTCTGCTCGGGCCACCATTTTAGCTCAGTTCCACGTGGCAGGGAACCATTTTAAGGTCAGTTTCCCCATCAATTCTACCTATATGACATTCTGGGAAAGGCAAAACTATTGAGACAAGTAAAAAGTCAGTTGTTGCCAGGGGTTGGAGGAGGGTGGGATGAATAGGTAAAGCCCAGAGCATTTTTAGGGCAGTGAAACTGCTCTGCATGATACTATAATGATGGATACATGTCATCATAAATTTGTCCAGACCCACAGAATGTACAACACCAATTGTGAGCCCTAATGTGAACTATGGACTGAGGTGCATATAAAGCCTTGATGTCTATCAATGTAAACAAACCAAAACCTAAGTCAGAGTCAATGCACTCAAATCTCATAAAACAAAATGTAAGAACAGACAGCCAACTAGGCTTTCCCAAGTAAGGAAATGCTCAAGCTATATATAGCCATTCATATAATTGCTTTGCTTCTGCATGGTCTTCATAAAAATCTTTCTCCTTGCTCCTGTAGATGGAGGGCTCTTAACTATTTGGGTTTGGTACTAGGTACTACCTGATTTAAATTGATGTTTGCTCAAATAAACTCTTCAAAATTTTAATGTGCCTTGGTTGATCTTTTAATCATCGCCTTTTGCTGGGTGTGCACATTACAGTTGGGAAAAACTCTAATACATCCGTCCTCCAGCTTCAGGACAGCATGATGCAGTGACCAGACAATTCAACAGGAGGCTCCGAACAAGTCTCAGGGTGTTGGGTAAGTATGCTGAATCCACAAGCATGTTCCCTGCCAGCTACAGAGATGTGGCTCTTCTTTTTTTGTTGTTGTTTTTTGTTTTTTGCACTTTGGTTTCTTTCACTTTACGATTTACTTTAGAGGTATTTCCATATCAGCACATTCCTAATGACTGCATTACACTCTTAGAGCAGTCCAATTAGTTTTGCTACGAGAAAACACAAATTTGTTTCAGTGCTATTGATACATGAGGGAACTATCTGAGCATAATGGGAATTTCACACTTGCATATGCATGATTTCTTCTGCAAGAAATGCTGGGTGAACACAGAAAGATGCACCCTGCTGAACTAAGCCACAGAAAGAATCCATGAGCTGGATACAGGTCCACACCTCAAACATCCTCCAGGGACCGCAGACAACTGCTGTGTTATGAGACACACCCCTCCAGATGTGCACATTCAAAGAAATGATTCCACTCTCGGGAGAAGAGACGCACCCAATCTGCAGTTCACTTATGAAAACTAAATGCTTGAATGTCTGTTTCTGGATAGCTCATTCCAAAACACTGGAACAGTAAAATTGCAAATAATTGAGATATTTAAAGAGACTTTAAACTTCTCAAATGCAAGAGACTCACAATTCCTTCTGACTTTAAAAAGGTTCTGAACACTTACGTAGGAGGCTCTGATTAACACAATCGGAGAAAAGGGGTGACAAAACTGAGTTGCCAGGAGGTGGCACCTGGTACGCAGCTGGGAACCTGGCAACCCAGAAACAGCCTTCTGGAAAAGTGAAGCTGGTGGGACGTGGCCTTAGGGGGACAGAGGGTCCCCCAGTGATGTTGGCAGCAAGGAGGCTGCGGGTGAGGTGGGAGGGGGAAGGTCTTAGTGGCCCAACCGCACACCAGAAACCTGGAGAATGACTTGTTCCCATCTCCCACTCAGTCCTCAACATAAGTTAGTGGCTCTCAGACTCTTTGGGGTGCCCAAGAATCACCCACGATGTGTTGAAAACATAAAGGTAATGATGGACCCCAACCTAAGGTTCAGATCTCCAAAGCCTGCATTATAAGGAGCATCCCAGGGGATCCTGATGTAGTTGTGGTTTTTAGGTCAAAGCCACACTTATTTCAGGAGCAGCAAGCACGTTTCATAGCTCTAGGTTTGAGTACCACAATAACTGACATTGAATCTTACCTCAGTTTACAAAGGGCTTTCACATCTAAGGTCTTATTTGAGACTCAGATTTATCCGTTTATTTGAGACTCAGCATTAACCTGAGGAGTCAAGCCAGTGCATGCCCAGGGCCTTCTGTTGGCAAGTCCCATGCCCACTCCTCAGCCCCAGGCAGCCTCTCCAGGGTCGAAGTCAAAACAAGGTTACTTTAGTGGTTCTCAAAACAGGAGAATCACATCACTGGGAACTTGCTAAAAGTGCGATTCGGGGTACTCAGAGATTCTGGAGTGGGGCCATAATCTGTGTTTTAACAGCCCTCCCTCCCCAGTTGATGCTGAAGGTTGAGAACCACTGGGTTACCTCAAGAAGATCCTGAAACCTACCAGCGTTTGGATCACAGTACTGAGCACAGCCTGTGGTTGGAGAAATCAGGGAG
The DNA here is from genome assembly GCF_004115265.2 of Rhinolophus ferrumequinum. Taxonomy (NCBI): domain Eukaryota; kingdom Metazoa; phylum Chordata; class Mammalia; order Chiroptera; family Rhinolophidae; genus Rhinolophus; species Rhinolophus ferrumequinum. The sequence goes on along the minus strand of NC_046303.1, from coordinate 53,423,060 downwards.
AAATCGGGGAGGGTGGAGGGGATTGCAGGGGTGAGCTAGACCTGTTTCTAAACCTTTCCCTCTAGTCATGTGTCAGCCAGCGCCTTGGAGCCTGCTTGCTTTTTCTGCTTCTCTGCATGGCCACACTCTGTCCATATTTCCACCCCTCTCCCCAGAAAGTTTATCTGACATCAGATAAACGTCATCAGAGCCTGCCTGATTGTCAGACCCACCCTTCCCTCCTGCAGGCCACCTGGAGGCCACTGACCTTCAGAACCAGCCTCAGTTCAGGTCATGTCGCAAGCTGTTCCTAAAAGAAGAGTCTCGAAGGAACACAAGCCCCACCCTCCAGGACTATATCATCCTTTTCTTTATCTGCCCGCCTGGGTCCTGCCGCTGGCTCATACACACTTCCAACTGTGGCTCTTTGGCTCTTGAAAACAGAATTCCCTGCTTCCCACATGGAGATATCCCATACCTCCTCTTTCCTGCAGAGCCAGGCTCCAACAGCGCTTTTCCAGGAAGAGTGAGCCAGTTCTTCCTCTGGGCTCTTGGGGCACTCAGAGCTCACCTCACAGCACTTACTTCACTGTTTTATAAGTAGTTACTCTTTGAAGTCCTTTTTGGATTCCCAGGATCTATGTCTGTTCCTGGCCCTAAGGAGAGCACCAGTAAATGCTCATTAGATGGAATGAATGTTTGATTTCTCCTGATCACAGGCAATGGTCTGTGTACCGTGCTTCATGCATCTGGATTCCTAGTGCGTGGAGCAGCAGTGCAGATGCTCAACAAACCCGGTGCCCGGTGCCCCTGACGTGGAGGTGAGCCAGAGCACGTACAAGTATCTTGGCCTCCTGGGTCTGTCCTGCATTGGGCTGAACAATTTCAACACTCCTCCACGCCTACCCCCTCGCCCCCCGCGGCCCCCCGTCCCCCGCCTCGCACTCTCCATTCCGTTTACCTTGTGGGAACCAGCGCAGTGTCCGTGGACGCTAGTCCTCCAATCTGAGGCTGCGAAGTCTTGCCGTTTAGGTAAGAGACTGCAGTCCGGTTCTCAATAAGGAGAACATATAATTCATCACCTATCTTTGGGAGTGAAAGGGGCAGTATTAGTAATGACACCAGGACAACAGGCATCAAAGGGGAGTGGCACAGGCAACCTGGAAGGACACGAGGTCACCCATGTCTGAGATACAGGGCCACTTGGGCCACTCCCATTCTGGAGCTGGGTTTGGCCAGGCTGGGCCCAGGTAGGAGCTGGACGGGGCCAGCGAAAGAGGTTTCATGCCTGAGGCAGACGGCATTTTCCCATGGATACTACAGATGTCCTACACTTATAATGGTTCGACTTACTATTTTTTACTTCATTATGGTGCGAAAGTGATACGCATTTGTAGAAACTGTACGTGGATTTCTGCATTGTGATCTTTTCCCGGGCTAGTGATATTAGGTCCACTGCTGTCCTCTGTGCTGGGCAGTGGCAGCCGCCGTTCCCAGTCAGCCACACGGTCACAAGGGTAGACAACACATATCCATCAGTGTGTTCATGATGTTAGGTGGTTTTGCCCAACTGTAGGCTGATGTAAGTGTTCTGAGCACGTTTAAGGCGCTCAGCTCTGATTTTTGGTGGTGTGAGGGAGGAACGGACTTTCCTTTACCCTCAAGGGTCCTTTGGCTGGTCTAATAATCAAATAGACATGAGACAGATTAGCAAGAGAAAATAACCAAATTTAATACATACATATGTATGGGAACCGCACATACATGAGAGAGTCAGAGACAGAAAGGGGGATTGAGGAATATAAGACCTGCTGAGCTAGGGATGAGGCACGGTGCCTTGGGGGCTTCAAAGGGTCATTGCAGGATGATAAGAACAGACATTTAGTAAATGGAAGCTTGCTGTGCCCTATAGCTCAAAAGAAGGTATCTCTGATAACCTCTTACGGGCAAGGCCCCTGATTCAAGTTCTTCTTGGTAGTTAAAGGGAGGAGAAGTTTCTCTGGAGCCTGAAGCTAAAATTGCCTTTAGCTCAAAGTAATCTCTATACCACTGAGGCATATCTTGGGGGGCCTGTTCTGAACCCCCACAGTAGATTATGTGTATTAAATATATTTTTTATTTACAGTATTTTCAACTTAGAATGGGTTTATCAGGACACAATCCCACTGTAAGCTTAGGAGCATCTATAGTATCAAATTTTGAACTGTTGGCAGGCCAGTTTAGGAAAAAAAAAATCAAATTTCAAAGGTCTGATCTGCCCTCCAGCTGCCTCAGTTACCTCCTCATTTTTGGCACTTCCTCTACATTCTCAAGGGGCTACCCCTTAGCACCTCTTGTCTCCTGTTTCCCCAGATGTACAGGGACCCCAGGAAGTCACCCAACCTAATTATAACCCCCAGCCTGTCTAGTGCTTGGGTTAAAAAGCATTTTCACATGCATTTCTCTTTGGGGCCACACAATGGCTTTTCGGGAGGGGAGTGCTTGGAATGACTGGGTGTCTGTCACAGAAACACAGCACACAGAAGAGTGTGAAGAGAAGGACTCTGTGTGTATAAATGTAGCCTCTACCGCACTGGGCAGTCTTTGGCATGATTAAACAGAATGCTTACCATTTCTTGTCTTACTGTGTCAAATTAGAGGGTGAAATTATTGCTGCAACAAAAAGATTTCCCATATTACAAAAAGGTCCCTCTAAGAAGCAGTTTCTCATGTGTGTACTTACAGATCAGATCCTTAAATCTTAACAGAGGCAGAAACCAAAAGTTGAAGTGTTCCGAGTTGGTGCTTATTAAATGTCATTAAAAATGAAAATAAAGTTAATCTGAAATTATAATGCTAAAGAAATTATTTTTCCTATATTTATCTTTAAGTGGTCATTTCACCAGTAATGTTTTTTACTTTCCTAGGCAGGAAGCTAAAATGACAGATGTCCAGCTCAATATTAGAGCCAGGGAGAAGTAGGTGACTGGTCCTCATTTACACAGCTAGATAGAGGCAGACCTGGGCCTCTGACTCAGTCTCCCAGGCCCACACGACCTCTCAGCCAGGCCTGCCCACTGCCCACTTCCACCCATTAGCCCAACACACCCATGGCCACTTGCCTGGTCTCCCCTAGTCAGGAGCAATGCTTCCCAAAAGGGTGTTACGATGTTATCTGATCATGACTCTCCAGTGCTCAGTTTACAGGATCCCGAATGTGGCTTCTCCATAGTCAAGTCGGAGCTGGAAGAGCAGCAGGTAATCCTGTCTCAGCAGGTAATCCTGCGTGCACTTCACCTCATCTCAGGACACACCCCTCACTTAGTACATCCTGGCCACACGCATCTTTTCTCAGAATGTGCTAAGCTCCTTCCCACCTCAGGACCTTTCCCCATTTGGTTCCCCTGCCTGGGAACCTTACTGAATTATTGGCTGAACGCCTGTCTGTAGGAGACTGAAAGATCTATACAGTAGTACCTTGGTTTTTGAACGTCTCCATTGACAAACATTTCGGTTTACGGATGCTATAAACCTGGAAGTAAATGCTTAGGTTTTCGAACACGCCTCAGAAGTTGAACATGTCACGCGGCTTCCATTGAGTGCAAGATCCTGAGGCCTGTCAGCTGTTTTTGAACGTTTCAGAACTCGAACGGTCTTCCAGAATGGATTACATTTGAAAGCTGAGGTACCACTGTCTATGCTTTTAAAGATCATCTGTCTGGTTACAATTCTCTCCGGAGCACTTAGCAGTACCTGACACATAATAAGTACCCGTGAACACCTAAAGGGTGTTCCCTGCCAGCCCACATAGAAACGTCTGCAGCAATGCCAGAACTGGGAAAGCTTCCAACACCACCATACCATGTCAGATTTCTCCAGAATTCTAGGTTATCTTTGTTCCACCATGACATTGAAAGCCAAGGGGACATGCTACTAAGTAACTGTGAACATTCTAAATAATTGCTTAGAAACAAAAAAGACAAATAAAATTTCTATAAGATACTGAATTTCTAAACCATATTTATTTGTTTGTTTGTTTGTTTATTGTACAGCCTCATTTAAAGCCCTTCCTGGAAGAAGATCCTATTCACAAAAGCAACCAAAGATATAAACCACTGAGGAATAAACAAAAATAAATGTATAAAAATTGTAAAAATGATATAAAAAAGCTATAAAACTTTGCTAAGAGACATAGGATTTTACTAAACACTGAATGAGAATTCTCTAAGTTAAGATATTAAATTAACCTATGTGTTTTGCAGTATCCAAATCAAAATGCCAACAATAAGCTTCCTGAGATTTTTACCAAATGATACTAAAGTCCATCTATATACAAAGATAGCTCAAAAATTTTGAAAAAGAAAATAATGGGGGGGACTTGCCCCCCTTCAAACACTCAAAGACATGCACAAGAATGTATAAAGTAGCATTATTAATAGTAGCCCAAAATTAGATAAAACCCAAACGCCCATCAACAGAAGAATGTATAAATAAGTTGTTTTATATTCAAAGAATGATGCAGCAACAAGGAATGAACTCCTACTGCACCCAACCGTGTGGGTGAATCTGCTACAACAATGAATGAAGCCAGTCATCAAAGAGTACATTAATATACTATTAATATATAAGCTATTAGTTTGGTGCAATAGTTATTGTGGTTTTTGCAATTATTTTTAACTTTTTACACCACAATTACTTTTGCACCAACCAAATATTTATATATAAAGTTTAAAAATCAAGCGTGATAGAAACTGGAAGAGGAGTTACCTTTCGGGGAAGTAATGACAAGTAGAGGTATAAAAAATGATATAAACCGAGCCACTTCAAAATGGAGTCAGAGCTGCTATCCCAAAGGAACTGCCTTGCCCCTATTACTCCTCAAACCTTTGGAATGTTAAAACTGGGCAAAATAACCTTTGTACTGGGCCTAAAGCAGCACTGTATCCCAAATAACCGTTTGTTATGACTAGGACTGAAAATTAAAGACTTTGGAGTTAGCATCACTATGTTACCTTAATTGCACCTATAGAAATTCCTTCCTTAGCTTATTAATACCCATAGAAATTCCTTCCATCTATTCATGTAATTATTCCCCTTCCCTTTCTCATAAACCCCCTTGCCTTTATCTCCTATTTGAAATGCTAGTTATGTTTCTGCCTGAATCAATGCTTCCCGAGTAGCTATTCTTTTGGATCTCAAGTTCAATGCTTATTGCCTCTCATTTTGGCCTTTGATTTTTCTGTTAGGAGGGGGTATAAGAGAGGATTCTGGAGTGATGGTTACACTTGAATATTCACTTTTTAAAAGCTCAGTATTAGAATTTACGAGAAGGGTGGCCAGATGGCTCAGTTGGTTAGAGTGTGAGCTCAACAACAAGGTAGCCGGTTCGATTCCCACATGGGCCAGTGAACTGCACGCTCCACAACTAGATTGAAGCTTAGAGCAGAGCCGCCGGTGGACGGCTGGTTGGCTCAGTGGTTGGAGCACAGTGCTCATAACACCAAGGTCACCTGTTCGAGTCCCACATGGGCCAATGAGCAGCACCCTCCATAACTGGATTGAAAAAAACAACCACTTGACGTCCTAGAAAAACACACTGTTCTCCAGTATTCCCCAACAATAATAATAATACAATTTACCAGAAAATACAGCAAAGAAAATAAATGAGCTACCGCTATGCTCAACGAAAAGAATTAAGTTCACAAAGATAATATTGAGTGAAAGCAATCAGACACAAATGAGTACACACTGTATGATTCCATTTATATAAAGCTAAATGACAGTCAAAATCAACCGATGATGTTAAACATCAAAAGAGTGTTATGTCTGGAAAGGTGAGAGCAGTAAAAGTTGGGAGGAGGCATGAGAGAGGTTGGGTGTTCATATTTTTCTATTTCTTGATCCCGGTGGTATTCCACAGGTGTGTTCCCTTTGTGATAACTGATCAAACTGTCCACTTTCTATATACATGGTACATTTGAATCTAAAAATTTGTTTTTTAAAAAAGTATGTGCATTCCATTTGTCTTTGCAGTTTCACTTTTAGGATTTTTTTCCTAAAGAAACAATAATAAAAGCATCCAAAGACGTACAAACATATGTACTGAAGTACTGTTTATAATAAATAAAAATTAAAAACAACCTAAATGTCTAATGATAGGGAAACCAGATGAATAATTTAAAAGACATGCGTACACTGAGATGCTATCCAGCCAACTGTCAAGGATATAGATCTACATTTACTGACCTAGAAAAAGGCTCACTAAAAAGGCTCAGAGAATAATGCTGGGGAAACTGACCTTAAAATGGTTCCCTGCCACGTAGAACCGACCTAAAACGGTGGCCCGAGTGGAGAGAGAGGTCCCCAGCCTAAGCCCCAGCCCACTTCAGCATAACCCCCTCCAAGCCACACCTTGAGCCAATCACCAGATGACACCTACCCCTTCCCCGACTCAAGAAAGCCCCCAACCCATAAAAACCTGCTCAGCACCTTGCTAGGGGCTCAGGATCCCACTGAGCCCACCAGCGTGAGAAAGCTGACTCTCCTAACTCTCTGAGTGCTGCTTGGGTTCTTTCCGGTCTTGGATTCTGCAACAATAAAAGCAGGTAAATGTATTGATGTTTTCAAATATAACACCAAAATGTTTTCTGCAGTAACTCTGGATGGGGGATTATATATGATACTTTTCCATTTACTTGTATCTATTTTCTAACTTTTCTGCAAAACCTATATTTTTAAAGACACTTAGTCATTTTATTCACATTAAGACAGTCCAGCTATTGGTAAACAGATGAGTTGCCTCCCTGAAGAATTTAGACTCTGGGAACAGATCCAGAATTGTGTTCCAGCCCGAACCAGGCTACTTTGAAGGTGTTGCTTCAATTTAAGAGCTTCCTTTTCCAGACCAATAAAAATGAAGATAGTTGTTAAGAGTAGTTTAAACTTACATAAAGCATTTATCATTAGCTGACACACAAAAGACCCCAATCAATGTCACTGTCCTGCTTTTGATAGGTTCAAGGAGCTTAAGTCCGAATTTGGATTTCAGATACAACAAATCATTTCTAAAGATGCCCAGTTTTCCAGGGGATCAGATAATATTCTCTCTTGTTTAATCCTGTCTGTCACCAGGTGGAGTTACTGCACTTGTGCTCAAGTTTGATAACTGAAGGGCCAACACCCCAAAGGCCCAGGTGGCTCTCTGGTGACACAACTGATCTGACCCAGCAGAAGTCTGGAGAACAGCAGGTGCTCCAATACTACATCTCTATTCGGGGTGGATAACCCAGTGACTTCGTACAGTCAAGGTATGACACACCCAACTGTCCCTGGCCCTAGAGTTTCAGTCTCGTAAGCATCTCTTTTTCTACTCAGCTAAACCAGGAGGTCAGGCCACAGGTATATGCACAGCATTTGGTTAGTAGAGAGACCTGGGTTCCCTCCCAAATGTACTGTATGGCGCACCATCTTAAGAGATACCTTCCCCAACATGACAAGTCCTGGTATCAACCCCAAAGCCTTGCTGATGTTCCAAAGGAAGAAAATACAACGAAGCTTGCCAGAACATGAAGCATGTTAATACATGAAAATGACATGACTTATGAAACAGAAGTTCATTTACATTGAGACTGTATAAACACCGCAATTGTTTTCATTAGGATAGGAACCGAAAACAAAGTAAACTGTGAACACCTTCATGTAAAGAAACCACACTGGCAGGGAAGAGGTGTGTGTGAAGCCTTCCTATTTTATACACCGAGACAGCTGCCTGGCTCCTCACCTCTCCGAGCAATGACAATGATAGCTAAGACTTACATACCACTTAGTAGCGCTCCATATACGTTGACTCATATTCCCTGTAACTACTTATGAGGCATGTAGTATCTTTATCTCCCACTTACAGATGAGGAAACTGAGGTTGCCATCGGTCAGCCCTAGGCAGCACCATCCTTGCTGCTCCACTGTCATCATCAGCTCGTTCAGCAGCTTTTGTGTTCTGGCTAGAGACCAGTCTCCAGTCCAGGCCTCTTGGTGATGAGATCAGAGCTTCCAGACCTCGATCCACCCCAGAGATGGCTTCCTGCCATCGGTCCAGATTGGTGATGTTGTGTTGTCTGCAGTTGTCTAGAGCTGCCATTGCCAAGATTGCTGGCATCGCTGTCAGTCAGATTGCCAGTCCCACTGATGTGCCACCAAGTAGAGACTCATTCCTTTGTCCCACCGATGCTGCCTGCCAGGAAGAACACTGATGCTGCTCCACTTCAGATGTAACGGTGATTCTCAACATTGGAATCACTCGGAGAACTTTACAAATCTGTTGTCCAGGCCACGCCCTGGACCAATTAGATCAGAATCTTGGGGAGGGGTGGGGCCCAAGTATCAGTATTTTTTTTAACTCCCAGGTAAGCTAATGTTAAAAACCACTCTTAGCTGTCTGTCATTGGAAAAGGGGAGGTTTCAACGTGACCTGTTTAGCAAACCCAACACAGGGCTATGACCTAGTCTTCCTTCTTTTCAATTTGTTTATTAAAATATAAAACTTCTAAATGGGCTGTGTTCCATTTTCCTGTTACACAGAACAGAAAGATAAGCATTTTGTAAGAAACATATGACATACATTATTCCTTCAAACTGGGAGGGCCTAAATAAAAAATAATGCTGTCTGCTAGATTGTCATTACGAGAAAGAAGAGTCACAGACTGACCGTTTTTTTAAATTTAACAAATACGTATTGAGCATCTACTTTATGCCAGGTATTGTGCTTGATATGGGGAAAGGCAGACAGACAGACAGATAGGCAATTACAGTTCAGCATGGTATCTATGATGGACAGGAATTCTGTGGAAACCATAGAAGGGACTCATGTCAAGGACAAAATTCAAAAAAGTAAGTAGACTGATTTTATTCTGTCTGTTGTATTCAGGAGAGCTCCTAGATCCGAAGATCAGAGTGTCTAGGCAGGGTGGTTTTACTGTAGACATTTGTAGGGAGGAGTAGACAGGACACAGGTATGGGGATTTACAGTCGGGATTGTTTTGCAGTCAGGGAAAGTCTCAGTCAGCTAAACAGGAAATGTTATTCTCTGTGTCTAGCTGGTTTCAAGGAGACAAACGGTTCTAATTTTAGCTAATCACCAAAAAGACAAAGAACAGGACATTGGCCAGAGGCAAAAGTGGAAGTGTCTGGGTCTGGCCTTGTCGCTCCTACCCAAGATTTTGTGTATGTGTATGTATGCTTTGCCTCTTTTTTTAAAAGAGTGGTAAAATTTCAAATATATACAAAGGTAGAATAGTATAATGAATCTTCTTATAATGATCTTCTAATTTCAATAAGTATCAAATTTGGCCACCCTTGATAATTATTCCTCTCTCTTTCTCACTCTCTCTACCTCCCTCCTTCCCTCCCTTTTTTTTTAAAAAATAAGTGTCTTTTTAAAGCCGTGGTATTTTGGAGTAAGTGTATTTTTTTTAAAACTTTCATTTATTTAAGTATGGCTTTCCAGGACCCATCAGCTCTAAGTCAAGTGGTTGTTTCAATCTAGTTGTGGAGGGCGCAGCTCACAGTGGCCCATGAGGAGATTGAACTGGCAACACCGGTGTTACAAGCATTGCGCTCTAACCAACTGAGCTAACCAGCTGCCTCCCTTCCTTCCTTTTAAAACTAATCCTAGACATTGTGTCACTTCATTCCTACATCCTTTGATATGCATCTGTAAATAAAATTTAATGAATTTTTGAGGTTCAGGAAGGCTTCCTAGAGGAAGTGACACCTACACTGAGATCAGAAGGATAGGTAGCAAATAGCCTGGTGAAAATGTAGCTGGTAGGGCTGGAAAAAGGAGCAGGTTATGTTCTAGACAGAGGAAGACCCTGTGCAAAAACTTCGAGGTACATTTTGAGGAGAAAGGAAACCATGAGAGATGATTGTGAAGAGGTAAGCTGTGGCCCTTTCATAAAAAGTTTCGTGAGCCTCGGGTTCCAGAAGGCCTAAAGTAACTAGAGGACTGAGAAAGGAGAAAGCAGCGTATCACAAGATTTCTCTAGCCCACCCACATGGACTCCTCTTGGGCAAAGGCCTCACTGCTCTGGGGTCCACTTTCAATTCCTCCCTGAAGTGGGAAATATAGTCTAGTGGTTCTCAAAGCTTCATCAGAACAAGTAAAATGTGTATTTTAGGGGGCTCGGTTCTCTCACACAGCATCTCCCATTCCTGCTGAAAGAGGTAGGCAGGCTCCTGCTGAGTCCACCCAGGCAGATACATTAGAAGTGGGGCTTGTCTTTCACTGGCTTATGCCTTCTGAGACCCACTCAGAGAAGAGGAGAGACCCATTTTCTTGCACAAAAGAATGAGGGCGTTATACAATTCAGTTGAGTCCACAGGTCAGGAGAGATTTGAGTTGGCAACAGAAATTTGGGAACGATCTGCAGAGATGGCACTTGAGGTGAGAAGTGAGCTTAGGCCAGTACCCAGAAGGATGCCAATATCTAAGAGCCTGGCAGAGGAGTCACATTAGATCTTGGTATCATTTCCTTAAGCTTCATAATTGTCCCTGGTTCTTTATTTTTCTTGCACTCAACTGTCTTCCTGTAGTAAAAATGATAAAAAATGATAAAAATTATGGCAAAGTTCTGTGGCCTTGTCTTTGGGGATAGTGAGGACAGGAGGAACATAGGAGATATGGTCCCATTCTACGGCAGGTTTGGGTACAGACCTCAAGGCTGGGATAGTGAAGCAACCAGGATGAGAAAGAAGAAAGCTGAGTCCCTGGGAATTACAGAAGTGGAGGAGGGGAGGAAAAGGGGAAGGGCAAGGGAAGCCAGACTAGCTAGAGGGGGAAACAGTTAATAGAATAAGCATGGGACCCAACACAAAATCCCCATTTAATAAGATTCAGTTTATTTATTAAAAATTAATTAGACATTAGAACGACCATTTATTAAAGACAGTGTGCTTAGCACCTGTCTATGTGATTTCACATATTCTAGGGGCACTCCACTGAAGAGGGGTCCTCAGGCCTCAGTCTGCAAATAAGGAAACTGAGGCTCTGAAGGATTACTCAGTGTCTTGCTGATTAGACTCGCTGGAAATGACCTAAGTTCTGGCCCAGCACCTACCTGACTGGGGAACCTGGAACAAGTCCTTTCATCTTGAACCCCTCAAGGGTTGGAACCACAGACCTAGAGGCGCTCTAATGCCCCTGCACTCCCGCTCCTCCGTTCCAAGTCTCATCACTGTTTAGCAGATGAAACAGGCCAGAGGCAATGCCAGGGCTAGAATCCAGGCTTCTGGTTAATTAAGAACCTCACATTTTGAAGCAGAAGCTACTTGCCGATCATTGCGGACAGTAGCTTCTCTCTGGCGCTACACAAGAAAAACATGCCCAGAAAAGGACTTAGTCCTAGGTCATGATGCGAACACAAGGTCGCATCACAAGGTCATCGGATTCCTGATGGCGGATCCGGGCCAGCCTCCCTTCGGAGCTGGTGCTGCCGGGCAAGGCTTGAGCAGGGAGGATCCGGTTTCAGGTTTCCAGGCACGACGGAAGTAGCCCCCTCTGCGCTGGGGATCCCAGTCTCCTAGACAGGGCGGGGAAGGCCCACGTGGGCCCCTCGAATCATCCAGCTTGTAGTCGCCACGGAAACCGCCTCCCGGGTCTCTCACTCCTCCCCACGCAAGTGAGGAAATATCGACCAATGAGAGCGCGGGAGTTCCGTGACGTCAACAGTAGCTGGGTGGGTGTGAGCCGAATGCTATGCCAGACGCCGGAGCCTCTGACCCGGGGTTGAGAAAAATGGTGCCTGATGGATCAGAAAGACACGGCTTCCTCTCCTGGGGGTCTCACAGACATCTCTCGTGTCCTCTCCCCTACACCACTCCTCCTCTTGAATTCAGTTTCAGTGCTGGCACAGTGGTCAACTCCAGGAGTGATAGCCATGGGCGCGGGGATTGGGGGTGTACAAGGAGTATTAGCAGAGAAGGCCTCGCTGAGGAATACGGTCGCTGACTTTTGATTCTGCCTAGGAAGTCCGAGTGGGGTTCAGGCAGCAATGGAGGTAAGGGTGGGGAGGGCTTCTTCTGACTGGAGAGAAATGCCACCCTGGAAAACAGAGTAGTCTACTCAACTAACCTGGGGAAGGGGAGGATTGGCTAGAGAAGTTGTAGAGAGCCTGAATGCCAGCCCGGCTCCCCTTCGTCCTGCTGGAGATGGCCAGCAGACAGTGACAACTGCGGGTTTGTAGCCACAGGAGCCAGGCTGGACGTTCCTATATGGCAGACATCTACACACTGGGGGAGAGAGGGCAGCGGGGCGTGGGGGGGGGGGCGGGCAGAGTGTGTTTATCAAGGATTCTTGGGGCCCAGAAGGCCTAGATGCTATTCCTCTGATGGCTATATAGCCCGGTTCAGCCCAGCTTGGGGAAGGGCCTTCCCTTCTTTTCTCAGTGTGTATTAAGGGCCACCTATGAGCCAGGCCTTGTTCCAAGGACTGGGAATACAGTACTGAAGGAGACCACAAGGTTCCAGCCCTCAAGGAGACTGCATTCTGGGATGCATTAGAACCTGAACTCCAGAGTATACTGCAGCCTCTGCTCTGAAAAGGATCATCTGTACTGAATGCAGTGAACAAATCAGGCCAGATGTGGCCCTAAAAGAAGGCATCTTTTATTTTTAAATTTTAGCTTTACTGAGGTATAATTGACATATAAAATTGTAAGATAAAGTGTGTATCATGGTGATTTGACATAGGTATGCATTGTGAAAGGATGCCCCCCAAATTAAAACATTTATCACCTCACATATTTGTGTTTTTTCTAACTCACGTAGCAAATTTCAATTGTATAATACAGTGTTTTCAACTATAGTCACCATGTTTTGCTTCACGTTGTGTGGCCGCAACATCAGAGTCCAAGTTCTGGGCAGCAGGATGGAGGAAGAGACAGAGAGAGATCAAGGGGAGTTCACATTATTCACCTGATAGCTGAAGTTTATACCCTTTTACCAAACTCTCCCTAGATACCCCACCCTCCAGCTCTTGGTACCCATGCTGCTACTCTGTTTCTATGAGGTTGACTTGTTTTATCTTACTTTTTTTTTTTTAAGATTCCACATATAAGTGATACCATACAGTATTTGTCTTTCTCTTTCTGGCTTATTTCACTAAGAGGGTATTCTTTCTTGGTGGCACCCTGACCATTTCCCAAAAGCTGCCCCTCCCCAGTGCCAGGAGCCAAGGGCTTAGGGCTGCCTTCTGGTATCCATTCCAACCTCCCTTCTCAGCATGTTCCTTCCCCTTCTGCTGTCTCCGATGGATCAAAAGATTCCCCCAGGAGAACAGGTCTGGGTTTGAAGAGGCTGCTCAGCTCTGTCCTGAGCTGTAGCCCCAGGAAGGAGTAAATGGGGCATGGACAGGGACATGGTGCGAGGTCAAGGGATTTGGGACCTGGTCAAGGCAAAAGATATGACCATGAGAGGCAGTAACACACAAGCTTTCACAAGGTTGTGCTTAAACAAGGGTGCGTGGGAGTGGAAGTTCCTCTAGCATGGCCATTAGAGCACTGGCCACCATGCAGAAGGGGAGATTCCCAGGGGATATGGGACTTGGAGAGGGCTTACATGTCTGGGAGGTGTTGCTCAGCAGCACAGAGGGGGGTGTCTGGATTAAAAGGGAGCTTGACGTCTTATAACTACAAATCTCTATCTTATTTATGGCTGCAGACATGACGTAAGCCACTCTTCGCAGAGTACATGCAAGGCCAGAAGGCTCTAATGGCTAAAAATCTGTTTGAGGGCTATTTTAAAAGTAACTGGATGTGTAAAAATTTGAGTTTCAACCTGGCGGGCTATTGAGCTAATGGGTCTCAGCCCACAGTGAAGAAATAACCTAGGGAAGCCATCTTTGACTCATTTATATAATAGAAGGACTGAAGAGGGATAGAAAGGTCTGCTGATGGCCTTCCCTTTAGCATTGACCTTGACTCAGGATCCTCTCAAATAGCAAATGAGGGCATCTCATTACAGGCAACTTTCACCCTCAGAGGACTCCTAAGACTGCCATTTAAAGTCCTTCACGATCTGGTTCCTGCTGGCCCCTATACTGCTGCTAGATGTTGTCATGGCATCCTGGGTCTTTTCAGAGTACAACTTTCCTAATGTCATTATCCCACTTGAAAACCTGAATGGCTCCGTACTGTCTACTTTGTCCCACAAACTGGGTGGCTTAAAACAACAGAAATGTATTGTCTTACAGTTGTGGAGGCTAGAAGTCTGAAATCAAACCAAGGTGTCGCAGGACCATTCTCTCTCTGAAGGCGCTCGGGGAGGAATCCTTTCTTGCTCTTCTAGCTTCTGAAGTTTGCTAACGATCCTTGAGTTCCTTGGCTTGTAAAGTTATCACTCCAATCTCTGCCTCTCTTGTCACATGGCTGTCCTCTTCTGTGTGTCTCTCAATGTCTGTGCCTCTTCTTCTCTTCTTACAAGGATACCAGTCATATTGAATTAGGTGCCATCCTAATGACCTCATCTTAACCTGATTACATCTTCAAAGATCTTATTTCCAAATGAGGTCACCTTCACAGGTACAGGGGTTAGGACTTCAACATATCTTTTTGAGGGACACAATACCAGGTGACTTGACTAACTTTTGGTTAAATGAATATGATAGAAATATGCAGGAGCTTCCATAGACATTTCTTAGGAATCAGCTGGTGCACTCCCCTTGATCTCTCTCTGTCTCTTCCTCCATCCTGCTGCCCAGAACTTGGACTCTGATGTTGAGGCCATGCTAGGTGAAGCAACAATGTGGAGGAGCCTGGGTTTGACGCAGTGTGGAATGTATTTCCAGCTCTGGACGACCAACCTGGACTTTTACTTTAGAGAGAAATAAATTTCCAAGTGTATAATTCCCTTGTTGTGGGGTCTCTTTCCCTTGTAGCAGAACCAATTTCTATCCTGGCGCTGTCCTGGATTTGGGGCTTCTCTGTAAGTTTTGGTTTCTCCTTGGAGTTATCAAGAGGAAGTTAACACGGGTCCTTTTGCTTTTAGATCTTCAAGCTAACTTGAGGATTCTATCATGCACACCCTTTCTCAGGGATGGTCACCAGTGCCTAATCTCTCTCTTCACTTCTGACTTTTCTCTCCCTTTCTTCAATTCAGAGGGTCTTAATCCCTCCTAGGCCAGGAAAATAATTTTTCTCTTCCATTAAAGAGAAAATAATTTTTCTCTTTATCCAAATCTATTATTTCTGCCATAAACCGCCTGCCTGGAGTCCACTGGGGCTTTGACTTTTGAGATTAAAAATGTTTATTTCTTATCTCAAAGATGTAGTTTGAAAGTCACAAGTCCAAAAAGGATATTTTTGTGTTGCTGTAACCCCTTTCTCTGAGGCTGTGAGCTCAGACTGCTGTAGCTGATACACAAATAGGGCAAAGGTTACAAGGGACCAGAAATGACCAGGAATGAAGACACACTGGCAAATTTTTCAGATATGACCCTGCCACATGAGCATTCATGCAAAGTACTGACAGAAAATGCCAATACTACAAAAAGTCTTTAAGAATTTTCCCCAGAAGAAGAGTTCTGTGTTCAAATAAGTTTGAGAAACACTCAGAACATTTAATATGCTGATATGCACTGTGAGATACATAGACTGCAATATATCCTAAATTTATCTTCCTCCCCAGAACCATTTACCAACACATCAAAGCACGGAAGAGTTCTGTATTCCAAAATCCATCTCTACATACATACATATGTATGTGTTGTTGCAGAGACTCAGTGTGTCCAGCAGGAAACATAAGCTGGTACAAATGGTGGCCTCTGGGGAGCCAGGGTGGGAATTAGATATTTTTTTCACTGTACAGCTTTTGGTGTTTTGGACTTATGTTTACTATGTACATGTATTAAAATAGATATAATAAATTTATGAAAGCTTCAATGAGCCCAAAGCTGGATATCCAGTTGACATGTTTAATTGAATCCTCCTTAAGAATGATAGCTGATGCCCTCCTCTGAGGTCATAATCAGAAAGAGCCTAGCGATCTGATCAAGGTGGCTGAGTAGGTAAACACTGTGCTCACCTCCTCTCATGACCACAGCAAAAGTACAACTAAACTACAGAACAACCATTATTGAAAATCGCATGAAGTCTAGCTGAACCGAAGCCCTACAATTACAAACATACAGAAGAAGCCACCTTGAGACTGGTAGGAGGGGTGGAAACAGAACAGGCTGGTCCCACACCCATGTGTGACCATTAAAAATTGGGAAAGAGGGGTGGCTGGTTAGTTCAGTTGGTTAGAGCATGGGTGCTAATAACAACAAGGCTGCTGGTTTGATCCCCGCATAGGCTATTCTGAGCTGCACCTTTCTTAAAAAAAAAAAAAATTCAGGAAGGATATCTTGGCTGTGGAGGACCCCCCATCCCCGGGGAAATGAGGGGTCCCCTGCCCACAGTAGGCTCCCCAACCCAGGGTTTCAGTGCTGGGGAGAGAAGTCCCCATAACTTCTGGCTGTGAAAACCAGCAGAGATTGTGGCTGAGTGAGACAGAGGGCAACTGAAGTCCCAGGTGCTCCTCTTAAAGGGCCTGCACACGGACTTACTTGCTGATGGACTATCTCTGAGCTCCGCACTGAGGCAGCAGCTCGAAGGGCACCAGGAACATACAGGGAGGAACTGAATTGTCTGGCTTTAGAGCGAGGGCTGGAGGAGCAGCTTTCTCCCAGACAGAGGAGCTGGTGGAAGCCATTGTTTCTTTGTTGAGCCCTCCCTATTTCTGGCATGCAGACACAGGAGGCCGCCATGTCTGAATCTCTGTCTACCTGGCTAACACTGTTCATTTGCCCTTATTCCCTGAGATCCTGCCCCATCCAACTTCCAGGCCCACCGAAGCAGCTTCCAGTGGCTTTTCTGTACAAATGGCCTGCCTTAGTTCATGCTGCAGACTTTTCTAAAATCCCTGAAAGGTTCACAAAACCCAAACAAGAAGTATCTGGCTTTGGCCTGTCTTGTACCTCTGGCTGAGCAGCCCCAACCCTGGCACCAGTGACAGAGGGCCTGGTTCACAGCTTGGCCTCTTGAGGCACCTCCAAGCCCAGTGTGGGTGGTGGCCACCTGCAGATTGCTTTGTGGCTCATGCCAGGTGGGCCCAAGCAAGGTCCATCCTGCAGCTGAACTTGGCCTGCAGTGGGGCCCCTCTCAGAAGGCCCTGAGACTAGTGCAGCTAGTAGCCAGCTTCAGACCCAGCCAAAGCATCAACCAGCTTCTTCCAGGGATGACATACCCAAAGGGCACGCTCGGCAGGCACCACAGCCCTGCTAAAGTGAATCCTGCTCTGTAGGGTCAGCCTCTGCACAGTAGCTCCTCCACTGTAGTCAGGGCCAGTCCTCACAAACAGTCAGCCTGAGGCTCAGTCTTTCCCACTGACATGCAAACAGCAACCAAGGCTCAACAACAAGAGAGGGGCACACACAGCCTACACAAGGGACAGACCTGGAGCATTCAGATAAGGTGACCAGGGAGATTGCACCACTGGACCCCACAGGACACCAACTACATGAGGCCACTCTACTAGGACCGGGAGACATAGCAGCCCTACCTAATACATAGAAACAAACACAGGGAGGCAGCCAAAGTGGGGAGACAAAGAAATATTTCTCAAATAAAAGAACAGAACAATGCTCCAGAAAAAGAATTAAACAAAATGAAGACAAGCAACCTACCAGACACAGAGTTCCAAACACTGGTTATGAAGACGCTCAATAAGATCCTGTCAAGAGGGTGGAGTAGGTAAATGCTATGCTTACTTTCTCTCATGACCACATCAGAATTATAACTAAGCTACAAAATAACCATCGTTGAGAATCTCCTGAAATCTTGATGAACTGAAGCCCTACTACTAACGATATACAGAAGAAGCCACCTTGAGACTGGTATGAGGGGCACAGACACAGAGTGGGGTGGTCCCTGTGTGTGATCATTAAAAATTGGGAGGGATATCTTGGCTGCATAGTTTCCCCTATCCCTAATGGAGCAAGGAGTCCCAGCCTCTCCGCAGCCCAGGATTCTGATGTCAGGGAGAGAAGTCTCTGTAACTTCTGGTTGTGAAAACCAGTGGATAGTATGGCTGAGTGAGACAAAGGGTGGCTGCATTCCCAGATGCTTCTCTTAAAGCACATGTGCATGGACTTACTCACTGACAGAATCACTGGCTCTGAACTCCAGCTCTGGGGCAGCAGCTGGAAAGGCGGCAGGGACATATGGTGGAAAACTGAGTTGCCTGGCTTCAGGCCAGGGGTTGGAGGGGCAGCTTTCTCCCGGATGGAAGAGCTGACAGAAGCCATTGTTTCTTTGTTGAGCCCTCCCCCTTCCTGGCATGCACGCAGGCTGCCACCATATCTGTCTCCAGCTAGTTGGCTAACCTACTCATTCACCATGCCCTGGTGTCCTACCCAACTTTTGGATGCACTCAAGCTGCTTCCAGTGGCTTTTTTGTACAAACCGCCTGCCTTAGCTCATGCTGAAGACTTTCCTAGGGTCTCTCAAAGGTTTGTGGAACCCAGACAAGCAGCATCTGGCTTGAGCATGTCCCGTACCTCTGGCTGAGCATCCCTAAGCCTGGCACTAGTGGCAGTCGGCATTGGTTTGCAGCTTGGTCTCTCAAGGCATTTCTAAGCACAGCATAGGCACCGGCCATTTGGAGATTGCTTTGTGGCTCCTGCCAGTGGCCCTGGATGGGGTATGGGCTGTGGCTGAACTTGACTTGCAATGGGTCCCCTCCCAGGTAGCCCTGGGGAATGGCACACCCAGTGGGCAGCTTCAAAACGAGCTGGAGCATCACCTAGCTGACTCCAAGGACAACACACCCAAAGGGTGGATTGGCAAACACCAACTAAGAGCCCTTCTGAGGCAGATCCTTCTCTGTAGGGTCAGCCCCTGCACAATTCCTCCACTGTAGTCAAGGCCAGTCCTACCAATAAGCCTAAAGTTCAATCCCTCCTATTGATGTGCAAATAGTAACCAAAGCTCAACTATAAGAAGAAGGCACACACAACCCTCACAAGGGATACACCTGGACTGCACGGCTCAGGTGACTAGGAAGAATACGCCACTGAGCCCCAAGCACATCTACTACAATAGGCCACCCTACCAAAACTGGGAGACATAGCAGCCCTACCTAATACATAGAAACAAACACAGGGAGGCAGTCAAAGTGGGGAGACAAAGAAACATGTCCCAAATAAAAGAACAGATCAAAGCTCCAGAAAAAGAATTAAACAAAATGGAGACAAACAGGGCCAGCCTGGTGGCACAGGTGGTTGGAGTGCTGTGCCCCTAACACCAAGGTCTCCAGTTTGATTCCCACATGGGCCAGTGAGCTGTGCCCTTTGTAAACAACAGATCTCCCTGGAGCTGGGCTGCCGTCAGCAACCGGAGGTCAGCATGAGCTGCCGTGAGCTGCTAAGTGCTGCCGTGGTTAGCTGTGTGCTGCCATGAGCAGCCGGTGGCCAGTGCGAGTGGCCAGCAGCCAGCATGAGTGGCCGTGGGCTGCCGTGAGCGGCCAACCAACGATTGGCGACTGACTGCCTCAGCTGGTGGGGAGCGCAAGGCTCATAATACCAGCATGTGCCAGGGAGCTGTGTCCTACACAACTAGACTGAGAAACAACGGCTTGAAGCAGAGTGGGGGGTTCGGGAGGAGGCGGAAGAAGGCAAAAAAGAAAAAAAAGCCCAAAAAATGAAGACAATCTACCAGATGCAGAGTTCCAGCACTGCTTATGAGGATGCTCAATGACCTAAGGGAGAACTTCAACAAAGAGATAGGAAACATAAAAATGGAGGAAACATAAAAAAGAACCACTCAGAAATAAAATGTACAGTAATTGAAATGAAAACTACATTACAGGGAATCAACAGATTAGATGAAGCAGAGGCTCAAATCAGCAATTTAGAAGATAAGGTAGCAGAGAACACCCAATCAGAACAGCAAAAAGAAAAAATAATCCAAAAAAATGAGCAAAGTTTAAGGGGATTCTGACACAACATCAAGCATTCCAACATTTGCATCATAGGGGTACCAGAAGGAGAAGAGAGAGTAAGGAATTGAAATCCTATTTGAAGAAATAATGATGGAAAACTTCCCTAACCTGGCAAAGAAAATATATATACAAGTCTAGGAAGCACAGAGTCCCAAACAAGATGAACCCAAAGAGGTCCAAACCCAGACACATCATAATTAAAATGCTAAAGGTTAAAATCAAAGAGTGAATCTTAAAAGCAGCAAGAGAAAAGCACTTAGTTACCTACAAGACTCTCAGCTGATTTCTCAACAGAAACTTCGCAGGCCAGAAGGGATTGGTATGAAATAGTCAAAGTGATGAAAAGCAAAGACCTACAAACAAGATTACGCTACCCAATAAAGCTATCATTTAGAATGGAGGGACAGATAAAAAGCTTTCCCAGAAAAGAAAAAGCTAAAGGAGTTTATCACCACCAAGCCAGTATTACAAGGAATCTTAGAGGGACTTCTTTAAGAAAAATAGGAAAGCTCAAAAGTATGAATAATAAAATGGCAATAACTGCATACCTATCAACAATTCCTTGCAATGTAAATGGATTAAATGCTCCAATCAAAAGATGAAGGGGGCTGAATGGATAAGAAAACAAGACCCTGACATAGGCTGCCTACAAGAGACTCACTTCAGTTCTAAAGTCACACACAGACGGAAAGTAAAGGGGTAGAAAAATATATTTCAGGAAAATGGAAACAAAAAAGGCTGGGCTAGCAATACTTATACCAGACAAAATAGACTTCAAAACAAAAATTATAACAAGACAAAGGACCCAGTAATCCCACTTTTGAGTATTAATTCAAAGAAAACAAAAAGTGTACTTGAAGAGGACATGTGCATCCATATGTTCATAGAGACAATGTTTGCAATGGTGAGGAGTGGAGACAGCCTGGGTGTTCCTGAATAAATGATGGGGAGGAGGGGCACATATATACAATGGAATATTGCTTGGCCATAAAAAAGGATGAAATTTTGCCACCTGTGACAACATGGATGGATCTGGAGGGTGTTGTGCTGAGTGTAGTAAGTTAGACAGTGAAAGACAAATGTCATATGATTTCACTTATTAGTAGAATCTAAAGAAAATAAACAAATGAGACAGAAACAAACTCACAGATACAGCAGGGAACATTTTGATAGATGGGAGGGGGTTTAGGGGTACGTGAAAAAAAGGAAGGGATTAAGAAGTACAAATTGGTGGTTACACAGAAGTCATAGGGATGTAGGGTATAGCATAAGGAACATAGTCAATATTTTAATAACTATATATGGTGTTAGATGGGGACTAGATTTATCCAGGTGATGTATAAGAGGGAGGATGGTGGAATGGATAAAAAACATGAAGGCTTAAGAAGTAAAGCTGGTAGTTACAAAATAGTCATGGGGATGTGAAGTAAAGCATAGGGAATATAGTCAATAATATGGTAATAACCACGTATAGTACCAGGTGGGTACTGGACTAGTAGGGGGGTGTGTGGGGAGTTACTTCTTAAATTATATAAATGCCTAACCACTATGCGGTACACCTAAAATTAATATAAAATAATATTGAGGTGGCCGGTTAGCTCAGTTGGTTAGAGCACGATGTATGTAACACCAGGGTTGCTGGTTCGATCACTGCATGGGCCAGTGTGAGCTGCATCCTCCACAACTATATTGAAACAACTATGTGACTTGGAGCTGATGGGTCCTGGAAAAACACACTTAAAATAAATAAAAGTTTAAAAAAATAATAATGTTAAATGTCACCTATAATTGAAAAATTTAAAAAGGGGGGGGGACAGTGAGGAGGAAGAAGAGGTTCAAGTTTCCAGGTATAAAACATAGACGTCAACTGCACAGAAGAAAGCAGAGGTACTACACTTATGGACCTTGGGTTCAAAGAGGATTTTATGAATTTGACCTCAAAGGCAAGGGAAGTAAAAGCAAAAATAAATGAATGGTTCTATATCAAACTAAAAAAGCTTCTGCACAGTGAAAGAATCTATCAATGAAACAAAGAGGCAACCAACCAAATGGGAGAAGATATATGCAAACAATGCCTCCGATAAGGGGCTAATATCCAAAATATATAAGGAACTCATACAACTCAACAACAAAAAGACAATCCAATTAAAAAATGGGCAGAGGACACGAACAGACTTCTCCCAAGAAGACATACAAATAGATATATGAAAAAGTGTTCAACTTCACTAGCTATTAGGGAGAAGCAAATCAAAACCACAATGAGACATCATACCTGCTAGAATGCATATCATCAACAAGACAAATAATATCAAGCGTTGGAAAGGATGCAGAGAAAAAGGAACCCTCATAAACTGTTGGTGGAAATGTAGTACAGCCACTATAGAAAACAGTATGGAGTTTCCTCAAAAAAATTAAGAATAGAATTACCATATGACCCAGCAATCCCTCTTCTGGGTGTCTACATAAAACATCTGAAAACATTTATCCGTAAAGATATATGTGCTCCGATGTTCAATTGCAGCATTATTTACAGTGGCCAAGACATGGAAACAAACAAAATGTGCTTCAAAAGGTGATTGGATAAAGAAGATGTGGTATGTACACACAATGGAATACTGCTCTGCCATAAGAAAAGAGGAAATACTGCCATTCACGACAACATGGATGGATCTTGAGATCATTATGCTAAGTGAAATAAGTCAGACAGAAAAAGCTGAGAACCATGTGATCACTCTTGTGGGATATAAAACTGAAGACAGCGAAGGAACAAGACAAGAAAATAAAGAAACAAAAACTCAGACACAGACAACAGTTTAGTGGTTACCAGAGGGTAAGGGTGTGGGGCGATGGTAGAAGAGGGTAAAGGGGGTCAAATATATGGTGATGGAAGAACTGACTCCGGATAGTGAGCACGTAATGCAATATATAGATGATGTATTACAGAATTGTACACTTGAAACCTATGTAGTTTTGTTGACTATTGTCACCCCAATACATTTTAGTTAAAAAAACCCACAAATCAGTTTGAGGATGTAATGTACAGTATGGGGAATATAGTCAATTGTGACAGCATGGTACGGTGTCAGGTGGTTGCTGGATTTATCATGGTGATCACTTCTTTAGGTATATAAATGTTGAACAACTATTGCCTACATCTGAAACTAATATAATATGCATGTTAGCTATATTTTAATAAAAATCTTAAAAAGAAAATCCCTCAGAAACTCATCATTGAGACTGATGTAAGAAGGACATTGAGGAAGCTATAAAAAAGAAAACAAAATATGCCAAAGAAACAAAAACAAAAAGATGATTTATCTACTCTGGTGTGGAACTATGTCTACCAAAGCTTTTTTTTTTCATTTTTTTAAATTAGCTTCAGGTGCACAAAACAATGTAATAGACATTTATCATTTATACCTCTCACAGTGACAACCCCCTCTCCCCATCCACTACCCCTCTGACATCCCACACAGCCATTACATTTCCACTGTCTCTATTCTTAATGCTGTACTCCGCTTCTTGTAAATATATATATTATATATATATAATTATAGTTGACATTCATTATTGTTCAGTTTCAGCTTTAGGTGTACAGTGCAGTGATCAGGCATCTACATCATCCCTGAAGTGGTCTCCCTAATGAGACAAGTGTCCATTGGATACCCTACCAAATCTTTACAACATTATTGATTACATTCCCCAAATTGACTTTCGTGGCAATCTTGTGGTTGCCGACTGTCATGCAGGGTGTCATGAGTGGTCTCTGGTCCCGCTCCCCACATAAGAACGTAGGATATGGTGAGGCCAGAAAGGAACACCCACGGAGCCATAGGTAGGGGAGTGAGTCATCACTATAGTCTTGCTGGCAGCTGGGTTGGAGACACAGGAAGCAGGAGGCACACGATCCGCAACCCGCCATCCACTTCTCTCTGCCAACCAACCTCACTTGCTAGCTGCAATCCGCCCTGCTAACTGCAGTCCGCGCTTGCTAGCTCAGCCACCATCCTCTTGCTAGCCCCCATTCGCTGCTAGCGCCACGGCAGTTATATTAGTGGCCAATGGCTCACTGGTTACAGCTGACAGCCAACTAGCCACAGCTGATGGCCATCCAATCACAGTTGATGGCCATTTACTACCTGAGTGAGCACCTTTCCACATGAGGGTGAGAGCCTGGAAAGTGCACTCCTGGCTCTGTCCCCACACTGACTGTGCTTTCTAATCCCCTCACCTTCCCCCTTATCCCTACTCCCCCCATCTAGCAACCCTCAGGTTTTCCTCTATGTCTCTGAGACTATTTCTGATTAGTTCGTTCATTTATTCTTTTCTTTAGATTCCACATATAAGTGAGATCATATGGTACTTGTCTTTCTCTGCCTGACTTATTTCACTTAACATAATATTCTCTAGGTCCATCCATATTGTTGCAAATGGTAATATTTCCTTCTTCTTTATGTCTGCATAATACTCCATTGTATAAATGTACCACAGTTTCTTCTTAATCCAGTCGTCTACCGATGGGCATTTCGGTTGTTTCCATGTCTTGGCTATTGTGTATAGTGCTGCAATAAACATAGGGGTGCATAAAGTTTTTTGAATTAGAGTTTTGGATTTCTCCAGATAGATACCTAGGAGTGGAATTGCTGGGACATAAGGTAGTTCCATTTTCAGATTTTTGAGATACGTCCGTACTGATTTCCATAGTGGCTGCACCAATCTGCAATCCCACCAACAGTGCACAAGTGTTCCCTTTTCTCCAAATCCTCGCCAGCACTTGTTTGTTGATTTATTTGATAGCCATTTTGACTGGGGTGAGGTGGTATCTCATTGTGGTTTTTATTTGCATTTCTCTAATGATTAGTGAGGTTGAGCATTTTTTTCATATGTTTGTTTGCCATCTGTATGTCCTCTTTAGAGAAATGTCTCTTCATGTCCTCTGCCCATTTTTTAATTGGGTTGTTTGTTTTTTTGGAGTTGAGTTGAGTGAGTTTTTTATAAATTTGGGATATTAACCCCTTATCGGATATATCATTGGCAAATATCTTCTTTCATTCAGTAGGATCCCTTTTTGTTTTATTGATGGTTTCCTTTGCTGTGAAAAAACTTTTTAGTTTGATGTAATCCCACATGTTTATTTTTTCTCTTACTTCCCTGTGCGAGGGGATATATCAGTAAAAATCTTACTCCGGGTAATGTCTGTAAAGTTTCTTCCTATATTTTCTTCTAGGAATTTTATGGTTTCAGGTCTTACATTTAAGTCTTTAATCCATTTTGAATTTATTCTTGTATATGGTGTAAGGAGGTGGTTCAGCTTCATTTTTTTGCATGTGTCTGTCCAGGTTTCCCAGCACCATTTATTGAATAGACTGTCTTTACCCCACCGTAAATTCTTGCTTCCATTGTCGTAGATTAAATATTTAAAAGCTCTAAAGTGCAGCCAGAGTCAAGACTCACTAGGATTAAGAGCGGTCTTTAAGAAGTCCTCACCCACTAGCCATTTCCCTTGTGTTGGGTAAGGCACTATGCGCAGGAAATTCAAAAGTGAGTAAGACTCAGTCTCTATCTTCAAATGGCTCCAGGAGCTGGAAGTTGCTGTGTTTTCTAACAAAGACTTGTCAGAAAAGAGGCCCACCTCCACCCCCAGCTTTATTGTTTAAACGAGGGCTGGCTGGGGCTGGGTTTGCCTAGAGAGAGCTGAACTGAGTTTAACAAGCCAGGCTTTGAAAATAAAGAACTTTAGGTCACTGGGAGGCCTGAGGACAGCCTGTCCCTTCCAGGTACATCTGTGAGACTCCACATTCTAGATCATACTCCCAGGCCCAGGAACTGGAGGAGGGGTCTGCTGGCTGATTTATAATCTGGACTTGCAATTGGCACCTTGATTTGGCGGAGGAACATCCAATCTGTAGCCAGTTGGTCAGAAGCACAGGTAACAACCTGGATTTGTGATTGGCCTCTAAAGCGGAGGGCAGTCTTGTGAGTATGAGCCCTTAACTTGAGGAATCTAATGCTGTCTCCTGGTAGATGGTGTCAGAATTGAGGTGAATTATAGGATAACTGGCTGGTATCACAGAGCATTGCCTGGTGGTGTGTGTGTGTGTGTACTGGGGAACCTTCCCCCTACACACACACACACATACACACTCACACACACAGTGGAATTGGGGTGCAGAATCCAAATAACTAGATCCCTAAAAGTGGAATTGCTGGATTATAGGATAACTCTGTTTAACCCTTTCAGGAACTTCCAAACTATTTTCCAAAGCAGATGTACTCTTTTACACATTCACCAGCAGTGTATGAGGAGTCTAATTTCTCCACATCCTCACCAACACTTGTTATTATCTTTTTTATTGTAGTCTTCCTAATGTGTGTAAAGTAGGATCTCTTGGTTTTGCTTTGCATTTCTGTAATGGCTAAAGATGGTGAGCACCTTTTCATGTGCTTATTGGCCATTTGTATATCTTCTTTGGAAAAATGTCTATTTGGATTCTTTGCCCATTTTAAAATTGTCTTTTTATTGCGAGTTATAAGAGTTTTTTCATATACTCTAGATATAACTTTCTTATCAGGTGTGTGATTTGCAAATATTTTTTCCCATTCTGTGGGTTGTCTTTAAGTTTTCTTGAGGGTATTTTGAAACACAAATGTTTTTAATTTTGTTGAAGTCCAACTTATCTACTTTTTCTTTTTGTATATTTTGGTGTTGTAGTTTAGAAGGCTTTGCCTTATCTATGCTTACAATATTTACTTCTATGTTTTCTTTTAAGAGTTTTGTAGTTTTAGCTCTTACATTTAATTCAATGATTCGAGTTAATTTTTGTGTATGGTATAAAGAAGGAGTCAAATTGAATTCTTCTGTATGTGGATATCCAGTTGTTCCAGCACCATTTTGTTGAAAAATGATTCCTTCTCATTGAATTGTTGTGGCACCCTTGTCCAAAATCAATTAACTATAAGTGTAAGAGTTTGTTTCTGGACTCTCAATTCTATTCCACTGATCTATTTGTTCTCATGCCAGTCTTGTTTAGTTTAGCTTTATAGTAAGTTTTGAAATCATGACTTTGTTCTTTTTCTAGATTGTTTTGGCTATTCTGAACCCCTTGAATTTCCATATGCATTTTAGAATACGTTAGTAAATTTCTGGAAAAAAAATCTTCAGGAATTTTGATAAGGATGACATTGAATATGTTGACCATTTGAGGGGGTACATATTGCCATCTTAACAATACTAAATCTTCCAACCCATAAACACAGGATGTCTTTCCATTTATTTAGGTCATTCTTAATTTCTTTCAACAATTTTTTAAAAAGTTTTCAGACTATACGTTTTGTACTTCTTTTGTTAAATTTATTCCTAAGTTTTTTATTCTTTTGACACTATTGCAAATGGAATTATTTTTCTTAATTTCATGTACAGATTGTTCATTGCTGCTAGTGTATAGAAATAGAACTGATTTTTGTATATTGATATTGTACCCTGCAACCTTGCGCTGAACTTTTTATTTGTTCTAATAGTTTTCAGTGGATTCCTTAGGATTTTCTACATACAATCTCATGTCATCGGCAAATAGAGCTGTTTTTCCCCACATTAAAAAAAAATAGACTATTTTTTAGATTGGTTTTAGGTTCATTGCAAAATTGAGAGGAAAGTACAGAGATTTCCCATCTACCCTCTGCCCCCCACATGCACAGCCTCCCCCACTCTGAACACCCACCATCATAGGGTAGGTACATTTATTACAATTGATGAACTTACATGGGCACATCATCATCACGTGGAGACCATAATTTACACTAGGATTCACTTGGTGGTGTTATATAGTCTATGGGTTTGGACAAATCTGTGATATTTGTCCACTATTATAGTATCATACAGAGCAGTTTCACTGCTCCATAAATCCTCTGCGCTCTGCCTGTTCATTCCTCCCTTCTCTCCAACCCCTGGCACCACTGATCTTTTTATTGTCTCCATAGCTTTGCTTCGTCCAAAATGTCTAATAGTTGGAATTACACAATATTTAGCCTTTCCAGATCGGTTCTTTTACTTAGTAGTATACATTTAAGTTTCTTTCATGTCCTTTCATGGCTTGCTAGCTCATTTCGTTTTAGTGGCAAATAATATTCCCTTTTCTGGATGGACCACAGTTCATTGATCCACTCACCTACTAAAAGACATCTTAGTTGTTTCCAAATTTTGGCAATTATGAATAAAGTTGCTATATACATCCATATATACGTTTTTCTATAAACATAAGTTTTCAACTTGTTTGGACAAATACAAGGAGCACCAATGCTGGATCATATGGTAAGAACATAATTTAATTTTGTGAGAAACCGCCAAACTCTCTTTCAAAGTGGCCGCACCATTTTGCATTTTCACCAGCAATGAATGAGAGCTCCTGCTGCTCCACATTCTCACCAGCATTTGGTGTTGTCAGTCTCAGGATTTTGGCCATTCTAGCAGGTGTGTAGCAGTATCTCCTTATTGTTTTAATTTGCATTTCCCTGATGATATATGATGTGGAGCATTTTTTCATGTGCTTATTTGCCATCTTCTTCCGTGAGGTGTCTCTTAAGTCTTTGGCCCATTTTTTAATTGAGTTGTTTGCTTTCTTATTGTTGAGTTTTAAGAGTTCTTTGCATATTTTGTATAATAGTTGTTCATCAGATATATCTTTTGAAAACATTTTCTCTCAGTCTGTGGCTTTTCATTCTCTTGACAGTGTCATAGAGCTGAATTTTTTTAATGTTAATGAAGTTCAGTTTATCAATTCCGTCTCTTATAAATTGTAGCTTTGGTGTCATATCTAAAATGTCATTGTCAAACCAAGGTCATCTAGATATTCTCCTTTGTTATCTTCTAAGAGTTTTAGTTTTTCATTTAGATTTATGATCCATTTTGAGTTAATTATCGTAAAGGGTGCAAGTTCTGTGTCTAGATGCATTTTGTTTGTTTGCATGTGGATGTCCAGTTGTTCAAAGGACTGGACATATTTGTTCAAAGGACTGTTTTTCTCCATCATATTGCCTTTGCTCCTTTGTCAAAAATCAGTTGGCTTTATGTATGTGGGTCTGTTTGGGGCTCTATATCCTGTTTCATTGACCTATTTATTCTTTTGCCAACACCACATTGTCTTGATTACTATAACTTTATATAAGTCTTGAGTTCTGATAGTGTCAGTCCTCCAACTTTGTTCTTCTTCAATATTGTGTTGGATATCCTGGGTCTCTTACCTCTCCATGTAGACCTTAGAATCAGTTTGTTTACACCCACAAAATACCTTGCTGGGATTTTGTTTGGGATTACATTGACTCTATAGATCAAGTTGGGAAGAACTGACCTCTTGAAAATATTGAGTCTTCTTATTCATGAACATGGAATCTTTCTCCATTCAGTTCTTCAATATCTTTCATTAGTGTTTTGTAGTTTTTCTCGTATAGATTTTGTACATATTTTGTTACATTTATACCCAAGTATAAATACAAGGAGTGCTAATTTAATTTTGGGAGTGCTAATATAAATGGTATTGCGTTTTTAATTTCAAATTCCACTTGTTCTTTGCTGATATATGGGGAAGCAATTGACTTGTATATCTTAATCTTGTATTCTTCAACCTCGCTATAGTTACCATATCAGTTTCAGAAGGGCTTTTTGGTGATTCTTTTAGATTTTCTACATAGATGATTATATCCATATAGTTTTATTTCTTTCTTTCCTATCTGGATACCTTTTATTTCACTTTCTTGCCTAATTATCTGGCTGGAATCTTCAGTACAATGTTGAATAGAAGTGGTGAGAGTGACATCCCTTTCTTGTGAGTATGTAACCTTTTTAGAGTGACTTGAGGTCTGTGGTGGACAGAATAGTGGTTTCCCAAAGATGTTTACATCCTAATCCGGAACCACTGAAATACATTAGGTTATATAGCAAAGGGAATTAAGTACTAATCAGCTGACTTTAAAATAGTGAGATTATCCTGAAATTTCCTGGTGAGCCCCGTGTGATTATAAGGGTCTTTAAAAGTAGAAGGGTGATGGGAAGAGAAAACCAGAGAGACGGCATTGTGAGAAGGTCTTGGCCTAGTGTTGTTGGCTGTGAAGGTGGAAGAAGGTGACCGTGAGTTGAAGAATGCAGGCAGCGTCAGGAAGCTGGAAAGGGCAAGGAAATGAATTCTCCCCTAGAACTTCCACAACAAACACTGACACCTAGACTTTAACCCAGTAAGGTCCATTTTGGACTTCATGCCTCATACCAGATTCTTCACACCAGAATTATAAGATGATAAATTTGTGTTCCTATTAAGTCTGTGGCAATTTATCACAGCAGTCATAGAAAACTAATACCAGGTCTAATGTTCCTTTTTTTAAAAATTAAATATGTTGGGATAAAATTGGTTAGTAACATATAAATTTGGTGTTGATTTCTTTATAATATGACATCATATATTCTATTGTGTTCTCACTATCAGAATTCTAGTCCCTTTCTGTTGCCGTATATTTGACCCTTTTACTTTCTTAGTCCTCTCCCATCCCCGTCCCCGTTAACCACCATTCTGCTGTATTCTGTTGTCTGTACCTATGAGTTTGTTTTTATGTCTTGTTTGTTTATTGCTTTTTGTTTCATATGCCACATAAGAGTGAAATCATACAGTTCTTGTCTTTGTCTGTCTGACTTATTTCTCCTAGCATAATACTTTCAAGATCCATGTTGTTGCAAATGGCAATATTTCACCTTTTTTTACAGCCGAGTATTTCATTATATTACATATATGTACCACATCTTTACCCAATCATTCATCAAAGGACACTTACCTTGTCTTGGGTTTCCATGCCTTGTAAATAATGCTGTATATGAACACAAGTTGTTCCTCTTTATTGCTGAGTAGTACTCTATTTTATGGATGTCCCATATTTGCTCCACTATTCACCTATTGAAGAACATTTGGGTCCATTCTAGTATTTTGTTATTATGTATAAAACTGCTTTGAGCATTTGTGTACAGGCTTTGTGTGAATATAACATCATTTCTCTAGGATAAATATCTAAGAGTGTGATTGCTGAATAATGCATGGTTTTGTTAATAAAGTGCCAAAATGACTCCAGAGTGGCTGCACCATTTTTCATTCTTACCAGCGATGTAGGAGAAACCAGTTTCTCTGCATCCTTGCTAACATTTGGTATTATCACTGTTTTAAATTTTAGCTGTTGTAATAAGTGCATAGTAATATCTCATGGCTGTAATTTGCATTTCCCAAATGGTTAATGATGCTGAACATCTTTTCATGTTTTTGCCATTTAATGAAATATCTGTTTATGTCTTTTGTCCATTTTCTAATTTTTTTCATTTACCGTTGAGTTTCCACACACACATATATATATCTCCAAAAAAATGTGTATATATATATATATATATCCAAAAATGTATATACATATAGCCAAAAAAGTGTGTGTGTGTGTGTATATACAGCCAAAATGTGTGTGTATATATATATATATATATATATAGCAAAAAAATATATATACACATTTTAAGAAAGGAAAACTATTAAAATCGTAATAATATATACTGATCACAAAAGATGAATACAAGTCACATTTGACTTCTGCAATTACAAGAGGTGCTCAAAGTGGTTGCCATCAGCGTCCAGACACTTCTGATGATGGCAAACTACTGCTTGAACAACATTGACCCAAGTGTCCACTTGTATACATTTTGTTGGCACCCCCGTATATAAATATATATTCTAAATATAAGGGCTTTGTTAGATATGTGTAATCATATACTTTAAAAATTGACTTCAATTATGTAAGTAGTACATGAATGTATTCTTCATTTAAATATTCTAAAACAAGATAAAGTTTAAACCCTCAGATTCATCCTTTTCCACCCGTTTGGGGTAACCATTGTTATGTATTTGAAGTATATCCATCTAAATATTTAAAAAATACTTTTTTAAAGATAAATTCATAGAACGAATGTATATGGTGTTGTTTTGTAAATGTGTTTTACAAAAATGTTATAATGTTTATATCACAGTGCAAGATGCATTTTGACTTAAGCATATTTTAGATTGCTCTGTGTGCTGATTAACATGTCTAGTCTGTTCCTGTGAACTGCCTTATAGTACGTACTGCTCTGATGACTAGGGCACGTTTTGTGTGGCCGTTCCTCTTTTCCTACATGTCTTGGTGTTCCCAGTGCTCCTTAGTAAACAGTGCTCCAGGGAACCACCTTGCATATGACTCTGGAAACATGTGCAGTGGTTTCTTTCTTTCTTTTTTTCAGCAGCTTGAAACACCACCAATTTACTATCTTACAATTCTGTACATTCTAAGCCTGACATGGTCTCAGTGGCTGCCATCTAGGCTGAGTTCCCTCCAGAGGCTCCAGGGACAGTCTGTTTCCTTGCCTCTTCCACCTTCTAGAGGTCGTCCACATTCCTTAGTTCACGGCTCCAGCTTCAAGGCCATCAACAGCAAGTTAAGTCCTCACACTGCGTCACTCAGACCCAATTGTTTCTTTAGAGAGATACAGAAAAAGGGAATTTTGTGATTAAGGTATGTGCTTTTTATATTTTAATAGATCCTGCCAGATTGCCCTCCAAGATGTGTGTTTCCCCACACCCTGGCCAACCACCAGGTATCTTTTGAATATAAGGCCCACTATTTTGTATCCCCTTTGTCTCACAACTGCAAAGAGGAGAAATGTCTGAGGAGTGCGCTGGTTGCTAACATTAGGAGTCGCTGGGAGAAAGACATACGGGAACTCTGCACAATCTTTGCAACTTTTCTGTAAATCTAAAATTATTCTAAAAATCTTATAAAAGACTTGAACATGAAATAAAATACAAGGTGTAGACCCTATTTGAATCCCGACTCTAACAAACCAACTACAGAAATTTGAATATAGCCTGGGTATTAGACATTAAAATTATTTTGTTAGGTATGATACATTTATGAACCAAAATCATCTTGACCTATTGAAGGTGCATGCTGAAGTATTTACAGGTGAAATGAGATGATAGCTGGTATTTTGTTTTAAAGTATTCGGAAAGAAACAAAAGTATTTATAGGTAAAGTGATAAAATTTCTTGAGGTTACTTTAAAATACTCTAGAAAAAATGTAGTTGGGGAAAAAGACGAAAATGATTGGCAAAATGTTGGTAACTTATTGAAACTGGATGAAAGGTGTGTGGGGGCGGATCTATTCTACTTTCATGAATCATTTTTCATAATAAAAAGTTAAGTAGATAACACTGCTCCGTGGGTGTGACTCCCCACTCCTTATTCATGGACTTTTTCACACCTGATAGCACTTTCTGTGTTGTTTTACACTGTTCACAGAACCTCTCTCCTTTCTGCTCTGAAGGCTCCTCATGGCTATTTTCTCTCTGCACCAACTCCATTCACTCCAACAAATACTTTCTAAGCAAATATGTGTATGGGGCCCTGTGAAGCCCACGAGACATGATGGGTAAAAGCAGACATAGCTGCTAACACATTGAACTTCCAGTCCGGGGGGCCCACAGACATTACATACTGTGCCAATAAATGTAACTGCTACTAAGGGTGTTCAGTGGGAGAGAGCCGGTATCCTTTAACGATTAATCCATAAACAAGCAAGCAGACAAGAATTGCCATGTGATGTTGCAGCTCCCAGGGCTGCAGCCAGCTAGCTATTCCTGGTCCTCCCTCCCCTTGAGTTCCCTTTCAGCAGCGGCCGAGAAGTTAGCTCTCACACCTGCTCCTTTCCCTTCCAATTCAACAAGCCACGACTCCTATTTTATTTTTGGCTGTTTGAAACACTCTGCCCTTGGGAGCGTTTTCTAACTTTTAGATGCTTGCAAGCACCTAACCCTTCAGCTGTTTGTTTTCCTTGGGCTTTTGATAAAAGCAACCTCGTCCTTGTATTAGCCAAGAAAATTATCACAGGTCTATCTTTTAACCAGATGTTAGATGCTCCCCGCCCTCCCTACCCCCAGAATGAGTTTCCATGAGGACTGAGAATACAGAGGGCCAAACCTCTCTCCCTGCCCACTTGCCATGCATCTTCAGGCAGCTGTCCACGTGGCTGCATTCCTGGCTGCTGGAGCAAGGAATGGGAATGAAATCATTTTGCAGTGAAAAAATATAGGAAAGCTTCTGACCCGCCAAAGGAATGCTGCCTGTGTAGTGACGTCACAGAGCCGGCACAGGAGGCCGACTCTACAGCTCAACTCTGCACAAGGTGCTCCCTCGGGCACTTATCTCTTAGCAACCAGGCTGCAAGCAGAGGCTTCTTTTCTGTTCACAGCAACCTCTTCCAACTTTCTGGAGACAATCATTGAGTACGTGGCCACAGCCTTGGGGACATTTTGGGCATTCCCCACCTTAGCACAGGCTACTGAGTAACTCTAGCCTCCACTCTGCTTCTCCTTTACTGTGCAGTACAAAAGAGCACGGACTTGGGAGCCAGGCTTTGCTTCCAATTTCAGTTAATAATTACTAGCTTTGTGGTCCTGGGCAAGTTATTCAATTGCTCTATGCTTGTCTTCATCTTCAAATCAGGGGATAATGACAGCAACCTACTTCACTGGGTTAATATTAAATTTAAATATATATAAATACAGTATCTTGATATAGGATGCATTGTTTGCTGCCATTACTATTGGAATTGAAAATCATTAACAGGGGCGTAGCCCAGAGTAAGGAGCCTCAGACTTCATCTCATCTTTAACTTCGTTTCTGTCCTATGCGTGGGGCACACAGACGTCCTTGTGGCAGTGTCTGTACTTGCCCCTCACTCGTTTGTCCTTGGCCTGTTGCGTTCCCAGCAGTGTCTCCAGTAGCAGTCCATAAAAAGCTATTGCAACTAAAGGCATGAATGAAGACCTCTATTGATCTGCCACTCCAGACTTCCAAAGGAGTTTGCCAAAGGAGACTCCCAACACTTGGTTGAATAACAAGAATTACTTTGAAAACTTTGTAGAACTTTTGGTAAGTGCTTCGATAGTTCTACTTTTAAGGTAGTAATATAAGGTTGCTAAATTTGTTTTATATCCTTGTCACAAAACTTTGAGAAATGACACTTTGATTCAGTTTAAGACTAGAACTTAATCTAACCTGTGTGGTAGACATTTAACATCACACTTGTTACTGTTCAATATGGGTCCACACAGTGAGGTTAAAATTATGCTAATTGTAACTTAAATGGGCTCATTCTGCCATTGCTATGAGTCAAGGAAGAAGTCACAGTGAATGGATCTGAAAGGCTGTGCTCACAACTGGGCCAGATCATTGTTAACCACAGGCTACGGAATAGTTTGCAGGCTGCTATTTCTCACCAGACCCCGAATGAGAAAGAGAACAGCCTGAAGCTTGGTGAAATGGTAAGAGGGTGGTTACTTCTGCCACAATTTGGGATTAAAGTCTCTGGGGATCCTTCTGATTAGAAAATGAATATAAAGCTGTCACCTATTCTGCAGAGTTTAGTAATATTCTAAAAGTAATGCACACATTTGTGACTTTCATGACAGCTAAGGGTATCTTCTGTGTAACTGGACATGGGATTCTTCCACTTCTGACCCGATTAAACCTGAGCAATGATACTGCTGCTGTTTAGGAAATCTGCTGTTACACAAAACAAGTCCCTAAACTGACAGCTCAAAAGATTTTCTTTTGAAGTCTCTGGTAAAGACACCCCGGTTGACAACCCTGAATTTGACCTGTCATACCGTAAACATCAAGTAACACCACAAACATTTTTACAAAAGGAAGTTTATTGGTCTTTAAATGGCTCAAATTGCAAATAAACCAGTCGGGTAGTGGCATCAGCCTAAGACATGTGATGCATCTTTGTCAGTTGGCTTCATAGCACCTCAGTACCCAGGAGAGGAAAGGTCTCAAAGCAAAGTGACAATGTTAGTGGTTAGGACCCCTGGTTACATAGGACTGCAATGAGTACACAGGGAGATCGCTGGGCCCGCGGGCGGGCCAGGGTTACATTGGTACTTTATTTCTGCACATGGCATAGTCTATGAAAAGGACGAAATGAAAAATGTACATCTCAAACCCTTTATGGACAAATATTTAACATGACAAGCTGGATGTAATATCTAAAGAGTTGAGTTTCTAAAAAGCCTATTTTTGTTAACTTTACATACACGTCTGTTACCTGGAATGCCTGAACACATCTTTGATTTACTGAAATGAGGACTGAATAAAAAGAAGGAAAAGCTCTGTGAATCAACTGTTTTAGCTCCGTTCCAAAGAAAAGAAAAATCTGACAGTGGTGGATTTCCCAAATAATGTGGTAGCATCCTTCCAGCCGGCGCACACACAACAGTGACACAGTTCTGAGTATGGTCTGTGCGCGCCGGATGTGTTTTCTGCACTGGACTCACGTTTGACTGCTTGATGTTAACTTCAGGAAACTGTAGCTACAACAGCGTTCTTCCTTACGAACACAGACAGACTACAAACACTAATAACTCCTGTAGAGCCAACTGTAACCTCATGAGTACACATTTAAATATTAACAGGTGGCAAGCATGAGTATTTTCCCAAAGTGTTCTCGTGCGAAATGCATTAGCACTATTGCTGCTTTTCCTGGGCCTGCTCCCAAGAGATCAAAAACTGAACACATGATTAACACTGGCAGAAAGGGATTTCCAGGGACCAGCATCAAAAAGAAAGAGTGGGCTCACTGAAACAAGTGGTGCTGAATCCTCGGTCTAAAACGATCTCACAAGTAGACACTGCCCTGCCTATTAAACCACCACATAGTTAATCAGAAGCAATCAGGAGCTCTGGAAACTTCTTTCAAGAACCAGAGTATGGCACACATTTTAAATTTGGACAGACTCCTAGCAGTTATTTCTCAAGAATCTTCTACACAAAAGCTGTACTCTATACGAGGCATATACTCTCTCACCAGGACACACGGGGCAACGGGCCCATGGCGCCAGTGAGGCCTCACCCAGTATGATGTAACTGGGTATTTTTCAGTTTCTAAATTAAGGCATATTCAAAAACTTCCATGTACAAGTTTTACACCACTTTTCTAAGTTAATTGCCAGGTAATTAATACAGGCTCACAGACGAATTACTTTCAATTTAACTATATGCAACAATCATGCCAAAAAGTTTTCTTCTCTATTTTGCGTAACAGTGGTTTAAAAAAAGTGGTACAGTTTAACTATCATGTTCACAATCGTTATTTTCAAGGCAGTAGAAGACCAAGACATTTTAAAATGATATAAAATTTGAGCTTTATAATAAACCAGAGGAAGCAGCCTTTCCTCCCATTCTCGACCCCCATTCACCTCTAACAGAGTAAGACTGCCCTCAAAACACAAGCTCAGATGTTACATTCAGGACTGGGGTAACTGTAGGCAAATATGAAATAAGCTGAACTTTGCTTCTTGGTGAAGCCATGTTAATTTCTTTTTTTTAAAATGAATTTGACTTTCAGTGCAGTTCCAATTCATGCTTTTAGTGATACATAACAATTTCCAAAATATTAAAGTAATTTCAGTCAATTGAGCCTTCAATGGCAATGCTTATAAATTATATTTATTAGTATGGTCAAGATAAGAAAGGAGTTTGGGCTTTGATTATAAAATGCAGCATCTTTCTCTGATTCTCTTAGCTAAACTTTTCCTCTTCTTTTTTCCATTCTTTTCTTTGCTGTCTTCCATCTTTCTGGCTCGAATTTCCCTCATTAAATCAAAAAATACCTAGAAAGAAGAAAACAGGGTAAGTAAAGCAAACATAATAGGGGCTTGGTAGTTCTCAGAATCACAGCAGTAAACTTTGCGAGTAAGAATAAATAACCGGGGTGTCAAAAAAATGTCTAAACATTTTAAGATATGTTATCTATATATTACTTTACGAAGTTGAATTGAATTACAGTTGGCTCTCCAGATAGCAATGTGTAGTATGACGTTCGCTCAAATGATGGCGTTAATCAAATGACTGCTAGCGTCACCATCAACAGGCAGGACAGTCAAAGAAAATGGCAGAAGCACAGTTGTTGTTCAAAGAGCGCAAGACCATTTTGAAGTGGTGTTTGAAATTCGAGAACGTTGTGGAAGTACAAGGACATTGGAGGTGTGAATGTGCAGCAGAACCTCCAGTGCGCCTGACAAGTGCACGCATTTGTTTGTGGTAAGTCTGAGACGCACGGTGCTGTGTGTGACATGCCCACGGGAAGATCCGGAGGCCTTGCACAGCAACAAGTCCTGCTGCTTCTGCTGTGGTGTTGGAACCGTTTACACGCTCGCCACAGAAGTCTACCAAACAATGTTCGCCGTCATCAGAAGTGTCTGGACACTGATGGTAACCACTTTGAGCACCTCTTGTAATTGCAGAAGTCAAACGTGACTTGTATTCATCTTTTGTTATTGGTATATATTGAGTATTACAATTTTAATAGTTTTCTTTTCTTAATACGTATTTTTGGTACCTGCTGTATTTAAGAATTCTTGTTAGGGGAGTATAGGGAGAAGAAAGCATAAAACTAAAGTCTACTTCTTTAAGTATATTAGAAAAATTGGGAAATTTCCTGAATTATAACTTTTTGGTAAAAATGTTCACATAGTATATATAACCTGATCTTTCCATCCCATTTTTTAAGATAAAAATTAAAAAAGCACTACAAATGATAATAGCTCCAAAGATAAAACTCAATGGATTATGTCTAAATTATGAAAAAGCCTAACTATGGAAAACATCGCAGATTTTAAAAAGAATGTGGTTTATCTATATGTAATGACATGGAAAGAACTACAAGACCTATTTGTTGTGTAATTCAAAAAGCAAACCACTGAAATTATCTATCTACGTACACAGAAATCCTACATAATAGATATATGCTATATATTTATACACTATAAAATCCTATTTATACAGGGGGAAACAAGCAAACACAAACTTTCCCTTAGCTTCTGTATGCCCACCTCTAAAATGCAGGCAAACATTTGGAAAGACACACGTGTTAGCAGTGGTTACCACAGGCAGGCGAGGGGAGTAGAATTTGGGCAAAGACTGACTCACTTTTTCCTCCTTATGCTTTTCTTTCCATATCATGAATTTTTCTTTACACAATAAGCATGTGTTCATGTACTACTTTAACAATGAAAAAAACAAAAATACTATTAAAGAGCCAGAACATTTAGCTAGAAAGGTACTAATAGGTCATCAGATGAAGCTGGCACCCAGTGTGTACACGAGCGGCTTTGTTGGGTGGTCCTCTAAGTTTTGGGGGACTCCTCTGTGACAGGCACCGCCTGCGAGACAGGCTAGGCCCCAGCCGACAACTCTGATGACAATGACATTACAAAGCTTTTTCACAGGGAGGGTTTACAATCTGCCTCTTTGAAGCATCTCCCCTGTGGTCGGTCTATTTGGGGTTCAGATGAGGATAAGGCATCCTGCAGGGAGCTAGTGTTTGTTTTCTGTGACAAAACACGATCCTTTCCCATTAAATGGAAGGAGACAATAGAACACTGCTACCCCGGAACACGTGCAGCGGGCGTCCGTAGTGGACGACACACACTATGGGGGACACCAACCACTTTGCGTGAACACTGAGGCGAGAACTTGGGTGCATGGGGCCATTCCCAGGGCCTGCAGATGCCACTACAACCCTGTGACTTTGAACCAGGCACGGAATCTCACTGCACTTCAGTTTCCTCAGTTAAAAAGAGAGCACGAGAAGAGTATTAATGCTTAAAAAATGCCAGCCTTAAAGATGAAATGATTAGTGCTTGCCACGGTGCCTGGCACCTGTAAGCTTTA
The DNA here is from genome assembly GCF_004115265.2 of Rhinolophus ferrumequinum. Lineage (NCBI taxonomy): Eukaryota > Metazoa > Chordata > Mammalia > Chiroptera > Rhinolophidae > Rhinolophus > Rhinolophus ferrumequinum. The sequence goes on along the minus strand of NC_046303.1, from coordinate 53,383,289 downwards.
AAAAACACTAGCTATTTTAACCATTATATTATTTCCTCAGCAAAAACAAACAAAAGCATGAATATAACCTAATTCTAGAAACTGAATAGTAGCTGCAAGTTACTTTTCTGTAGCCCCTGAGGTACTTTACGTGGTAGCCACTCTTCAGACAGTAGCAGTACCAGAAATTAGTTTCAGCATGAACTTGTACCTCAGTTTACATGCAGCCTCATATAATGTAATTCTGCTCTGGAGATATAACCAATGACTGTAGACAGTATTTCCCACAATTGGCCCTGGCAGTACTTCGTATGAGCTTTTCCAGAATCATCCCTCTCCAGCAAAGGTGGAGTCTACTCCCCTTCCTCCTGAACTTGGGTGGGATTCTGACTACCTTGACCAGTAGAATGAGGTGGAAATAATGCTGCATAACTTTGGAGGCTAGGTTTTCATAAAAGGTGGTGTTTTCTGCCTGGTTTGTATTCACCTGTCACACTTGCTCTTGGAACATGTAACTGCCACCCTGCTGTAGGGAAAGCCTAAACCAGCAATCGTGGAAAAGGTCACATGGGCAGGGACGGAGGTGTCCCTGGACAACGGCCAGCAGCGACTGGCTGAACCAGATGTGGTGAACAAGCCATTAAACCAGTTAGTTTGGATGCTTCCAGTCCCCAGACTTGAAGCTTCTCAGACTTGAAGCAGCAGACCTGAGGGGCACAGACAAGCCCCTTCCACTGCGTAACGTCCAAATTTTTGGCCCCCCGAGTCCGTGAGCATTAACAAATGGCTATTTCACCATTAAGTTTTGGGGCGTATTTTTTTACTCAGCCATAGTAACTAAAATAGCTTTATACCTTTAACTTTCCTCTTTTGAAAAGTAATACATGCAAACGGCAAAAAAATTCAAACACAGAAGTCCAAAGGGGTATTTACAGTGAAAAAAGCATTTCCCGGTGACAGTTCTCTGGCGACCACAGGTACTGAATTCTACATATCCCTCGGATGTATGCATGCGCCTGTGCGCGGGAGAGAATTTAAAACACAGATGCAGCAGATTCAGACGCTGTTCTGCACTTCGCTGGTTTCCTCCCTTTATGCTGAGGCCATTTCCTACCAGCACACTCAGACCTTCTGCTGTCTTTGAAATGGCTGCACAGTCCTCCGTTATACAGACACACCACAATTTTAACTGGTCCATCACTGGCACGTGAACATTTGGTCTTTTGCTTCTTCTACAAATAATGCTTCAATTACTACCACTGAACATACATTTCCACACAGATGTATGATTTTATCTGTATATAAATTTTTAGAACTTAAATTGTTGAGGTCATAATTTTGATAGATGATAGTCAGATTGACCTCCACAAACACATGCGAGTTACTGTTTTGCTATACTCTGGTCAACAGTACATTATCAACCTGTTGCTTTATTTTCCAATGTGACAGGTAAAAAAAGTCATATTTTTAAATTGCACTTCCTTTTTTATAAGAGAGACTCAGCCTCTTCAAGTTGAAGAGTGACTTGCATTTCTTTTCTGTGCATGCCTGTGTATGTTTTGAACCATTTGATATTGGTTTTTTCTTACTGTCCTGTGAGAGCTCTGATAATGCA